>NC_083230.1:105598825-106212732 GCF_032191835.1 Heteronotia binoei
TGGAGAGTCTTTCGGGGGTATAGTACCAACGGTAGACCATTTTGTACAAGTTTTCTTTTAATAGAGAGGATTTAAACAGCTTATTATTTTCTCTCCATATTTTTTCCCAATTATCTAAATCAAGAGTATAACCAAATTCTTGTAGCCATTTAATCCAGCTTTCCTTCACACTTTCCTCTTGCATCTTAATTTCTAACAGCCATGTATAACATCTCGAGATCATTTTTCTATCAGATTCAAATATGATATCATCAAATTTATTTAAATTTTTTGAAAAGCCTAACCCCTTATCTGACTTATACCTAGATTTCACTTGTGTTCTCAACCACCAATCCATTTCCGAAATTGTTTCTACATTCAGTTCCTGTCTAACATTTAACAAACTTCCATATGTATAGTCCTCTTCCCAGTTGAAAAGGTGGGGTTGAGTGGATGCCTCCACCGGGGAAAGCCATTTAGGAGTATATTTGTATATTAAGTTTTTAATCTCTAACCAGTTTTTATATAAGGATTTCCTTATTTCATGTCTCAAAAATTTGCTTCCTTTTGTTGGGTGATCATACCAAATAAAGGCATGCCATCCTTTGGTCAAATCCGCTCCTTCCATTGTTAAGAGTCTCTTATTTTTTAGAAGTAACCAGTCCTTGACCCATGTTAAAGTACAAGCTTTATGATAAATTTGCCAGTCAGGCAGGGCAAAGCCTCCTCTTTCTTTGCTATCCTGAAGAATTCTTAACTTAATCCGCGGTTTTTTATTTTGCCAAATGAACCTTGCTACCATTTTATTCAACTGTTTAAAAAACGATTTTGGTAATATTATTGGTAGCATTTGGAACAAAAATAATATTCTTGGAAGTATATTCATTTTAATTGATGATATTCTTCCCAGGAGGGAAATTTGTAGGTCATTCCAACGTTCTAGGTCTGTTTTAATTTCCTTTAAAATTTTTTCATAATTATCTCTTACCAAGGTTTTTAAATCAGCTGTCAAATATATACCTAAATATTTAACTTTCCTTTCACAACGAAATCCTGATTTGGCTTCCAATTCTGAAATCTGTTCTCTTGTCATATTTTGGGACAAAAATTTAGTTTTTTGAAAATTAATTTTAAAGCCCGCTACCTCCCCGTATTGCTGTAAGGTTTTCTTCAATTCTGCTATTGAGCAATTAGGATCTTCCAAGGTAATTAGAATATCATCTGCAAACGCTTGTATTTTGTAAACTTCCTTTCTAATTTTGACCCCTCTGATTTCCATGTTTTCTCTCATTCTCTGTAATAAAGGTTCAAGTGTTAATACAAATAGGATAGGAGATAGCGGGCAACCTTGTCTTGTTCCCTGCCCAATCATTATTGGGTCTGTCATAAATCCGTTAACATTAATCCTTGCCTTTTGGTCTGTATAGATCGATTTAACCAATTTCACTAGATTCTCTCCGCAGCCAATCCGATTCAGTGTTTTCAACATAAAAGTCCAATTAACGTTATCAAACGCTTTTTCAGCATCCAATGTTATTGCTGCAAACTGTTTCTCGGGGTGTTCTTTGTAATATTCCAGGATATTCATTATCATTCTTAGGTTTTGCCTCATAACTCTCCCGGGTATGAAGCCTGACTGATCCTCATGTATTATATCTGGTATGATTTTTTTCAGCCTTTTCGCTAGTATAGCTGCAAAAATTTTATAATCTGCATTCAATAGGGAGATCGGTCTATAATTTTTGATTTCCACTGGATCAGTTCCTTCCTTATGTAGCAACGAAATTAAGGCCTCCTTCCATGATCCCGGAATCTCATTTGTTCTATATATCCCTTCCAGAACTTTTTTATAAGGTAATAAAAGGTTTTCTTCGAAGCATCTATAAAATTCTATTGGCAATCCATCTAATCCAGGGGTTTTGTTAGTCTTCTGTACCCTTATTGCTTCTACTATCTCCTGTATTGTTATTGGATCATTCAAAGAATCCCGTTGCTGATTTGTTAGTCGTTGTAGTTTAGTTTGTTCTATATACTCCATCTGCTGGCTTTCATTCAAGTTCTGTTCTTGATATAACTTTTGATAAAACTTTTTAACTATTTCTTCTATTTGGGATTTCTGTGTCATTTCTAATTGCCTCTCATCTTTCAGGGATTTAATAATTCTTTTTTCTCTCTCTTTTCTCAGCTTAAATGCAAGCCATCTGCCCGTCTTATTCGCGTTTTCAAAATAGTGTTGTTTTGACCAGGTCAATTTTTTCTCTAGTTCCTCCTGAAGTATTAGGTTTATTTGATGTTGTAATATCTGAATCTTCATTCTTATCTGGTCCGTACTATTTATCTTCTGTAGATCTTCTTGTTTCTTCAGGCTTGACAATAATTCGTTATATCTTTGTGTTCTTTGCCTTCTCCTTTGCGCTGAGTAGCCAATTGCTAATCCCCTAAAAAACGCTTTAAAGGCATCCCAAATAATTTGTATAGAGGAATCTTCCTCCCTATTACACTCAAAAAACATTTTGATTTTCTCTTTGGATTCTTCCACAAATTTCTTATCTTTCAATATTTGGAGATTCAGAGTCCAGCGAGGTTTCCATCTTGCTTTTTCTAAGGTTATCTGCACTGGGCTGTGATCTGCAAAGGTTTTAGGAAGTATATCCGCTTTATCCACCTTTATTGCCACTGAAGTTGACATCCATCCCATATCTATTCTCGACCAAGAATCATGAACTTGAGAGTAGAAGGTGTAATCATTTGTTTGAGGATTCTTCATTCTCCAGACATCTATCATATTTAGCTCATCCATCATTTTAAAGAATGTTTTCGGTAGAGAGCCACGTATCTTTTTGGTCTTCTTTTTCCCAATTTTTTTATCTTTATAAACATCAACCACTGCATTAAAATCTCCCATGATACAATAATTTGTTGCTTCAAATTCCGTCAATTTTTGATGTAATCCAGCGAAGAATTTTTCCTGATTATTATTGGGTGCATAAATATTTCCCACAATCGTTTTTTGGCCTTCCAATTCAATTTCTACCAGAACTATTCTCCCTATTTCATCCCTATGAAGTAGCTTGGATTCTATCCCTTCTTTGATGTATATAGCCACTCCTCTTTTTTTTTTCTTTTGGTCTGAGGAGTGATATAGGGTTCCCAATTTTTTATTCAGCAGGTAATTTCGGTCTTCCTCCTTGATATGCGTCTCTTGCATACATATTATATCTGAGTTAGTTTTTTGCAGTTGATGAAAAGTCTTCTTCCTTTTTTGCGGTGCATTCAAACCATTTATATTCACCGATGTGATCTTGAGTCCCCCTTTCTTCATTTTTCCATCTGTAAATTACTATCTAATAATTTTCCCCTTTCTTTTAGGACTTGTAGTCTTGTCTTTATCCTTGTCTTTCCGTTTGTTTTCTTCTTGGCACATTCTTTATTGGTTCCACCTGCTTCTTCCCCTTCTTCTTGATCCTCATCCTCATCCTCATCTGACTCTTGAGACTCTTGAGCCTCTATGTCTACATTTTCCCTCCAAAATTCTTGCATTTTCTCCACAGAGGTTAAGCTGATCCTTTTACTTTGAAAGATGAAAAAAATCCCTTCTGGGACTAGCCATCTAAAGGAGATGGATTGTTTACTCAGCCAAACCGTCAGTTTTTTGTACCTCTCTCTTCTCTGCCTTATACTCCATGGTATATCCTTCAGCACTTGGATTTTGCTCCCTTTCCACCTCAAGTCATTTTCTCTAGCCATTTTCAGGACTTTTTCACATGTTGAGACCTTCAAGAATCTCACATGAACTTCTCTAGGTAGATTGGATTTTTTAGTATATGTTGTTGCAACCCTTCTTATCCAATCAACTTCTTGCATTATATCTTTAATTGGCTGATCCTCTCCTGTTGTTAGGATTTCCTCAATGTTCTTATATATATCTTCACCTTTTCCCTCTATTATGTTTTGAAACCTCAGTTTATACCTAGCTCTCTCCATTTCCATTTTCGATGTTCTATCTTCCAGATCTAATGTTGTTCTTTCTATTTCTTTCATGCTAGCAGCCATTGCTTTCCCCTGTTCATCTAAAACATCGACTTTGGCAGACAACTTATGGGTTTGCTGTGTGTTTGCCAACACCTGTTTCTGGAACTCATCCATTCTTTGGTTTGTTTTTTTAATGTCTTCTTTAAGGTCTGCCTTTATCTCCTCAAGAGCCTCCTGGTTTTGTTTAAAGCCTGCTTGCATCATACTCTGAAGCTTTTCTACTGCATCTTGATTTAAAGCAGATGTAACAGTTTTCCCCGCACCTGGAGGTGTAGCTTGTGCTAGCTTCTTGATTTTAACATCCATTTTATATCTTGGACTAATGGTTGCCACTTTATTTTCCCTCCCTTAAGGATTCTATTTGATCTCTCGTTCCTTCTTCACCAGGATCTAGGAAAGTTTTCCAACAATACCTAACCTGGTGCTTAAGGTTTTTATACACCAGACCTACTATTTTATAGTTCTTACCAGTTTAGTTGCTTTATTTCTTTCTATAATGTTCTACTCTCCTTCCCAGAACTTCTCATAAGGTAGTACCCAGTAAATAATACCTAATTCACTAACTAGTTATAAGCAATAATAATTATAAACTAAAACAATCCAACTCTAAACATATTATCAAGTAGTGTAAGAAACAGCATCAAAAATACAGAGAAAATTCATTCATTTCCAAAGTCAGTTAATATTTGTTATTCAGTTAATATTTGTTAGGCTATTAGTTCATTTATATCAGCATATACTTCACCCTCCTTAGTCCCAGCATCCCTTGCTTCTCTTTCTCCTCCTTTCTTCTTCCCAGCAGGCTTCACTTTAAGATCCAGTTCCAGCCTATGTCTTCACCCTTTTGTATAGTTAATATCCAGTCTAGAGTTAGTGCTCAATCCAGTTCACTCCAAAATCACGAATGTCCAGTCAGCACAAAGCAGGAAAAACGAAGGTTATATAGTCCAGTATCCTATAGTTAGAATCTTTGGCTGAGCTATTCCATTCCGACCCCACTCTTCAAGGGGGAGGTGGCCGCGGCGAGAACCGTCGCTAAAAACCCCCTCCTCCTCCTTTGTATTTCCACACCTGTCCTTCCTCTTTCGTTCCCGGCTCCACGCTCACCCCTCAGTTCAAGCACCTTCCACCATCTTTACTCCATGTTCTTCACCTTAGTTTCGGTACTTTCTCTCTCTCTCTTTCCACTCTTCCGATCTCCTTCCAGTCCACCGTTCTACCAGCTTCTTCCCTACTTCACCTTCCCCCCCCTTCTCACTTTACCCTACTCATTACCTTCCGTTCAAACTTTCTTCTTCCCCTCTTTCCAACTTTCTTGTCCCGTTCTTTTTCTCCATTCACTGGGTCCAATTATACTCAGTCTCTCTATTTCTGTATCTCAAGTCTCTACTTCTTTGTCTCAGCTTGTTTTATCAAGGTCTTATTCAAGGGAGAGAAGAAATCCAACGCTTACCCTCTTCAAAAGCGGCTACCGCTGTCCGCTGTCAACACCGCCATTTTCTGCCGCTCCGTTCCGCACCACGCCACCAAAGCTTCTCTTTCAAGTTTTCCTTTCACAAAATGCTTACAGTCCCGTACATGCAGCTCTTTCAACACAGTCCTTCCCTTCAAATGCTCCTTTTAACAAACGTTGGGCTATTGTAGGTTCCCACACGCTAACGTCTCAAGCGCTCCTTCTTTTCGGCGGCCCGGTTAGTGCCCGAAGGCATTGCAAGTCTCTGCCCGGGGAAGGCAGGGAGTCGATCGGAGAAGCTTCCGCCGCTCCTTTCGGCCCTCTGCCAGCTCCCTTCAGCTGCGGAGGCGTCCCCAGACGCCTCTTGAGAGCAGAACCCAAGGGGTACACCGGAGTAGCACGCCGAGGGACGCCCAAAAGGCTCGCAATTCAGGCGACTGCCAAGAGCACTTGGATAGTCGCTCTGCCTTCACCGCGCCATCTTGCCGAATCCTTCCATTAACACTTTCATCTGACTCACGCAGCCTCTTCTAACAGGAGGCTGAAAAGCTTTTTCACGTTCTCATTAATTGGGGAAAACATGAGACTGAGGTTTTTCTGCCCACATAAACAAACGCTTGCCTGAAGCAGCAGGCTAAAACCCTGAAGAAGGGTTTCATTGTGTTTGTTAAGCAGTAGGGAAGGCTTGGGCAGGATGTGTTAAAATGCCTTGCACAGTGGTTCTTGCCCTGTAGCTCAGAGAGGTACCTGACACTTCTAATATCAATTCCTGCAGCTTTGCTTTGCCCCTTTGAAGGTGTGCTCAGAAGGAAATGCGTGTTAACAAAAAAGAGAATGGAATTTAGTCTTGTTGCATCGAAAACTTTATTTGGTGAGTTTCTAATTATATATAGACCACAGGTTCCCAAACTTATTTGGCCTAGCGCCCCCTTTTCAGAAAAAAAGTTACACAGCGCCCCCCTGGAAATCTGCCTTCAAGAAGTGGACTAAAAGATGCAGTGACATATTTGCACACAGAGTAAACAAAGATGTTGTAAAGAAGACACTTTGAAGCTTGAGATTCTAAAATTATTTTATAAAATCAACCATAGTAACATTTGCATACAGAGAGAATTTTTTGAAATTTCTTTATAATTATTATCCCACCCTCCCTGCAAGTGGGCTCAGGGCAGGTAACAGCAATTGAAATATAGTGTACAATGCAACACTTCCATCATACAGAACAATGCAACAAAACCAATGAAGATAAAATATGCAAGTAGCAGTAAACAGGAAAAGCAACAGGCAGTCTGAGTTCAATTCACCAATTAGTTCTGACTTGCAAAACGTTGTGGTCAGGTAAGTTCTCCTTCTCAGTCTTGCCCATCCACTTCTCTTTCAAACTGGCAGCCCTGCAGTTTCCAACTTGAAAAGATATACACACAGAAAATTAAGATAACAAAGGATAATATTAAAATAAAAATGGGTATAATAGAGAATTGATCCATGGGTATCTGGGGCTCTTGGAGGGCTGTTTTTTTGAGGTAGAGGCACCAAATGTTCAGCATAGCATCCAGTGCAACTACTCAAAACACCAAGTTTCAAAATAGTCAGACCAGCGGGTCCATTTCTATGAGGCCCCAAAGGAGCCCCTATCCTTCATTGTTTCAAATGGAAGGAAGACATTTAAACAGTGTGCAGTCACTTTAAATGAGATTGCCAGAACTCCCTTCAGAGTTCATTTGTGCTTGTCACAACCTTGCTCCTGGCTCTACCCTCAAACTCTCCAGATATTTCTTGAGTCAGACTTGGGAACCCTACCCTCACATGAATAGTTGGGAAAAGCCACCTTTCTTTAATTTTCAAATCATTACTTACCATCAGCAGTACAGAGATTAGAGTAGTATTTGAAGCAGCAGCTGTTTATCTCTGTATCTCAGTCAGTTCCATGGGAATTAAGGTCAGAGCATGGGAAATGTGAAGTAATGAATGAAGCAGGCAGCCAGCAGTGGACTCCTGGCTTTAGGCAATTCAGGAAACACTTAACTGCTTCCAGAATGACATGAAAGAATAAGGGAGTTTCTTTGAAAAGGCTTTACTACTATGGAGATAGAGAAAGAGCAAGAGAGGCTTCTTTGATGTAATGCTTGTTGGTCATTGCTTAGTTTTTTTAATGACTGTGTCATAGGTACAGGATTGGGTTGGGAGGGAGGAATAGACTGCCATAGTGCCCCATCCACAAGTCGCAGAAGCCTCCTGTCAAGAAATTGAGCGTTTCTTCAACCATGTGTTTAAGTCAGGGGTCCTCAACCTACGGCCCGCGGGCCAGATGCGGCCCACTGAGGACGTTTATGCGGCCCGCCGGGTTATGGCAAAATCAGACCGGAAGTGACGTTCAACCTAAACTTGCGTTAGCAACGCACACTTCCGGCACTGGGCTGAGGTGGCGGAGACAGAGTGTGAGGTGATACCAAGGTGAGGTGAGTTTCCAGGCCAGGGTGTGTGGTGTGGGGAAGGGAGAGAGATGCAGAAGACGGAGAACTAACGGCCCGCGGCCTTGTACAGTAACGGCAGTCCGGCCCTCCAACAGTCTGAGGGACAGTGAACTGGCCCCCTATTTAAAAAGGTTGAGGACCCCTGGTTTAAGTGTTTGCATCATTACCTGGAAAATGACTACCCAAGTTCTAAGTGTTTGTGTGGGTTGCTATCAACTTAAGTAAGCCTAGAGCCCATGTTCTTGTAAAATAGTAAACACCTGTGAACTGTCAATTCCAACTGACAGGAGGCCATCTAGTTTGACGGTTATTTGACAGAAGATCTAAATGGGCCCAGCTAAATTGGTTGTTTTGTACCAATGATTGATTGCACAATTCTAGCACTTTGACAACCAGTCGGGTGTAAGTGGATTAGTAAAATATCAAAACTCAAGAAGAGGAGCAGAAGATCAGTGCTGGTGCTAGGGGTTCCGCCGTCTTAGGCATGCTCCCCATGCGCTCCTAAGGGGGGGGGGGTGTATTCTTCGCACACCGGCGATGACATCATCACGCCAACCAGCAAGCAAGCCGAGAGCCCTGGGCAGTGCACACAAGCGCTGCTGCAGTGCCACTTTTCTTTACAGGGCAAACATTGTGCTTGTCAGAGGCTTCAAAGGAAGCCTCAGAAGAGTGGCCCATTTTACTGCTGCTTTTGGGTTGAAAGTGGATGGGCAAGCAGCACCTTGACATTGCACTCATCAGCTCTGACTAGTGCAATGGGAAGGTGCTGCCGCCCAGCTGCGTTCAGCCTGAAAGCAGCAGGCAACAGTAAAATGGGGCTCTCTTTGGAGGCTTCCTTGGAAGCCTTCGACAAGCACAGGCAACATTTGCCCTGCAAAGAAAGGCAGCGGCGTGGCAGTGCCACCTGGGGCTCTCGGCTTGCCTGCTGCCTGGTGAGATTGTGCTACATGGGAAGGGAGAGAAAGGGGGCGTCCAGCAACGTCCCCTGGCAGGGTGGTGCCCTAGGCGATCGCCTACCCTGTCTACTCCCACGTGCTGCCCCTGCAGAGACACTCTTGTGTCTGGGGCATTGCAGTTGGCTGAAATCAACAGAAGCAGCTACCTGGTAATCAGAGGACTGGAAGAAGTTTGATGCTCTGCAGAAAACCTTGTGAGGAGAAAGCTGCAGATTGGAACTCTTCAGAGAAGTTTGTGCAATTGCCTCAGTGCTTCCACTGTCCTGACTTGGACTGTATTGCTGAGAGAGAAACTGCAAGCAACCTTGAGAAGCTGCTAGCCTGTAGCAAGTATTGGCTAGGATAGCTAGTAAGGTTTTTTGTTTGTGTGTTTCTTATTTGTCTGTACACCTCTATTTTTTCATTCTGTCTTGTAAATAAACTGCATCCTTCTTATATTTTAGTGGAAGGAGTTCTGGTCTTCATTACTAGTCTAATCGGGTGAATTTACACTAAGTAGCAGACAAAAAGGAACCCTCTATTTTTGTTATTGGGACTTTTTCTCTAAATTAGAAATTCTGGATACCTCCCAGAAATGTGATGTTTTGACACCTACCACCCTCTTCTCTTCTCCTTTCCTTTCCTCTCCTCTTCTTCCTTTATGCTTCCACTGCTCCCTTATTTTTATTCACTTGCACCCCAATTGCACCCAAGGCTACTACCGCCCCCTGGATCGTTCCAGCGCCCCCCCCCCCGGGGGCAATATCGCCCACTTTGGGAAACACTGATATAGACCATATGAAGCCTGAACTAGAATAACTGAACTCAGGCTATTGTGTTTTGGTCACATTATAAGACGACAAGAGTCTCTGGTAAAGACATACATCTTGGAGTCAAATTAGATGGAACAAAGATGTTGGGGTAAAGATGTCTTGGCATGCTCAGATGCTGAGATTTCTGTATTTCTCCTTGGGTTTTTTTTGTAGCGGGAACTCCTTTGCATATTAGGCCACACCCCCTGATGTAGCCAATCCTCCAAGAGCTTACAGGGCTCTTAGTAGAAGGCCTACTGTAAGCTCCAGGAGGATTGGCTACATAAGGGGGTGTGACTTAAAATGCAAAGGGAGTTCCTGCTACAAAAAAAGCCCTGTTCTCCTTGTGTGTGTGTTATGTTCCTAACGGAATGGGATGTATTTCCTTGTCAGATGTCTTTTGCATTCTGCCCTTCTCCTTATGGTCTTCCAAGAGGAGTGGTGGGAAGCCATGCTGACTTTTTTATTCACCTGCTGCTGGACAGCCAGCCGTTATCAAGGAAATTAGATTTGGCTTCTGTCCCCTTTCCCCTACAAATGGCTGTGAATCTACCTCAATAAACGTCAGTTTTAACTATTTTCAAATATACATGCCCCGTGCAAGGGTTTCCTGTGCATTATTTCATGTTTTAGCTATGTAACTCCTTACAGTAACCAGTGGATCAGTGTTCCCAGTAGAAATTTGGCCTGTTTTAATGAGCGAGCCGCTCGAATGACTCCCCTTTGAAAGCGGAGGGTAGAATGTTCCTTGGCCTTCTAACAAACAGCGATTGTCGCGCAGGGAAAGTGTAACAAAGAAGATTATATTGGATTTATATTCCGCCCTGCACTCTGAATTTCAGAGTGGCTCATAATCTCCATTACCTTCCTCCCCCACAACAGACACCCTGTGAGGTGAGGTAGGGCTGAGAGAGCTCTCCCAGAAGCTGCCCTTTCAAGGACAACTCTTCGAGAGCTATGACTGACCCAAGGCCATTCCAGCAGCTGCAAATGGAGGAGTCAAGTTGCACCTTTAAGACCAACAAAGTTTTGTAACTTGACTCCTGCTTTGTTCTACCTCTTCAGACCAGCACGGCTGTCTGCTTGGATCTATGCAAATAGAGGAATTCAAACACAGATCCAGGTGGGCAGCTGTGTTGGTCTGAAGCAGTAGAGCAGTAGCCCCTTTAAGACCAGCAGACTTATTCAAAATGTAAGCTGTCATGTGAATGCACACGTCTTCAGATGAGGAATGAGATACAGTGTGCATGCACACGGAAGCTTACGTTCTGAATAAAGTTTGTTGGAGTTCAGACACCATTTGAACTCAAACTGAATCAAACACAGTTCTCCCAGGTAGTGCACTTAACCACTCCGCCAAACTGGCTTAAACAAGGTCGATATTGTAATGCAGGTGTGAACTGCCGTTGATTTCCTCTTGCACTTAGGCATTGTAGGGGACCGGAGCATATCTCAGCTTAGACTGATGAACTCGGACTGGCATGCAACCTGATACAGATGCAGAAATTCGAAGAAAGGTCAACCGTTTTGTGTTACGAACCCTATGGAGTAACCAGACACTGGCCTGAGTTGACATTCGCCTTAGGCACCAACATGTCATTCGTTTGTAGAAGGTGTTTAACCATTGGCTTAATTTGTGGAGACTAGAGAGGGCAGGAGGCCTCCTAGGGTCACCTCTGGGCTGTCCTCCAGATTTTGCCCCTTTTTTCTTCGAGCAAATCTAAATCTTGTTATCTCAGCATGAGATAATCCCCAGGAGTTGTGCCATCTGTTCAGTACCGTACTTACAATCGGGGGTGCTGGTTTCAAGAGGCAGGGTGGGAGTATGTTTAATAGGCTTCTCCGCTCCGTGTTCTGAACAGAGGAACTATACTGCCTCAGCGAGAACACCCACATTTTTCATCACAAAAACTATCCTCCCCCTCTTTTCCTACCATCTTGATTTGCGTTGCACAATCCTAGAGCCCACCAACCCCCCACTCATGGATTCTTCACTCTGTTGGGGGTGACAAACGGACTTTGATTTATTTTGAAAGATTCTTAAGTCTGTGGACTGTAATGAATAATGGAAGGGATTGTCTCCCCGCCATTGCTCTATTAATATACTAAAGATTGGCAAGTGTAGGTGTATGTGGGTAAACGAACTAGTGGATGTTTCCTTGCAGTTTTTTTTTTAATTGTCTGAAAGAGTTGCGATTAGTGGAGAGCTTTAAACTAGGGGAGAGGGTGTGCATGAGAGCATCTGCCAGAGCGAGTTAAAAGCCTGCGATCAATAAAGAGCTTTAAGTAGGTATATACAGAGGCGTCTGTTGGTGTGAATTAAGGTCGTCCTTTTTCACTCTCATCCGATGCTTGCTTATTTAGAAGCCAGTCCTTTCTAGTTTCAGAGTGGGCACAGAATTTTGGTTTTTCAAACGTTCCAGGGTATTCTTCAGCTCATTTTTTTTTGTGTGATAACTGAGTGACTTGATGGACCACCTTTTGTTCTGAGAAGGCAGCATTTTTTCTCTGTTGCTAACATAAGAACGGAAGAGAAGGCATCTGGTCCAATGCTGTGTCACATACTGGCCAAACCCCAGGTGCCATTGGGAGGTTCAGCAGCAGGGCCAGAACTCCAGAAACACTCCCCCTGTTGCCCCACGAGGCACCAAGACTACAGAGCATCACTGCTCCAAACATAGTGTTCCCTCTATAAAAAAGGTAAAGGTAGTCCCCTGTGCAAGCACCAGTTGTTTCTGACTCTGGGGTGCCGTCGCATCACGACGTTTTCACGGCAGACTTTTAACAGGGTAGTTTGCCATTGTCTTCCCCAGTCATCTACACTTTCCCCCCAGCAAGCTGGGTACTCATTTTACCGGCCTCGGAAGGATGGAAGACTGAGTTAACCTTGAGCCAGCTACCTGAACCCAGCTTCTGCCGGCACTGAACTCAGGTCACGAGCAGAGAGCTCAGACTGCAGTACTGCAGCATTACCACTCTGTGCCATGGGGCTCCCTCTATACCTGCTGGCTAATAGCCACTGATGGACCTCTGCTCTGTATGTTGATCCAGTGCTCTCTTGAAGCTGTCTGTGCTTGTAGATGGCATCACTTCCTGCAGCATGTTTTGATGTCAGGATGGAAAGCAGTTTTGAAGCTTTATCAGCAGTCATTGATAAAACTCAGTTCTGTCACATTCAGGTGATGATGCATGGGCTTTGCTTTGTTTTTTTGTGGATGTAGTCCTTTGAAGAAGAAGAAGATGATATTGGATTTATATCCCGCCCTCCACTCCGAAGAGTCTGAGAGTGGCTCACAATCTCCTTTACCTTCCTCCCCCACAACAGACACCCTGTGAGGTGGGTGGGGCTGAGAGGGCTCTCACAGCAGCTGCCTCAGCAGCAGCTCTCACAGCAGCTGCCCTTTCAAGGACAACCTCTGCCAGGGCTATGGCTGACCCAAGGCCATTCCAGCAGACGCATGTGGAGGAGTGGGGAATCAAACCCGGTGCTCCCAGATAAGAGTGTGTTCACTTAACCACTACACCAAACTTGCTCTCGAGACCAAAGGAAATTCTTCTTTACTCAACTAATAATTGAATTGTGGAATTGGCTGCCAGTGGAGGTAGAAATGGCCACAAGCATAGGTAGCTTTAAAAGGGTTTAGATAGATTTATGGAGAAGAGGTTCATCAGTGGCTACTAGCCAGTGTGCTGTAGTGGTTAAGAGCTTCAGACTCTAATCTGGAGAATTGGGGGTTTATTTCCTGCCCCTCTATATGAAGCCATTTTAACAGTGTCCACCTGGAGCAAAATCTAATCAGATCTGTTGAAGAAGAAGACTGCAGATTTATACCCTGCCCTTCTCTCTGAATTAGAGACTCAGAGCGGCTTACAATCTCCTATATCTTCTCCCCAAACAACAGACACCCTGTGAGGTGGGGGGGGGGCTGAGAGGACTCTCACAGCAGCTGCCCTTTCAAGGACAACCTCTGCCAGGGCTATGGCTGACCCAAGGCCATGCTAGCAGGTGCAAGTGGAGGAGTGGGGAATCAAACCCGGTTCTCCCAGATAAGAGTCCGCGCACTTAACCACTACACCCCCTCCCTTTGACTAGTACACTACCACCGTTTATATTGTTTCATTGAGGTGCTTTCCTCAGAATGCTAAATAAATAAATATGTTCTCCGTAAAGAAAAAATTGGGCAATGTGAAAAATGGGAGTTTTTTAACTTTTTCTTTTCCCTGTTTTTTTAATCCTCTGTTATCAGGTGTTATTACCATGTGCTGTTATGTTCTAATGTTTTTTTTTAAAATAAAGTTGTTGATTGAAAAAAAATGGGAGGTTCATGCAGGGTGACTGATGTGGATCACTTGTAGGTACCGGTATTTACATAAGAATATAAGAGAAGCCATGTTGGATCAGGTCAGTGGCCCATCCAGTTCAATACTCTGTCACCAAATGGCAAAACCCCCCAAAATAGTTGCCATCAGGAGGTCCACCAGTGGGGCCAGGACACTAGAAGCCTGCCCACTGTTGCCCCCCTCCAAGCACCAAGAATACAGAGCATCACTTGCCCCAGACAGAGTTCCTTCTGTACCCTGTGGCTAATAGCCACTGATGGACCTCCGCTCCGTATGTTGATCCAATCCCCTCTTGAAGCTGTCTCTGCTTGTAGCCACCACCACCTCTTGTGGCAGTGAATTCCATATGTTGGGAAAGGTGCAGAAAAGGGCAACTAGAATAATTAAAGGGTTGGAACGCTTCCCCTGTGAAGAAAGGTTGAAGTGCTTGGGGCTCTTTAGCTTGGAGAAACATCAACTGAGGGGTGACATGATAGAGGTTTACAAGACTATGCATGGGATAGAGAAGGTAGAGAGAGATGTCCTCACAATACAAGAACTCACACTCAATGAAATTGCTGAGCAGTCGGGTAAAAAGGAAGTACTTCTTCACCCAAAGGGTGATTATCACATGGAATTCAGTGCCACAGAAGGTGGTGGCAGCTACAGGCGTGGACAGCTTCAAGAGGGGATTGGATCAACATATGGAGCAAAGGTCCATCAGTGACTATTAACCACAGGGTATTGATAGAACTCTGTCTGGGGCAAATGGTGCTCTGTATTCTTGGTGCTTGCGGGGGGCAACAGCTTGGAGAATGCATTTAAAGTTGCTTTTTTCCCACCTATCCCTCCCCCATCTATTTCCTTCCTCCCTCCCCTGATGTTCATGTCTTGCGGCCCTCAAACATCTGTTCGATGTGGCTGTTACATTAGGCAAGTTTGGCCACCTCAGTGTAGTCTGTCATTTTTGCCATGACTGCATATTCTTGCATCTTGTCTATCCAGTTCTCAAGAGTTGGACAAGCCTCAGTTTTCCACTTGGTTGCAAATATTACTCTTGCTGCACTTAACATGTATCTGAACAGTTCATGCACTGTTCTGTCCACATCTGTTAGAATTCCTAATAGCATCGTCTCTGGCTTACAGGCATTTCTGATGAGGCCATTGTCAACGTCACGCTTCCCACCGGCATTCCCGTCCTCCTTGAGCTTGATGAGGATCTACGTCCACTTGGCCAGCACCAGTTTCTGGGTGATCAAGAAGCCATCCAAGCTGCCATCAAGAAAGTGGAAGATCAAGGAAAAGCCAAGCCTGTGGAGAAATAAAGACCACTTTCCCCCCACTGCACGCTCTCTCTCATCCGTTATCCTATGTGGTAACAGATGATACTTGGTGATTGCACTATGCCAACTTTTGTTTAATTTTAAGTGCTCTGTAAGTGGTAGGTAACAGTAGTTAGATGTTAGCACTTTATCTTTGGAGCCTTGAGGTCAGATTCCTAGCCTGATAGCAAGTGAATTCACTAGATTCATTGCTGTAGCTGCAAAGACCATTGCTGTAACCTTCCCAAATCCTGTGTATTATAAGTGGGAAATTTAACGCTGTTTGCAATTGCACAATTCTCTTGTAGATCCACCTTCTTCTGTACAGTTCGAATTGGGAAGCTGGGTTTTGGGTGGAGGGAGAGAGCTTCTTGTCTATTTTTGCTTGCGGGGTTTTTTTTTGTCAGTAAACTCACACTCACACCAGCCATCTCTGTTTCCACCTGTCTCTTTTTACTTGCAGTGTAAAAATCAGGTGAGGGAGGGAAATATTCAGGGGGGCAAAAATACATTTTTCCATATTGAAAAAAAGAAAAATGTCCCACAATGGGGATCCCAAAGGAACACCCAAAACAAATATTGGAGGTATGGCAGGTCAGATTCAGGCAACATCAACCACACAGTAGAAAGCACCCTGTGTTTAACATTAACACTTGTCTCGGGGTGGAGGGGTGGTTACAAATTCTGTAGTTTGCAAGCATTAAGCCTTCCTGGAATTTTTAAAATTTATGTGTATATTTTTTTTCCTAAAGGAGGTCTCCTTGGATATCTGTGTTTTCTCTCTCTCTGTTCCCATACTAGAGCGGGGTAGTCAAACTAAGCTAGGCATGGATTGTCATTGGATAAATGATGCATAGGAGTGCAGGTTCCAGTTCAGGAAGAGTTGCCAACCTCCAGGTGACAGAGACAAGCAACTGCGCCCCCAAAAAACAATACTCATAAATACTTAGAAAATATCAAAAGTTTCTTAGTGGAATTTAACCAACCACAATAACAACCATTAAAGTAAATATATCCAAATAAGCACAGTGTCTCTTAAAGCAACAGTCAATTATTCTGTGTGACTCCTCAGTTTATTTTTTCAAAAAGTCAAGGAAGATCCAGAGTTCAAATTGCAGAAAGGAGTCTTATCGACAGAGTTTGGCTCTAAAGGGTAATTTTCCTGCACGTGATTGCCAGCTTAAAGACACATTCCGCTACAAGAAGCTTTTTCCACAAGCCGAATGAAATGATTACTCTAGAAAATCACTTGTACTTGCCCATTTCTCAAAAAATTCTTTCAAAAGACGGCTTTTAAAAGAATGTTTGAGAATTACCCTTTGGAGCCAAACTTGTCGATAACTGAGGAGTCACACAGAAGAATTGACTGTTGCTTTAAGAGACACTGTGCTTATTTGGATATATTTATACTTTAATGGTTGTTATTGTGATTGTTTAAATACCACTAAGAAACTTTTGATATTTTCTAAGTATGAGTATTGTTTTCTTTGGGCACAGTTGTTTTTCTTTACCTGTTCTTCACTGTGCTGCCGCTGTTTCTGTGGAGCCTCCAGGTGTAGTGGCTGGAGATCTCTTGCTATGATAAGTTGATCTCCAAGCAGCAAAGATCAGTTCACCTGGAGAAAATGGCTGCCTTGGAAGGTGGTCTCCTTGACATAATACCCCATCGAAGTCCCTCCCCTCCGCAAACCCTGCTGCTTCTGGTTCCAACCTCACCATCTCCAGGTATTTCCCAACTCAGAGCTGGCAACGCGAAACCCAGGAAGGTGTGCCTGGGTGACTAAAGGCTTCAAATCCCACCAATCAGCCGTTTAAAGGGAAGGGCCTAAATCTCTTGCATTATTTCCCTTTTGGAACAGACGGTGAGTGGAATTTCAGCCTTCTTTTAAACACAGAAGTCTCTTTACCTGTGTGCACAGTGCTTAGTTTGATCAATGCAAATGTGTGTTTTCTAGTGCAGTCTCTGTGAAGGCACAAATACGGAACCTTTTTCAAGGGTGGGGGGAGCTTTCAGAACAAAGGATTAGGGTGAGGGGCTGTGGCTCAGTGGTAGAGCATCTGCTTTGCATGCCGAAAGTCCCAGGTTCAATCCAATCCCCAGCATCTCCAAAGGAGATGGTGAGGTGAAAAGGCCATGCTGGCTGGGGCTGATGGGAGTTGTAGGCAAAAAACATCTGGAGAGCTACCGTTGGCCATCTCTGATATAGAGCATCACTTGCGCCAGACAGAGAGTTCCATCAATACCCTGTGGCTAATTGCCACTGATGGAACTTTGCTCCATATGTTGATCCAATCCCCTCTTGAAGCTGTCTATGCTTGTAGCTGCCACTACCTCCTGTGGCAGTGAATTCCATTTGTTAATCACCCCTTGAGTGAAGAAGTACTTCCTTTTATCCATTCTAACCTGACTGCTCAGCAATTTCATTGAGGTGCCCATGAGTTTTTGTAGTATGAGAAAGGGAGAAAAGTACTTCTTTCTCTCCCTTCTTTATCCCGTGCATAATCTCTATCATGTCACCCCTCAGTCGATGTTTCTCTGGAGGACTGGAGAATTGCTACCTTTAATAGCACCGGCCTGAAACGAAAATTACACTATCTTCTGTGCAAGAGGATCTCACGGTGGGAGGGCGTTCCCCATTGGGAAAAAATGACAACGGTTGTTCTCGGACTTCTCACATTAAAAAGGGAATGGGGTAACGGGGCTGAATGTTTGCACGACACTTTCCCTAAGAAGATGAAGTCACAGAGATTTGGTCCAGTGGCCCCTCTTTCTTTATATCCTTGCCTGCCTTCCTGGACTCCCAAGGGCATCACAGGCCTTTGACACTGCTCTCTTTGCTGCTGCTGCAATACAAAGTTGGCGTAACGTTTTGCTCTGATGAACCATTCTTTGTATTGGGCTCATTGTGCTGGTGAAGCACAGCGTGACCTTGGCGAGGAGGCTTTGGTCATTTTTAAATGTGTGAGCAGCATTTGGAAACTTAAAACAACCCCATCGCTTTTAGTCTATTTAGAGTTTCATTCACCATGGAGTTCAGGGGGAGGGGGGGGGAATCCCTTCAATAAACTAATTATAATTTGACTTTGGCATGCATTGCTTAAACCGTTGAACTATTCTACGGTGGCAGTGCAATCCTGGGCGGTTACTCGGATCCAAAGTCACTGAAAACAATGAGCTTAGAGTGGAGGAACTATGCACAGGACTGCATTCCAAGTGCAAACCTCTATGCAATTTCCTTGCCCTTGAGATATCACTAGGCAGCCTATAGGATCACAGAATCTTAAGAGTTGCAAGGGGCCTTCAGGGTCATCTAGTCCACACCCCTGCACATTGCAGGAAATTCACAAATACCTCCCCCCCCCGCCCCCATTGACCGCTGCTGCATGCTCAGATGGCAAAAACCCTCCAGGATCCCTGGCCTAGAGAAAAATTGCTGCCTGACCCTGAAGTGGCAATCAGCATTTCCCTGGGCATGTAAGAAAGAGCCATGAGAACTAAGCACTGATGCAACCCTTCCTGCCCGCCCTCTTACGATCTGCCTAAGTTCACTGAATCATCATTGCCGTCGGATGGCCATCTAGCCTCTGTTAGAAAACCTCCAAAGAAGGAGAGCCCGTGGCCATGGTTGTCTTTAATAGGTGTATGTTGGTTGGTTGTACCTCTGCACTGCAGATGGTTTTCCCCTATGGTGTCACCCTGGATAGTTCAGTCCAGTGAATGGTCACTTCCCGTTGCCAGAGGGAAGAATTGCATCACACCTACACAACTTGTGACTTATGGAGCTGAAGGCTTCCCAGCAGCCATGCACGGATGTCCAATAAAACCCTTTCCAGTTTCTGCTTGCCCCTGTTCAGTGTAATGTTGGGCTTGGGGGGTAGGAGCGTGTCACAAGTCGTGCAGGGCTGAATTACACTGTGAACGTGATTCCTTCAGAGTTGAGGTCCTGATCCAGTTGGCAGTTAGCACTCTACCAGCCTCCAAAGGAGGGATCCTGACTACGGCAGTGCAGTGGACAATATACTCATTCTTTCAGGCTGGGTATGAATTTCATAACTGCTACGAGTACTACCCTTTCCCTGCAGCACTGACCTACAGTAGGCTGGGGAAGGCTGAAGGAGGAAAGAAGGCATCATCTTCTAACTATTACATTACAAGGTCACCAAGGAGCTTCAGTGTGGAGAGGCATTACTGCTGCTTTGATCCATAATAGCTCTTTTCCCACCCATCTCACATTATCATTTCCAGCAGGGGTGGAATTCTAGCAGGAGCTCCTTTGCATATTAGGCCACACACCCCTGATGTAACCAGTCCTCCAAGAGCTTACAAGGTTCTTTTTTGTAAGCTTAAAAGGTTCTTTTTTGTAAGCTCTTGGAGGATTGACTACATGGGGGGGCCTAATATGCAAAGGAGCGCCTGCTAGAATTCTACCCCTGATTTCCAGCACTCTGTCATTCAGTGGGAAGCTGTTTCAGGATAGACACATACATTCTTTTCAAACCCTTTGAAGGTGTCACAGAAAGTTGTGTCTGTGGAGGGTTTACAGGGGGAAATAAAAGAAAATTGTAGGGGAGGTCTGAAATGTGCATTACTAAGCTGCTTCTACATCTGTACCAAGTGATAAATAGAATTCTGTTTGCACATACAAAATGTTGTGTGGGTATCTTTATGAAATGAGGAGAATTTGTTTTGACCCAAACAGTAACGACATTCATTTCTGAGCTTTTAGTGCCACTTTGGGGGCAAATAGTAGCTTGCAAGGCATTCTTTGGAAGGCAGTCAAGCTGGAGATGTGTGGTAAGGAATTGCAACTCTTTCACTATCCTGTAATGGGGACTTTTTATTTGGATTAAGTTTTAATGTAGGTTTTAATTTAACTTATCTGCTGTATGCATTCTATTGTAAGGCGCCCTGAGTCCTGCTAGCAGGGAAAGGGTGGTTAATAAATCCAATGAAATAAAAGGCCCCAGATATTTATTTATTTGTGTGGGAGAGCAGCTTGCCAAATGTCCCACCCATCCCCAAGGGACAGCTCTAAGGGAAAGGCTCTGTTAAGGGACAACATGACATCAGCAGCCAGTAAACCAATCCGCTGTTTCCCCTCACCCTTATTTGCATGTTTGAAAACTCAGAGCTCTCAATAGCAAGTTGGGCCTTGCTCCAGAATTTGAGCATCTTGTTTATAAATATCCATTGCGCCTGAGTCGGGGATCCCTCCATGAACCTGTCGGTGGCCCTAAAGAGTGGGGCAAAATGATGAAAAGTGGAGTCCTAGTGGTTGTTGAAAACAAAAAGAATACCATGTAAGCATCCCCTGGTACTGGTAATGCTGCAGGGAAATACCATAGGGGTTCTATATATCTTTTGTTGACCCCCACTCAAGAAAAAAATGTCAAACATAATGTGTCTGAGGAAGTGTGAGTGCTCATGAACAAAACTTTGTTGGTCTTGAAGGTGCCCTCTGGACTCAAAATTTGTTATAATACAAAATATTGTAATGGGAAAAGCAAAACTTCTTTTGGAATCACAGAGGAGAAGAAGAAGAGGTTGAATTTATACCCCGCCCTTTACCACCCGAAGGAATCCCAGAGTGGCTTACAATCTCCTTTCCCTCCCCCTCCCCACAACAGAAACCTTTTGAAGTAGGTGGAATTGAGAGAGCTCTGACAGAAACGGCTCTTGAGTAAAACAGCTCTGAGACAACTTGTGGCTGACTCAAGCTCACATCAGCAGCTGCATGTGGAGGAGTGGGGAATCAAACCTGGTTCTCCCAGGTAAGAGTCCATACACTTAATCACTACACCAAACTGGTTCAGGGTGGGGAGGCGTGTGTTGCTGGAAGGTAATGCTTTGTGAAATACCTTGAGCTATGGCTCCAAAAATAGTCCCTCTAGCTGAATTGCAAAGATATGAATGAACAGCAGGGAGCGCCAGAGTGTTAAGAAGAACAACAAAGTTTTACTCCTTTGGGTAAGAAAGGTGGACTATTGCACCCTTCTTAAATCTTCGTTCGCGAAGCCAAGCCGAGAGGGGAAGGAAAGAAGGAAAGCCTTAATAGTTATTTCCCTACTTTAATATTCTTCATTTTGGGAAACCTGGATGGCTTGCATCAGCTCAAGAACAGTGTAGCACAGTGGCGAAAAGAATGGGTTGCAATGTGGGAATCTTAGGGTTTAGGCCCCCAAAGGACTGTTCTATGCATAGTAATCTCAGAAGTCAGTGGGACTGATTTCTAAGTTAACAAGCATAGGGTGACATTGTAGGTGGTCTTTGGCACACCACTTTATTTTTGCCTTGATTTTCTCTTATCTAGTACAGGGTTAAGCGTGCTGGCTCCACTTTATATGGTACTTATAAGGGAAACAGATAATCTGTGTTGAGATGGGATTGCAGCCTGCCAAGCACACCTCTCTTTGCAGGGAATGATTTAGAGGACCTAGAGCCATTGCAGTGGTCAAAGGCATCAATGCATGAAGATACCTTCTATCTTTGGCCCATCAAGGCCAGTATTGTCTACTCAGATTGGCGGCAGCAATCCAGGGTCTTAGGTGGTGGTCTTTCACATCACCTAATTTAATTGGAGATGCCAAGGGTTGAATCTAGGCCCTTTTGCATGTAAAGCAGATGCTCTGCCACTGGGCCACAGCCCCTCCCCAAGAGTTGCATAGATGCAGAAATGGTTCCAATTTTTTTTGGGGGGGGGCAGGCAGAGAACGCCCAGAGCACTCTTCCTTTTGTGTTTCCCTTTGTGTCCTGTGACCCACCCCCCAGACCTGTGCCCCCCTGCCTGCTTGAAAGCCTGATAATGCAATGTGGTGTGGGTACTGGGAGCGTTGCCCCAAATCCTGATGCTACTGTGTACCACTTATGTGCCTTTCCCTGGTGGCACTGGAGGAGTGCTTGTGAGTGGCAGTGGGGAAGGTAGCAGTAGAGTGGAGGTGGAGTCAGGGGCTGTTGACTGAGCTATATATCTTGGGGGCCCTGGAACTGCCCTGCCTCAGGCTATGCTGACGCCGGCCTTAGCATGGAGGTTCCACACAGGTCCCCTTAAGGCACAGATGGGGCTGTGGCTCACTGGCAGAGAACTGCTTGGCATGCCGAAGGTCCTAGGTTCAATCCCTGGCATCTTCAGCTAGAAGGATTAGGTAGGAGGTGATGTGAAAAACCTCTTTGCCTGAGACCCTGGAGAGCCGCTGCCAGTCTGAGTAGAATCATAGAGTTGGAAGGGACCTCTAGGGTCATCTAGTCCAACCCCCTGCACAATGCAGGAAGCTCACAAACGCCTCCCCCTAAATTCACAGGATCTCTATTGCTGTCAGATGGCCATCTAGCCTCTGTTTAAAAACCTCCAAGGAAAGATAGCAATGAGTAGACGATGCTGACTTTGATGGACCGAGGGCCTGATTCAGCATAAAGCAAATTCATGTATGTTGAATCTTGCTCAATATGAATGACATCAGGCTACCTCCAATTGACTCTCAGGACTTTAAAGCCTGGAAATCAAGGCTTTAAAAAAGTGAAACTTATTCCAAAGGCAGAATTTATTTATATACAGTTTCAACAAACAACACCTGACTTCAAGGAAGAGACCATGAGATCTGCTTCTCAGCATTTTCACACGCAGTGCTATCCTAAGGAGAGTTAAAGGTAAAGGTAAAGGTAGTCCCCTGTGCAAGCACCAGTCGTTTCTGACTCTGGGGTGACGTCACATCATGACATTTTCACGGCAGACTTTTTATGGGGTGGTTTGCCATTGCCTTCCCCAGTCATCCACACTTTCTCCCCAGAAAGCTGGGTACTCATTTTACCGACCTCAGAAGGATGGAAGGCTGAGACGAGTCAACCTTGAGCTGGCTACCTGAACCCAACTTCCGCCAGGATTGAACTTAGGTCGTGAGCAGAGAGCTCGGACTGCAGTACTGCGGCTTTACCACTCTGCACCATGGGGCTCCTCTTAAGGAGAATTACACCATTCTAAATTCAACAAGTTGCAGCAGTAATGCTCGCTATGCAAGCCTAAAAATGCCCTCCTGAGTATAAGACCTGAGTTAAATTGTTAGAAACCAACTTAGGACAGCTGTCGGTCTGCTTCCCAATCTCTTCGATCCCCAAGAATCTGAGTATTAAGGGCTGTACTTCTGTACTGAAATTCTGTTTCAATGGAGGAGAGCCATTAAACATTAAAGGCCAGTTGTGAGCACTTTCTGAGGGTAATGTGTATTTAGTCAAGCAAAAGCTTCCAGCCAGGGATAAACAGAGGATTTTCCCTCCAGTAGTACATTGGGTTGGCCATATTTATATTCTAAAGTCTAAGGCGCCTTCCTGAGCCTAAAAGATAAAGCGGTCAACAGATTATATTAAATTATATAGATCTGTATATATAAATAAAATAAACTCAGTGGTGTGTGGATATTATGTTTGGGCAAATCCCAGGGTCCTACACTGATGGCTGAGCGTTCTATGGAAAGCAACGAACGGGCAATTTGAGAGAGGGGGAGGAAATAGCTTTTCAATGGGAAAAGTGCCATGGTATTCAGCTGTTCTCAGCCGCTTGACACGGCTATCACGTCAGGAAGGTTTTCCTGCTCTCTCGCTTCCCGTTTGCTAAATGTTCAGTGGTGGTTGAAGTTGGCACCCTTCATTTCCAGTGGGCACCCTTTCCTTTTTTGGGAAGGGAAAGGCAGAGGGTAGAAGGGCTCTGGAGGTTCTTTGATATTTCCCAGGACAAATCCAAGTAATTCCACCACTAGATCAGTGCTGAAAGCTCTGTCTTAAACCAATGCTTTCCCAGTGCATCACCTCTCTTAGGCTTTGGAATGGGGCATTCTAGCTTCCATTCTCACCTAGCAGTCTTCAGTGCATAGGCAAGTACAAGAGCAAATGATGAACTCACATTTTGCTTGGAAGGGACACAGTGCAGGGCTTTTTCTGTAGCAGGAACTTTTGCATATTAGGCCACACACTCCTGATGTAGCCAGGCCTCAGATTCAGTGGGAGCTCACAGGAACACAGCTCCTGAACCTTTATGAGAGTTCCACCATCTCCTTCTGAGAGTTCCACCTCCTTGTCCATTGAATAGTATGTGCAACTGCATAACAATCCCTGAATGAGCTCCACCACCTATTTTTCTCCAAAACGACCCCTGAATGTAGCCAATCCTCCAAGAGCTTACAGGGCTCTTAATAGAGGGCCTACTGTAAGCCCCTGGAGGATTGGCTACATCAGGGGTGTGTGGCCTAATATGCAAAGGAGTTCCTGCTACAAAAAAAACCCTGGGGGAAAAGTAGACCACATGACACGTTTTTAACTGAGTTGGGTCCAGTCCAGGTTCCTGAACCCAACTCACTTTTGCTGCAGCTGCACAGCAGCTGCCAGGAACTAAATTTTGAAAGTGCTGCAGGGGCCTGACATTCCCATCACTATACTATGCAGAACCCCAGCTGCATGTGTGGGAAAGAAAGAGTGGGCAGGGCTTTTTTTTTTTTTTTTAACAGGAATGCCTTTGCATATTAGGCCATGCACCCCCTGATGCAGCCAATCCTACTAGAGCTTACAGGACTCTTAGTATAAGGCCTACTGTAAGCTCCAGGAGGATTGGCTACATCAGGAGTGTGTGGCCTAATATGCAAAGGCGTTCCTGCTACAAAAAAAGCCCTGCAGGTGGGTACCACCAACTTATGCTTCTTTCCCCAATAACTACAGTTGCCAACCTCAAAACAGCAGCTGGAGATCTCCTAGGATTACAACTGATCTCCAGACAACAGAGATCAGTTCACCTAGATAAAATGGTTGCTTTGGAAGGTGGACTCTGTGGCGTGAGTCTCCTTCCTGGCCCTGGCTCTCCTCAGGTTCCACCCCCAAATCTCCATATATTTCCCATTCAGGAACTGGCAACTTTACCAATATCCCCGATAAGGTGTAGCTGAGGAAAAATAATGTCTGCCGTCACTGTATTAGCATTTTCTGTTACCCTCCCCCCGCAAAAGAAATCCAATGGAGGTCAGGAAAATGTTAATATGATGACATAATTTCTAGTCAGATGTGAGTCATAATTTCTAGTCAGCCATACGTTTCCTCATAACATACAGTTAGGACTTGAGAGCAAATTATCACTTGATCTAAGCCCTGTCAGCAGCCTCTGATTCATAACAACCATGAGAACAGACAGCCCAACCATTTAGTCCCAATAATAATAATAACAACAACCACTAATAATTATTGTATGACAGCATGAGTCTGCTCTGGCAGGGAGGGTGAGATATAAATCAAATAAATAAATACATGTGTAGTATACCCTGGAAATCCTAACATTGTATGGCAGCTATAAGTTCTAGCTCTTTTATGCACCCCTAGGTGACTAGTTAGACTTTTTTTAAAGGCAGATGTTTCAGAGGTAGTTCGCCATTGCTTACCTCTGCATCACGACCCTGGTATTCCTTGGAGGCTACCCTTCCAAATACTGGCCTAGCTGACCCTGCTTAGTGTCTGCGATCTGATGGGATAATGCTAGTCTGGGCTATCTAGTTCAGGTAGCCAGGCCTCATTTAGGGTTGCCAATCCCCAGGTGGGGGCAGGGGATCCCCCGGTTTGGAGGCCCTCCCCCCGCTTCAGGATCATCAGAAAGCGGGGGGAGGGGAGGGAAATGTCTGCTGGGAACTTTATTATTCCCTATGGAGATTTATTCCCATAGAAAATCATGGAGAATTCATCCTTGGGCATCTGGGGCTCTGGAGGGGCTGTTTTTGGGGGTAGGGGCACCAAATTTTCAGTATAGCATCTAGTGCCTCTCCCCAAAATACCTCCCAAGTTTCAAAAAGATTGGACTAGGGGGTTCAATTCTATGAGCCCCAAAAGAAGGTGCCCCTATCCTTCATTATTTCCTATGGAAGGAATTGAAAAGGTGTGCCGTCCCTTTAAATGTGATGGCCAGAACTTCCTTTGGAGTTCAATGATGCTTGTCACAGCCTTGATCTTAGCTCCACCCCTAATGTCTCCTGGCCCCACCCCCAAAGTCTCCTGGCTCTACCCCCAAAGTCCCCAGATATTTCTTGAATTGGACTTGGCAACCCTAGCCTCATTTTGGACAGGAGCTCACAGCAGCAGAGCTCTGGAACCTCTAAATTTTATTGCACTCTTTCTTTCTTACCCCTCCCCCTATCCTTGCTTCTGGGCTCCGTTGTTCAAATCTCCTATGAGAATTTTGCTGATTTGACAAACTTTCTAATATTTCCCCCCCACAAAAAAATGGAAAAGTAACCAAAACACATAAAGCAGCAGATGGAAATCTTCATCACGCCACTGTGGCCACATAGGAGAAAGTAATTTTAAAAGCATGATGGGAGTAAGGTTTTATGACCATTTTAATTTGAGAAGCATTTGAAGGCATATGCTGAGCTGATATCATTTAGTATACTTTCCGGTGATGTCAGGGTGTGTGTGGCATATGCAAATGAGCAGTGCTAATAAGCTCTGGCTCATTAGCACAACTCATTTGCATGGCTCATTTGCATATGCCACACACACCCTAACATAACTGGAAGGTATACTAAATTATATCAGCTCAGTATCTGTCTTCAAATGCTTCTCAAATTAAAATGGTCATAAAACCTTTGGCCCAGCTGCTTCACACTTTCTGTGGTTTCTTGGACTTGCCCTCCGCTCTTCCCCAGTAGCATATTGGGCAGCTTCTAACCTAAGGGGCTAATGGAGTTTTGTCAAGAGAACAAGCTGGTCATAGCGAACACCCTCTTCCAACATCCTAAAAGACGATTCTACACATGGACATCACCTGATGGGCAACACAGAAATCAGACTGATTATATACTCTGCAGTCAAAGATGAAGAAGCTCCTTACAGTCAGCAAAAACAAGACCTGGAGCTGACTGCAGCTCAGTTCATGAGTTACTCATTGCAAAATTCAGGCTTAAACTGAAGAAAACTGGGGAAGCCATTAGGCCATTCAGGTTTGACCTTGATCACATCCCTCATGGGTATACAGTGGAAGTGGAGAATAGGTTTAAGGGACTAGATAGACAGAGTGCCTGAAGAACTATGGACGGAGGTTCGTGACACTGTACAGAAGGCAGCAGTCAGCACCATCCCAAAGAAAAAGAAATGCAAGAAAGCAAAGTGGCTGTCTGATGAGGCTATACAAATAGTTGAGGAAAGAAGGAAAGCAAAAGGCAAAGGTGAAAAGGAAAGATTCACCGAACTTAATGCAGATTTTCAGGGAACAGCAAGGAGAGATAAGGAGGTCTTCCTGAAGGAACAATGCAAAGCAATAGAGGAAAATAATAGAATAGGAAGGACAAGAGATCCAGTCAAGAAAACTGGAGAAATCAAGGGAATGTTTCGTGCAAAGATGGCCATGATAAAGGACAAAAATGGTAGGGACCTAGCAGAAGCAGAAGAGATCAGGAAGAGGTGGCAAGAATACACAGAAGAATTATACAAGAAGGATCTCAATGTCCCTGACAACCATGACAGTGAAATCACTGACCTCGAGCCAGACATCCTGGAGTGTGAAGTCAAATGGGCCTTAGAAAGCATTACTAACAACAAAGCGAGCGGAGATGATGGTATTCCAGTTCAGCTATTCAAGAAGAAGAAGATATTGGATTTATATCCCGCCCTCCACTCCGAAGAGTCTCAGAGCGGCTCACAATCTCCTTTACCTTCCTCCCCCACAACAGACACCCTGTGAGGTGGGTGGAGCTGGAGAGGGCTCTCACAGCAGCTGCCTTTTCAAGGACAACCTCTGCCAGAGCTATGGCTGACCCAAGACCATGCTAGCAGGTGCAAGTGGAGGAGTGGGGAATCAAACCCGGTTCTCCCAGATAAGAGTCCACGCACTTAACCACTACACCAAACTGGTTCTCAAAGTCCTAAAAGATGATGCTGTTAAAGTGATGCACACATTATGTCAACAAATCTGGAAAATGCAACAGTGGGCACAGGATTGGAAAAGATCATTTTATATTCCAATCTTAAAGAAGGGTAATGTCAAATAATGTTCAAACTATCACATCATTGCACTCATTTCACATGCTAGCAAGGTCATGTTAAAGATCCTACAAGCTAGGCTTAAGAACATAAGAACATAAGAGAAGCCATGTTGGATCAGGCCAATGGCCCATCCAGTCCAACACTCTGTGTCACACAATGACCCAAAAAAATTATATATATATACACATACACACATATATGTACACACTGTGGCTAATAGCCACTGATGGACCTCTGCTCTGTATTTTTATCTAACCCGCTCTTGGAGCTGGCTATGCTTGTAGCTGCCACCACTTCCTGTGGCAGTGAATTCCACATATGAATCACCCTTTGGGTGAAGAAGTACTTCCTTTTATCTGTTTTAACCTGACTGCTCAGCAATTTCATTGAATTCTTGTATTGTGAGAAAGGGAGAAAAGTACTTCTTTCTCTACTTTCTCCATCCCATGCATTATCTTGTAAACCTCTATCATGTCACCCCGCTTCAGTGGTATGTTGATTGGAAACTACCAGAAGTTCAAGCTGGGTTTCAGAGAGGTAGAGGAACTAGAGATCAAATTGCCAACATTCACTGGATTATGGAGAAAGCACGGGAGTATCAGAAAAAATGTCTATTTCTGTTTCATTGACTACACTAAAGACTTTGATTGTGTGGATCACAACAAACTGTGGCAAGTCCTTAAAGAGATGGGAGTACCAGACCACCTCACATGTCTCCTGAGAAACATGTATAAGGGTCAAGAAGCAACTGTCAGAACAGGATATGGAACAACTGATTGGTTTAGAATAGGAAAAGGAGTTCGACAAGGATGTATATTGTCACCCTGCTTATTTAATTTATATGCACAGTACATCATGAGGAATGCTGGCCTGGATGAAGCACAAGCCGGAATTAAGATTGCCGGGAAAAACATCAACAACCTCAGGTATGTGGATGATACCACTCTAATGGCAGAAAGGGAGGAGGACCTAAGGAACCTCTTGTTGAGGGTGAAAGAGGAGAGCATAAAAGTAGGCTTGAAACTCAACATCAAAAAAACTAAGATCATGGCATCTGGCCCCATCACACCTTGGCAAATAGAAGGGGAAGACATGGAAGTAGTGGCAGACTTCACATTTCTGGGATCCAAGATCACCTCAGATGGTGACTGTAGCCATGAAATTAAAAGATGTTTGCTCCTTGGGAGGACAGCTATGGTGAACCTGGGCGGTATAATAAAAAGTAGAGACATCACCCTGCCAACAAAAATCTGTATAATCAAAGCGATGGTATTCCCAGTAGTAATGTATGGCTGTGAGAGCTGGACCATAAGGAAGGCCGAGCACAGAAGAATAGATGCTTTCAAGCTGCGGCGCTGGAGAAGACTCTTGAGAGTCCCTTGGACTGCAAGAAGATCAAATCAGTCAGTCCTAAGGGAAATCAACCCTGACAGTTCCCTGGAAGGTCAGATGCTGAAGCTTTGGCCACCAAATGAGAAGGGAGCACTCACTGGACAGCATTACTGATGTAACAAACACGAATTTGAGCAGACCGGAGGATGGTGGAAGACAGGAGGGCCTGGCGTGACTTTGTCCATGGGGTCGCAAAGAGTCGAACTCGACTGTGTGACTGAACAAAACAAATGAGCTCTGGCACCTCTTTTTCTACAAAATGACCCCTGCAGGTAGGCTAGAGATCCATTGGAGATCTCAAGGCACTACCTTGAGCTCTGCAGCCCTACAAGGTGGACTTCCCAGACACCTTCTCTGCCACTTTCTCCAACTTTACCACCTCCCTCATTCCTTTGCCAGAGTTGTCGTAGCTTTTAAACTGGTCCCTCTAGCTGTTCTTCCAACATTTGCATGCATTTCCAGGTGGTGTGCTTTAGCTCCATGCCATGAAAAAGCTGCAACTACCCACTTCCACATATTTAAGCCTCTGCTAAAGATAGGACCCCTCTTTTCCTGGCCAGTGTTAGTAGCCTTATTCCCTTCCGGTTCTCTCTCTAGCAGCAGCAGCTGGTTTTTCCTGAGCCAAGGAGTGGGTTCTTTTTTATCTGATGATTGGTGAGAAAATTGGAGAGGGAAGGAAAGAAGCATCACATGAGTCCTTGAGAAGAGCAGTCCGCCTAGACACTCGGGGCGGAAGCAGCTGTGAAAGAGGAGGGAATGGACCTTTGGGCCATGAGTCAGCATCAGCAGTCGCAGCTGCGGAACTCTTCTAGCCAAAGACTGTTGGGCTGATGAGTCTGCAGCCAGAAATGGTGCAGCCAGAGTTGCCAGCAACTCACAGGTGAAAAAAAAAAAGCTGTTCCTTCAACATGATCTTATTTACCAGTTATTTACTGGGAGACCCAGTTTGGTGTAGTGGTTAAGTGTGCAGACTCTTATCTGGGAGAACCGGGTTTGATTCCCCACTCCTCCACTTGCAGCTGCTGGCATGGCCTTGGGTTAGCCATAGCTCTGGCAGAGGTTGTCCTTGAAAAGGCAGCTGCTGTGAGAGCCCTCTCAGCCTCACCCACCTCACAGGGTGTCTGTTGTGGGGGGAGAAGATATAGGACAGGGGTGGCCAACGGTAGCTCTCCAGATGTTTTTTGCCTACAACTCCCATCAGCCTTAGCCATTCGCCCTGCTGGCTGGGGCTGATGGGAGTTGTAGGCAAAAAACATCTGGAGAGCTACCGTTGGCAACCCCTAATATAGGAGACTGTACGCTGCTCTGAGTCTCTGATTCAGAGAGAAGGTGGGGTATAAATCTGCAGGCCTCTTCTTCTACCAGGTGATGTCATTCAGCTGCATGCCATGAAAAGATTCAGCTGCTGATTCCCACACATTAAGCCTTTATCAAAGCATTTCTCTTCAGGACAATTGTCAACCATTTGAATGAAACCCACTGTTTGAGAGACTCCTTGCAGCATCAGAGTGGCTGACCTTGCTGAGCCAGCCAATCAGGTAATATCCATTTGAATGAAGCCCATGCAAATGAGGGTTCTGAGCGCCTGCTCTTCTATTGGGTTGTTTATTGCTGGAGGTGTGTTTTGGGTGGAGTTTCTGTGTATATAGTTGTGGCTAGCCGCGTGTGTTTTCAGTTGGGTTTTGGCTAATAAAAGAGCTATGCTGGAATCGCCATAGCATCTGACCCACTACTTTTCAGTTGGACCCTTATTTCATTTTTGAATTGTGGTTCAAAAACCTATGTAGAGAAGTACTTTTCTCCCTTTCTCACAATACAAGAACTCGTGTTTATATATTGGCCACTGTGTGACACAGAGTGTTGGACTGAATCCAACATGGCTTCTCTTATGTTCTTATGTCATGTGGCTATGGGTTGCTCAGAAAGGGGTGTGTGTGTATACATAGAGAGTGAGTGAGTGTGTGAGAGATTGTGTGAGTGAGTGAGTGTGTGTGTGAGAGAGAGTGTGTGTTTTACAGTCCTACTCCCTGCTCAGGGTGCTGGTGAAGAAAGCTTGTTTCTTTAATTGTCATCTGCCATAAGCAGGACTCTGAAGAGGTGGCAAAGAAATCTCCCAAATAAAAATAGATGGATGCATATAGCTTGAGGCTTGAATACCTCCATTTTTTCCACAGTTATTGCAACACTTTATAATGCTTATCAGTGAATCAGTTACATGCTTTTGCCTGTCTTTGTACTAGAGTTGCCAACTGCCTAGAGAAAAATGTCCTGCCCTTTTAATAGCGGCTTCATGGTATGTTAACTTTGAAGACCAACAAAGTTTTATTCTGAATATAAGAATTTTGTCTTGTTTTGTCATGAAAGCTGAGACCCAGAATTAAACTTTCTCAGTCTTAAAGGTGCCGCTGGACTCGGCCTTTGTTCATTTGCTTCAGACCAACAACGTTACCACCTAAATCTATTTTAAAGATATGTTGTTTACCTCCAGGGCTATTTTTGTAGCAGGAACTCCTTTGCATATTAGGCCACACATCCCTGATGTAGCCAATCCACCTGGAGCTTACAGTAAGCCCTGTACTAAGAGCCCTGTAAGCTCTTGGAGGATTGGCTACATCAGGGGTGTGTGGCCTAATATGCAAAGAGTTCCTGCTACAAAAAAACCCCTGGTTACCTTCATGCTTTGAAAAACTTCAACTGCCCATTTCCTTTTCCTCCAGGCTTGCTGGCAACTGAGCTTAGTTGGACCTGCTCTTAGCTTATTTCTCTTTTAGATCCATCTCCACCCTGAATTTCATCTAGTCAAGAGACTCACCTCTTTATCTGATGCTGCCAATGTTGCTTCACTAGCCTGAATTTTCTTGCAAGCAGCACCTTCTACTTCTTTAAGTCTAACATTATACATATATACTGGGGGGGGGGGAGGGCGTTTTTTGTAGCAGGAGCTTCTTTGCATATTAGGCTACACCCCCCTGATGTAGTCATTCCCCCAGGAGTTTACAGAAGGCCCTGTAAGAAAAGCCCTAGAAGCTCCAGGAGGATTGGCTACATCAGGGGGGTGTAGCCTAATATGCAAAGGAGTTCCTGCTACAAAAAAAGCCATGGGGGGAAACAGCCCACCAGTCCTAACCTGAATAGACCAGGGCCGAGGTCAGACATACATAAACTGACGAGATGGGCATGGATGAAAGCCAGATGCATGTCGGATTTTATGCGGATGTCCAAACATCAGCATCTGGCAATGGTCGTTGGCTCGTTCGTGTCCCAAACTGCCACGACTGAGACGTGGACTTTTTTGATAGTACATTAAATCCGGAATAAGAATGCTTCCGATGACTCCCGCGCGTACTTTCTATGTTTGAACGCTCCATTGTAGCCGACTCGTCGCAAGCGCACATCCGCTTCCCTAAGAGAGCCCACTCCAAATGATATCATTGCGCCAGCAATTGTTGACTCAGCCTTCCAACCTTCCGAGGTCGGTAAAATATGTACCCAGCTTGCTGGGGGAGGGGAGTGTAATGACCGGGGAAGGCAATGGCAAACCACCCCCCCTAAAAGGTCTGCCGTGAAAACTTTGTGAAAGCAGCATCACCCCAGAGTCGAAAACAACTGGTGCTTGCACAGGGGACCTTTCCTAAATGGGGCGGGAGGCAGATCGCCCACCTTTGCTGTCTCCCTGCCAGGGGAGGAAGATGACCCACCTTTGCCATCTCCCCACCAGGCGGAGAGACAGCAAAGAAAGTTGCCGTGCTCCCCCCCCATTTAAACACCATGGCGGGGTGTTTAAATGGGGGAGGGAGGAAGATCCCCCACCTTTGCTGTCTCCCTGCCAGGCGGAGAGATAGCAAAGAGAGTTGCCTTGCCCCCCCCATTTAAACACCACATTGGGGTGTTAAAATGGGGGGGGGAGATCACCCACCTTTGCTGTCTCCCCACCAGTTGGAGAGACAGCAAAGAGAGTTGCTGTGCTCCCCCCTATTTAAACACCACAGCGGGGTGTTTAAATGGGGGGGGGGAGAAAGATGACCCACCTTTGCTGTCTCCCTGCCAGGCGGAGAGACAGTAAAGAGAACTCCTGGGCTTCCCCTTCCTTTCCGGGTGTTTAAATGGCGGGGGGGGGGGGGGGGGCAGATCGCCCACCTTTTCTGGCACCTTTTTTTTTTAAAAAAGCCAAGCACGATATCTCACGGTACTGCGCTTGCGTGAGTGTGGAATGCCATCTCAAAAAATGAGGTCCGGTTGAGACCTCTGATCAACCAACGACAGGACCAACGCTGCTTAGAACTGAAGGATGGAGGGATGTCTGATCAGGAAATTCATTGTAAAAAAGCTGCGGGGTATAATAGCGACGGGTTAGGGATGGATTTAATGGTGAGTGGGTCCGCGGCCCAGACCAGCCTGATCTTATCACTTCTTGGAAACTAAACAGGGTCAGCCCTGGTTAGCGTTTGGATGGAAGACCAGCAAAGACAGTCCAGTGTTGCTACACAGACAATGGCAAATCAGTCTCTTGCCTTGAATACCCTGCAGGGTCACTGCAACCCACTGATTGACTTCCAAATAAGCGTATTTAAGATTTGCAGCTTGTGTTTGACTGCTGGCGCAACCCTTCCTTTGATATCTTTTTAAATAATCTGTTGCATGTGTTTTAATTGCGTACAGGCAGACAGGGGCCTCTTGGCGGTTGGCAGGAACATTTTGTTAGAAATCTTAATAAATAATATGGTAATAATTTCAAACTGTGGTCTGCCCTATGGAAACGTCTGAGACAATTGCATATTCAAATGTACAGTGAAAACATTTGTTTTTTCAGGAAATTAAAGCCGAGCGGTTAGATCTATGATTGATACCTATGAAGAATCCTTTCAACTAGTGTCTAGATTTCAGCTGCATCGTTCTGGCTCCAAACCACCACCCAAAGTGTCTGTTCTTTTTCCTCTTTTATGCTTATATATCCTAAACACAAAATAATTTTAAATCAGTAAAATGGGGACTGGAGAAAATGATCATCTCATAGCTTATATTTATTTAGATATTTTTCTCCCCAATGAGGGATCAATTAATTAATTAAATTATTATATGGCGTTGTGTGTAGTATAGCCAGGAGATCCTAAGATTGTCTGGCAGCTGGAAGTTGTAACTCTTTTAGCATTATGCACCACTAGGTGGCAAACTAGACTTATTATTATCATCATATTATATTGTGTGTGGTGTAGCCAGGAGATCCTAAGACTGTCTGACAGCCAAAAGTGCTATCTCTTTTAGTGTTATGCACCACTAGGTGGCAAGCTAGACTTCTTTTTAAGGCAAGAGATGTTTCAGAGGTGGTTTTGCCATTGCCTGCCTCTGTGTCACAGCCCTGGTATTCCTTGGAGGTTGGCCCTACAAATTCTAGCTACGGCCAGCCCTGCTTAGCTTCTGAGATCTGATGAAATTGGGCTAGCCTGGGCTATCCAGGGCAGGGCCCCAATAGTGAATGCAAGCAGCTTACAACAGCATCCTTATTTTATCCCCATAACAACCATTCTGTGAAGTAGGTTAGGGTGACAGAGAGAGAGAGAGTGAGTGACTGGAGAAAGGTCACCCAACAAGCTTCCATAGCTGAGTGAGGATTTGAACACAAGTTTCAGATTCTAGCCTGACTCTCTACTACACCCCACTGGCTATTTTGTTGACTGGAACACAAAAGCAGAAAACAAAGCCAAATCAAGTATTGTCAGGAAATTTGGACTAAGAGCATGAAATGAAGCAAGAGAGCATCTCACAGAATCCTGTGAAAATGACAAGTTGTTTGTTGTGAACGCTTTTCAGGCTACTGAACCGGCAATTGTATACGGACAACAGATGACCAATATAGAAATCAATTAGATGACATAATTGGAAGCAGGAGAAATTCTGTTCTTTGCTAAAACAAGACCAGGAGTTGATTGTGGTACAGACCATGAATTGTTAATAGCAAGAAGTATAATAAAACCGAAGAAAACACACACAAAAAGAATCATAGTGCCGAAATACAATCAAAACAACGTTCCTGAAGAGTTTAATGCACTAAACCAGCTGCGGAATTTGTTGAAATCACCAGGTTCATGGTTTCCAAAGTCAAAATTCCCCCCTCTGGGGCAGGCGAGGGCAGGGGACGGAGGCTCTCCCCTCCTGCTTCAGGGTCATCAGAAAGCAGGAGGGGGGTAGGGAAATGTCGGCTGGGCACTCCATTATTCCCTATGGCAGGGGTGGCCAACGGTAGCTCTCCAGATGTTTTTTGCCTACAGCTCCCATCAGCCCCAGACAGCATGGCTGGTGCTGATGGGAGTTGTAGGCAAAAAACATCTGGAGAGCTACCTTGGCCACCCCTGCCCTATGGATACCGATTCCCATAGGGTATAATGGAGAATGGATCCACGGGTATCTGGGGCTCGGGGGGGGGCTATTTTTTTGAGGTAGAGGCACCAAATTTTCAAAATCCAGTGCCTCTCCACAAAATACCCTCCAAGTTTCAAGAGGATTGAACCAGGGGGTCCAATTCTATGAAGCTCAAAAGAAGGTGCCCCTATTCTTCTTTCTAAATGGAGGGAAGGCATTTAAAAGGTGTGCAGTCCCTTTAAATGTGATGGCCAGAACTCCCTTTGGAGTTCAATTATGTGTGTCACAACCTTGCTCCTGGCTCCACCCCCAATGTTTCCTGGCTCCACCCCCAAAGCCCCCAGATATTTCTTGAATTGGACTTGGCAACCCCAGCTTAAGGTTGGTAAAAAATAGCTAGGTGAAAAATGCCATGCCCCTTTAATAGAAGCTACTATATGAAAATGTGCAGGTGAAGTTTTTCATGGAATAGAGGTAAATAACATCACCTGTCATTTGCTACAGATCAAATTGCTATGAAAGGAGCATACAGAGGGATCAGTTTAAAAGTGGGGAGTCCATGCGTTCCTTTGAGTTGCCAGCTGCAAAGACGGGAGACACACAGCTGGGTTACTTCTGGGCTCTAAGCATTATTCCATTAATTTATTTTATAACCAGACATTCAGTGGTTTGGAATTCTCTCAGGATTCTGCTTAGTCACAAACTACAAGGAAGTTCTCCATGCAAGCCTAATTGAAAAGTGTGGAACTTCTCCTATTCATTACAATGGGGCTTGAATTTCCCACAGGACTGGAGTTTTTGTCTCCAGTTTTGTTTCATGATTGCACTGTGTAAAAACTCTAACCCAGGGTTTCAAACTCATTTGTTATGCGGGCTGGATCTGACGTAAATGGAACTTGCTTCTCCCTCCCCCCTCCCTGGGTTTACTCAGATTGGCAATGGCTCTCCAGAGTAATATCCTCTTTTGCTTGTGGGTTCTCAGGTTAGAGTACTCATTAGGCACCAGTTCTCAGGTCCATTCAGCAGAGACAAGGCGGCTTAAAGCACCAGCCCTTTATTTGTAAGCAGACAGCCCTAGCAATCAACAGCTTGAACTGGCCATACAAATGCTGGAAAGTGAAACTACTTTAGTGCCACTCCATTGAAATACACTGCAGCACAGAGTTACAAGGAAAATGCAGAACAGATTACCAGTTCTTTTGGATCCAGCTCCACCCTGGAAAAGCCTTGACAATATCCTCAAGATATACATACTGCCCATTTGGTCCTTAATATAGAAATGTTAACTGCAGCTGCATGAGCAGTTCTGGCCACATTCTGGAAGAGTGACAAAACTTTAACACTTCATGATTGGCTACTAAAAGTCCAAGAATATAGCATTATGGACCAACATTCTGAATCTCTCTCACACGGAGAAAATGATCCATACTGTTCCAACTTTGCTTCTATTTGGTTTCCCTTCCTAGACTATTTAGCCAATAATAATGATTTCCAATCTATACTTGATACTATGAAGCAGGGCTTTTTTGGGTAGAAAAATCCCAGCAGGAACTCATTTGCATATTAGGCCACACCCCCTGACATCATCATTGTTTTGCGTGGGGCTTTTTGCAGAAAAAGCCCAGCAGGAATTCATTTACATATTATGCCACACCCCCTGACACCAAGCCAGCCGGAACTGAGTTCCTGTGTGTTCCTGCTTTTAAAAAAGCCCTGTTATTAATACAATCTACTAGTTGTAATTCAAATTATTTTTAGTTGTATTTGCCCACTAAGCCAATTTTTCTTTTACAGTTGTGTATACCAGATTTTTTCCTTGCCATCTGATATTTGTATGCATTTCTGTTTTATTCCCTTATGTTTTAGCATGGTTGATTGTTCTGATGTACTTAAGGTCTATAGACCAGGGGTGGCCAACGGTAGCTCTCCAGATGTTTTTTGCCTACGACTTCCATCAGCCCCAGCCAGCATGGCCAATGGCTGGGGCTGATGGGAGTTGTAGATAAAAAACATCTGGAGAGCTACCGTTGGCCACCCCTGGTCTATAGACTTTTGAACGATTCTTCATCTAATGTCTCTGAGAAGGTGGCTAAGTTTCTTTACTCTGTTTCAAAGGCACACCAAGGGATCTCATAGAAACAATTAATGTTTATGCTTACTCAAATATATATGTGTGCAATCAGTCCATTTTACCTTTTTAAAAACTAATTTGTTCTAATACACCCCCCACCCCAATAAAGGCTAACTTGAACTTGATTCATTTCTGATGTTTTTGCTATTTCCTATTTTCTCAAAAAAGCTATTTTGAAAATGTGGGGGGGAGGTCTCTGGGCCCAGATAGTCTACCTGTGAGTAGTCTATCTGGGTGTAGAGACCTTCATGGAAAATCCATTCCACATTTTCTTTGCAGCTTTGCAAGCCCGGAAGAGCTTCCTGATGAAGGCAAAGACTAGGTAGAAGGAGCTGGGAATTTGGGTAGCCTGTGAGCTTCAAAGGGTGAGGACAGGTGAATTGGAGAGGGGAGAAAAGAACCACAGGGCTGATTAAAGCTTTTGGCAGGCCAGTTGTGGCCCTCAGGCTGCAAGTTTGACACCCCTGCTCTAACCTCTATAGATTAAACTCAGGAAATGGGAATGGGCAGGATCACTGTTTGTTAAAATAAATCAACAAAGTTGGAAACTTGCTCTCAGTTCTGAGAATTATTTAATACTTTGTTGACACATCCACTCCCCCCACACCTCCGCACCCCTCCGAGAGAGAATCCCAATTCCCCATCCTGTGTGCCTTAGTAAATTATTGGTCATCTTGATGAAGTCTTGGCTGTACAACAGCTGTAGATTTATGAAGTCGATCTGGGACTTGGGAATTGCCCCAAATGTTTAACGGAGCCACAAAGCGAGACAAGACTCCTTAGCAGAAGTTTGCTTGAAGTGAAAGAGTCAGGGGTTCAGGTTCGGGTCCTTCGGCATCCCTTGATAATTCATACTTTTGGATTTGTCTCTTCAGTTCATAGAAAACTTTAGATGATGTTTGTATTACCTATGAAGGCCAAATCATTTTCTTGATGGAACATCAATTAGAGCTGCCTTACATTTCAAAATGTATGTGTGTGTGTGTGTGGGGGGGGGTACACCAGGAAGAAGCCAAAAGCAACAGCAATAGCTTTTATTAATTTTTTTCTTTGAAAAGAGCTAATATGTTGTTTTGTAGAAATGTACACAGTACAAATATTTAGTTTGTCATCTCCACTGTGAAGACTAAAATTGTTAAGAGGGAGGCTACAATTATGTGTTATTTATTTAAAAGCAGCACGCGATTCATGTGGGGCCAGAAAACCTCATGTAATGAGCTACCTTAATGACTGGTTTAGAAAAGTCCAAAGGGGCGATCTTACCTCACCACCCTATCTCCCTGTAGTTGTGTGCTAAGTTGGGGCTGCCATCTCCAGGTGGGGAAATCCTTGGAGATTTGGGGCTAGTGTCTGGGGAGGGTAGGCTATAGTGCCCCAGAGTCCATCCAGCCATTTTCTCCAGAGGAACTGATCTCTTTCATCTGGAGATCAGCTGTAATTAAGGTTGGCAGGTGTCTCCTGGCAACCAACAGGGAGGTGGCAACCAACAGGGAGGAGCAGGAAGGAAGCCCAGCCTACGTTGCCAGCAACATGGTGACATCAATTCTGGTGTGTACCAGAAGTGATGACATCATGTTGTGCCATCATGGTAACACTCTGGTGTTCGGGCAAAAACTCTATGGTAAAAATGGCTTCTACCATAAAGTTTTTGCTCAAATACCAGCCTATCACTGTGCCATTACCAACATGATGTTTTAACTTTGCCTCGCTGACATGACTGTGATTGTCCATAATTATCCAGTTAACAAAATGGGAGTGGGTGGGAGATTCTCTATGGGCCTGCTTGGTTGCCTCCTGGAGAATATGGCGACACCTGGCGACAATTTCTCCTGTGTGCTGTCGCTCTCCTGCATGGCTGCCATATTACCAGAATCTTGGCCTAAATCACGTCTTAGAGCTTTCATCTCCAGCATGGGAAATTCCTGAAGACTTGGGAGGCATTATCTGAGGATGGTGGGGCTTGGTGAGAGGAGGGCACTTAGCAGGGATTTGATGCCATAGAGTCCTCCTTCCAAATAGGCTTACCATTCCCCAGGTCCAGGTGGGAGATTTCGTGCACTCCTTCCCACAGCAGGCCAGTTGGCTGATGGGAAGCCCCGCCCCCAAACAGCAATGTTGCTGTGCAACTATCTGACACATTAATGTCACATAGAAGTGATGTCGTTTTGTCAGGGACGTCACACAGTGACACTCTGGTTTTTGGAGAAAACTCTATGGTTTGATGCCAATTTTACCATAGAGTTTTGCCCAAAAAAGCAAAGCATTGCCCCCAAGGTCGCCAGCGTGCTGACATCACTTCTGGGTGATGTCAGCAACGTCCCCACCCACTCCTGCAACAGCCCCCCAAATCCCCCTGTTGGCACAACAAATCCACCTGGCAACCCTACTTTCAATGCTGCCATTTTCTCCAGAGAAGCTCATCTTTGTGGTCTGGAGATCAGTTGTCATTTTTGGAGGGCTCTAGGCCCCGTCTAGAAGTTCAGATGCTCTGTCTTAACTGCAGAGCATATTGTAAAAAAGTACCCCTGGATTTCAATGAGAGTTCAATGCTGGAGCGTTTGTGATTTATTCTCAGCTATTCCCATAGATTTTGAAATTGAGCTTTGCTCCCCTTAAATCCCCCAGAGTTCTTTCTCTGATGACTGTTCCCGAGGAACTCTATCTTTGAGGGGAGTTATTTAGTATGTGAAATAAAACTGGGACTGTTATGAGAGCAGTAGCAAAAACTCCCAAACTAGATGGAGTTTGACTGTTTAAAAAACCACCCATCTTTTTCTGTCACCGAGGCCAAAAATACATTCTTTCTTTGCAAAAGAGGGAACACAAGGGCATTAGATCACTGCTCTTTACATGCAATTAATCCTCACTGAGGCCTGCAGGAAGGGATGGGTTCTTTTGCTGCCCTAGGCAGGAAGGCAGATAGAGTGCTAGGACCTTACCCGTTCAGAAGAAGGGGAATTTCTTCCCCGGTCTGTTAATTTTTAACAAACACAAAATCTCCAGAATAAGGATCCATCTCCATATTGTGAAAAGAAGAGCCCTGTGGTGCAGAGTGTTAAAGCTGCAATACTGCAGTCCTAAGCTCTGCTCACGACCTGAGTTCGATCCCTGGTGGAAGCTGGGTTTTCAGGTAGCCGGCTCCAGGTGGACTCAGCCTTCCATCCTTCCGAGGTCCGTGAAATGAGTACCCAGCTTGCTGGGGGGGAAATGTAGATGACTGGGAAAGGAAATGGCATACCACCCTGTAAAAAGTCTGCCGTAAAAACGTGAAAGCAACGTCACCCCAGAGTCAAAAATGACTGGTGCTTGCACAGGGGACCTTTCCTTTCCATATTGTGAAGTCCTGTTGTTGGGGAACAACATGAGGACTTTGTATAAGATGTCCAGTGGGAGTTGTGTGCCTTCCGCAGACACATCAGTTCTTTCTGCTTGTGACTAGAGAAGGCAGGGAGATAAGTCGCCAGCTCTGGGCTGGGGAATTCCTGGAGATTTGGGGAGCAGAGTCTGGGGAGGGCAGGGTTTGAGAGGGGTTGCTCAGCAAGGTATGATGACATAGAGTCCACCTTCCAAAGCAGCCATTTTCTCCAGGGGAAATGATCTGGAGATCTGTTGTAATTTCAGGAGATCTCCAGGCCCACCCTGGAAGATGACAACTCTGCAGGGAGAAGCAGCTTTAGCCTCTCGACCCTGCTGTGTTTGCATTAGGCTTGCCAATCCCCAGGTCCCAGCGGGGGAATCTCCTGGTGTGACAGGCTTTTCCCCACCCCCAATCAGCTGGCCAGCAGGGGGAAGCCCTGTCCCAACAGCCTCCATGTACCTTCAAACCTTGGAAGGATTAAGAAGATGCTGAAGCAGTTTGCTCTTTGAAAGGTGTGTGTGCCTTTAAATCTTCAGCTAGGCTGAATGGGGGCAGGGTGAGACTGCAAAACAATGTGGGAAGGAGGAAGGGAAGCAGCCCAGTCCCTCCCTTTCTTGTTTGCAGAGTAAATTGCCCCAGTAAGACCGCAAAGTGCGTGCTTCCATACTGCATTATTTTGGCTGCTGCTGCTGTATGAAAGAGAGAAAGAGAGCCAGCTGCTGGGGAAATGAAGACTGTATTCAGGGGAACTGCACTGCTGTGTTTTTATTTATTTATTTTAGGGAAAGTCTCCTGGCCCCACCCCCCAAGTCCCCAGGTGTTTTGTGAGTTTGACTTGGCAACCCTTGTTTGCATTTGCAAACTATTGGTTCGGTTCAGGGCTTTTTTAAAACAGGAACGTGCAGGAACACAGTTCCGGCTGGCTTGGTATCAGGGGGGTGTAGCCTGATATGTTAAAAAGTCCTGTATGAAACAATGGTGAAATCAGAAGGTGTGGTCTAATAAGCAAATGAGTTCCTGCTGAGCTTTTTCTACCAAAAAAGCCCTGGTTCTGTTACAAAACTTATTTGCAGCCATGTAAGTCATGTGATTTCAAAGAAGCCAACAGTGGCCCTACCAGCTGTAGAGGCGGGGAGGCTAAAACATTTGCTGGTATAAATGCAAGGTTATCCCCCCCACAAGTCTTTATTGTCTCGGTGTTTGCAGTAGGGTTCCCAGCACTGCCTAGGCAAATGCTGGAAGATTTGGGGGGCAATACCTTGGTAGAGCAGAGTTTAAGAAGGATGTGATGCCACTTCTGGTTGACACTCTAGGAATTTCCCCTAATCTTTATGGTAAATATCATAGAGATTAAAGGCAATTCCTAGTGTCATGACGGAGAACATTTTTTCTCCTGCTCCTCAATAGCTTGAGGATGGAAGATTGGGGTTCGGGTTGGGGAATTCCCTGCTGGGACTAGGAATTGGGAAGCCAGTTGTCAGTATGGTGAATTGTTCCATTGTTTACCATGCTGTGTCAAGGGGTGAAAAAATTAATCTGACTCAGAGGAACCAGGAGATGAGGGAAGCAGAAAACGCAACAGCCCTGTTCTTTGACCCTCGCTTGCACATGTTTGAATTGAAGAGTCTTGATGTTTTTGGATTCAGTGAGTCTACAATTTCTGTCTCCATTGTCTGGAGAAGGATTTCTTTGTCCTTATTTGTGCATGACCGACAAAGACTCCAAGGCAATCCGATGGCGCAGAGGTGCTTTTTGTCTGCTGTGTATTTGCAGTTTCGTAGGGCTTCCAAAACCTATGAAATACATTTGACCAGTAGGGCTGCCAAGCCCCCGGTCCGAGCAGGGAATCCCCCACCCCAGAGGTTTGCAATCCACCACCCCACATTGGGCCAGCAGGGGGAACCTTCCCCTGCGTAGCTGGCATGATGACATCACCCAAAATGACATCATCACGATGGCGGTGTGCACACAGACGCTCTAGCCATTTGGGAGGTAAAACTCTATGGTACAATAGGTATAATAGGTAAAAGGGAAAGGTAGTCCCCTGTGCAAGCACCAGTCATTTTCGACTCTGGGGTGACGTTGCTTTCACAACATTTTCATGGCAGACTTTTTATGGGGTGGTTTGCCATTGCCTTCCCCAGTCATTGACACTTTACCCTCAGCAAGCTGGGTACTCATTTTACTGACCTCAGAAGGATGGAAGGCTGAGTCAACCTGGAGCCAGCTACCTGAACCAGCTTCTACTGGGATCGAACTCAGGTTGTGAGCAGAGGGCTCCGACTGCAGTACTGCAGCTTTACCACTCTGCACCACAGGGCTCTTAGGTACAATAGGTCCCATAAAGTTTTAACCTCCCAAATGGCTAAAGCATTCGGGAAAACCATAGAGTTTCCCTGGAAATGCCTAGAGCAGCCCATGTGTGTGCCGCCATTTTGATGACATCACTTCCAGGTGACATCATTTTGTCACACGCACGCAAAGCGCAAATGCAAAAGTCCCCCATCAGGACTTGAAGAGGACTTGGCAACTCTATTGACCAGAGACCAGTAGAAGAGCTGTGTTGAGGTAACTGGTGTCTGAGCCCTGGTATAACCTGCACATGGGTGGAAAATGGGCATCTAAGATCATGTAATATATTAATAAAAATAAATTTTAAAGTATTTAATCTTTTGTTTTCAGTATGAAATGATGTTCTCAAAATAGTGGATGAAAACCCAGGTAACAGCTCACCCAGAAATTTTAACGAGGATCATGCCCTTCATATTTTTCATCTGTCTTGAGCCTGATTCATTAGAGCACATTTACTCTGCAATCTGACACAGAATTACTCTGACTCAGAATTACAGAATTATGCTTGCAACGGACTGAGACATCCTTAGCTTCCAAGCATGTTTCTCTCCTATGTGCCGAGAGAAGTCAGGGATTCTGGGTAATGCCTTTGCCAGCAGAGAGTGCTGTTTCCAGAGTGGCTCTCTGAGAAATTCACCATATGCCTCCATGCTCTTCTCTCACCAAAAAGCCTCTTCCTCCCCTGAGGTTGGCTTTCAACTTGAGTTCAGGTTGAAAGCATCCCAGCTTCTGGGAAACACTGCTTTTTATGTACTGATTCTTTAGCTTGGCTTTCCACTGCCTCCCTGCCCCCCCAACCAGCAGCTGCAGCCATACATGAAGAGTTTTGGTGAAGCAAAGCCAAGGTGTTCACGCCGTCTGGGTATGCCTTGTGGTTTATGGCAGACTGACAAGGTGGCGAGCATATTTAAGCCAGATGTGATGGCTACGAAACACGATAGCAACAGTGTCTCTTTTTTGAGGGTGCAAATGGGAATGGAAGGCACAATTCCTAATTTCATTTGAGAGTGCCAATTATTTCTTTTTGAGGATAGACAGACTAATTTTCAGGGCACACTTTCCACATTTGAGGAGATGTGTTCTTTCACCACAGTCAATGTTTGAGTGACTGGCACTTTCATTTTGAAGCAGAGTCATCAAACGCAGATGGGTGGAGGGCTAAATGCCTCATCTGGGCAGCAGGGGCAAAAATATTTCCCACCAATTGGGGGACGAGGGAGTAGGGTTGCCTGGTCTGAGTAGGGAAATTCCTGGAAGTTTAGGGGTAGAGCCTTGGGTGGGCAGAGTTTGTGCTGGGGAGGGACCTCAGAAGAAGGAGGAGGAGATTGCATTTATACCCCACCCTTTGCTACCCGAAGGAGTCTCAGAGCAGTTTACAATCTCTTTTCCCCTCCCCACAACAGACACCCTTTGAGGGAGGTGGGTTGAAAGAGCTGTCCAAGAATTGCTCTTGAGCAGAACAGCCTCTGAAAGACTTATGACTGACCCAAGGTCACTCCAGCAGTTGCATGTGGAGGAGTGGGGAATCAAACCTGGTTCTCCCAGATAAGAGTCTGGACACTTAACCATTACACCAAACCACTACACCAACAGTCATAGAGTCCTCCCTCCAAAGCAGCCATTTTCTCCAGGCTGTCATCTGGAGATCAGTTGTAATTGTGATGTTTCAGTTGCTCCTAAGAAGGGGTATTATTACATTATTCTTGTTTCTGGATTATTCTCAGGACTAGACAAGCAGCTCCACCCAGACTCAGGTTAGGTTTACTACCTCAGTGAGAAGTAAGCTCAAGAGTGGGTGGGTGGGGACTGATTGAACCATGAGCAGAACCAGTGAGCTCAGATTGGGTTGCCAGCTTCCAGGTGGGATCCTGGAGAAAACCATGTAATGAACAATTCTACAAGCCAACACTTATGCACAATTAATTTATATATATATAGTATCCTAATACATGCTACCACCTGGTTCTACACAAAAACAATTGCACAGTAAATAATCATATCATTAGTTATTAAGTAATGATGCAAAGAGCCCACAATTAAAGCCACAAGCCCCATATTTGTGTTGTGACCTAGAAGGTGCTGCAAAGTCTCATTCACTCCAATTCAACTGTAACTGCTATGCTGTGAATATATATATATATATATATATATATATATATATATATATATATATATATATATATATATATATATATATATATATATATATATATATATAATTATTGTGCATAAGCATTGGCTTGTATAATTGTTCATTACATGGTTTTCTCCAGGATTTAACCTTACCATGTTTCTCCTGTGGTTACTAAGCCTCCAGGTGGGGCCTGGAGATCTCCTGATATTATAATAGATCTCCAAGCAATGGAGATCAGTTCCCCTGGCTGCATTGGAGAGTGGACTACAGGGACCTGATAAGGTCGTTCCCCTCCCCAAATTTTTCCATCCCTAGGTTCTATCCCCCCAAATCTCCAGGAATTTCCCAACCTAGAGTTGGCAACTCTGGGGAGCTGGCATTGAGTCAGACCATATTTTTGAGACAAAGGAAGGAGATGGGATGGACGAATGGCTGCAATGTGGAAGAAAATAAAACCGAACAGTAGACAGAACGCCCTGTTACTCGAGCCTGCTGTATAACCCAGAGGGTTGGTGGGAACTCTTATGAACAATGGGTTCATTATTTATGACTGTTTTTGTGTGGTTGGAGTTTTAATCCTTGCTTTGGGGCACAGACAGGGGTCATAGATGCCATAATTTTATTAAACGAAATAAGAGGAGGGGAAGGGGGTGGGGAGGAACAATAGGTCTGGAGGAGTACGTTACTTCTGAATGACTGAAAATCATCCCAAAAACATTTGGCATGGAGTTCGTCCATTTGCCTAGTAAAGATAACCAGACATTTCCTGCTCAGAACACAACCAGAACCTTTCCAAAAGGCTTGGGAAAGTCTGGACCAGCTGAAGAAACTCAAGGAATTTATGGTCAGGAGCAATTATAAGAAGATAGTTTGCAAGGTGGAGGAAAACAATAGAGACTTACAAGGAAAATGCAAAGATATTCAATGCTAGGTTTGTTTTGTTTTTTGAGTCCAGTGCAGGGATGGAATTCTAGCAGAAGCGCCTTTGCATATTAGGCCACACCCCCTTGATGTAGCCAATCCTCCAAGAGCTTACAAAAAAAGCCTTGTAACCTCTTGGAGGATTGGTTACATCAGGGGTGTGTGGCCTAAAATGCAAAGGAGCTCCTGCTAGAATTCCACCCCTGGTCCAGTGCCAGCTTTAAGACCAACAAAGTTTAAGTTAGGGTATAAGCAGAATTAAACTTTGTTGGTCTTAAGGGTGCCACTGGACTCAAACCTCATTCTATTGCTTTAGACCAACATGGCTACCCACCTGAATCTATCTGGAAAGCTGGACCAGTCCTTACCCTGCCGTTTACAAATGTGCAATAATTTAGTGAGTTTGAACGGATTGCTTGTTTAATGCTTTATTTTTAAAGTCATGATTAATACCCCTTTGGGTACACTCCCGCTCCTCCTTATGAGACTTCCTAGTGAGAAAGCTGTCATTCCTGTTCAAACCTCTTAATAGTTTTGGCTGTAAAAGTCTACAAGAACAGAGTCATTACAAATTATACCCTTGCCTTACTTCTTAAGGAATTCAAAAAGCAGGACATAACAGAGTTATTCCACTTTATCTGTACAATGGTATCGGGAGGAAGAGGAGGCTGAGAAGTAGGGGTGCCAACCTTCAGGAGAGGCCTGGAGATCTTTTGCTATTACAATTGATCTCCACTGACAACAGGGATCAGCTCACCTGGAGAAAATGTTTGCTTTGGAGGGTGGGGCTGTGGCGTTGTACACCCCAAAACCTTCCCTTCCCTAGCTCTGTTCCCCAAATCTCCAGGTATTTCCTAGGGTTGCCAGGTCTAATTCAAGAAATATCTGGGGACTTTGGGGGTGGGGCCAGGAGATTTTTGGGGTGGAGCCAGGATTATGACATGCATAATTGAACTCCAAAGGGAGTTCTGGCCACCGCATTTGAAGGAACCACACACCTTTTAAATGCCTTCCCTCCATTGTAAACAATGGAGGATAGGGGCACCTTCTTTTGGGGCTCATAGAATTGGACCCCTGGCCCAATCTTTTTGAAACTTGGAGGGTGTTTTGCGGAGAGGCATTGGATGCTATGCTGAAAATTTGGTGCCTCTACCTCAAAAAACAGCCACCCCAGATACCCGTGGATCTCCATAGGGAATAATAGAGTGCCTAGCAGTCATTTCCCTCCCCCCCTCTTTCTGATGACCCTGAAATGGGGGGGAGAGCCTTCATACTGGGGGATCCCCTGCTCCTACCTGGGGATTGGCAACCCTAGTATTTTCCCACCCAGAGCTGGCAACCTTACAGCTGGGAATTGGGACCTGGATTTGCATCCCAAAAATGTATCCTCCATGCCAGGGATGGTCAGTTTAATGAACCTGGGGATCTGTGTGCCTTCGTATCCAGCTGTAGAAGCCTGTTTTTGCAAGGCTGCACTGGAAAACTCTTCTGACCTCCTAAAATAAATCACCAGCTTTTTGTAAGCTCTAGAACTCTCTCCCCAGGAAGATTCGTCTGTCCCTTTCTGTGACCATCTTCCACCAGCAGGCGAAGACTTTTTTGTTTTGTTTGGCATTCCTCCAATGTTCCTTCTTTCCTAACCAATGTTTTAATTGCTGTTTTTGTGTCCTGTACATCTTTCAACTCTGTTTTTTTAACTGTTTTAATGATATTTGTTTTTCTGGGTTTTTTTTGTTTTTGGTAGGGTTGCCAAATCTACTTACCCAGTGGGCGGGGGGTGAGAGGGAGCCTTCTGGGAGAGAGGAGGGTGAGGCAATGTTACTGTGTGTGATGTCATCATAGGGCTGACAAGTCCTATTCAAGAAATATCTGGGGACTTTGGGGGTGGAGCCAGGAGACTTTGGGGGTGGAGCCAGGAGACATTGGGGGCGGAGCCAGGAACAAGGGTGTGACAAGCATAATTGAACTCCAAGAGAGTTCTGGCCATCACATTTAAAGAGATAGCACACCTTTTAAAATGTCTTCCTTCTATAGGAAATAATGAAGGATAGGGGCACCTTCTTTTGGGGCTCATAGAACTGGACCCACTGGTCCAATCGTTTTGAAACTTGGGGGGGTACTTTGGGGAGAGGCATTAGATACTATACTGAAAATTTGGTACCTCTACCTCAAAAAACAGCTCCCCCAGAGCCCCCGAAACCTCCAGATCAATTCCCCATTATACCCTATGAGAATCGATCTCCACATAGGGAATAATAAGTGCTCAGCAGACGTTTCCCTCCCCCCCCCACACCCCGTTTCTGGCGAGTCTGAAGCAGGGGATTGGCCTCTCTACTCACGAGTTGCTGCCAACTTCTTCACAGCAACACAGACACACCATCCCAACAGGAAGCCTTTCAATCGGAGACTGAAGCCTCCAGAGGTGCAAAGGCACATGGTCCTCTGGGGGCGGGGCTTCCCCCCACCAGCCAACTGACTGGGGGCAGTAAGGAGCCTGGGAAAGCGGAAGAACTCCCACTGGGACCTGGGGATTGGCAAGCCTATGTCATCAGCATAATGACATCCAGGGGTCATTTTGTAGAAAAATAGTTGGCGGAGCTCATTAGCATAACTCATTAGCGTATGCTGCCTTCCCACCCAGCCAAAAGCAATCCAATGCAAGAAAGGAGAGCCCCGGGTGAGCAAGGCCTGCTTGGGCTGGCTAGACATCCAGCCAGCCCAAGCATGCCTCGCTCACCTGGGGCTCTTCTGGGCTTCCCGCCCTCCAGTCAAAAGCTACCCTTCACCTACATAAGAAGTGGAGAAAGGATGGTGTGGGCTTCTCCAGGGGAGTGGGGAGAGTGGCAAAGCCCCTGGTGGCTGGCTGGCTGCCCGCTCTCCTAATTCAAGGATTGTTATGCAGCTGCACCTACTATTCAATGGACAAGATAGGTGGGGAGGCCCTCAGAAAGGTTCAGAAGCTGCGCTCCTCTAAGCTCCTGCTGAATCTGAGGCCTGATGATATCACATGGAAGTGACATCATCACACCAGGCTTGTTGTGAGGCAATGCTGTACATTTTGGTCGAAACAAATTTGGTTAAAACACTTCCGCATAGAGCCAGTGATGTTGACATGAGAGGGGGCTGTTTGTGAGTGGGGCTTCCCCCACAGGCCAGCTGGCTGGTGGCAGATTAGAGCCCCCAAAATTGGAGGAATCTCCACCCTGAGCTGGGTCTGGCATCCCTAGTTTTTGGTGGTTTTGAAATGTGGTTTTCTCATGTCCTTTTTAGATCAGGGTTCTTGGCATGCTCTTATTTGCTGCTACCGGCTTTTTCTTTGTGGGAAAAATTGCTTCCGGTGGTTATCTTATACTGTGAGGAAGGTTAGGCTGAGTGTGTGACTGGCTCACAATCAACCAGCAAGCTTCCATGGCACAAGTGGAATTCGAACCAGGGTCTCCCAGATCCTAGCACTATGTTCTAACCACAGTACCATGCTGGTTCTCCTATCTTTCTAAGACAAAGTAGATTGTCAAAATATTTTTTAAAATGCAGTCTGGCAGCACAAGACATCCGATAAACAAAGCAGTACAACTCAGCTGACAAAATTGGAAAACAGCGGACACAATTTCCCACTCACACTGCTCTCCCGTTCCTCTTCTCAGCGAGGCTTCCTTCCGATTTCACACTAGCTGCCCTGGGGCTGCAAGTAACGTTGGCGTTTTCATGCAGCAAACACTTCACCTGGCATAGGCTATATCAGGGGTAGCCAAACTTTGGCTCAGGAGCCACATGTGGCTCTTTCATACGTATTATGTGGCTTTCAAAGCTCCCCCCACCAAATTGCCCAACTTGGAGAAGGCATTTGTCTCTTTAAATAACTTCTCCAAGCCAAGTCAGGCAGTGGCTTGGAGAATGCATTCTAAGTTAAGTTGCTTTCTTTCCACCTCTCCTCCCTCCTCCCCATCTATTTTCCTTCCTTCCTCCCTGCTTCCCATGTTTGTGTCCTGTAGCTTTGAAACATCTGACATTCATGTCTTGTGGCTCTCAAACATCTGACCTTTATTCTATGTGGCTCTTATGTTAAGCAAGTTTGGCCATCCCTGGGCTATAGAATTAATTATGCACCAGAACCGATATACTTAAATTTTGTTGTTTGCATCGCCTCTTCTCTTCAAGAACTGGTCCTTCATGCAGTAAATGGCTCTTATCATCTTTGCCAGACAAATGAAGAAAAATTCTCCTCCAAGTAAAAAATAGTGGCTGGAGAAATTAAAATATGTTTTGTATGATAAAATTAATGGCTTAATTTAAAAGAAAGCATTTACGTCATATTGATGTTTGGAAATAAATGGTGAATTAAGGGGACAACTAATTTCGGTTTACCTGGAATGCTTGAAGGTGGTAATAAATTTAACTATTTGTATTCTGCGTGTCTCACAGAATTTTAAGTTTAAATATTGCATTGGTAGCATGCTTAGGTCATTGAATTTTCCGTTGGGCAAATTTTCTGTGTGTAAATATTTTTTAAAAGTTCCAAAATAGGGAAAAATAATTCGTTCTACTTTTACTACCACAGATATTGACCACCCATTGTCATAGTAAAAAAAGTGGCCTAGTAATATTGGTTCTGATTTGACAGCTATGCATTGGGACCACATATGGTCAGCTAGTTTGTACAGATCCAAGGTTATTAAAATTCAACTTCTTTTTGTTAAAACTATGGCACAGTAGCATACAACACCCAAACACCTGCAATAAATATATCACAGTTTTTCTCACTGGAAGCTCTGTGGTTTACCCGGAACTTACATTCACTGCTGTTGGAGGTGCCCCATAATCCACAATTTCTGAGGGAAAGTTATTTTTTATGTTCAAAAAATGACAGGCTACTCCATTCCGCTTTTGCCTGAGGTCATCCTTCTTTGTTATTGGCCTGATGCCACAATCCCTTCCTGTCAGAAAGACCTCATCTTTCTACTTTTATCAGCAGCAAAACCGACCATAGCCCAAACTTGGAAAAAAACCAGTAGCTCCTACGGTTTCTAAATGGTTTAAAAATTTATGGAACTTTTTCATAATGGAAAGACTTTCAGATGGCTTATATTGTTTGTATAATCCTCTAAAAATGAATAAGTTTTGCACTGTCTGGGAGCCTTTTCTGGATCTTATTCAAACTGATTTGACTTTTCAGTCTTTCAATAGTAACCTTGACAAGATTGTATCTCTTTTTTAGATGATTTACTATTCTGGATTAATATCTACAGGTTGCTCTTGTTAACTATATTGTTTTATTTACTTACCTGGTGATTTGTTCTTGCAGAAGTTCTTGTTGCCCCCATCCTCCCTCCCCCCTTTTATTTATCTGTATATGTTACTTTGATCCCTTCCTCTGTGACATTATTGAATTTCTAAAATAAAATAAAATATTGTTAAATGGCCATTAAAAATAGGGGGAAATGCAAAAATAAAACCACATAAGATGAAATATCATGAACAATGTAGGACGTGATTTGCAGAAGTTGGATACCATGTAGGAAGAGCAAGATGATATCATTTGTAACTGGATTTGCCTGAGACAATCCTGTTGCCGGGGCGTATAACATGATTTAGGATTTATTTTGATTTCTAAACTTCTGTCCCCTGTAGAACAGGGCTCAGGATGGTGTACACCAAAATATTCATAAAAACATAGCAAAAGCTTAAAATAACAAAAACCAATAATACCAGCCAGATGGTGATAAAGCTGCCAGGTAAGTCCACTGTCTTGGGGGTGTGCAGGCAGGAGAAGCAGGGGAGGTTACTATATGTCCTCTTTTAACATAAGAGAAGCCATGTTGGATCAGGCCAATGGCAATGGCCCATCCAGTCCAACACTCTGTGTCACACAGTGGCAACCCCCCCCCCCAAAGAAACAAACACCAAGTGCCATTAGGAGGTCCAGTAGTGGGGTCAGAACACTAGAAGCTCACCCACTGTTGCCCCCCAAGCACCAAGAATACAGAGCATCACTGCACCAGACAGTGCCGGGTTGCAATTAGCAGGGTTATGTACGTTCCATCAATACCCTGTGACTAATAGCCACTGATGGACCTCTGCTCTATGTTTATCCAATCCCCTCTTGAAGCTGTCTATGCTTGTAGCTGCCATCACCTTCTGTGGCAGTGAATTTCATGTGTTAATCATTAGATTAATCATTTGTTAGATTAATATGTTAGAGACCATGTCCTCTTTTTGTGTGTGCACATTATCTTTTGCGTTGTTTTTTTAAAATAAAGCTGATCAAAAATGTTCTTTTTATGGTTTGGAAGGTTAGGGATATTCCTAGTTCATAACAATTATCCCATCTTAAATAGCAGAGGTATTTAAAATCAGATTTGTCATAGTGATCAATTTGTGAAGTGGTCAGTTGGGTAATAGGTCCTTGTTTTGAATTTCAAAATATGGTAGCCCTACATTATTGCAATATCCAGCCAGATGCAGACGCAGCCAAATCGACTGCAATTTTTGTTGAATGAATATATGTGAAATGTGCAGGTTTTCCCAGCAGGTGGCGGTAGCTCTTCTTCTTTCGGTGTCCCTGACAGGCCGTACATAACCCTGCTAATTGCAACCCGGCATGCAGCTCTGTTAGTCAAACTTTTCATTGCCAGAGGTGTATCCTTGGATTGGTTTCACCTTCCGCTCCCTGAAACTTTATCCCTTTTACTCAGCCGTGCCTTGGATTTCAACTGTTTCTAGTTGAGGAAAAGGAGAGGTCTGCTTGCTATTTCCTTTACAAATATTGAATTTAGGAATTCATAAAAACAAGGCCGAAAAGCTCTCCTTATCAGCCAGACAGCTGAATGGCACAAAAATAGGTGTCCTACTATGCGTATTGAATATTTCTATTAAAATTTGTTTCTTTAGTGAATGAAATTAGCATAAAGGAATGCAGCAGCTGTGCTTTTGGAACTTAAATTTAGGTGGGTAGCAGCCATGTTGGTCTGAAGGGATAGGACAAAGTTTGTATCCACTGGCACCTTTGAGACTGACAGAGTTTAATTCTAGGTATAAGCTTTCATGCACATCTAGAGAAGTGTACATGCACACAACCACTTATACCCAGAATTACACTTTGTTGTCCTTGAAGGCAGGGCTTTTCTTGTAGCAGGACCTCCTTTCCATATTAGCCCACACACCCCTGATGCAGCCAATCCTCCAGGAGCTTACAGTAGGCCCTGGAATAAGAGCCCTGCAAACTCTTGGAGGATTGGCTCCACCCCCAAGTCTCCTGGCTCCACCCCTAAAGTCTCCTGGCTTCACCCCCAAAGTCCCCAGATATTTTTTGAGTCAGACCTGGTAACCCTAAACATTGTTCTTTAGAGAACATAAGTTCTTATTAATGCCAAATAACATTTCTAAACGGGGTTGCCTTTTTGGGTCTTTTGCCATTTCCGTTTCTCTGATGTTTTTCCTCCTCCATTTCTTTTTGTTGTGGCTTGGTTCAAACCTCATGCAAAACCTCTGTTTAGTTAAACAAACTCTAGTTAGTGAGATCATCCAAAAGCTAGCCATTTCGCTGGCTATGGTTACCGAGGGTATGTCAAGCCTGAATCTGAAGCAATGGTTTGAAGGATGTTTCCCAAGGAAAGGCGGGGCCTGGAGATCACCCAAAATGACAACAGAAATCAGTCCCCTGGAGAAAATGACTGCTTTGCGGAGTGGACACTGTGGCATTATACCTCCCTTACCCAAACCCTGCCCTCCTCAGGCTCTACCCCCAAATCTCCAGTAATTTCCCTATTTGGAGTTGGCAACCTTATTGCCCCAGCACTTAATTCCCTGATATGCTTTAACTGGAGATGCTGATGAATGAACCAGTAAGAGGCAGTTTGGTGTAGTGGTTAAGTGCGTGGACTCTTATCTGGGATAACCGGATTTGATTCCCCACTCCTCCACTTGCACCTGCTGGAATGGCCTTGGCTCTCGTAGGAGTTGTCCTTGAAAGGGCAATTGCTGTAAGAACTCTCTCAGCCCCCCTAGCTCACAGGGTGTCTGTTGTGTGTGTGTGGGGGAAGGTAAAGGAGATTGTGACTGCTCTGAGATTCAGAGTGTAGGGTGGGATATAAATCCAATATCATCATCATCATCATCATCATCACCTTCATCATCACCTTCATCATCATCTTCATCTTCTTTTAAGCCTAGTCTGTGGAAAATTAGTCTGCCAGGGAGACTGGTTTTAGGACAGCGTTCTTCTTAACATGTTGATTATCCAAAGTTTCAGTTTAAGTTCTCTTTTGTGCAAGTGAGCTCACAAGTCTTTCTCCTTGCACCATTTTGTCCTCTTTAAAATTATATTTTGTCTTTCTTTTTGCGCCAATGGCATATCGATACCAGTAATGTCCAAACGGTATACAGTGGCCTTAAAAGAAGCCTATTGACGCAAGCGGGTAGGATGGCAGCAAGCTCACAGTGTCAGCACATGGAAACCAAATGAAATGCAAAAGGGCCTATCTCTACATTTCTAATCTCTTTATATGCATTTGTGGGGGGGGGGGGGGTAGGGCTGCCAAGCTCCCACTGGGGGCGGGGGGTCCCCGGTTTGGTGGCCTCCAACCTGCTGGCACATAGGGGGCTGCTGGGAGATCCCCGCCCCCAAAGAGCTTTGTTGTCATGCGACATGCCTGGCAAGATGAGTTCACCCGGAAGTGACATCATTGCGCTGGGCATGTCATGCTGGGGACGCTCTAGCCTTTAGATAAAAACTCTATAGTACCAACAATTTAGATTAAAATCCATAGCTAAATCTGCCTGAGAAGGTTAGTCTCCACCTAGGGCCGACCCTAGACTGTCTGGCACCCTAGGCAAGGCTAATTTCTGGTGCCCCCCCCCCGCATTGATAACATCATCGAGTCACATGGGGGGTGCCTAATTCAGTCCCCCAGAAGGCTGGTGCCCCAGGCAATTGCCTAGTTTGCCTAATGGCAGGGCTGGTCCTGTCTCCATCAAATTCCCTTTGAAATGCTACTCTCTTGCAATGATTGAAGATTTCTGCCATCCCCACTCTGGTAGCTTATTCCAAAGGAGTGGACCACAAGAAAGCTTGTGATCTGGCTGCTTCCATACAGACAATTCTAAAAGAGGGTAACACAAGGAGTAGACTGTGTGAAGACATAACTGGCACGTGGGAGTGTATCAGGAGATGTGGTTTGATAGTTATTTTTATTCCCTAATTGCACATTGGTAAAGAACTAGAGAACAGTATTATCCAAGAGCCCCGTGGCACAGAGTGGTAAAGCTGCAGTACTGCAGTCGGAGCCCTCTGCTCATGACCTGAGTTTGATCCCAGTGGAAGCTGGTTCAGGTAGCCGGCTCAAGGTTGTCTCAGCCTTCCAACCTTCTGAGGTCGGTAAAATGAGTACCCAGCTTGCTGGGGGGAAAGTGTAGATGACTGGGGAAGGCAATGGCAAACCACCCCTTAAAAAAGTCTGCTATGAAAACGTTGTGAAAGCAGCGTCACCCCAGAGTTGAAAACAACTGGTGCTTGCACAGGGGACTACCTTTACCTTTTTATTATCCAAGTTCTTTCCAAGTCATGTCACTGTGTCAGGTGAATTAGAGGAAGAGTTTTGTGTAAATGTGATTTCAGGTAGGAGCTGGTTAACCCATTTTGAACCATCAAAAGCATAATAAGAGAAATACTGGTTTTAAGAAGTAATTTATCTAAAAAAAAGAACAAGGACGTTCCAGCCACATGACCAAGAATGTGAAAGGACATGCTCTCAGAGGACATATAAAAAGGTTAGAGTGTATTGAGGAAGCAATTAGATTTTACAAACTGTGCACAAATTTTAAAAAAGCCATTGAGATTTTTGAAGCAAAGGATATTTGAGAAGGGCAATAAACCAGACAGATTATTACCATATATGGTAAATAAGCAAACGTCTAAAATAACTCCAATTAAAGGGGACAATTATTTTCTAAGAATATCAAGTGTTGAAACACAGGATTTTATTTTTAGAAGAATATTATTCAGAATGACTTACAGAAGCTCCATGTAATAGTCTGACAAATAAATGAAGTATACCATAGTGTAATAAAGAAGATAGTGAATATTTGTATTAGTAGAGATTGGATAAACATATGCAGCAGAGGTCCATTGGTTGGAGCAACATGTTTCAAAAGAGGTTTGTCCGCTTTTGAAAAAGCCATCACTAGACCCTGGGGTCTTGCCAACTACTGCCCAGTTTCGAATTTACCATTTCTGGGTAAGGTAGTTGAGAAAGTGGTGGTGGAGCAGTTACAGGTTTTCCTGGATGAGACATCCACCTTGGACAGAGGGGTGGGCAGAGCCAGGGCCCATCAGCTAATGCAGGCCTTGTCCACCACAGGTAGTAGCTGCCACCGCAATATAAGGATCTTCAGTGGGTGACTGAAGGTAAGCTGCAGTGGTCATTTTGTGGCTGGCTCCTGCAGCAACCATTCTGTGGCAGTTATTTTTGTGGCTGGCCCACCGCACTGTCAGAATTCCAAATGTGCCCACAGGTTAACATAAGAACATAAGAGAAGACATGCTGGATCAGGTCAATGGCCCATCTAGTGCAACACTCTGTGTCACACAGTGGCCCAAACTCAGGTGCCATGAGGAGGTCCACCAGCAGGGCCAGAACTCCAGAAGCCCTCCCACTGTTGCCCCACCAGCACCAAGAATACAGAGCATCACTGCCCCATAGTTTTCCCTCTATACCCAATAGCCAAAGATGGATCTCTGCTCCATATATTTATCCAATACTTGCTATACTAATATCTACCCTCTTCCTTATTACATTATGGTATACTTTGTTTCCATATCAACCTATTAAAGGGAATTTTTGTAAATCTTTCTGAATAATGTTTTTCTAAAAATATATCTTTCTGCTTCTATAAACATGGCTCCTTCTACACATATGTGTGTTGAAAGGTGCATATTCACACTTGTGTCATTCAATTTATGTTTCCTCTTGGGCTTTCCCTTCTCTTCCCTCCTACATTCAAGTAATATTTTTAAGGCTTCCATTTGTAGTTGGCATCTTAACTGGCAATTTAACCACCCACGGCTTTTTTTTGAGCAGGAAAGCACAGGAACGCAGTTCCGGTTGGCTTGATGTCAGGAGGTGTGGCCTACTATGCAAATGAGTCTCTGCTAGGCTTTTTCTACAAAAAAAGCCCTTTGTGGAGCAACTGTGATGTCATGGAGTGTGGCCTAATATGCAAACAAGTTCCTGCTGGGCTTTTTCTACAAAACCAGCCCTGTAACCACCTATCCCGTTTTCTAGTTCTGCTGCACCATCTCCTGTTTTAAGCATGAGAATTCCCCGATGCAAAAAAAAAAAAAAGGGGGGGGGTCTTTTCAGACCTGAACTGCCACCGAAGAATATCTTTCTTATCCCCCTGAAAATGCAAGAATGCCTTGGTTACCCAGCAGCTAGTGCAGTCTGTTTTTCAGTAAGTGCATCAGTTAGTGATGTTTAAACTTCACACACACAAAAGTTTTTTTTTAAAGTTCTGGCAACAAAGAACCGGCTTATCATTTGCAACTCTTAAGAAGAAGCCTGCAGCGATACAAATCTGGAAATAATATAAACGCGAGCCACAGGGCTGTTGCTTTGGTTTTCAAGAGGCTTACTTTAAAGCTGGTATGTAGGCTTGCTGAGAGACCGAGAGGTTGGCAAAGACGCGAGCGATTTATGGAATGTGTCTTTGGAGAGGATGAAAAGCAAAACATGCATGCCTATATATAAAACCAGCTCCGGGACAGGAATATAGCTTAAAAGGGTGAATGGGAGTGTTTAGGACATAAAGATTTTAAAGCGTAAAAACTTTTCAAAAGCCCCCCCCCCCCACCTCCAATGCTTTATTCTGTAGGATTAAACTCAATCCCTGCTAGATGGACTAGAAAAAGCAATTCTCATGTGCAATCCAGGAAAGAACAATGCAGCAGTTAAAGGGGATGGGGCTACCTGTGAACTAGTTATCATATGGGCAAATCCTTTTTGCAACCCACCCAAGGTAACTTCAGATCTGAAAAGTCTCCAAAGGGAAAGCCAGGTTTGGATTGAACCTCTGGTTTGCAGTTAGAGATGCCAATCTCCAGGTAGGACCTGGGGATTCCCTGGAATTACAGCTCATCTCCAGACTACAGAGATCAGTTTTCCTGGAGAAAATAGATGTTTTGGAAGGACTGTATAGTATTGTACCCAGGACTCATTTTGGGCAGGAGCTCAGAGGAGTGGATTTTATTGTGCTCTTTCTTTCTTACTCCCACTCTCCCCGCCCCCCGCACACTTGCTTCTGAGCTGCATTGTTCAAACCCTCTGTGAGAATTTTGCTGAACTCTAAGATTTGACAAACTTTGACAAACTTTCGGATATATGTATAAAGTATGGTGTTCTTGCCTGGCTCATTGGAGCCTGTAGGACTAAGCTTGGGGACTTGGGACCAATAGGCAGCAGGATTCAAATCCCTGCTGTCCTGCTCCAATCATGGCCCCCCGGCTGGTTTGAATGGTCCAATAGCATGCTAATGTGGGAACCTTGAGCGTATATATAGCTGGCCCTGTTGGCCTAGTCTTCAGTCCTAGAGCACAGCCCTATACTATGCTGTAACAATACAAAGAGCTATGATCACTACCACCTTGCCTTTTCATTGCATTGAACTCACTATATTATACTTTCTAATGGTTTTCCCCACAAAAATTGGGAAGACAACCAAAACTAGGACCTTTTTTGTAGAAAAAGCCCAGCAGGAACTCATTTGCATATCAGGCCACACCCACTGACATCGCCGCTGTTTCACACAGGGCTTCTTTGCAGAAAAAACCCAGCAGGAACTCATTTGCATATTAGGCCACACCCCTCGGCATCGCTGCTGTTTCGCACAGGGCTTTTTGTGGGAGAAGCCCAGCAGGACTCATTTGCATATTAGGCCACACCCCCTGACACCATGCCAGCCAGAACTGCGTTCCTGCTCAAAAAACAACAACAACAACAACAACAACCCTGCCCAAAACGTATAAAGCAGACAGATGGCAATCTTCATCATGCTAGTGTGGCCACATAGGAGAAAGTAATTTCAAAAGTCTGATTGGAACTGTGTTCCCTCGCAGCAGAGTTAGTGTGAGCTAGCTCACAGTTTTTTAGCCTCCGGCTCACACATTTTCGTCTTAACTCAAGAAAAATAGCCCTAGAGCAAGTAGCTCACAACTTTAAAGCCAGTAGCTCACAAAGCAGAATTTTAGCTCGCAAGACTCCACAGCTTAGAGGGAGTATTGGATGGGAGTAAGGTTTTATAATGACAATTATAATTCAAGAAGCATTTTAAGGTAGATGCTGCGCAGATGTAACTCTGTATATCTTCCTGTGATGTCAGGAGTATGTGGCATATGCAAATGACTTTATGGAAATGAGTTGTACTAATGAGCTCCAGCACCTCTTTTTCTACAAAATGACCCCTAATTTTACCCCACTGAAGTCCCTATCCTCTCCAGGCTCCGGCCCCAGATTTTCAGTGGTTTCCCAGCAGTCCTACCTCCTAGAGAGCCAGTTTGGTGTAGTGGTTGTGTGTGGACTCTTTTCTGGGAGAACCAGGTTTGATTCCCTACTCCTCCACTTGCACCTGCTGGAATGGCCTTGGGTCAGCCATAGCTCTTGTAGGAGTTGTCCTTGAAAAGGCAGCTTCTGTGAGAGCCCTCTCAGCCCCACCCACCTCACAGGGTGTCTGTTATGGGGGAGGAAGATAAAGGAGATTGTAAACTGCTCTGAGACTCTGAGTTTTGGAGTGGAGGGCAGGATATAAATCCAATATCTTCTTCTTCCTATCCCTTATAGGTGGCCACAGTGGATCTAGGAACCCTATTTGCAGGGCATAAAGGCATAAAATGGAATGCAGGATGTCTGCAGGTTGAATTGTGTTAGGTGGTGGTACAACACAGGTTTCAAGACACACCAAAGGTTACTGGGATGGAGAAACAGCATAATGACCACTCTGGCTTTGGGAATGTGCAACGGTGAACAGGGGTGGAATTTTAGTAGGAGCTCCTTTGCATATTAGGCTATACACCCCTGATGTAGCCTGTCCTCCAAGAGCTTACAAAAAAGAGCCTTGCAAGCTCTTGGAGGATTGGCTACATCAAGGGTGCGAGGCCTAATATGAAAAGGAGCTCCTGCTAGAATTCCACCCCTGACGGTGAATCAGATGCCTCCTGGCAGTAATCAGAGGGCAGGTCCCTTCTAAAGCAAGAGGCAGGCGTGGAGTAAGATGTGGAAATGGCCCTCGAGCAAGACATCCAAGCAGCCGTGGCTATGCTACCAACAGAGTTATCAGCTCTGGCTTGAGAATTTTGGGCGCACTGTCCGGAGAGGGTGGAATTTGGGAAGGGAGCTCAGCAGAGATACAATTCCACAGAGTATATGCCTCAAAGTTTCTAGTTCCTTCCAGGGAACAGATCTCTGTTGCCTGGAAATTAGTTATAATTCCAGGAGATCGCAAGCTACCACCTGGAGGTTGGCAATTGTTGACAATGGGCATGAGCTCACGCACTGCATCACTCCCCAAACTGGAAGCAGGACAGGAGGAGGCAGCAGGTGAGCTGATGAGGGGTCCGGGCCGAGCACCCCGGAGGATTGGGCAGAGACTTAGGGTTGCCAACCTCCAGGTGCAGCCAGGAGTTCTCCTGGAATTACACGCGATCTCCAAACTACCAAAGTGTTTCCAAAGAAGAGGAAGAGGAGGAGGAGATTGGATTTATACCCCACCCTTCACTTGGAATCTCAGAGCAGCTTACAGTCTTCTTCCCTTGTTTTCCTCTGTGAGGTAGGTGGGGCTGAGAAACAGAACTGCTCTTGAGAGATCAGCTCTGTGAGAACTGTGTCTGGCCTAAGGTCACACAGCTGGCTTCATATAGAGTGGGAAATCAAATCCAGTTCACCAGTTTCCACTGCTCTTAACGACTACATCAAACTACACCAAACTTGAGGAAATGACAGCTTTTAAGAGCAGACAGTTATAATGTACAATAGAGTCTAGGAGAAATGGAAGTCCTAGAGTGACTTCCCATCCCTGCTGAGTTCCTTCCTGTCTCTAAACTCCACCCTCCCCAGACACTGCCCCCCATATCTGCCAGGGCTTGGGTAGTTTGCTCCTGGCCACTAGTTGCTCCCCAGGACAGTGGCTCACCAGGAAATTTCTGTGTAAGTTAAAACGACCCATGTACCTCTGGCAGGAGGGAAAGGTGTTAGTACTGCTATTTTTAGAATTTTTCTATGGATAAACATGGCTACCTGCTACCCTTGTCTGAGAGACATCTGGCAATTGCCCCCTGTATAGTGTGTGTGTGTGTGTGTGTGCTTATGCGAGAGAAAGAGAGGGTATATGCACACCCATGATGACTTCATAGCCTAGCCAGTCTTATCTCAGGATCAGAAATGTTTACAATCTATCATTCTAACTTCCCAGCCTGCAAGATAATTAATTTAATTGACTACAGAGGGTTTTCTTAAAAATATTTATATGTTTGTTTGGCTGCCTTTTGTTGAGTCTGTCTTTCAGGGACTGAGAATTGATTAAAGGCTTTCCCAGTGCTACTCCACGACTGATTGGTTTGATTCATCTGATTGGGTCCTCCAATGATAATCAGCTTTGTTGTTTTTTTAATTGAAGACTAAGTAATCCCATTATACCAGCCAGGAGATCCACATACAGAGAGAGCATTTTTAGAGAGCATTTTTACTGTCTATTCTGAGAAAGATAGATTACTTTGGAAATGGGCCACCTGAGTTCAGGAACATTGCTGAAAAGTGCAAGGATCACATCCGCTTTTCAAGTTCTAAGGTGGATTTTCTACATAAATGTTAAAAAATTTCCCTTGATGCCCTGATTGAGATGTTGTTGGTGCTATCTGGGGAATGATTAATATCTAAGAGAAGCAGGGCCTTTTGGGTTGTGGTTCTCTGCTTGTAGAATTCCCATTTCAGGAGATCTGTATGTACTGTAACTTGTGTGAAGATATAACAAGCAGTCTTTTCCTAATGATATTACTGATTTTTTACTTCTGAAATTATTGTTGATTTCCCATCATGCAAATTGATCCAGTGCCTACTTTTGTGCCACATTCTGTTTCTTTGTGCTAGTCTTGTTAAGAGTATGCAACAGTTAACATTGGGCGTTTTCGCACTGACCTTAATCGGCAGCGACGCCCCTCTTCACCACGCAGGATCTGCGCGGATTTCGCACTAATTGCCGCGGAGCACCCGGAAGATCCGGAAAGTCCCGTGGCTTTTGCGGCGCAAATGGGAACTGGTTTTTGGCGGTTTCCGTTTGCGCCGCAAAAGCCGCGGGACTTTCCGGCTCTTCCAGGTGCTCCGCGGCAATTGGTGCGAAATCCGCGCAGATCCTGCGCGGTGAAGAGGGGCGTCGCTACCGATTAAGGTCAGTGCGAAAACGCCCATTGCTTTTGTGTCTATTCTGTGTAAATAGAGCATGAAGTAAAAATATTCTAAAAATGCTGTAAAAAGAAGAAATGAAATCACTGACAGTGAAAATGTGTAAAATGAAAAAAGGCAACACTAGAAAACAAAGAGAACTGAAAAAGGACATCTACGTACCTCTTCTGTGGGTTGGTTCTTTGGGCTCATGGGATCCTTTTAAACTTGCCAGCCTCCTGGTTTGTCTGGAGATCTCCTGGGATTACTAATGTTAAAAATTAGTATTGATCCCAAAAATCTGTATTGATCCCAAGGTAGCACCGGGTAGCGCTGATCTCCAGGCAACAGAGATCAGTTGACCTGAGGAAAATGGCTGCTTTGGAAGTTGGATTCTATAGCATTATATTCCACTGAGGTCCTTCACCTCTAGGGATGCCAGCCTCCAGGTGGGATCTGTGGATCCCCTGGAATTTCAGTTCATCTCTGAATTGAATCAGTTTCCCTGAAAAAATGGATACTTTGGAGAGTGGGTTCTAAGGCATTGTACCTCTCCTTCCTCCATCCCAAAATTTCCTGGAGTTTCCCAGCCTGGATCTGGCAACCTTATTCTCCTCTAGGTTTGCAAAGTCCTTCCACTGCCCCAGTGCGGGACTGTTCTCTTATGTGCGCAAAGCATGCGCAGCGCATTGAAGCCACCCGGAAGTGACATCATCGCACTGGGCATGTCGCGCCACAGACACTCTAGGATTCATGGTAAAGCTCTATGACACCATAGAGTTTACAGCAAATCCTAGAGCAACCTCAGCGTGATGTGCCAGCACAATGACATCACTTTTGGGTGATGTCATCATGCAGGGCACATCACATGGCGACACGGCTGTTGGGAGGTGGGGATCCCCCCAGCGGCCTGCTCTGTGCTGGCAGGTTGGGCTTCCAAACCGGGGGATCCCCCGCCACCCAGCGGCAGCCCTATTCCGCTCCCCAAACCCTGCCCTCCTCAGGCTCCACCTCCAAATTATCCGGGTATTTTCCAACCCAGATCTAGCAACCCTAGAGCATTTAATGGTTTGATTTAATAGCAATTCTTCCATGGCACCCACCATTTGGGAAGTAATTGCCATATTAACTGTGATAATCCATGAAATATGAACATGTTTTTGTATGAGGGCTGGTTGATCCTTATCTCTGACCATCTCTCATGAATGGTGGTGTATTACAAATTAAGGCAAAAAAATGGAATCTTCCACACAGGAAATCTGGATGTGTTGGGAGGAAGAGCAAAAGCTGGAGGGCTGATCTAGGTGGGACAGTTATCCTGAGGAAATGGAGTGCCCAACCATGATGATACATGCATCACCTGGGTGGAGAGACAGGAAAGAGATGCTTTCGGTTCAGGACAGTTGTATTTTTTTTGGGAGGGGGGGTTGATCTTGATTAGAGGAATGGTCACAGCTGCAGCTGTTGGGAGAGAGTATATGTTTTAAAAGCTGAAAGGTCTCCCCTCAGAATAACTGTGCCTTTTTGCCTGTAAAATGCCTCCTACAGGGTGGGGGGAGTCCATAATAACTGGGGAGACAATACAGGACAGCATCCCATTTCCTGGCCAGGCTGAACAATTTGATATTAAAGCAAGAGCACTGAATGTGACCTAAAGGGCAAGAGGTTTCAAGAGTGAACAATGTTTGGCTGTGCTATGATGACCTTAGCCAAAACGCCCACTAAGAAAATAGAACATTTGCCATACTCAAAAATAGCAACTGAGTTCTATTTTGTAGTTGTTCGGGGCAATGTGTTTGGATTTGCTGGATGAATCTGGAACTTGATAAAAATTGAGTGGTTTTTTTTTTTGCTTGGTTTTGTTTAGGCTGAAAGCCATTCAAAAGAATGTGGTGGGGCCTCAAGAACAAAGTTGGCTTATTATGATTATAAGCTTAATGGTGCCACAGAACGCTTCTTCACCAAAGCAGGTCTTATCTGGAAGTTATCTTATTGAAACATCTTCTGAAGATGTTTTCCAAAGTTTTTCGTATAGCAAATCATAGGGTTGCTAATCCCTAGGTGGGGTCAGGGGATCCCCTGGCTTGGAGACCCTCCCCCCGCTTCAGGGTCATCAGAAAGCAGGGGGAGGGGAGAGAAATGTCTGCTGGGAACTCTGAATTTCCGTATGGAGACTTGTTCCCATAGAAAATAATGGAGAATTGATCTGTGGGTATCTGGGGCTCTGGGAGGGCTGTTCTTTGAGATAGAGGCACCAAATTTTCAGTATAACATCCACTGCCTCCTTCCAAAATACCCCCCAAGTTTCAAAAAGATTGGGCCAAGGGGTCCAATTCTGTGAGTCCCAAAAGAAGGTGCCCCTGTCCATAATTTCCTTTGGAAGGAAGGCATTGAAAAGGTATGTGATCCCTTTAAATGTGATGGCCAGAACTTCCTTTGGAGTTCAATTATGCTTGCCACATCCTTGCTCCTGGCTCCACCCCTAATGTCTCCTGGCTCCACCCCCAAAGTCTCCTGGCTCCACCCCCAAAGTCCCCAGATATTTCTTGAATTGGACTTGGCAACCCTAGCAAATCACCATAATTAGATCATATGCCTGCCTTTGGCAAGGGCCACTGATTATTGTTCTTCAGTGTTTCAGCAGTGATGGTCGATCCTGTCTTTATTTGGGTCCTTCTTACCCCCTCTTGTATCCCCAAGAGTGGTTTACACAGAGTGGCTTACAAAGAAGTACAAATACAGGTCTTTCCATTTATTCTCCACTGAGATGTTTGCATCCCATATGCTCTGTCTGGAATAATAATAATAATAACAATAATAATATATTGGATATCCCGTCCTATACTCTGAATTTCAGAGTTTCAGAGCGGTTACAATCTCCTTTACCTTTCCCCCCTCACACGCACAACAGACACCCTGTGAGAGGGGTGGAACTGAGAGAGCTCTTACAGCAGCTGCCCTTTCAATGACAACTCCTGCGAGAGCTATGGCTGACCCAAGACCATTCCAGCAGCTGCAAGTGGAGGAGTGGGGAATCAAACCCAGTTCTCCCAGATAAGAGTCTGCACACTTTATTTTTTTATTTTGCAGATTTCTAGTCCGCCCTTTCCCAAGTCGGGCCCAGGGTGGATTACAACATAATAAAACAGTTAAATCACACAATAAAACAGTTAAAATTAAACAGTTAAAACCATTAAAATGAAATAAAATAAGGCAACGTCGGTGATATAAACATCATTCACAAATTAAAACACAGGATGCAGTCAGTTCAGGGAGGCCAATTAGATGGTGTGAGGACGCCTGCCTGCCTCAGCCAAAAGCCTGGTGGAACAGCTTCGTTTTACATGCCCCCCGGAATGGCAATAGATCTGGTAGGGCCCGTATCGCCTTGGGGAGCTGATTCTACCAGGTTGGGGCCAAGGCTGAAAAGGCCCTGGCCCTGGTCGAGGCAAGCCGAATGTTCTTTGGGCCAGGGATAGTAAGAAGATGTTGGTTGGCCGAGTTGGTTAACCACTGCACCAAACTGCCTCTCAACTTTCTCTTTGATAAGGATGGATTTGGAAATGGTGGTTTAGTCAGCAATACCATTAGAGGCAATTTATTATATTCCATGTTTGGAATATTCCATTATTGTTCTTGTTGGAAATTGGGACTATACTCTGTTTTGGAATTGTACAAGCACTCTGCTCTATTGAAGTGGAAGAAGTCGAAGAACAGAAGCGGATTGGTTATGCATATTTGAATGGACATTTTTTGAATGAACTGTAGAAATATAGTAGTACAGTGGACCTATATTTCAGTGGACATTATTTATAAGGATTGAATGTATTTTTGCAATAGGCTATTGTATGTATGAGTAGTATTATTACATTGTATGGAAATAGAATTTATTGGAGAGTGAATACCTTTAGTTATTTTTCATGGCTTTCTTTGTATTGTGCCTCCTTCTATAATCCCCAGTTGGGGGCAGGGGATCCCCCAGTTTGGAGGTCCTCCCCCCACTTCAGGGTTATCAGAAAATGGGGTGGGGGAGGGAAATGTCTGCTGGGCACCGGGAGACCGATTTCCATAGGGTATAATGGAGAATCAATTCATGGGTATCTGAGGCTTTGGGGGGCTGTTTTTTGAGGTAGAGGCACCAAATTTTCAGCATAGCATCTGGTTTCTTTCCTCTAAACAGTTCCCAAGTTTTGAAAAGATTGGGCCAGGGGTTCCAATTCTATGATCCCCAAAAGAAGGTGCCCCATCCTTCATTATTTCCAGCAGAGAGAAGGCATTTAAAAGGTGTTTGGTCCCATTAAATGTGATGGCCAGAACTCCTTTTGGAGTTCAATTGTGCTTGTCAAAACCTTGCTCCTGGCTCCACCCACAAAGTCTTCTGGCCCCACCCACAAAGTCTCCTGGCTCCACACCCAAAGTCCTGAGATATTTCTTGAATTGGACCTGGCAACCCTACTCAGTGTAGCGACACTGGCCACCCGGTACTAACCAGGGCTGGTCCTACTTAGCTGCTGCTATATGATGAAAGCAGGCTAGCCTGGACTGTCCAAGTCAGGATGATATATGAAATAAATGAATGGGCAAAGGCAGCTGCCTCATACTGAATCAGTCCATCAAAGTCCATCAAAGTCAGTATTGTCTACTCAGACTGGCAGGGGCTCTCTAGGGTTTCAGGCTTTCACATCACCTACTAACAGGTCATTTAACAGGAGACGCTGGGGATTGAACCTGGGACCTTGGGCATGCCAAGCAAATTGTCTACCACCAAGACACACCCCCTCCCCATTACTAGCCAGCAAAGATACTCTCCAAAATCCCTCTCCCTTTGCTCCAAGAGCTTCTTGTGGTGCTGAGTTCTAGTTCAGCAATGCAACATACAAAAGTGTTTTTATGCAGAAGCAGAATACTGGGCCATCTAACTCAGTGTTGTCCACTCTGACTGGCAGCAGACCCAAAATCAGAGGCAGAAAAAAAGGTTTTGGCCTTATCTGTAGTCTGGGATTTTGTAGGATGACAGGGATGAAATGTGGGACCACCCATATCAAAGCATCTCAGTTGTGGCCTCTGAACTGTGCCCATAGGGTTGCCAACTATGTTGGAAAATATCTGGATTCTTGAAAGTGTAGAGAGAAACGCTGTTTGAGAGTGGAAGATAAGTTGTAATGACTGAGCAAGCTATGGGTTAGATAAAGCTTCCAGCGAAACAGGGAAATAGACCGGTTTTGCCTGACAGCTTTATGTTTTTGTGGGTGCTGTGGGGTGTTCAAATCACTCACCTCCAAATCACTCACCTTCAGTTACTCTGTATTTATGATGAACTGAATGGATTGAATCTCCACACCTAGTTGCTGACGCAATTCAAATGGAATGAATAAATGAAGCTGTTTTGGACATTTTTTTGAAGCAAGAATTATTGAGTTATACACCTTTAAGTGCCTATTTTGCTTCAGGAGTGTGCTGCACCTGGTGCTTTTGCTTGTTCCCCTGCCCCACCTGGAGGCTAGCAACCCTATGAGAGACCAGCTACTAGGCTGAGAGAATCACTGAGCTGCATGATAAAATTCTCCTGTGAGGCCAAAACAGCCAGAGGTGGTTTCAAATCCCCATTCTGCTACGAAAGCTTGCTGGGTCCATCTTAATCAATAGAATAGAAAGGAAAAAATGCCAGGTGACAGATGACTGATTTATTATACAAAGTCCCTAAACATTTCATCATGCAGGCTTTGTCTGGGGGAATCTATAAAAACATAATTGTATTTAATACAGATAAGAGAAAGACCGTTTTCGCACACAGCTCACCTCGCAGTCACAATCCTGTTCCCTCCGTAGCGTCTGTCGGATTTCCCACCATCTGCGCCGAAGTTACAGGAAGTGCTGAAGCTTTTGTGTAGCAAGCGTAAACCGCTAAAACCCAGTTTATGTTTGCTATGCAAAAGCCGCGGCACTTCCTGTAACTCCGGCACAGATGGTGGGAAATCCGACAGACTCTGTGGAGGGAACAGGATTGTGACTGCGAGGTAAGCTGTGTGCGAAAAAGGTTAAAGACTCCTTGATAAAAAGTTCTCCAGAAATATTAAAAATCTTATTAAAAAGACAGGGTCAGAATTAATTTCCAAAAATAGATGCACATCAGTCAATATACGATATGAGATAAACTATTCACCCATCTTAATCTCACATTCTCAACTTAACCTTCCTCACAGGGCTGTTGTAAGGATAAAATGGAGGAGAGGGAGGAGAATGTAAGCTGCTTTGGGTTTTCATTGGGGCAGAAAGGTAGGGTATAAAAGAAGTCAGTAAATAAATAATTTGGTGGTTGTCTAGAACAGTATGGATCTAGGCCTGGCTTGGGGAGACATGGGGCTTTTTTGTAGAAAAAGCCTAGCAAGAACTCATTTGCATATTAGGCCACACACCCTGATATCACCATTTTTCACATGGGGCTTTTAAAAGAAAAAGCCTGGCAGGAACTTATTTGTATATTGGGCCACACCCCCTGATGCCAAGCTAGCCAGAACTGTGTTTCTGTGTGCTCTTGCTAAAAAAAAACCCAAACAAACCCTGGGAAGACATTTTAGATGGATATTTTATACACTCAACTATGTTCTTAGCTTTATTCCAAGGGTACAATTTGCAATTTTCGGTCACAGAAATTTGTTAAAGTTAAATGCAGAAGTCTGGAGACAATCTGCATTCAAATAAAACTCTGAGAGGACATGTGATTTATTGAGGCTGGACTTCCAACTGTCTTGCTTTACAGTTTGTTAGCTTCTTCCTATGACCTTCGGTGAACTGGATGAAAAAGACTGAAGTTAATTAAAACGATCAGTTCCGAGATATCTGTTAAATAGGAAATTGAACTGCTCTAAAAGCTCCACTCTGTCTTTTCATAACAAAGATTTGGCGCCAGACGCAAAAGAAGAACTAGTCTTCCCCCCACCCCCCGCCCGAATTCTGTTCATGAGAAACAATGACTTGGGGGTAACTTTGAGTCTATTTAAATACAAAGATATTCGAAGTTAGAGAAAACCGTGGTTGTGCTGCAAACAACCTAAGGGGTAAGCTTCTCACCAGCAATGGGGAGGGGGTGGGGGAAATCCCTGCCAAGAAGGCCTAGGCCTGGGCACAGAGTTCTGTCCGGGGGCATAGCCAGGAGTTTCTCAGTTGCGGCACGTAAAGAAGTTAAAGCAGGCAGCCCAGGTCAGCTGGTTTTCTTCCTGTTTCTATTGGCTGCAGAAGCAGGAAGACCTTCCCCCGTGCCGCTCCGACTGTCAGAGGTAGGCTTGCCAATCCCCAGGTCCTAGCGGGGGTTCTCCCGCTTTCCCAGGCTCCTTCCTGCTCTCAGTCAGCTGGCCAGCGGAGGGAAGCCCCGCCCCCACAGCCCCCATGTGCCTTTCTACCTCTGGAGGCTTCAGGCTCCACTTGGAAAGGCTTCTTCTTGTGTCTCTAAGGCTGAATGGATGGTGTGCCTGTGTCTTTAAGGCTGAATGGGGGCGGGGGGGAGTAAGCTGAAGAACATGGCTGCTCCCAGTGGTTGTGGTTGCACAATCTTTTCAGAGGTCCTTTGCATAGGAAAGGTGAACTTGAACCTTTGGTTGCTCTATGTTACTTTGAAGAAGTTGGCAGTTCAGCAACTTGAGAGTAGAGATGCCAATCCCCTGCTTCAGAGTCGTCAGAAACGGAGGGGGGTGGGGAGGGAAATGTCTGCTGGGCACTTCATTATTCCCTATGCAGATCGATTCTCATAGGGTATAATGGAGAATTGATCTGGGGTTATCTGGGGCTCCAGAGGGGCTGTTTTTTGAGGTAGAGGCACCAAATTTTCAGTGTAGCATCCACTGCCCTTCCTCAAAACGCCCTCCAAGTTGGATGAGGAGGTCCAATTCTATGAGTCCCAAAAGAAGGTGCCCCTATCCTTCATTATTTCTACTGTAGGGAAGGCATTTAAAAAGTGTGCGGTTCTTTTAAATGTGATGGCCATAACTCCCTTTGGAGTTTAATTGTGCTTGTTACAACTTTGCTTATGGCTCCACCCTCAAAGTCTCCTGCTCCACCCCCAAAGTCCCCAGATATTTCTTGAATTGGACTTGGCAACCCTACAGAAAGGCATGGTCTGGCTGGGGTTTCTTCTTGCAAGAAAATGTCCCCCTGCACATTCCCCTGCAACCCCCCGCTGCCATCACTACCAGGTGAGAGGCATGGGTAATATGTTGGTGGCATGGCATGGGATTTTTTTTTGAGCCGGAACGCACAGGAATACAATTCCGGTTGGCATGGTGTCAGGAGTTGTGGCTTAATATGCAAATGAGTTCCTGCTGGGCTTTTCCTACCAAAAAAGCCCTGGGTGTAATAAAATTGTGCCTGTGGAAATAAGGTACCATGTCTCTAAAATCATGGAAAGTCTCTCTTTCGGTAGGATAGAATACTTCATTTTGGCAGGAATACTTCATTTTGCCAGACTATGCCGTTCTCAAAGCAGCCTGTCTTTGCCGTACAGATGGGGAGTTGTACTGTACTAGGGAAATGCCTGGCTTGCAGGGATGACCTTAGAGGCATACAACCCAAGCTGCTGTGCAGATGTACCCTCTGTATCCATCGTTTTAATCTGCTAAGCAATGCTGTATTAATCAGCAGCCTTTCCCTCGTATAACCTGGGAACAGAACAATGCTGCAAAACAGAGCATTAAATCAAGGTTTTAAAAGACTACTACTTAAAAACCTCCGGGCGTATGTACATCTTCAAAAGGAGGTTTGGTGACAACATCCGTTCATCTACTTTCAATTAAGCCAACAAGAAAACTTGACTAAAAACGAATGGCCGCCAGTTGTTATCTGATGGGACGCTCTCGTTTGTTATCCTTAACGACATCAATATGTTTGTCAGCATTTCAGAGACTTTGAAGGCCACTGAAGTGGTTTGGCTGTACAGATGTTGGAGGGAGAGCTTTGGTGAAGGAAATGGAGCTCTGAGAAGCGGATGGTTTCGTCGGGAAAGGATTTGCGGGCAGAAAACTGGGATTAAAGGCCGCAGTCCTCCAAGTCGGAGGCGCAAGTAGTCACCGGGGGAGGCCCAAACTCAGCCCTAACCCTGAACACATTCCTGTGGAGTGGAATTCTAGCAGGAGCTCCTTTGCATATTAGGCCACACATCCCTGATGTAACCAATCCTCCAAGAGCTTACAAAAAAGAGAAGCTCCTACTAGAATTCCAAAGGAGCTCCTGCTAGAATTCCACCCCTGCAGCCTGCTTGTGCCAGATTGTAGTTACAGATAGAAGAACTAAGAGGTAGGGAATTGCCATCATAATGAGTGGAATGAAGAACAAATTTTTGACTATTTGCAGGGCTTTTTTTGAGCAGGAATGTACAGGAGAGCCCCAGGTGAGCGAGGCCTGCTTGGGCTGGCTGGTCAGTTCACACCTACTCTCTAGCCCAGCAACATGTTAGTAGGTAATGACCTCCCTGGATGGGCTGGACAGACCGGGGAAGGGGTGTTGCCTGGTGACAGCCCTCTCGTAGCTATGAGCCTGAATGATGGGAGTTAAAGGAGGAAAAAAAAGGGAGGGAACCTTGAAAAGAACAGCCGCACTCCTGCAGCCTCCTCAGCAGTTCCCACCTCGTAAACTTCCATGACCGAAGGTTTTGAAAGATCCATCTTGGGCAATGACAGCGATTACAGTAGCTGCGGAAGAATGTGCTATACTTTTAATCAGTGCTCTTGGAGCTTTTGTATAAATAATTCCAAATTTTGAATGACAGGAAAGAGGTGTGCAAAAGAAATCTTAATGCAAATCCATAAATCACTGAGCATGTCACTCAACCGGTGTGCGTCATGGCATTCTTTAAAGTGGAACTACTACATCATATCTGGATTTTAATGGCATCTGAACGCCCCTGTTGATCCCTAATTAAGACATTTTGAGCAAGAGGTTACCTCACACCTACGGAAGGCACAAACCTCCCAGAAGGAAGTCAAGGTGCTGTCTTTGGTCTTGCTGCTTGACCTGAAGTGCCCACGTTACCTGCAGTTGGACAAATGAGGCACACCAGGGCTATTTTTTTTTTTGCAGGAGGAACTTCTTTGCATATTAGGCCACACACCCCTAATGTAGCCAGTCCTCCAAGAGCTTACAGTAGGTCCTGTAAGAAGAGCCCTGCAAGCTCTTGGAGGATTGGCTACAGCAGGGCTGTGTGCCCTAATATGCAAAGGAGTTCCTGCTCCAGAAAAAGTCCTGATGCACACAATTCTGCCCTTCCAGATGGTGAGCAAGCAACTATGTCCCACAGTCTGCTTGCATCTTCAAAGCATCATGCGACATGCAGGTGCTCTGATACCAACATGAATTTTACAAATCTTAAATCATGGCCTTAAATATTCCTTTTCTACTGCAGACCAATACGGCTACCTGCCTGAAACTATCTTTATAACACAGGTGTGCATTGTGGTCATAAAGCCTACTGTCCACCTTACACATTGGAGTTTGCAGCATTGGTATTGATGCTAACATTGTACGGACACGCTGACAAAGGTTGAGAGAGCAAAGGAAAAGGAGGGAATGCGGACTGTTCTGATTTTCAGTAAAATACAGCACACTGACAATTTGCTGCTCTCTCATTAAAGAAGATCATTTTAAGAGCCTCAATTACTGATTAAAGAGGAAACGGGAGTTTAGCAGAGCTTGCATCAGGCCTGTGGGCTTCCACGGGGACCCCTCCCAATAAAATAAATACAGGAGTGTCCGGCCTGTTGGGGGAAAACGCTGAGAACAAGAGTTTGCATTATGGAAGGCCACGATGACAAATGTCTCCAGCGGCATCCTTTCTAACTCTTACCATCTGTGATTCCCCCTATCTCCATAGCAACTTTAAGCAAATATTTTAAAAAATAGTCCAAAACCAGGAAAAACACAGCTGGGAATATCTGTACTGAAAAGAAAACAAAACCTCGATGGGACCAACCCACAGTCGAGAGCTGCAATATTCCGGAGCCTTCGTTTAATCACAGCGTGGATCGATACGGTGTCCAATCGCATGCCTACAGCGCAATGAATCTATGTAAATGTCTTGACGGGAACAATATTTCTTAGAAATCTGGGTGCTTCTTCTTGATTTATGGTCAGATTTGTTTCACTAGATGTCACCGCAAAGTCAAATAATAGCCCCAGGGGCTGTAAAGGTCTATATTAATAGTTAAACTGATAGAGACTATTGGTCCACTTGCGGCTGTCACAGGAATAATATGCAGATGCCATGCTCACAGACGTCTCTTCCTGAGATAGAAAGGGAAGTTGCTGGGAGTGCTGCAAGCAGCTGTCCACATCCAACATTGTTTCCAGCCCTCACAGAACTGGATGCAACATTCACAATATTGGCGTTATGTTAATGCTGATGCTGAGTGATTTGTAGAGGAAGTTGCAAGACTGAAAATACATTTTATTTAGTGATTTATTTAATTCATTTATACCTTGCCTTTCTCCCCAGTGGGGACTCAAAGTGGCTTTACCTCTTTCTCCTTTCCTCCATTTTATCCTCAAAACAACCTTGTGAACAGGGCTTTTTTTGTAGCAGGAACTCATTTGCATATTAGACCACACCCCCTGATGTAGTCAATCCTCCTGGAGCTAACAGTAGGCCTGGTACGAAGAGCCCATTAAGCTCTTGGAGGATTGGCTACATCAGGGGTGTGTGGCCTAATATGCAAAGGAGTTCCTGCTACAGAAAAAGGTCTGCCTGTGAGGTAGATTAGACTGGCCCATGGTCACCCAGCGAGCTTCCATGGCCCAAGCAGGGATTTGCACCTGGGTTTCCCAGATCTTAGTCTGATGCACTTGTGTATGTTTTTTTTAGAAATTGAGATCCTGATTCAGCTAGGCAGGTCTGGGCTGGATGGGGCTTGGATGGAAGACTCCCTACCTGTGCTGCCTTTTTAGTGCTGTGATGGCAGAAGAGTAGGATATCATTCAAATTAGTCAGTTAACCATCTTCTACTAAATAGGTTAGCTACTAAATAGGTCTGTCATGCAACCTTCGAAACCATATGCTCACAACTTAGTGAGTCCCTGCTGCCACTGGGTCTTGAATCTCAAAATGTTGAAGATAGGGGTGGCCAGCCTCTGGCGGGAACTGGGGATCCTGTGGAATTATAGTTCAGACTACAGAGATCAGCTCCCCTGGAGAAAATAGATGCTTTGAAGGGTAGACTCCGTGGTGTTTTTCCCCACACTAAGGTCCGTCTTTCCCAGGCTCCACCCCCAAATCTCCAGGAGTTTCCCAACCTGGCTCTGTCAACCCTACCCCCCCCCCCCATTCCCTGCTGGTGGCCAGGGGTGACCTGGCAACCCTAGTTGAAGACCACCACATTAAACAGTAAACACACAATTTCCACCATAACCATACATCTGGCTTTCCTTCCCTCTTCAGAACGTCTAGTAGAATGCATGCCATATTGTTGTGACTTCACAACAATACTCATAAGAACATAAGAGAAGCCATGTTGGATCAGGCCAATAGCCCATCCAGTCCAACACTCTGTGTCACACAGGGGCCAAAAAACCCAGGCGCCATCAGGAAGTCCATCAGTGGGGCCAGGACACTAGAAGCCCTCCCACTGCCCGCCCCCCCCAGTCCCTCTAAACCAGAGGTGTCAAACTCATTTGTTATGAGGGCTGGGTCTGACATGAGACCTTGTTGGGCCAGGCCGTGTCGGGCCAGGTCTTGTGTGTATCTATTTAAGATTAGGTAGCAGAGATATAAACTTTTTAAAGGACACAGACAAACACCACAAGTTTTTCTTTTTTTTTTTTTTTTAAAAAAAACCCCTTAAAACAAAACATGCTTAAAACATTAATACTTGCTGGTCTTAAAGGTGCTTTCTTTGTCTTTCTTCCATGGGATCCAGGGAGCTGGGCAAATGAAGCTCTGTCTCTTTCCCTCCCTCCCCAGGGGACCAGAAAGGGGAGGAGCCTTAACCAATGGAGAAAATCAAGGTTTTGCTCTTTAGCTCCTGTGCGATTGAGCAAGCCTTGCAAAGCAAGCTGAAATGCAGAAGGAAGCAAGAGAGAGGAAGAAGGAAGCAGACAAGAGCTAGTTGCTCAGGGGTCTAATAGGAGCCCTACGGGGACCTGATTCGGCCCCGGGCTGCCTGTTTGACACGCCTTCTCTAAGCTGTGGCATCTTGTGAGCAAAAATTTTACATTGGGCATTTTCGCACTGACCTTAATTGGCAGCGACGCCCCTCTTCACCGCGCAGGATCTGCGCGGATTTCGCACCAATTGCCGCGGAGCACCCGGAAGAGCTGGAAAGTCCCGCGGCTTTTGCGGCGCAAATGGAAACTGGTTTTTGGCGGTTTCCATTTGCGCTGCAAAAGCCGCGGGACTTTCCGGGTCTTCCGGGTGCTCCGCGGCAATTGGTGCGAAATCCGCGCAGATCCTGTGCGGTGAAGAGGGGCATCGCTGCCGATTAAGGTCAGTGCGAAAACGCCCTTTGTGAACTACTGGCATTAAAGTTGTGAGCTACTGCATAAATGAGTTTGCTCTGGGGCCATTTTTCCTGAGCTTATATTCACTATATACATCTTTATATAAAAATGTGTGCGCTGGAGGCTAAAAACTGTGAGCTAGCTCACAGGAACTCAGCTTAGAGGGAATACTGCTTCACAGCGTTCTATATTTTATTGCATCTGCTCCACACAATTGGGGAAGGAGGCAATGTGGAATGCTGTGGCAATCTTGGCACTGGTAAATTTTTCAAGCCGTTTCAGAGGACAAGGGAGGAGCTAAACACATGGCTGCCATTTTCAGTGGGGAAGGAGGCAATGTGGAATGCTGTGGCAATCTTGGCACTGGTAAATTTTTCAAGCGGTTTCAGAGGACAAGGGAGGAGCTAAACACATGGCTGCCATTTTCAGCAGCAGCTGCACATTATGTGTAACCTCTAAACTGGCTCTGGCGTCAACTTCCTTCCCTTGCAGCCTTCTGTGTTATTCCTCTGAACAATGCTTTCTAGGTAATTCTTGACTACGGGGAATAATATTTGTCTTTCAGGGTAAGAAATATTGGTTTTTAGAATAAAAGATTAAGACTTAACATTTCCAAAAGTGATTTATAGAGTGTTAATACGCTCCTAAGTGAATGTGTTACTTTTTGGATGCTAGCAACACTTAGTACTAATATTTAGGTTAAACATTTACACATAATACTGTAAAAAGTTTCCATCATTTCTCTTCTTTTTTTTAAAAAAAGAAGCCCACACCAGAATATAAACTTTGGTATTAACATGGTGGATGCTAATGGTTATTGAAGAGTAGCCATGAAATATTATGTAGTTTAAATAGATTACAAATAAATCTTAAAAGCCTCCAAAGGAAAGTTATGCAAGGGTCTAGCATTTGTAGGTATCTAAGAACCTGATGATTGTGTGTGTGAAGTGCTGTCAAGTCTCAGCCAACTTATGCCAACCTCATAGGTTTTCAAGGCAAAAGACTCACTGCCCCTACATAGGGAATATAAGAACATAAAATAATATAAGAGAAGCCATGCTGGATCAGGTAAATGGCCAATTCAGTCCAACACTCTATGTCATACAGTGGCCAAAATCCAGGTGCCATCAGGAGGTCCACCAGCAGGGCCAGATCTCCAGAAACCCTCCCACTGTTTCCCTCCCTCCAAGCACCAAGAAACAAGGCATCACTTCCGTCTATAGTGTTCCCTCTATACCTTGTGGCTAATAGCCACTGGTGGACTTCTGCTCCATATATTTTATCCAGTCCCCTCTTGAAGTTGTCAATGCTGGTAGCTGCCACTACAGTGAATTCCACGTTAACTGTTCTGTGGGTGGAAAAGTACTTCCTTTTATCTGTTCTAAACCTATTGCTAATCAGTTTCATTGAGTGCCCTTGTATTGTGAAAAAGGGAGAAAAGGACTTCTTTTCCTACCTTCTCCATCCCATATATAATTCTGTAAACCTCTGTCATGTCACCCTTAAGTCATCATTTCCCCAAGCTAAAGGCCCCTGACCACTTTAACATTTCTTTGAAGAAGAAGAAGAAGAAGAAGAAGAAGAAGAAGACAATGACATTGGATTTGTATCCTGCCCTTCATTCTGAATCTCAAAGTGGCTCACAATCTCCTTTATCTTTGCCCACCCCCACAACAGACACACTGTGAGGTAGGCAGGGCTGAGAGAACTCTCCCAGAAGCTGCCCTTTTCAAGGACAACTCTGCAAGAGCTATGGCTGACCCAAGGCCATTCCAGCAGCTGGAAGTGGAGGAGTGGGGAATCAAACCCGGTTCTCCCAGATAAGAGACCACACACTTAACCACTACACCAAACTGGCTCTCAGGGAAAGTGTCTCATCCTCCTAATTATGTTAGTTGTCCTTTTCTTTTGCACCTTTTTCAATGCTGTAATGTCTTTTTTGAAGTGCTGTGACCAGAACTGTACACAGTATTCAGAATGAGGCCGCACCACAGATTTCTACAGGGGCATTGTTACTGGCTGATTAGTTTTCAATTCCCTTTTTAATAATCCCCAGCATAGCATTTGCCTTTTTTTTTATTGCAGTCACACACTGAGTTGACATTTTCAGTGAGTTTACCAAGACTCCAAGATCCCTCCCCTGGTCAGTAACCACTTGGACCCCATCAATGTGTGTTTATAGTTGAGATTTTTGGCTTCAATGTCCATTATTTTGCACTTGCCCATGTTGAACCTCATTTGCCATGCTGATGCCCACTCATACAGTCTCAACAGATCCCTCTGGAGCACCTCAATATCCTCCTTGGTTTTCACCACCCTGAACAACTTAGTGTTATCTGTAAACTTAGCTATTTCACTGCTCCCTCCTGATTCCAAATAATTAACGAACAAGTTAAAAAGCACTGGACCTAGTACCGAGCTGTGCAGTACCTCGTTACTTACCACCTTCCACTGTGAAAATTGTCCATTTATATTCACTTTCTGTTTCCTGTTAAGTAACTGGTTTTTCATCTACAGGAGGACTTGTTCTCTTATCCTGAGACTACTGAGTTTACTTAGGGGTCTTTGATGAGGAACTTTATCAAAAGCTTTCTGGAAATCCAGGTAAGCAACATCTATTGGGTCACCTTTGTCCACATGCTTGTTCACCCCCTCAAAGAATTCTAAAAGGTTAATGAGACAAGATCTTCCCTTACAGAATCCATCCTGATTTTTTCTCAATAGCTTTTGTTTATCAGTGGGCCCACAGACTTACCTAGTATCGTGTTAGACTGACTGCCTTGTAATTTCTCAGATCTCCTCTAGAACCTTTTTAAAAAAATAGATGGAGGTTACATTAGCTACCTTCCAGCCCTTGAGAACGGAGGCAGGTATTAGTGATAGATTGCATATTTTGTTAGGAGATCCACAGGTTCACATTTGAGTTCCTTCAGAACTCTTGGATGCATGCTATGTGGGCCTGGTGATTTGTCAGTTTTTAATTTGTTTGTCAATTGTTGGACCTCCTCTCTCATCACCTCAGTCCAACTCAGGTCTTTCAATACCCCTCCCAAAGTTGGCAGTTCTGAAGTGGGGAAGCACCTCCCATCTTCAACAGTGAAGACAGAGGCCAAAAAAAAAAAAAAAAAAGCATTCTGCTTCTCTGCCTTTTTTCTATTATCTTTGAGTAATCCTTTTGCCCCTTGGTTGTCCAAGGGTCCCACTACCTCCCTGACTGGTTACCTACTACTAATGTATTTGAAGAATTTTTTTCCCTGACTTGAGCACATATTGACCCAATCATTTTCCTTAATTCCTTTGCTGTTTTTAAATCATCCTCTAACCTTTGATCTGATGGGCGATAACAAACTCCTAGAGTTAAGCTTCCTTATGGGCACACAATTTCCACCCATGGCATTTCTGTAAGAGCTATATGGAAAGAAAAAGCACGTATAAAAAGAATACGATTCTATAGTGTGTGCAGGTTTTTCCTTCATGGAAAGCTTGACAAATTATTAAGGATTTGCAGGACTATTAAAAGTCAAAGCACCTGGTTTTCCATCCATGAATGTTTTCACAATGCACTCAAACTAAAGTACTACACTTTCATCACAGCACGGAGGCCATGACTGGGGCCCCCCATCTTATGGGCATCTTTGTAATTCTGACACTCTGTGCTGGGGGCAGCCACAAAATAGTAGACAATACTGGCTTTGTAGACAATTGTAATAGGCGATACTGGCTTTGATGGGCCAAGGGTTATTATTCAGCATAAGGCAGCTCCATGGGTTCACAAAATGGCTGCCACAGTTAACCTTCAGTCACACAGTGGTGGCAGCTTCAACTAAAGCAACATTTTTCAAAATCTTTTAAATGGCCAATCAGAAGCCGTGCTAGGCAAAAGCCCCACCTGGCCCCATATACTTGGTGCAGGAAAGCTGTTGGTGAATACCATGATGCCAATGGGCACCATGTTATGAACCCCTGGACTAGGGTATAAGCATACTGTGTTGGAAAGCATGATCAAGTCACAGCCAACTTATGGCGATCCAGTAAGCATTTCAAGTAGAGTTGGCAGACCGTGGGGCATCCGGAGATCCCCTGCTTTTACAACCATTCTTCAGACAACCAAGATCAATTCCCCTGGAGAAAATGGCTGCTTTGGTGAATGGACTCTATGTTATTATATCCTGCTGAGGTCCCTCCCCTCCCCAAACTCTGCCCTCTGCAGGCTCCACCCCCCCAGATCCCCAGGTATTCCACAATTCAGAGCTGGCAACCCCATTTCAAGGCAAGAGATGAGCAGAGGTGGTTTGCCATTGCATATCTCTGTGAAGTGACCCTGGATTTCCTTGATGGCCTCCCATCCAAGTACCAACCATGGCCAACTTTGCTTAGCTTTCAAGATCTGATACGATTGGTCTATAGCAGGGGTGTCAAACATGTAGCCTGGGGGCTGAATCAGGCTCCCAGAAAGTTCCTATCAGGCCCCCGAGCAACTGACTGTCATTGGCTACCTTCTCCCTCTCTCTTGCTTCCTTCTGCATCACAGCTTGCTTTGCCGGGCTTGCTCAATTGCACAGGAGCTACAGAGCAAAGCCTCTGTTTTCTCCATTTGCTGAGGCTCCTCCCTTGAGGAGGAAGGGGGGGAGGAATAGTTTACTTTGCCAGGCTCTCTCAGTCACACAGCAGAGCTACTGAGCCAAACCTGTCTTCCTTCTATTGGCTGAGGCTCCTCCCCCTCCTCATCCCCTGGGGAAGGAAGGAAAGAGCCAGAGCTTCCTTTGCCTAGTTCCCTGGATCTCATGGGAGACATACAAAGAAAACACCTTTAAGACCAATGGGTGCTAATGTTTTAAGCATGTTTTAAGTTTGTTTTTTTTAAATCTTTAATTGTGTTTGTGTGTTTTATAAAGTTTATACCTCTGCTACCTAATCTTAAATAGGTACACACATGTCCTGTCCTGACCCAACATGGCCCGTCCCTCCAAGGCCTCATTTATGTCAGTTTTGGCCCTCATAACAAATGAGTTCAACACCCCTGACTTAAAATCTTTTACCTTAGGAATCTTGTTGGTCTTTAAGGCGCTACTAGACTAGGGATTGCAGCTTCCAGGTGGGACCTGGGGATCCCCTGGAATTACAGCTCATCTCCAGACTACCAAGATCAGTTCCCCCACAAGGAAGTTGATGCTCTGGAGGGGGGAACTCTATGGCATTGTACCCCACTGAGGTCTTTGTCCTCTCTAGGCTCCATCCTCAAATCTCCAGGAGTTTTCCAGTCTGGGTCTGGCAACCCTATCCCCCCCCCCCCCCACAATTCCCTGCTAGTGGCCAGGGGGGACGTGACAATCCTAATACTGAATTAAAATTGCCAGGTCCTCCCTGGTCACCATAGGGAGGCAGGGTTTGGGAATGGAGCATAGAAAGGACAGGGACTCCAGTGGAGTACAATGCCACAGAGTCTACCCTCCAAAGAATTCTTTTTCTCCAGAGGGAACTGTTGTCTGGAGATAAGATGTAATTCCAGGAGATCCCCAGGTCCCACCTGGAGGCTGGCATCCCTAGGCTCCAGTCTTGCTCTTCTCCTGAAGACCAACATGGCTACCCACCTGAAAGGACCTTTAATCAGGCCTCATTTTGGGCAGGAGCTCACAGGAGCAGAGCTCAGGAACCTCTAAATAAGGGGTGTCAAACATGCAGCCTGGGGGCTGAATCAGGCCCCTTGAGGTTCCTATCAGGGCCCTGAGCAACTAGATGTCTGCTTCCTTCTCCCTCTCTCTTGCTTCCTTCTGCATCACAGAAGGGGAGGGACGGTGGCTCAGTGGTAGAGCATCTGCTTGGGAAGCAGAAGGTCCCAGGTTCAATCTCTGGCATCTCCAAAAAAGGGTCCAGGCAAATAGGTGTGAAAAGCCTCAGCTTGAGACCCTGGAGAGCCGCTGCCAGTCTGAGAAGACAATACTGACTTTGATGGACCAAAGGTCTGATTCAGTATAAGGCAGCTTCATATGTTCATATGTTCACAGCTTGTTTTGCAAGGTTTGCTCAATCGTGCAGGAGCTACAGAGCAATGCTCTATTTTCTCCACTGACTGAGGCTCCCCCCTTGGAGAGGAAAGGATAGGGAAAGGTTGCTTTGCCAGGCTCTCTCAATCGCATAGCAGAGCTACTGAGTCAAGCCTCTCTTCCTTCTATTGGCTGTGGCTCCTCCCACTCCTGATCCCCTGGGAAAGGAAGGAAACAGCCAGACCTTTAAAACCAGGTGTGAATGTTTTAACTTTTTAAAAAAATCTTTTTGTTTGTCTGTGTCTTTTATAAAGTTTATATTTCTGCTACCTAATCTTAAATAGATACACACACGGCCCTGCTCAACATGGCCTGGCCCGACAAGGTCTCATTTATGTCTGATCTGACCCTCATAACAAATGAGTTCGACACCCCTGCTCTAAATTTTATTGTGCTCTTTCTTTCTTACCCCCCCCCCCCCAAAAAAAAAACCTTGCTTCTGGGCTCCATTGTTCAAACCCCCAGTGTGAGAATTTTGCTGAACTCTTAAGATTTGACAAACTTTCTAATATTTTCCCTCACCAAAAATGGGGAAAGAACCAAAACATAAAGCAGACAGATGGAAATCTTCATCATGCCCCTGTGGCCACATAGCAGGAAGTCATTTAAAAAGTATGATGGGAGTAAGGTTTTATGATGACAATTATAATTTTAAGGTAGATGCCGAGCTGATATAATTTACTATACATTCCGGTGATGTCAGGGGTGTGTGGCATATGCAAATGAGTTGTGCTAATGAGCTCTGGAAACTCCTTTTCTACAAAATGACCCCGCCTTTAATTATCAGTGTGGTATAGCCATTTAGGTGAAGCGCAGTGTGCGCGGTACTGGCTCCACCCTTTCACCTGGGGGTCATCTGCCATGGCCCAGTAAGCCGGGACGCCGGCAGTGAGTCCTCCAGGTGGTAGGTGTTACATTAACGAGCTCTATCTGCCCGGGTTTGATGTTAGAGTTTTCCTTCTCTTAGGCTGACGAGGTTGGTGGGCCCAGCCTGCCCATCCGGTTATACCGCCGGACACTTCGGTCGCACCATGACGTAGCAAACTCTGTGAAAACGGGGGGGACCAGCGAGAAGGTGTTGCTACGGATGCAGTAATGCAGGAGAGGCCATTGCAGTGACCATCTGCCAGGCATAGCCAGACAGTGACCACGCGGCGTTCACTACACCGGGAGAGGAGAGGCTATGTATTGCGCATGCACTTTCCCTGGGGGGGTAGGATTCCCAGAGGGAGCCCACCCCCCACCACCCCCCAAAAATTCCTCTGCGCAGGCCTGAAGGGCATATCCACACACACAACTCACAACGCATCAAGTCCTGCAGCGATAGGCAAGGGGCGAAACGGCAGGTGGAAGGTGCCACTGGAAGCCGCAGTCCCGATCCTGCATGTAGGCGGTTCAGGATATTGGTCGCCTGATGCTAACCCGGAGACGAAAGCATCTTTCGGCAGCACCCTGAACGACCAAGCAGCCTTATCTAGGGACAGCACTGCTTGCTCCACACGGAGAGGGGCCTAGAAAAGGTGGCCTAAACAAAGCTCGTCTCCCCCACCCCAGTTGGCTAGCCGCGGTCAACGGGCATCCTTACTTGCGGTCGAAAAATAACAACAAAGAAAAGGCATGCACCTGCCTCACAAAGTGTGCAAAGACTAAAGCTTGCGTGTTGGAACATCAGAACCATGCTTGACACAGTAGGCAGTGGTCACCCTGAACGACGCTCTGCTCTAGTTGCCCACGAACTTCTCAGGTTGAATATCGACATAGCAGCTCTCAGTGAGGTCCGTTTCCCTGAGGAAGGTAGTCTTCAAGAACACGGTGCTGGCTATACCCTCTACTGGTCGGGTAAGTCAAAGGCTGAGAGCCGCCTTTCTGGCGTTGGCTTCATGGTCAGGAACTCCATTGCCTCCAAACTCGAAAACCTTCCAACAGGTCACTCAGATCGCATCATGTCCATGCGCCTCCCACTTCAAAACAAGCAGCATGCAACACTCTTCAGTGTGTATGCCCCAACCCTTCAAGCAGATCCTGCAGAAAAGAACAAGTTCTATGCTGATCTATGCAACCTCGTACGGAAAACCCCTACAGAGGACAAGGTGATCATCCTTGGCGACTTCAATGCCAGAGTAGGTAAAGACTCGGAAGCCTGGAAAGGAGTACTTGGCAAACACGGCATTGGCAACTGCAATGACAACGGGCGCCTCCTGCTAGAATTCTGCATGGAGCACCAGCTCACCATCACCAACACTATCTTCCAGCAGAAGAACAGTCTGAAGACAACCTGGATGCACCCACGGTCCAAGCATTGGCACCTTATCGACTACATTCTGGTGCGCCAGAGAGACCTTCGAGATGTCTTACACACCCGAGTAATGCCCAGCGCAGAATGTCATACGGATCATCGTCTTGTACGCTGCAATCTCCGTCTTCACTTTAAACCCACACCCAGGAGAGGAGGTATCCCTCGGAGGAAGTTTCAGGTTGGCAGCCTCCAGTCAGCCGAAGTTAAAGCTGCCTTCCAGGCAAAACTCCAGTCAAGAATTGAGGACCTCAGTTGCCCCACAGACCCTTCTCCAGAAGCACTCTGGGAACACCTAAAAACTACCGTCCTGCAGATCTCTGAAGAAGTCCTCGGGTTCTCCACAAGGAAGAACAAGGACTGGTTTGATGAGAACAATCAAGAGATCCAAGAATTACTGGCAAAAAAGAGATCTGCCTACCAAGCACATCTTGCTCAGCCCTCCTGTCCTGGGAAAAAAGCAACCTTTCGCGCTGCATGTAGCAACCTCCAGCGCAAGCTTCGAGACATTCAGAACGAGTGGTGGACCAAGCTTGCAGAGAGAACCCAGCTGTGTGCAGACACTGGTGATTTAAGAGGGTTCTACGAAGCCCTGAAGGCAGTATATGGTCCATCATATCAGGCTCAGAGTCCCTTGCATAGTGCAGACGGCCAAGTGCTCCTCACAGACAAGGCATCCATACTGAACCGGTGGTCAGAGTATTTTCAGGTTCTCTTCAGTGCCAACCGCGTAGTTCAAGATTCAGCAATCCACCTCACCCCACTTCAACCGGTGAAAACAGAGTTGGATGAGATCCCCACCCTAGAAGAGACTGTTAAAGCCATCAAGCAACTGAAAAGTGGCAAGGCAGCAGGAGTTGATGGAATTCCACCAGAGATCTGGAAGCATGGGGGCACAGTACTACATAGCTCACTTCACAAAGTACTTGTCACCTGCTGGGAACAAGGCAAATTACCACAGGACTTTCGCGATGCAATCATCATCACCCTATACAAGAACAAAGGGGAAAAGTCAGACTGCTCCAACTACCGGGGGATAACCCTGCTCTCCATCGCAGGCAAAATCCTTGCCAGAATACTCCTGAACAGACTGGTGCCCACCATTGCAGAAGAACTCCTCCCAGAGAGCCAGTGCGGCTTCAGAGCTAACAGGAGCACCACCGACATGGTATTTGTTCTCAGGCAGCTCCAAGAGAAATGCAGGGAACAGAACAAGGGTCTGTATGTGACTTTTGTCGACCTTACCAAAGCTTTCGATACCGTTAGCAGGAAAGGCCTGTGGCAAATCTTGGAACGTTTAGGATGTCCCCCAAGGTTCCTCAGCATGATCATCCAGCTACACGAAGACCAGCGAGGCCAAGTCAGACACTGCAACGACCTCTCGGAGCCCTTCCCAATAGGCACAGGTGTAAAGCAAGGCTGCGTTCTCGCGCCAACTCTCTTTACGATCTTCTTTAGCATGATGCTTCAAAGAGCCGCAGTAGATCTAGATGAGGACGATGGTGTCTACATCCGCTATCGCACCGATGGCAGCCTGTTCAACCTGAGGCGACTAAAGGCACACTCCAAGACAATGGAAAAACTCATCCGAGAGCTACTGTTTGCTGATGATGCTGCACTCGTCTCCCACTCGGTATCAGCTCTGCAGCATATGACGTCCTGCTTTGCAGAGGCTGCCAAGCTATTCGGCCTAGAAGTTAGTCTGAAGAAGACAGAAGTTCTCCACCAGCCTGCACCCCAGGAAGATTATCACCCTCCCTGCATCACTGTGGGTGAATCAGTTCTGAAGACAGTCCAGCAGTTCAGCTACCTGGGGTGCATCATCTCCTCAGATGCCAAGATCGACAAGGAGATTGACAACAGGCTGGCAAAGGCAAACCGTGCATTTGGCCGACTGCACAAAAGAGTGTGGAGCAACAAGCATCTGAAAAAAGGCACAAAGATCAATGTTTACAAAGCGGTTGTGATGACAACCCTCATCTATGGCTCCGAATCGTGGGTTTTATACCGTCATCACCTGCGACTCCTTGAGCGCTTTCATCAGCGCTGCCTTCGCACCATCCTCAACATCCACTGGAGTGACTTTGTGACCAACACTGAAGTCCTCAAGCGGGCAGAGGTTACCAGCATCGAGGCACTGCTGTTGAAGACGCAGCTGCGCTGGGCAGGGCATATTTCTAGGATGGAAAACCACCGCCTTCCCAAGATTGCCCTGTATGGCGAACTCTCCACCGGCCATCGAAATAGAGGGGCACCAAAGAAGAGGTACAAGGACTCCTTGAAGAAATCCCTTAGCACCTGTCACATCAACCATCACCAGTGGTCTGACCTAGCCTCAGATCGCAAAGCATGGAGGCACACCATCCACCAGGCTGTCTCTTCCTTTGAGAACACACGCATAGCTGGTCTTGAGGACAAAAGGAGATTGAGGAAGAATCGCACTGCTACAGGACCAACCCTAAATCAGATTTTTCCCTGCAGCCGCTGTGGCCGGACCTGCCTGTCCCACATTGGTCTTGGCAGCCACCAGCGAGCCTGCAGCAAACGTGGACTATTGCACCCTTCTTAAATCTTCGTTCGCGAAGCCAAGCCGAGAGAGAGAGAGAGAGAGAGAGAGAGGTATAGCCATAGTGTGGTACGGTCACTTAATTTGCCATCCAGCCTGCCTTCCAATGGGTTTTCACACCAGCGGCCTTATCTGTCATACTTCCAAGGACTGAAAAGACCTCTGGAGGGTCTTTGCATTCTTTGAGGGACAAACCGCAAGGGAATGCAGGCATCCCCAACTCGGTGCTTTTGCATGATTGAGGTCATACAGCAAGCAGCGCTTGGACCTGAACCAATAAAACGCAAGTTAAACACCCCCCCCCCCCAAACCCACAGCCCCATCTTATTTTCCGAGGAATTCACAGCAATAAATGTAAAACGCAGTTTTCATTAGATCATTTCGAACACCCTCTTGCAGGCAACATTCTGTGGTTATGAAGAAAAACATTCTGTCCGTTCCCCTGCTGTATATATTCCTGGAAAAAATGTATTGATTTAATACATTTACAGGCATTTTGATGGTGCTCCCCACCATCATGTCAAAGAATGCTGCCATCAGGGAAGCCGTACCTTTAAAAGGAAGAAAAAGGGGCTGACGGAGAGAGAGAGGGTTTGTGGTTTCCATGTTTGAAGCTTACCAGGAAAGGCCTGCTTCAATGGAAAGCAACCCTTAATTTTATTAATGATTAAATGTCATTCTTCCTAAAACAGATCAATAAGAGGTTTTTTGTACTTTTGAAATCAACCCACCCAGGCCTTGCATTCAGCAGCAGCTCACAGGAGTGGAGCTCCTGAGCCTTTCTGACAGCCTCCCTCTTCCTCTCCACCTACTATTGTCCATTGAATAGTAGGTGCAGCTGCATAACAATCCCTGGATTAGGAGAGCGGGCAGCCAGCCAGCCACCAGGAGCTTTGCCACACCCCCAGCAGCCCTCCTTAACCCCTGGAGAATCCTGCACCACCCTTTCTTCACTTCTTATGTGATTATGTGTGGCGGGTGACCTGCTGGCCTTTTGACTGTGGGGAGGGGGCGGCCAAGCAGAGACCCAGGTGAAAGAGACCTGCTTGTGCTGGCTGGATCTCTTAACAGCCCAAGCAGGCCTTGCTTGCCCAGGACTCTTCTCTTTTGTTTTGGGTTGCTTTTGGCTGGGTGGTGGTGGTGGTGGCATATGCTAATATATATGCTAATGAGAACAGCCAGACTGGTGTAGTGATTAAATGTGCGGACTCTTGTCTGAGAGAACTGGGTTTGATTCCCCACTCCTCCACTTGCAGCTGCTGGAATGGTCTTGGGTCAGCCATAGCTCTCAGAGAGTTGTCCTTGAAAGGGCAGCTGTTGTAAGAGCTCTTTCAGGGTGTCTGTTGTGAAGAAGGAAGATAAAGGAGATTGTGAGCCACTCTGAGATTCGGAGCGGAGGGTGGGCTATAAATCCAATATCTTCTTCTTCTTTATATTGGCATAATTTGTGTTTCTTCACTTTGGTGAGACAGGAGCAGCTGGCCGGGACATTAGCCCACCCTGACCTCTGGAAATCTGACTCCGCCAGCCCTTTTCAAATTCCACAGGACACTGCTTGCACACTCTGTAGCACATCTTTGCAAATATGGAAACTAGAAAACTGTTTTCTTAAAATAGAGACTTGAATTCACAATTGTGGCTAATTTTGCTTTCTGTGTTTTCCCTGTATTTGTGGAAAACTGTAGTTTGTCTATGTGCTGTCTAAGGCCTTCCTTCCCCACTCTCACCTCCCCCCCCAAAGAGAAACCCAAAGCAGCTTAGAACATAATTCCTTCCTCTTTCACAACAATAACCCTGTGAGGTAGGTTAGGCTGAGAAAATGTGTCTGGGCCATGGTGGACCCAGCAAGCTTCCACGGCAGATTGGGGATTTGAACTTGGGTCTTCCAAGATCCTAGCCTGACACCCTAGCTACCACACCACACAGGCATGATGGTACGCCCAGCCCTGCCATCGCAACACTGACATCATCATAACTGGGTTATTTCTTGCTTATAAAAGGCAGGGTATTCTTGTAGCAGGAACCCCTTTGCATATTAGGCCACACACCCCTGATGCAGTCAATCCTCCAAGAGCTTACAGGGCTCTTAGTACAGGGCCTACTGTAAGCACCAGAAGGATTGGCTACATTGGGCTTTGTGGCCTAATATGCAAAGAAGTTCCTGCTACAAAAAAACCCTAATAGGGTTATAACAGGGTTGCTAGCTTGGGGATTACAAAACAGCTGGAAATTTGGAGAGTGGATCCGGGAGAGGGCAGGTTTTGGGTAGGGGAGGGACCTCAGTGTGGTGTAATGCCATAAAGTCCACCTTTCAAAGTATCCATTTTCTCCAGGGGAATTGGGTACCCAGAACCTCATGCCGGGCAGGAGATCCTCCATTTTTTGGGGCTTCTGCTTGCTGCCAGCCAGCTGGCCAGTGGGAAAGCTCACCTCTAAACAGCAGCACTGTGCAGTGACATCCCCAATGCGTGGATGTGATAGAGCTGCCAAGCCCCCGGGCTGGGCAGGGGTTCTCCTGCCCTGGAGGTTCTGAACCTGCCGGCTCACATTGGGTCAGCGGGGGGAACCTCCCCAACATTGCTGGCACAATGATGTCACCCGCAAGTGACATCATCGTGCTGGCGATATCCCACGTCGGCAGCTCTAGGCATTTATGGGAAAACGCTATGATTTTCCTGGACGGTCTAGTAATTTGGGAGGGAAAACTCTATGGTACAACAGACTAAACACCCCCCCAAATCCCCCTGCTGGCATGATCATCATGCCTGGCAACTGTAGGAACTGATCTCTGTAACTTAGACACCCAGTTGTAATACTGGGAGCTCTCCAGCCTTCATGCAGAGACTGTCAACTCTGTTATAGCTAGATTTCCCTGGAAGGTCTACAGGCAGGATACAAAGGCCAAAGCCTTTCTCCCCTGGTAGTTGCCTAGTTCTCCTCAGCTCCCTCTCTGTCACAAAAATCACCTACTCCAGGCACTAACCCCAAATCTCCAGGAATTTCCCAAGTGAGAGCTGGCAGCCTTGCCTGACCAGAATTCAGAGAAGACCCTTTTATGAGAATTTTAAATCCAAGAGGCAGTCTTCAAAGCCACGAGTGACAGTTCAAAGCTTTTGAGAGTGGTCGTTTCGTACAGACCGAATGGTGGGACATAAATGAATTAAATACATACATCCTTCAGTACATAATTCCTGATGTCACCCCGGATTCAGAAATGACTGGTGCTTGCACTTTACTTTTTTAAATGTAGGATTACCAGATGTCATCTTTTTAGAGGACATGTCCCCCTTGTTTAGTGTCTATCCTCTTTTGGGCTCTTTTAAAAAAGCTAATGAAAATGTCCTCTTTGGGGATTGGATAGGAATAATCTCAGTAGCAATTACCATAGTTTAAACAGTAGGGACATTTAAAATGAGATTTGTCATAGTGAACACCAGTGTTCCCTCTAAACTGAGTTAGTGTGAGCTAGCTCACTGTTTTTTTCTAACCTCTGGCTCACATATTTTTGTCTTAGCTCAGGAAACTAATTTATACAGAGCAAACTACTTTCTGCAGTAGCTCACAACTTTCGAGAGCCAGTTTGATGTAGTGCTTAAGTGTGCGGACTCTTATCAGGGAGAACCGGGTTTGATTCCCCACTCCTCCACTGCTGGAATGGCCTTGGGTCAGCCATAGCTTTCATAAGAGTTCTTGAAAGGGCAGCTGCTGTAAGAGCTCTCTCAGCCCCACCTACCTCACAGGATGTCTGTTGTGAGGGAGGGGGGAAGGTAAAGGAGAGTGTGACCGCTCTGAAACTCTGAGATTCAGAGTATAGGGTGGGATATAAATCCAATATCTTCTTCATCTTCTTCTTAATGCAAGTAGCTCATGAAGTAGAATTTTTGCTCGCAAGACTCCACGGCTTAGAGGGAGTATTTGTGATCACTCGTTTCAAGTAGTCAGTTGCGAAATATGCCCTCTTGTTTGCTTTTCAAAATATGGTAACCCTAAGCTAACGACGGTCGCTTGCTCATGTCTGTAAATCAGGTTGTGGTTGAGGGCACAGGAGCAGGTGCTGATAAGAAAATTGGCAATCTTATGGGCCAGACCAGCACATTGCAATTTCTTGGCAACGCTGAAGTTTACCTTGCAACTTCCAGAAATTCCAGCGGGGATGATTTCAGCTTTCCTGAGGTAGGCCCTGATTGCCAGGAATAATACCCATCTCCCGTGTCAATGCGATTCTCTGCCAAGTAATACATTTTGTGTGTCTTTTCTTAGTCATGGTCACCCTAGTGCTTTTTCCTTCCTCGCGAAGATCTCAGACTCACACTTATGGCAAAGGTTACCTCACTGCCTCAGGAAGCCATATCGTCAAAAAAATCAGAGAGGTAAAAAGTGGGATGTGGGGGACTCTAGTAGCTTATAAAACATATTGCTGGGAATTTGACATACTGTCTGGAAAATATGTCTGGAAAACCCTGGGTTTCCTATTTAATTCTTGCCTTTGTACAGATTCGAATGGATGTCCCTTTGTGCACTGCCAGCTAGTAATTTAAACCATTTGTAGAAGATATTCCTGATCCCCCGCCCACCCATTAAACCAGCTTTTCTCTCTGTTATAATATTTACTGTCAGTGGCAATTTAATTTTTAATGTGACAAAATTTGTTCTCCAGCAAATATTCGCTGCTGGTACTTCAGACTTGATTAGAAGAAGAACACTTCACTGATAGACTTATAATTGATTCGGCTTCAAGGATGCGATTGGTGGTTAATACCTATGGTATTGAAGGGCTGGCAGGGATAAGAGTGGGTTTTTAGTGCACCGCTGGGACAAAGTGAGGGAAGCCATGGTGTCTCCAAGAGCTGTGTTCACATTTCCAGTAGCAACCTTCAGCCTATGATCTACAGAGCATGCTTACGATACAAATCTTCATGGGATTTCATAATCAGCTGCTCTGCCATAGTGTCCACCAAAGAACCTTGGGAATTGTAGTTTGGTGGTGTCATGATACTGGGCCTAGTGAGACCTGCAGGCCCCAGGGAAGCCTGCTTAGGAGTTACTGGGAAAAGCCTACATCTCCCAGGATCCCCTCTGTCCCTCTGATTGGGTAGCAAGGGTTTTGGTGGGAAATGGGCCCAGAGAGGGGTGGGGCCTGGGAAGAGAATATATAAAGGCTAGGGTTGCCAAGTCCCATTTTTAAAATATCTGGGGACTTTGGGGGTGGAGCCAGGAGACACTGGGGTGGAGCTAGGGGGAGGGGGGGAAAGGGCGCCGGGGAGCGTCGCTGCGCTGCCGTGGCTGCTCCTCCAAGATGGGCTCAGGCTGGGCCCATTTCGGAGGAGCAGCTGCCGGGAAGGGGGGGGGAAGAGGCGTCGCGGCGTCGTCGCGCGCTCCGCCTCTGCATTGGAATGGGAGGGGTGTGGAGGCGGGCCAGGAGTGTGGCGAGCCGCAAGTCCGGGTCCTAGAGGGGCCCGGATTCGCGGCTCGCCATGCTCCTGGCCTGCCTCCACCCTCCCCTTCTCTGGTTTGGCTGCTCCTCCGAGATGGGCTCAGGCTGGGCCCATCTCGGAGGAGCAGCTGCTGGGGTGGGGGGGCGGCGCGGCAGCGTCGCGCGCTCCGCTCAGCCTCTGGGTTGGAATGGGGGGGGGGTGGAGGCGGGCCAGGAGCGTGGCGAGCCGCGAGTCCGGGTCCTAGAGGGGCCTGGATTCGCGGCTCGCCATGCTCCTGGCCTGCCTCCACCCTCCCCTTCTCTGCTTTGGCTGCTCCTCCGAGATGGGCTCAGCCTGGGCCCATCTCGGAGGAGCAGCTGCGGGGAGGGAGGGGGCGGCAGCAGCGTGGCAGCGTCGCCCACTCTGGGATGGGGTGCCCGCCGTTTCCCCCCTCCCCCCGCCTCTGTTTTTTGGGGGAGCGGGGGAAGAGGGTGGAAAACCTGGCATCCCCCGCCAGAGCGGGAGGGTTGGGAAGGCTAATAAAGGCCAAGCCCAGGAAGTGGGTGTTCTTTTCCTAGGAGGTAGAGCTGAGGAGGAGCTGCTGCTGCCAGGAAGAGACCCTTGCCCATAGAGCAGGGGTGGGGAACCTCCGTCCCGAGGGCTGTATACAGCCCTCAAGGCCAGTTGGTGTGGCCCTCGGGGATTGTTGGGCTGAACCAAGCCATATGGCAGCTTCCCTGGGGCCTGGCTGGCCAGCGAGGATTGTGGGGCCCAGCCGCACTGTGCAGCAGCCTCCCAAGGGCCAGGCAGGGATCACAGGGCCCAGATGTACTGTGCAGCAGCCTCCCTGGGGCTTGGCTGGCCGGCCAGAATTGCTGCAGGGCCTGGAAAAGTTACTGTCACAGTTCAGTTTGCACTTGATTATCCCAGATGGTGTGGCCTAATATGCTAATGAGTGTGTGACCTAATATGCTAATATTAGGGGATGTGGTCTAATATGCTACTGAGTTCCTGCTGGGCTTTTTCTACAAAAAAGCCCTGGACCTATGCGTTTGCCTAGGGCGGCAGGCCGTGTATGTGTGTGTGCCAGATTAGGCTCTCCCCACATGACTTCAAATAGAAAAACAATTATTAGCATTAATTTTGCCGGCCTGAATCGCTTTCCCTTGGCGGAGCACTGTTTTTTAAGTTGATAATTTTTTTATGGCCCGCGAATGATGTTATAAATATCCATATGGCCCTTTGCAGAAAAAAGGGAAGGAAGGGTGAGTAGGCTAAGTCTGACTGAGACAGTAGGGACAGTAAGCTCAGATGCGTTAGGGCATTTGTTTATTTTCCCTTCACCTTTTTACTGTTCTATAGCACCTTGTTAATTTATATTGCACTGAAATAAACCTTTTTGTTGTTGTTCACTCTGCCTGGTCCTCAATGCCCATTATTTGGCCTAAGCTAAGGGAGGCCTGGAAGGGCTTGGGAGGGGACTCTGGGCCTTCTCAAGGGAGACCCTTAACCCAGAGTGGTGGCAGCAATTGGTAAGACCGCCCCTGAGTCGTGACAGGTGGGAATGCTGAGATATATTGTATTTAATTCATTCGTTGGTACCCTGCCTTTCTCCTCAATGGGGACCCAATGCAGCTTATATTGTTCTCTGCTCCTCTGTTTTTTTCTTGATTTTTTTCTTCTTTGTGTTTCCATTTTGCTTATTTTTTCCCCTGTCTAGATAGATCCAAGTGGGCAGCCATGTTGGTCTGAAGCAGTTGAACAAAGCAGGATTCAGAACATAAGCTTTCATGTGCTATAAACACACTTCTTCAGAGGGGATCAGGTATATACTGAGTAAGTGTGTTTTTAGCACACGAAAGCTTATGTTCTGAATAAAACTTAGTTGGTCTTAAAGGTGCAACTTGACTCCTGTTTTTTTCTGTCATTTTTGGGGGAGGGGAGCTTGAAAAGAAAGGAACAGCAGTGATTAGGTAAAAGCAAAAAAAGGGGGGGAAAGCAGGGGGGAGAAATTTGCCTCAAAGGGGAATTATTTAGAAATATGGATGTTTTGCTATTGGCTGATGCTTAACAGGAAACTTCTTATCAAAGATTTCAGGTTTTCACGGCTGGTAACATCATTAGGGTTTGTAGAATCTTTCGGGCTCAAGTGCCGTGTTCTACTGGAGAAAGTTTTTCTTCCAGACGTTTTGTTCTCAGCTGCGGAGAACATCCTCAGTGGCGTTGCAGCCGGAGCAGGCGCTCTGACCTTCTTGGCTGCTGTGCATTGAGTGGGGCCAGGGCTGCTGGAGAGCTGCTATTTCTAGGCTGGAGGGGGTGTGGTGAAAGGGCAATTGGTTTGTGGATGTGTCCATTGTTTGGTGGGGCTTCCTGGAAGGGTAGTGATAAGGAAACTGGCTGTTGAATGTGACCATTGTTCTATGTTAATTGCTGGGAGGGTTGGAAGGGGTGTGAAGATAAGAAAGATGGTTGTTGACTGTGCTGATTGTTCTGTGGAATGTGCTGGTTGTTCTGTGACTTTCTGCAATTTATAGTCTGTAGGGTGTTTTGCAGAGCTGGGTACCAAGATTGGTGGATGAAAATGCCTTCTTCCTTTCTGTTAAAATTGTGCTGGTGTTTGTAAGTCTTAATAGCTTCTCTGTTCAGGCTTCTCTGTGAGACCGTAGAAAGGACTTCAGACTCCCAGCAATTAACACAGAACAATGGTCACATTCAACAGCCAGTTTCCTTATCACTACCCTTCCAGGAAGCCCCACCAAACAATGGGCACATCCACAAACCAATTGCCCTTTTATCACACCCCCTCCAGCCTTGAAATAGCAGCTCTCCAGCAGCCCTGGCCCCACTCAATGCACAGCAGCCAAGAAGGTCTGAGCGCCTGCTATGGCTGCAACGCCACTGAGGATGTTCTCCGCAGCTGAGAACGAAACGTCTGGAAGAAAAACTTTCTCCAGTAGAACATGGCACTTGAGCCCGAAAGATTCTACAAACCCTAAGGAAACTTCTTGCTAAAACTTAGGCTGTCCAAGTTTCCCAGTCTGCTGCTAGTGGACATGGTGACGATAGCCACCAGTGTAGTTGGCTTTGAGACTGTATTAAAGGACAGGTGTGGCTATTAGCCATGATTGCGAAAGGGAATCTCCACATCCAGAGGCAGTAACTTCTGAATACCAGCATGAGGAGGCAACATCAGGGAGAGACCTTGGCCCCTAGGCCCTGTTTGTCGGCCTTTCAGGGAAATCTGTTGAGCACTGTGTGAAGTAGGAGGCTGGACTAGATGGACTATTGGTCTGATCCGGCGGAGCTCTTCTTATGGTCTCATGGCTATAGCATAAATTAGGACCATGTCTTTCCATTGCGATTATGGTGATGTAAAACTTCAAAAAGTTTACTTAGACACCTTCCTTCCTAGTCAACTACAGAACCTAATCCTCTTTTTTAAAAAATGAAGAGCTCTGTTTGTGGGTATTAATTAAATTACTTAAAATATTAACATCCCCCTTTCCTTGTGGCTCAGGAGCCAAAAAGGACAGTTTCAACACTGATAGTCCTAGTAGAACTTTGAAGCAGAAGCATAAACCAGCACTCTGTGTCCTTGAGTGAATTCTGTGCCACAGCTAAATTCTTATTTAAGCACCACACAGGACAAATTTCTCATCAGCAGTGCTCTGTATCTTCTGTGCCTGAGGTTCACCTTACATGATTCCTGAGCGCCATGTAGAATTTGTCTCAATTTGTGTGAGGAACTCAAAGGTTTAATCCTTCATAATCTGGTTTGACTGTCATGAAATACAAAGAGACGGGGGAAGCTTCTATGATTTCACGCTGCATTTCTGCCCGATAGAGGGGCGGAGGGGTGGGGTTCTGATGTTTGATGGATGTGCTATACTGTTTGACAAGACAGCAACACCTCCTGGCTTTAGTATAAGCAGCAGAAAGCATGAGTAATCGCCCTAAGTCAGAAACAAAGAAAGAATGTCTGATCAGCAGCACAGCTCAATACCAAAACACCAGTGTTTGGCAAACCTCTTTTGGCACATCTGTTTTTTATTTTATATATATGTGTGTACTTAAGCTATAGATTTTTAAAAAGCTTAAAGGCTTTGATGTTCTGCTGTTCATCTGAAATCCAAAATGAACCTATAAGAGATAGATTCTCTCATCTGAGTTCTTATTACATTTTTTGTTATTGTTCTGCTCTCTACTTCTGCTCCTGCGGTTTGTGCACCCAAGGCTAGAATGTGCAAAGCTGAAAAGATTCAGAAACGTACAACCAGAATCTATAAATGGGTCTATAGGTATCAAGGGGATTGTTACGGGATTCAGGAGAGTTAAGTGTTCAAAACGGAGCCGTGAACACATCTGTGTTCATTTGGCGCAAATACTGGATTTGGGGGGGGGAGGGGGAGCCATGGGGACAAGCACCCACTGAGCTGAATAATGTGAAGCATTTTTCACATTACAAAGTGCAGGGCTTTTTTTGTAGCAGGAACACCTATGCCTATTAGGCCACACCTCCCTGATGAAATCAATCCTGCAGGAGCTTACAGTAGGCCCTGTAAGAAGAGCCCTGTAAGCTCTTGGAGGATTGGCTACATCAGGGGTGTGTGGCCTAATATGCAAAGGAGTTCCTGCTACAAAAAAAGCCCTGACAAAGTGCTTTTGTTTCTTAGGTGACAGCACAAGGACATTGGGAGTCATGTGCCTTCCAGACTCTGATATGCTCTTGTCTCCTCATTGAGCACACTGTGTACAGAGAAGCCGCTGCGCCCTTTCCCTTTTTCACTGTTCCTCTTCTTTAAACTCCCCAGCAATCCACAATGTTGGCTCCATTGAGAAACTTCCATGCAGTCATGTCAAGTAATGATTTCACAGATGAAACCAAGAGCTCTACAGGGCTGCGGTCAGACTACAGGGTTGGTGTGATCTGGCCGTGCCTCTAATTGCACCTTTTTATTTTGTAATGAAAAGTGTTTTTTTTTTAAATTAACATTTTATTGAATTTTACATAAAATGAGAACCATACATCAACACAAAACCAGATTTCCAGCATCACAACATCAACAATTGAAACAAAATATGAAAAATAAGAATACACAAAATAGCAAAAATAGAGCATACTGATTTCATAACAAAGGATAACTTTAACATAAACTAAAATCAAGACGTTGATGTCTGACTGCGCACTTTAAATCCGGAAGGGAATGAGCAGTTTGATCTGCTCATCTGGAGTCAGATGAGCAGATCAAGCTGCTCATCTGACTCCAGCCCAGGACTCCATTCTTTGTCCAGGAAACCTGGAACTGGCCCTGTCCTTCCTCCATTTTCTCTGTACCAGCCACTGCTTCCCCTTTTTGTCTACCCTCTTCAAAGCATCCTCTAAACTAGGGGTGTCGAACTCATTTGTTATGAGGGCCAGATCTGACATAAATGAGACCTTGTTGTGCCGGGCCACGTTGAGCTGGGTTGTGTGTGTACCTATTTAAGATTATGTAGCAGAGAGTCCCATGGTGCAAGTGGTAAAGCTTCAGTACTGCAGTCTGAGCCCTCTGCTCACGACCTGAGTTCAATCCCAGCGGAAGCTGGGTTCAGGTAGCCGGCTCAAGGTTGACTCAGCCTTCCATCTTTCCGAGGTCGGTGAAATGAGTACCCAGCTTGCTGGGGGGAAAGTGTAGATGACTGGGGAAGGCAATGGCAAACCACCCCATAAAAAGTCTGCCGTGAAAACTTTGTGAAAGCAACGTCACCCCAGAGTCAAAAACAACTGGTGCTTGTACAGGGGACTACCTTTACCTTTTAACAGAGATATAAACTTTATAAAGGATGCAGACAAAGATTTTTTTACAAAAACTTAAAACATGCTTAAAATATTAGCACTTGTTGGTCTCAAAGGTGTTTTCTTTGTATCTCTCCCATGGCACCCAGGGAACTAGGCAAAGGAAGCTCTGGCTCTTTCCTTTCTTCCCCAAGGGGCCAGGAGGAGGAGGAGCCTCAGCCAATAGGAGAGACTTGGCTCAGTAGCTCTACTGTGCAATTGAAAGAGCCTGACAAAGCAAATTTTCCCTTCCTCCCCAAAGGTGAAACCTCAACAAATGGAGAAAACAGAGGCTTTGCTCTGCTGCTCCTGTGCAGTCGAGCAAGCCTGGCAAAGCAGGTTGTGATGCAGAAGGAAGCAAGAGAGAGGGAGAAGGAAGCAGATGACAGTCAGTTGAGAGGAGAGGAGAGGAGAGGAGAGGAGAGGAGAGGAGAGGAGAGGAGAGGAGAGAAGAGAAGAGAAGAGAAGAGAAGAGAAGAGAAGAGAAGAGAAGAGAAGAGAAGAGGGTGGAAGGTTTCTGGGAGGGGTCCAGAATTTCCAATTTAGAGAAAGATTCCAATTAATAAAAATAGAGGGTTCCTTTTTGTCTGCTACTTAGTGCGATTTCACCCAATTAGGCTAGTAATGAGGACCAGAAGAAACAAAAAACCTTACTAGTCTATCCTAGCCAATACTTGCTACAGCTAGCAGTTTCTCTCTCAGCAATACAGTTCAAGTCAGGACACTGAAAGCACTGAGGCAATTACACAAACTTCTCAACCTGTAGCTTGCTCCTCACAAGGTTTTCTGCAGAGCGTTAAGCTTCTTACGGTCCTCTGGTTACCAGGTGGTTGCTTCTGTTGATTTCAGCCAACCACAATGCCCCAGACACAGAGACCACTCACGCGGCTCTCAAACTCCTCAGTGGGGCTTCCCTCCGATTTTACACTATTTGCCCCGGGGCTGCAGCTAGCATCCGCTTTTTCGTGCCACAAACCGGTTTTTAGAAGTTTCTGTTTGCAGCGCGAAAAAGCCGAAGCCAGCTGCAGCCCCAGGGTAGATAGTGTGAAATCAGAGGGAAGCCCCGCTGAGAAGAGGAGCTTGGGAGCGGTGTAAGACAAGTGGGAAATCAGTCAGTGTCTTCTCAGGGTTGCCACTAAAATTTTATTTTTCATTTCCCTGACCAACATTTGTCAGTTTCCCTGACCACCATTCAAATATAACCACAAGTTAAAAAATGAATAGGTCGTGTTGCAATAATGCAAGGCTTAATTAAATGCTCTACTCTACAACTACACAAGTCTCAACTGCAAAAATATTTGTCAAAGTAATATCAGCTTCTTTCAACATAACTGCCATTTTTCTCCCCCGGAAGTCCAAAAAAAAAAAGCCCTGAAGAGATTTTAGTGTCAGCAGAGCAAGGAAGAGCAGCGCTGTATTATCTAGGCAACATCGGGATGACAGTTTGCTGTGGCTCAATGTTAGAGCATCTGCTTGGCATGTAGAAGGTCCCTGGTTTGATCTCTGCCATCTCCAAGTTAAAAAGCATCAGGTGCGTGGGTGGAATGAAAAGCCTCTCCCCAAGACCCTAGATAGCAGCTGCCAGAGCTGACAATACTGACCTTAGATAGACAAACTGTGCAGCACCACTACACTATTCATTACTAGCAATACCTCAAACATTCTTATTTCAACAGTTTATAAGCAATAAAGATTACTTATCAAAAAACAGTGTTAGTGTCTTTCCTATACATAGATGTGCTATTCCAATCATACAATCAATATCAGATGGGTACTATTCCAGTCAAACAGTCAATATCAAATGATATGCAAATGATTTCAAGTGTATCGATCCTAAAAACTCTAGTTGAGAGTATGTAAGTCTCTAATTGAGAGTTCCTTGTGAGTTTCTTTTCTTCTGTCCATTTCAAGATAAATCAAAGCAAAGGAACTGGTTTCGGTAACTGGACCTTCTTCAGCCCAAAACTTCAATTGCCCTTCACAAGAGCTTCATTTGCTGTTATAACAGAAGACTAGCCATTATACAAACACAAATAAGCCATCTGCTGTTCATATGGGTAGATTTGGCAAGTACTTCTGGTTCCTGCAAGGCAAGAGGTTAGCTCAGGTTCTACCTACACACCACGCCAGGGCCCGTGTATGTTTGTTTAATCCCAGAATGCCAGTCTGTTCTCTAACAACCACAGCCTCTGCCATTTAGGACACATGCTTTGTGTTCAGTCAGTAGCTAACCTCATACCTGGGGCTAGATGACAAGATGCTCTGGGAATCCAGTGTGCCTTTTTCACTGCTGCCAAAACCTGGGCAGGGTCCTTTGTTGTTCAGGCCAAACAGAAGTGGGGGTTGGGAGGGGGAAAGGAAAGAGATTGCTTGTAAAAAAACAAATCGACATTAATGCAGTGTTCATGTTGGTGTGGTTAATCCCCCCCCCCCCCTCGAAGACAGGAAATGTGAAAGCTAAGAGCCCCTCAGCTTCGCTTGAAGAGGTCATACCCAATTTATTCCATATTTTCTATGCATGCTCTTCCAGTGAGATATGTATAGTCTGGCGCATAATCCTGACTCCACTTCAATTAGTGACAAAACCATCGTTAAATGTAATGAGAAGAGAAATGGATCTGCTCCCCCCTAAACAAACAAGCAAAAATGTTACTAGTTTGATGCAATGATCTCTGGGAATTTCCCAACATTGGGTTGGATCAAATAGAAGTCAATGTCATGGACTGGGAGGAGAAGGACTGGTGCAGAAGCAAAGTTGCATGTTGGTGGAAAACGGGGAAGGCTGCAGGAAGAAGCTTTGTGCTAGCTCTCCCTTGGGTTTAAAAAAAAAATTATTTAAAACATCATTATGCCACTTTTCCACCTGATCAGCGTCCACAAGAGGCCAGCTTAAAAAAAAATCAACACATTTGAGCAATTAAACATACAGCTAAAATTCTAAAATAATTCAATCAAAAGCATATAAAGAAAAAACACTAGGGCTGATTACAGACTGGCACTTTGGGCCGACTCAGAGACACCTCTGAAGTCGGCCCAAAAAATCCCTGCAGACGATAACATCTGCCTCCCATCCCCATCCCGCACTCACCCCATTCTCTAGGCCAATGCACCCAGCCCCAAAAGCTACCACTTCGGAAGTGGTCACAATTTTTTGGGCCGGCTGCCAGTCGCCTCCGCACTGTTTGGAAGGGGAAGGGCGCACACAGGGTGACTTGGCTGTGCGGAAGCACCAAGCTGCCCCAAGCCGGTTCCGGCTTTTTTTGCTTTACTGGCCAGTTGGTGCGCTTCTGCGCATGAGCACTCAACCCATTAAAAAAAAACAGTAGGGACTTCTGAGGGGAGGCGCCTGGCCGCCTCAGGGACGGAATGGGGCCGCCTGGCTGGGGACCGTGTAGAGGCTCCGGGACGGCTCTTTTTGAGCCATCCCGCTTTCGACCACTTCCAAGCCGCCCCAAAATACCTGTCTGTTCTCAGCCTAGGACAGCCAGTAACCATTATTGGGGGTATTGTCAGCTCTGGGACTATCTTCCATTAAAGTAGACCTCCAGGGTTGTCAGAAGGTTGGCTTTATTGATTGAGTCAGTAGCAATACACATCTGTGTCAGATCTGGCTCACTTAATAGGTGGCTGAAGTTTTATTCCCTTTCCAGGACCGTTATGCAGCCGGTCAAATTCTACAATGCAAAAGCCCACACAAAGCAATACAAATTGGTTCACACCAACATCTCTCCCCTCCCAGACAATAAGCAGTTTGATCTAGCTCTGAGATGAGATGAGATGGCCTTGAGGACGCAGCGCCAAACCTCTCCACAGGGTAGAAACAGACAAAGCAGGCACAGTTCACATTCCCCCATATTCCCAAAGCGAAGAAGCAAGTCAATATTCAGTAACTCAAAAATGGCAAGGGCACTTGACAGGTATGCCAGGTGAAACAAAAAAAGTCTTCACCTGCTGGCAAAAAATACCAACAGGCAGACAAATGTCCCTGGGGAAGGAGTTGCAAGGTTTGAGTGCCACAACCAAGAAGGCCGTTTCCTGGAGTGTCGCTCATCAAGCTTCAGAAGGCAAAGGACCCTGAAACAGGGCTTCTGAAGATGACTGGAGTGTATGGATGTGTTCATAGAGGAGGAGGCTGTTCTTAAGGTATGTTGGTCCCAGGCCATACAGGGCTCTAAAGCAGGAGTGTCAAACATGCAGCCCGGGGGCCCAATCAGGTCCCCGGAGGGCTCCTATCAAGCCTCCAAGCAACTGGCTCTTGCCTGCTTTCTTCTCCCTCTCTCTTGCTTCCTTCTGCATAATAGCCTGCTTTGCAAGGCTTTCTCAATCACACAGGAGCTGCAGAGCAAAACCTCTATTTTCTCCATTGGCTGAGGCTCCTCCTGGTCCCCTGGGGAGGAAGGGAAAGAGCCAGAGCTTCCTTTGCCCAGTTCCCTGGATCCCATGGGAGAAAGACAAAGAAAGCACCTTTAAGACCAACAAGTGCTAATGATTTAAGCATATTTTATTCTAAGGGTTAAAATTTTTTTTTTAGTCGTATTTGTCTGCATTCTTTAAAAAACTGGTATCCCTGCTACTTAATCTTAAATAGCAACACACATGACCTGGCCCAACATGGCCCAATCCAGTCCAACATGGCCCGGCCCAGCAAGGTCTCATTTATGCCAGATCTGGCCCTCATAACAAATGAATTTGTCACCCCTGCTCTAAAGGTCAATACCAGCACTTTGAATCAAGCCCGGAAGCAAACTGGAAGCCTGTGTAGATGGAACAAGTCCTACAACCCGCTCTAGTTGACATTCTGGCTGCAGCATTCTGAACAAACTGCAGCTTATGGATAGTCTTCAAGGGCAGTCCCAGGCAGAGCTGGCAGCTGCATCACCACTTCTGGCCTGAGAAATTCTTGGGGATCTGATGGTGGTGGCTGTGAAGGTGGAATTTGGGGAGGGATTTCACCTGGAATCAGTGGTCTACCATAGAGTTTGCTCACTGGTTGCCATTTTCTCCAGGGGAACTCTGGAGCCACTTCCAGTCTGAGTAGACAGTACTGACTTTAATGGAGCATTGGTCCGATTCAGTATAAGGCAACATCACATGTTCAAGCGTAGCAAGATCCAGGAAAGCTGAGCGAAGGGTTCCACATTAGTTCTCTTGCATGCAGAATCTCTTCCAGCTTTCATGGTTTGGGTTGAAACTTCTAATTTAAGATTCCAGATCTGTTATCCAAAAACAAAGAATTTGAAGGGGATAAATATTTGATATTTTGGAACAGATCTCTGTCTCCTGGGAAAGAGGGGGAAAAAATTAAAAGCTGGAAAGGAAGAGCTATTAAATGTGCAAACCAGCTACTGGATAATGGCAAACCCTGCGAGGCTGTGCCACAGCCAATGGTGATGTCGATGCCAACTGGAGGGCAACGAGCCCATATGAGAGCAGGCAATTCTCCAGCGTAGCAAAGAACAAAGTGAACCGTCTGCAGATTGGGGTGGAGATGCAAAAAAAAAAAAGGGTAAAGGATAAATGCAAAGGTTGCAAGTTCTCTTGATGGCGAAAAGTTTAGGAGCCAAAGCACGTCCAAGAGAACTGTGGTTAAGGAATTATGGGATGTCAACACTGGTGAATAGATCATAACAAACGGTTACTCTCCACCCCAAGTTATGATGTATATGGGTTTGGCTTAAAAGTTGAGTTTTTCGATTATTAGCCAATCAGCCGCTTTCCTCATATCCAGTGTACGATGCAATCATCCAATTTAAAATAAATATTATGCTATTATATGACAGAGGAACTAGACGAGAAGGGAGGCAAGAATTCCTGCATCTTTTGTAGCTAAATAGAATTTTAATGGATCTGCTCTCTCATGACGTAGCTGCGTCTGCCTAAATTTAGGGTTGCCAACCTGCAGATGGGGTCTGGAGATATCCTGAAATTACAGCTGATCTCCAGATGACAGAGATCAGTTCCCCCTGGAGGAAATGGCTGCTTCAGAGGGTGAACTGTGTGGTATTAAAGCCTACTATGGTCCCTCTACTCCCCACCTTTTCCAGGCTCCATCCCCCAAATCTCCAGGTATTTTACAACCCAGAGTTGGCAACTCTACTGAATATCCTTTTTGATACAACTGCTAAAGAAACAGAAGCCCTGCTTCAGTTGACCCCACCATCTGAGGCTAGAGAAGCGACAAGCCAAGAAGAGCCTTCAGGGCTTTTTTTCTGGGAGAACGTTCCAGAACCTCTTTGTGGAAACAAAATTCTCAGAAAAATGTTTAAAAATTCATAAGGGGCACCAGTGAGTTTCACCTTAATTTATCTGTTGAGAGTCCCAGCACCTCTTTTTCTGGAAGAAAAGACCTGGCTCTGTCATGGTGCCGAAACTCTGGAATGTTCTCTCCAGGGAGATTAGTTTGCCTGCCTTTATTGTTGTCTTCTGTCAGTGGGTGAAGACTTTGTTTGGTGTTTGGTATATTCCCACAAAATGTTATTGGCCCCCCTCCCTGGTTGGGTCCTTTTGTGTGTTTGTCTGTTTATCTCTGATGAAAGGAGCTTCAATTCTTGAAAAAGTATACTCTGAAAATCTTGTTGGTCTTTAAGGTGCTGCTGGTCTCGAATTTAGCTGTTCTACTGCAGACCAACAGAACTACCCTCTGAAACTGTGATTATATATGTTTTATTGAGTTTTAAAAAAAATATTTTACATACACATAATGTTTTTAACATTGGTATGTTTTCATGATCATGATTTGGGGACTTTGTTTGGGGTGGAAAGGTGGCATAGGAAGGAAGGAAGGAAGGAAGGAAGGAAGGAAGGAAGGAAGGAAGGAAGGAAGGAAGGAAGGAAGGAAGGAAGGAAGGGAGGGAGGGAGGGAGGGAGGGAGGAAGGAAGGAAGGAAGGAAGGAAGGGAGGGAGGGAGGGAGGGAGGGAGGGAGGAAGGAAGGAAGGAAGGAAGGAAGGAAGGAAGGAAGGAAGGAAGGAAGGAAGGAAGGAAGGAAGGAAGGAAGGAAGGAAGGAAGGTAGGTAGGTCATGGACAGCTTTTAAAAGACAGACAGCCCATCTGAAACATAAGGGGAAGGACATGACAAAACCTGTGGCTAAAGCTGGGTTTGGCTCAAGGGCATGGACATACCCAAGGCAAACTCTGAAGGCAGATTCATGCCTCAGGCAAAGTACGTGCTGTGACTGTTATCATATAGGGCTGCCAGCCTCCAAGTGGGGCCTGGAGATCTCCCGCTTTTACCACTGATTTCTAGCAGGTAGAGATCAGCTCCCGTGGAGAAACTGGCTGCTTTGAAGGATGGACTCTCTGGAAGTGCACCATGCTGAGGCCCCTCCTCCCCAAACCCTGCCCTTTCCTGGATCCACCCCCAAAGTCTCCAGGTATTTAACAACACAGACCTGGCAACCCTAGCTATGTGCAGCAAAGCAAAGTTTTAGTCCAATGGCACCCTTAAGACCAACAAAGTTTAATTCTGGGTCTATGCTTTTGTGTGCATCTGATGAAGCGTGCGTGCACACGGAAGTTCACACCGTGAATAAAACTTTGTTGGTCTTAAAGGTGCTGTTGGACTCAAACTTTGTTCCAGGCTACCCACCTGGAGCTGTGTTATGCGCAGAGTGGCTGTTGTCCCACCACTGGTTGTTTCTTTTAAAGAGTAACTTTAGATGAAAGTTTTATGTACTTTGAGGGGGTTACCAGCGATGACAGAAGGAATGACGGCAAGTAATAAAATGTCATAGTAAAATTATTTATGCACGCGGATTAACTTCACGTTTATCAAGGGAAGGCAGGGGGCCGAAGAAAGGTAGTTAGGCTCCTCAAAGACTTAAAAAAAAATGTTGTGTGTGTGCGCTGTTTTTTTTAGTGTGCTATTTACTGGCAAATCCCGCTTGCAAATGTTATAGCTAGCTCCACTTTACTCAGCTAGCTCAGTTTGCCTGATTTATTCCTACATGGCATTTTGTTGGCCTTTATGTGTAGATGTGAAGTGGGCCTGTAGTTCGGGGAAGCACACACTAATTGAGGGAGAGAGGCCACCCTTGCTGTAAAAGTCTTTGGCGTTAGCAAGAGAGTCAGTGTGGTATAGTGAGAAGATAATTGTTCCCTTCATTTACCCCCTGCCTTTCCCCCAGTGGGGATCCAAAGCAGCTGGCTCTGTTCTTCTTTCTTCCATTTCATCCTCAAAACAAGGAGAGGAAGAAGAGCTGATTTTTATACCGTGTTCTTCACTCCCCAAAGGAGTCTCAGATTACATTCACCTTCCCTTCTTCTGCCCTCAACAGACACCCTGTGAGGTAGGTGGGGCTGAGAGAGGCCAGAGAGAACTGCTCTTGAGAGAACTGCTCTGAGAGTATCTGGAGCTCTGGTGGAGGGGGGTTGTTTTTTGAGGTAGAGGCACCAAATTTTCAGCATAGCATCCGGTACCTCTCTCCAAAGTATCTTCCAAGATTTAAAAAGATTGGGTCCAATTCTATGAGCCCCAAACTAAGGTGCCCCTATCCTGCATTATTTCCAGTGGAGGGAAGGCATTTAAAAGGTGTAAGGTCCCTTTAAATGTGATGGCCAGAACTCCCTTTGGAGTTCAATTATACTTGTCACAACCTTGCTCCTGGCTCCACCTCCAAAGTCCCCAGATATTTCTTGAATATACTTCTAAATATACTTCACAGGATTGTGAGGATAAACTAGGAGAAAGAAGAAATGTGTGTGATTCCCTGAGCTTCTTAGAAGAAGGGCAGTGTCACACAGCAGGGGGCCAGGAAGGGCCTTCCTACTGGCTACCACCATTCTGGTAAGGGTCTGTCTGTGAAGGTCCAGAGCACCCACCCACCTGTGTCTTTCTTCTTAACAAAACACCTTCTATCCATGACTGAAGAGACGTGAGGGCCCAGGCAGTATAACAAGAAGAAGAAGATATTGGATTTATATCCCGCCCTTAGGGTTGCCAGTCCCCAGGTGGGGGCAGGGGATCCCCCTGTTTGGAGACCCTCCCCCTGCTTCAGGGTCATCAGAAAGCGGGGGGGAGGGGAGGGAAATGTTTGCTAGGAACTCTGTTATTCCCTATGGAGATTTATTCCCATAGAAAATCATGGAGAATTGATCCGCGGGTATCTGGGGCTCTGGGGGGGGCTGTTTTTTGGGGTAGAGGCACCACATTTTCAGTATCGCATCTAGTGCCTCTCCCCAAAATACCCCCCAAGTTTCAAAAAGATTGGACCAGGGGGTCCAATTCTATGAGCCCCAAAAGAAGGTGCCCCTATTCTTCATTATTTCCTATGGAAGGAAGGAATTGAAAAGGTGTGCTGTCCCTTTAAATGTGATGGCCAAAACTCCCTTTGGAGTTCAATGATGCTTGTCACAGCCTTGATCTTGGCTCCACCCCTAATGTCTCCTGGCTCCACCCCCAAAGTATCCTGGCTCCACCCCCAAAGTCCCCAGATATTTCTTGAATTGGACTTGGCAACCCTACCCGCCCTCCACTCCGAAGAGTCTCAGAGCGGCTCACAGTCTCCTTTACCTTCCTCCCCCACAACAGAAACCCTGTGAGGTGGGTGGGGCTGGAGAGGGCTCTCACAGCAGCTGCCCTTTCAAGGACAACCTCTGCCAGAGCTATGGCTGACCCAAGGCCATGCCAGCAGGTGCAAGTGGAGGAGTGGGGAATCAAACCCAGTTCTCCCAGATAAGAGTCCACACGCTTAACCACTACACCAAACTGGCACGCTTAACCACTACACCAAATTGGGTGGGTTGTAAAAACTTTTAGTGCAACAGTGATTATGAAAACAGTAATGGTGGTATAAAGCAAGATAACAGTCCTAATGCAACTAGCTATAAATTCCCTTCTTCTAATGCCAACAGACTCAACACTCCTTGGCTGAGGGAACTTCTGCCCATCCAATCAGAGGAACAGAAGGGCTCCTGGGAAACATAGGCCTGGTTACTACTCCAATATAGGCTTCCCTGGAGCCTGTAGGCCTAGGCTCACAGGCAGTGTGAAAAGTATTTAGATTTTGCTTTGCACCTCCTTTCCCCAATAACAGTAGCTTACTCCCAATATTACTTGGGAATTAAAATATTCCAGTTCTATTTATTGTTTCTCCCTTTCTTCAAAGACCTCTAGGTGGTGTTCCTGGTTTTCTGCTGCCTAATTTAACCCTCACAAAGTCACTTCTAAGGCCACTCTAGGACTTGATTATGGTGTTTGTTTTTCTCTTCCTGCCCACCTTTACATCCATCTTTTCATTTCTCTGAGAAAACACCTGTGGACTTGGCAGAAGATCTCATTTACCTACAACTGTGCTGGTTCCAAGTTAAACAAAATTATGTGTCAACTTTGTCTCTCTGTGTGTTTTAAACAGCCAAACATGAAGGATCTGGCCATGCTGTTAACACTCAAACATTGCAGCCAAATGCTGGCAAGAGTCCGTGAACACTGATTGCGCCCAAATCTGTTCAAACATTACAGACACCTCTGAGAAAAGCTTTTAACAGCAGTAAAATTCTTGCTTGAGTGACTATGAAGTGGAAAACTCAGGGGAGGGTAAAAAAAAGTGATGCCAGCTTTTCTGTTAATCAAGGAAAAGAACAGATAGAGCACCACAAGGCCTTTGGTACTATGAGACTCGCGAACCGCTTGGTGGAATGATGTAGCAGAGTGGCTGGAACATTACAAGGAAAATGTGCCAGGAGATGTGCCTTTGTTTTTGTTTTTTTTTCCTCATAGGGTTGTGAGCTTTCGGGTGGGATTACAGCTCTATCTCCAGACTACAAAGATCAGTTCTCTTGAAGATAATGGAGGCTGTGGAGGGTGAACTCTTTGGATGGTGGACCACTGAGGTCCTCCCCAGGCTCTATACCCAAATCTGCAGGAGTTTCCCAACCTGGACTGGCAACCCAATTGTCCCATCCCCCACTCCCCCATCCAGTTTCTAGGGGGGATCTGGCAATCCTGTTGGCTCAAGATATTTTTTGGAAGAGCTGGATTAGAAGAGCTGGATTCAAGTCCAGTAGCACCTTAGAGGCCAATAAGATATTCAGGGTATAAGCTTTCAAGACTCAAAGCTTGGACTAAGGAAGCTCTGGCTGTCTCTAAAGCTCATACCCTGAAAATCTTATTGGTGTTTAAGATGCTACCAGACTTGAATTTAACCCTTTCTTAAGGTTCATTGGTAGTATATTGTAGAAAGTTCTATCAGTGTCATTTTAAGAAGACAGTTTCAAGAAGGCAAGTGTGTTGGTCTGCAGTGGAAGAGCAAGATTCAGATGCAATATCCCCCAGGTAGGGATCCCCTGGTTTTGCAGGCTCCTCCTCACTGCCAGCTGGCTGACTGGCTGGGAAAAGCCCTGTTCCAACAACCACCATATGCCTTTAAACTTCGGCAGGCTTAGAAGATGCTTGCAACTGTTTGTGTTTTGGAATGTGTGTGTTCCTTTAAATCTCAGCAGCAGGAAAGCTAGGGGCAGGGCAAGCAGGCAGAGCCAGGAGTGTGTGAAGCTGTGAGAAAGGCAGAGAGCACTCTGTTTTGCATTCACTTCAGAAGTCGTTTCTATAGTAAAATGGATAGGAAAGAGTTAGCTAGAACTTGATTGTGAGATGAGGAAAACTACCTCCTAAGCTGCTCACCTTCCTGTTTCTGTCTGAAGAAGCTGGCTGAAATACAGCAGAAAGTTACATTCAGCAACTCCTTTGAGTAAATTGGTTTCGGAGGGAAACTGGCCCAGAGAGGGATGGAGCCTGGAAGGAGAACATAAAAAGGGCCAAGCCCAGGTAGGGGGTATTCTTTTCCTGGAAGGCTGAGCTGGAGACAGGCTGTAGAGTAGGGACTGTATAGATAAATGCATCAGGCTTTTTGTTTATTTGCACCAACCTTTACTGTATATATATTTCAGTGGTTTACCCACTTATTATATGAGCACTGTAAATAAACTGTTGTTGTTATACTCCTTGAGTCCTCACGTCTCCTTGGTCACAGTTAAGAGGTATTTCTTAATAAGGAAGACAAGGTGTGTTGGGTGTTCTGAGCCCTTACCAGAGTGGTGGCAGCCAGTAGAAGGCCCTGCTAGGCGCAGCTGTGTGACACTGTCAAACTAGAAGGATGCTGGAGGCCTAGACTGCGTGGCCAGGGCTGCTGCTAGAAGAAGGAAATTCAGAATATTGATGAAATTAGAAGGATGTAATGCTGTTCAGGATTGCAGTGTTAACTTGGGATACTAGCACAACAACCTAGAATCTTCCTGGTCCTGGAAACCAGGTGATCCCTTAGAGCCAATCTGCCGGCACTACCAGCTCTAAAGCTCTAGGATCTGGTGTACTATCTCAGTGTGTGCAATAATGTGAGGACTATTTTATGTGGCCCACCCACCCATTCCAGGAACTTCTTGGTTTTGGGTGTCTGACAAGGCAGCATGAGGAGTCGTGTCAAATTATATGATCTTTAAGCACACATTCATGCTGGCCCATCTCTGGAGGAAGAGGCCATGTCTTAGATGTAATACAAAATGTCCCAGGTGGGATCTCTCCATAAAGGATCTCAAGCTGCAGAGGGAAGTGTCAAGGAACACCTTGCCACCTGCACATCATCTAACCAAGTTTCTGTTTCCTTTCTTTCTGCAGGTATGAAAGCCTGTGTGTGCCACAGGGCTGAGCCTTTGGGCACAAACTGAAGGGCACAAGCCAAAGGGCTCTTGGTCTTTTGGCTCACAGCCTGTGACCATTGTATGAGCTGTTGTAAGTATTTAGAACCCGCTAAGGATGTGGACTTTTTCTGTTGTTGCTGCCGCTGCCGCTGTTGTTGTCTTCCTTTGTACAAACTATATTTTGTTTGCTCAAATTGTTTATTTAAATCATAGTTAGATATTTTTGTCTCTTTGACCCCTATTAGGGGAAAAAAATGGGGTGCAAAATTGCTGAAATAAATAAAGGCGCAAATCTTGGGAAAAACCTTTGAGATTCAGAGTATAGAGCGGGATATAAATCCAATATCGTCGTCGTCGTCTTCTTCTTCTGTCTGCCTAAAACTCTGAAGATCAACTGCCAGTGAGAACACTAAACCAGGTATCCGTACAGTGCGATGTAAAATAAGGCAGCTTCACATGTTCATAGACTGAGCTCTGCATCTCAATCCATAGACTACTGGAGGCATTGCTTGATTTTGTGGCAGATCAGATGCCTGAGATGAGGGCATCCCAAAGGTGAGGTGCCACCACTCAAAAAGCCCTGTACCTAGTTGTCACCTGCCTTACCTCTGCAGGTGTGGATAGAGAACAGAGCTCATAAATTAGATCTTAGCTTGATGGGCTGGACAATACTGGAAGAAGCAGTCCTTCAAGGAATATCGTAAAGTATGAAAGACATTGCAAAATTAATGGCAAAAAAAAAATACAGCAGGACAAAGTTTGAGTCCAGTGGCAACTTTAAGACCGACAAATCCCATGGGATGGTGGGAAAGCAGATGACATAGTCATGGATAAACATATGGAGTAGAAGTCCATCAGTGGCTATTAATCACAGCGTATTGTTGGAACTCTCTGTCTGGGGCAGTGATGCTCTGTATTCTTGGTGCTTGGTGGGGGTGGGGGGACAGTGGGAGAGCTTCTGGTGGCCTGGCCCCACTATTGGACCTCCTGATGGCACCCGGGTTTTTTGGCCACTGTGTTACACAAAGTGTTGGACTGGATGGGCCATTGGCCTGATCCAACATGGCTTCTCTTGTGTTACTTTGACATAAAGCAAGTGAGCCTGAAGCACAGCAGGTCTGAGTCTCTTCCATGTGGGGGCTTCCTCTGGGACCCACATCAGTTCCCTGATTGAAAAAGGGTGTGATAGTAATAATGAATGCAATAGGAAAGAATGGTAGCTGTTCACCTTAGAGGAGAAACTTAAAGGGGTGCAATGAATCAGGGACACTACCAGAGTGGTGGGGGCCAGAGATGGCTTTGGGATGTTGAAATGGCCTAGCTAGGCAAGCAAAACTTGTATCTGTCATGATGGCGGTAGTCCAAGTGAACCCTGTGGCCAGGCCTTTTTCTTAGCAGGAATTCCTTTTGCATATTAGGCCAAACACCCCTGATGTAGCCAATGCTCCAAGAGCTTACAGGGCTTTTATTCTAGGGGCCTACTGTAAGCTCCAGGAGGATTGGCTACATCAGGGGGATGCGGCCTGGTATGCAAAGGAGTTCTTGCTACAAAAAAACAGCCCTGCCTGTGGCACCATCTGTCCCTGGTCACCAGTAGCCCTCCAGGACAAAAGTCGAACTCTTAGTCGGCTGCTGATTGGGGTTCAACGTGTCCCCACTCCCTGGTGATTCTGGCTATTAGGAATCAAACCTACTCCTTTCTGCATAGCCACACCCCTCATCTACATAGCTCCATTCCAGATTACTCTTTCTTGGTCACCTTTATGCATAATGTAATGTCGGGGCTAGCTGGAGGGAAGTACTAGACAGATCTTCAGAAAGTTGTAGAAGAACGAACCCTTGCCCTCCTGAAAAATGCGCTCTGCTGCCCAGAAGCAACCAAGGTTTTATAGCTGTATTTTGTCCTTAAAAAATGTTTACCATTTGCATGTATGCAAATGAGAACACCGATTTCCTGCATGAATGTAGGAAATCCCACGCTTTCAAAGTCTGCTAACTCATCTTTTCTGCTCTGCCCCTCCCCCCCCACCCGCTTTCCTTTCCCAGTAGATTCAAAATGATAAAGGAAATACTTTTAAAACATCTGGTATTCATTCCCCAATACAAGCTCGCTGTATTTTGTTTGCGGCAAATGCCCTTGCATTGAATCCCCCCCTCCTCTGCCCCCCCCAATCGAATGTGGACTTAGTCCTCCCCCCCCTCCAGTTTTCCAGTCTATTTCCATTTTTTTTAAAGTGTTCGGCAAGAGAGCCTCTTTCTCCAAGATTAACATTTCTTATGATTGTTCCTGACAGAGGATTTACTTTCAGAGCCCTGCGAAGGATAGCCAAAAAAGGGCATGGAGCAGGACAGTTTTGGCAGCCTGCATGAATTTTCAGAGGCTTTTTCGGTCTTGGGTTTTTTTCCCTCCCCCCTTTTCCTTGCGAGTGGCTTCCTGAGCGTGCCTAGAGAGTGACAGGCATCCCTTTAGGCTGGCTGACCCCACCTTTGGCTGCAGCCTCCCCATTGGCTGCTTATTAGAATAAATTGAGGACAATGCATACCACTGGCTGCCAATGTTAAACATAAGGGATATGTATTCACTTAGCTTTGACTTCTTGGGAGGGGCCAAGGGAAGGCTGTAGTTCTGCGGACTAGGCTGCTGGGTTATTTAGACTGCTTGGGAGGGGAAAACCTCTTCTTCGGCTGCGCTCCTGGCTTAACACTGCCAGTTCCCTACCTGCTCGAAAACTCTCTCCGCGGCCTTGAGGTAAGGGCTTCCTAACACGGCGACGGAATCGTTTCTGTTCAGAGTGATGCAGCGATGTGGCTTTTCTGCACTGGCCAGATGCGGTGTTGGCGCCAAGATTTTTAACCATCCGAGAGTGCCTGCCGCTTCCTTGGGATCTTGCACAGATGGGGGAAAGAGATAGGAATGCGTTGGTTGCGATGTGCAGTTGAAGTTTGCATGCCCATGCCTCTGTGCATGGTCTTTATTGGGACAGGAGGAAGATTTTATGGGCAGGATACACTGTCTGTCTCCATCCACCTATCCATCCTCCCTATTAGGTGCGGCAGCTGTTGGACCTTCATTGGTACAAGTCATGTCTGTGGAACAGCTCATCTGTTAATGTTTTATTTGTTGGGAGGGGAGGAAGTAAGGGAAGCTCTGCATTCTTTAAAAGAAGTAACCCCCCCCTTTCTTTTTTGCAATCCAAGACCCGACCTGCAAAAACTTGAGACAAGGTAACTCACCCAGCTCTGCCCAAGTTCTGGTTAATGTTATGGATTTGATATGTTGCTGAAACAGATGTCCTTTCCTAGCTGTCTTTCATAAAAAAAATCCCGAAACTTTGTTGACAGTGAACGCCATCCGTTTTGAGTTTCTAGCGTTCTGCGTGTCATGCTGCTTAGTCCAGGATGTTTTTTATGAGGCAGCCTTTCCGGGTAATCGAAAAAAGAAATGCTCATGGGTGGGATGGGCAGATAATAAAGTTTGTATGTGGAAGCCGTTTCAGAATGTGCGGAAACAGACTTTTCATGTGTGTGTGTGTGTGGTGTGTGTGTACCTGTGACACTTCTGACATGCACAGATGACTTTACAAGTAGGTGGTGATGTTGTTTTCCACAGCATAGACTTTCTGATTAATTTTATCATTATCTATTTGTTTACTTCATTCACACCCTGCCTCTTTCCCCAGCGGGGATCCTAAGCAGTTTACATTCTTCTTCACTCATCCATTTTATCTGCACAACAGCCCTGTGAAGTAGGTTAGGCTGAGAGGGCACCGTGACTGGCCCGACAAGCAACCTTCTGTGGCAGAGTGGGGAATTCGAATCTGGAGTCTCCCAGACTTCTCATCACTCTGACCACTACATCACATTCAGGGAGCCAAAGGGGGCGGGGACTAGCAGCAACAAAGCTTAAATTGGGAGAAGGGGAAACGAGAGCATCTTGTCCGAGAATCGTTAGCTCCTAGTTGCTTGATTTCTCCATTGATCAAAATGTCATTGTAATAGTTCTTCCTCAGATCCATAGATCTGGAAAGAGTCTTAGAGGGCATCTAGCCTACCCTTGCTTGATGTATGGAGGGAATGTTTACATAGGATCCCCAGGGGTTCTCTCCTCCAGACACAAAGCACACACAGACCTGTCGGACATGGCTGCTACACCAGGTGTCCTCCAGTAACAGACAGGCCAAGTTTCATGCTACGAAAGGGGATATTATGGCCTTCCCATTTGTAGTATGAAACTCTGACTGCATCTTATTTATTTAATTCATTTATACACCACCTTTCTCTCCAGTGGGGACCCAAAGGGTCCGGCATCATTCTCACAACAACCTAGAATTGCCATTCTCCAGGTGGGGTCTGGAGATCTCCTGCTTTTACAACTGATCTCCAGATGACAGAGATCAGTTCCCCTGGAGAAAATGACTGCTTTGGAGGGTAGAATCTATGGCGTTGTACCATGCTGAGGTCCCTCCTTTGAGCCCTCTCTAGGCTTCACCCACAAAATCTCCAGGAATCTCCCAACTTAGAGATGGCAATCCTACAACAGCCATCTGAGGTAGGTTACACTGAGAGACTATGACTGGCCCAGGGTCACCCAGCAAGCTTCCATGGCACAAGTGAGGATATGAACCTGCGTCTTCCAGGTACTAGTCTGACACTCTTAACCAGGGCTTTTTTTGTAGCAGGAGCTCCTTTGCATATTAGGCCACACACCCCTGATGTAGCCAATCCTCCAAGAGCTTACAGGGCTCTTCTTACAGGGCCTACTGTAAGCTCTTGGAGGATTGACTACATCAGGGGGTGTGGCCTAATATGCAAAGAAGTTCCTGCTGCAAAAAAAGCCCTGCTCTTAACCACTATACCACACTGGCCCTCTGTTCATGCTTTCATTCATTGTGGTTTCTTTTCTTCCTGGATTGGGTGGGGGGAGGCAACTAGTGTTGCCAGCTTCAGGCTGGGAAATGCCTAGAAATTTTGAGGGAGGGGGCTGGGGAAGGGAGGGAGCTTAGCAAGGATGTGATATCATAAGGTCCACCTTCCAAAGCAGCCATTTTCTCCAGGGGAACTGTCCTTGGTCATCTGGAGATCAACTGTAATAGTGGGAGATCTCCTGATGCCTAGAGGCAACAAAGTTTGTCTTAGCAACAATGTGGTGAAATCTCCCAGATCTTTTCCTGTGGAAGCACTGTTGAAATCAACTGGAGAATGCAAGGAATGGATTTCACATGAAGTATTTTCAGTTTGCCCTGACCCGGATGGCCTAGGCTAGCCCGATCTCATCAGATCTTGGCAGGGCTTTTTTTTTTTAGTAGGAACCTCTTTGCATATTAGGCCACACCTCTTATGTAGCCAATCCTTCAAGAGCTTATAGGGCTCTTAGTACAGGGCCTACTGTAATCTCTTGGAGGTTTGGCTACATCAGGAGGGTGTGGCCTAATATGCATAGGAGTTCCTGCTACAAAAAAAAGCCCAGGATCTCGGAAGCTAAGCAGGGTCAGCCCCAGTTACTATTTAAATGGGAGACCACTAAGGAATTGCAGGGTTGCTATGCAGAGGAAAGCAAAGGCAACTACTTCTGTCTCTTGCCTTGAAAATCCGATGGGGTTGTCATAAATTGGCTGTGACTTGCCAGCACTTTCTGCCACCACCAAAGTTTGCAAGGGAAGAAAGATATCATTTTGGTAAAGGATCAACATAATTACAGCGGGGTGGGGGGCGCTGGGTGGAAACCCAGGGTACATTGCATTACAGAAATAAGATGATTTCTGATCCTGATGCTGTGGAGAGCATTCCTCCATTTCTTGGGGCGGCTGTAATAAAACGGTCTAGTTTGGCAAGAATTAAGTGTAAGGGAATGAATCCTCCTGCTGTTATTGTGACTTGGAACTGCCAGGAAATGGGATGGGAGGGAACATGAGATCCACTGGTGTTCTGGACGTGGAATGGTGTATCTGAGAAGTCTGCATAGTCATACTGCTCTAGTCTCGGTGCAAAACCTGCTGGTGCAAATATACTGATATCTACAACATTCCATCTTCTAGTTCCCTGTCTTGTCTGTGCACAAGTACATAGCCAAATGTATTTGTTAGTTAAAAGCTGCAGGTTTGAACAAACTGTTTCAAGTTCTTGAAAGGAGAGGTAGGCTGGTAGAAGTTCTGTGCATGGCCCAAAACAAGTTTGCTGATCTCTTGAATGCTTGGAGGTCGGTTGGACAAGCTGTAATGTGGGGCACTGCACAATGGGTAGTGTAGTCTTTAGAATCTCTGATGGTGCTGCAAGATGCTAAGCAGGGTTGGTCCTTGTGTCTTAAAGGGTTATCAGATGTTATTTTTTTAGAGTACACAGCCTCTTTTTTTGGTGTGTCTGTCCTCTTTTGGACTCTTTTTAAAAAACTGATGAAAATATCCCCTTTTTGAATCGGAAGAGTTGGAATATTCTTAGGTAGTAGCAATTATCACAGCTTAAATACTGATCGCTTGTTTGAAGTAGTCAGGCGGGAAATATGTCCTATTTTTTGCTTTTCAAAATATGGTAACCCTACATTTTCTCTCCACCCTACCCTTGCCTGAAGTTCACGATGCAAATAAAATGGTTTTAAGGAAACGATTTGTAGAGGCCTTGACAGTTTCATCTTTTTTTTTTATTTGAAGTGACGTCGAACTGAAGTAACTGCCTAGGGCGTGTGTGTACTTTGCAAATGTATTACCAGCATAAAGAGTTTATATCTTTAGCTAAGGTCTGATTGAAATGCGACTGTGGGACGGGCGGTTGCTCAGTTGGAAGAACTTCTGCTTTGCATGTAGACGGTCCCAGGTTCAATCCCTGGAATCTCCAGTTAAAAGGATCAGGTAATAAGGTGATATGAGAGACCTCCACCTGAGACCCTAGAGAGCTGCTGCCAGTTTAAGCAGATAACATTGATCTTGATGGACCAGTGATCTAATAGGGTATAAGGCAAACTTCATGTGTTCACAGGTCTAGACACTGACTGAAGCAAAAGGACTTACCCCTAGGACTTTGCACTCACAAACCATCCCATTTAAATTTGGATGCGAAGCAGCAATGTGCTTGGAGGAAAGTGCCGTCAAGTGACAGCTGTCTTACGGAAACCCCATAGAGTTTTCAAGGCAAGAGACTCTCAGAGGTGGCTTTGCCACTGCCAGCCTCTGTGTACCAACCCTAGATTTCCTTTGTGGTCTCCCATCCAAATACCAACGAGGGTTGTTCTTGCTTAGCTTCTGAGATCGGGCTAGTTGTAGAATCTAGGAAGGGACCTCCATGGTCATCTAGCCCAACCCCTTACACAATGCAGGAAACTCACTAATATCTCCCCCCACACTCCCAGTACCCCCTGCTCCATGCCCAGAAGATAGGGTTGCCAAATCCCTTCACCAGGGATGCTCTAGGACTCACTATAAAACTCTATGATACCATAGACTTTTACAGCAATTCCTAGAACATCCCCGGCGCGATGTCCCCATCATGATGATATCACTTTTGGATGATGTCATCATGCGGGGCATGTCATGTGGTGATGGGGCTCTTTGGGGGCGGGGATCCCCCTGGCAGCCTGCTCCCTGCTGGCAGGTTGGGGCCCTCCAGACCAGGGGATTCCCCCACCCCCAGCAGGAGCTTGATAGCCCTACCAGGAGATGGCAAAAAACCCTCCAGGATCCCTGGCCAAACTGGCCTGGAGAAAATTGCTGCCTGACCCCAAAGTGGTGATCACCATTACTCTGGGCATGTAAGAAAAGGCCACAAGCACGAAGCACTTAGTTATGCAACCCTTCTTGCCCTCCCTCTCATGATCTGCCCATTGCTGTCAGCTGACCTAGGTCATCCAGGTCTGGGTCATCCAGGTCAGTGTGGGGGTACATTTAAATGAAAAGCTGTGTGAGTCCAAAGCCCTGCACGTGAAGGAGATTTATATCCCGCCCTCCATTCCGAATCTCAGAGTGGCTCACCATCTCCCCCCTGCCCCAAAACAGACACCCTGTGAGGTGGGTTGGGCTGAGAGGACTCTCACAGCAGCTGCCCTTTCAAGGACAACTCTGTGAGAGCTATGGCTGACCCAAGGCCATTCCAAGCTGGAAGTGGAGGATTGGGGAATCAAACCCGGTTCTCCCAGATAAGAGTCTGAACACTTAGCCACTACACCAAACTGGCTCTTACAGCCAGTGTAACCTTTAAACTAGGCCTTCCATGAGGGTTCTGGGAAATCTGAATGCATCTGGGAGAAGCTGGAAGAGAGGAGGTAGCAGTGTGAATGAAAACGGACATGTCTGTGATTCCTGGTTGTAGCTGCATTCTGCAGCTATTTCTGTCCTCAGACTCATACCCAAACAGGATATGCCCTGGTTTTGCAGATTCCACTTTTTAAAAAGAATGAGCTGACACTATACAGATAGTAATAATATGTTCTGTATTTCAGATTGCCCCATACAGCAACGCCACAAGTTCAGAAATAGACTCAGTTCAGGATAAGGTTGTTAAGAAATATGTTAATGTTCAGCGTATGGTCCACTAAAACCCCTAGATCTTTTTTCCACATACTACTGCTAAGACAAGTCTCCCCCATCCTATAACCATGCACAGGAAAAATCCAATGCATGGTTATAGGATGGGGGAGACTTGTCTTGGCAGTAGTATGAGTGAAAAGGATATGGGGTCGTAGTGGACCATATGCTGAACATGAGTCAACAATGTGATGTGCTGGCTAAAAAGGCAAATGCAATTTTGGGCTGTATCAGCTGAAGTATAGTATTCAAATCACGTGAAGTGATGGTATTCGCTTTACTCTGCTCTGGTGAGATCTCACCTGAAGTATTGTGTTCAGTTTTGGGCACCACATTTTAAGAAGGATATAGACAAGCTAGACCGGGTCCAGAGGAGGGCAATGAAGATGGTGTGGGTTCTGGAGACCAAGTTCTGTGAAGAAAGGTTGAAAGAGCTGGGCATGTTTAGCCAGGAGAGGAGACGGCTGAGAGGTAATATGATCACCATCTTCAAGTACTTGAAGGGCTGTCATATAGAGGATGATGCAGAATTGTTTTCGGTGGCCTCAGAAGGCAGGACCAGAACCAATGTGTTGAAATTAAATCAAACGAGTTTCTGGCTCAACATTAGGAAGAACTTCCTGACCGTTAGAGCGATTCCTTAGTGGAACAGGCTTCCTTGGGAGGTGGTGAGCTCTTCTTCCTTGGAGTTTTTAAAACAGAGGCTGGATGGCCATCTGACAGCAATGAAGAGCCTGTGAATTTAGGGATAGGTACTTGTGGGTTTCCTGCATTGTGCAGAGGGTTGGACTAGATGACCCTGGAGGTCCCTTCCAACTCTGTGATTCTATGAAATAAGGTTACCAGCCTATGGGTAGGGCCAGGAGATTACAACCAATTCTCCTTCTAAGCTGTGTAGTCTTGTGAGCAAAAATTCTGCTTTGTGAGCTACTGGCAATGAAGTTGTGGGCTTCTGCATAAATTAGTTTGCTCTGGGGTCATTTTTCCTGAGCTAAGACAAAAATGTGTGTCACACTAACTCAGCTTAGAGGGAACACTGATAACAACTGATCTCCAGACAAGAGAGTTCAGTTCCCTTGGAGAAAACGGCTGCTTTGGATTGTGGACTCAATGGTCTCATATTCAACTAAGGCCCCTCCCTTCATCAGACTATTGGGTCATTTTCGCACTCACCTTCCGCCGGCGCGACCCCCCTCTTCACCGCGCAGGATCTGCGCGGATTTCGCACTAAACGCTGCGGAGCAGCCAGAAAAGCCGGAAGCTCCCGGCGCAAAAGCCGCTCAAACTGAAACCGCCAAAAAGCAGTTTGGCGTTTGCGCGGCTTTTGCGACGGGAGCTTCCGGCTTTTCTGGCTGCTCCGCAGCGTTTAGTGCGAAATGTGGGGTCGCGCCGGCGGAAGGTGAGTGCGAAAACGACCTTGGTCTCCCCAGGGTCCACCATAGGTTTTCCAGCTCTTGGTTGGGAAACACTTGGAGATTTTGGGGGTGGAGCCTGAGGAAGGTCAGATATGTGAAGGGAGAGACCTCAGCAGAGTACAACTCCATAGAGTTCACCCTCCAAAAGCAGCCATTTTCTCCAGACGAACTTATTTCTGTTGAGTGGAGATCGACTGTAATATTGGGAGGCTGGCACCTAGAGACTGGCAACCCACCCCCAAATCTCCAGGAATTACCCAACCCAGAGTTGGCATCTCCAGAAAGAAATTATACAGGCCATTTTTAAAAACTTTCAGTAGATATTGTCTGCTTGGCTTGAGATAATGTCAGGAGACAAAGAACAACACAGCTGAATAGTCAATGACGTGGCCTTGGTCATCCTGGAGATTCAGCCAGAAAGGTCGTATATTTAATCTGATCTCCAAATGCCTTCAAGTCAGATTTCAACATAGGTTAAGAATCTGGGGTAAACCACTTTCTTTGAGGCATGTGACGGCTGTGGCCACTCACAAGAACTTCCCTGGATTTGCTTGCCAGCATACTGACCAAAATTGTTTCCCAAGCATTCTGAAGATATGCGAAAACTGAGCTCCACCCCACACCCAAATGTATATTCAGGAGATGGAACAGCCAATGGCTCTGTGGGAAATCTGTAGTTCTTAGAGTAAGAGGTGATGCTGGATTTGAAGCCTGAAGAAATAGGTGTTGGCTTCTGTGGAGGTTATGCTGAAAGAAAAAGTGATTGGCAGATAAACAAAGTAGGAGTCAAGTGGCACCTTTAAGACCAACAAGGTTTTATTCAGAATGTAAGCTTTTGTATGCATGCATACTTCTTCAGTCTGAAGAAGTATGCATGCATATGAATGCTTACATTTTGAATAAAACTTTGTTGGTCTTAAAGGTAACACTTGACTCCTACTTTGTTCTACTGCTTCAGATCAACATGGCTGCCCACTTGGATCTATCTGATTGGCAGATGGTCACTCAGTAAGCTTCATGGCCTGAGGTGAGATTTGAACTTTGCCACCTTAGTGTATACAGTTTGGTGTGGTGGTTAATCGAGTTGGTGTAGCAGGAGAACCGGGTTTGATTCCCCGCTGCTCCGCATGCAACTGTTGGAGTGACCTGGAGTCAGTCATAACTCTCTCAGAGCTGTTTTCTCACAAGCAGTTTCTGTCAGAGCTCTCTCAGCCCCACCTGCCTCACAGAGTGTCTATTGTGGGGAGAGGAAGGGAAGGAGATTGTAAGCCACTCTGAGACTCCAAGTGAAGGGTGGGGTATAAATCCAATCTCTTCTTGCATCACAGTCTCTTTTTTGTTTAACATACTTTTCTTTTTGTCATCGACCTCAACCGACAGTTTAGGGTTGCCAGCTCTGGGTTGGGAAGTACCTGGAGATTTTGGGGGAGGACCCTGTGGAGGGCAGGGCTTGGGGAAGGATGGGACTTCAGTGGGGTACAATGCCATAGAGTCTATCTTTCAAAGCAGCCATTTTCTCCAGGTGAGCTGATCTCCATTGCCTGGAGATGATCAGTTGTAATCCCATCACCTGGAGTCTGGTGACTCCTACGTAGGGCTTCTTTTTGTAGAAAAAGCCCAGCAGGAACTTATTAGCATATTAGGCCACACCTTGACATCATCACTGTTTCACACAGGGCTTTCTTGTTGAAAAAGTCCAACAGGAGCTCATTTGCATATTAGGCCACACCCCGATGTCACATTGTTTCACAAAGGGATTTTTTGTAGAAAAAGCTCCAGTTCATTTGCATATTAGGCCACACCCCCTGATGCCAAGCCAGCCGGAACTGTGGTCCTGTGCATACCTGCTCACAAAAAGCTCTGCCCCTACCACAGTTCTACGGTCTTGTTCAGTGCCACAGCCCTGAGGGACAGAAACCTGAGATTAAAATAACAACAGTGGAGATTCTTGGGGCATGCAAATCTGCATTCAGTAACAAATTCTACCCTTGTCTGGAATGCAAGCAACTCTGCTGAGGCCCATTCATTCCAGTAAGACTTAAACCAGTGTTTCCCATTTGCAGGATCATGACCCGGCACCGAGCCACAGAAGCCTCAATACCGGGTCACAAGAAAAGCCAAAGCTAGCCCCGCCTCTAGCAAAGCATGAGCTCTGCTATGCTTCCTTCCTTCCCCCGTCTCTGTGTTGTGCACAGAAAAGCTAGCCTTGAAGACTGACACAGGCTACAAAGCCTGAGCTCCGTTTCCCTTCCTTCCCCCGTCTCTGTGACACAATTCCTGTCTCCCAGCTCCACCCCCAAAGTCTCCTGGCTCCACCCCCGAATTTTAGTGGGCCATGAAGGAGATGTGTAAAAATAACCGGGCCGCAAGGAAAAAAAGTTTTGGAAACCCTGACTTAAACCAAATATGACTTTTTATCTGGACTAAGTTTGAGTCCAGTAGCACCTTTAAGACCAACAAAGCTTTATTCAAGGTATAAGCTTTTGTCTGCAGGCATAGTTCTTCAGAAACTGAAGAAGTGTGTGTGCACACAAAAGTTTATACCTTGGTCTTAAAGGTGCAACTGGACTAGAACTTTATTCTGCTGCTTCAACCCAACACAGCTACCCACCTGAATTTGTCTGGACTGAGTTGTCTGTCTACCCCCTCCTTGTGGCAATAAATATGCATGTGAAAGGGGGGGTTACTCTAGGCCCAGAGAGAGGCTGCAGAAGATGGATTGTTGGATCAGTCCAGCAATGAGAGACAACTTGGGAACAGTGGCATTTCCCAAGGTATAGGGGTGGCACCAGGGGTCTTTTTGTAGAAGAATAGGTGGTAGAGCTCATCCAGGGATTGTTATGCAGCTGCAATACTATTCAATGGACAAGGAGGTGGAACTCTCAGGAGGAGGTGGAACTCTCAGAAAGGTTCAGGAGCTGTGCTCCTGTGAGCTCCCACTGAATTTGAGGCCTGGGTGGCACCCATGCTTGCAATGCTAGCACATCGCATAGGAGACAGAGGTTGAAAAACTAATGTGGTCGTAGGGTTGCCAAGTCCCTCTGCTGCAGTGACGGGGGACTCTATGGTACCATAGAGTTTTATCGTGAATCCTAGAGGGGCCCCAGTGCAATGACCCTGGCATGATGATATCACTTCCAGATGACATCATCATGCAGGGCACATCGTGCGGTGATGGGGCTCTTTGGGGGTTGGGATCCCCTGGTGGTCTGCTGTGTGCCAGCGGGTTGGGTTGGGGCATGAACTTGGCAGCCCTATGCGGTAGCGTTGCCAACTCTAGGTTGGGATATTTGGAAGCGTAGCCTGGGGAGGGTGGGGCATGGGAAGGGGAGGAACCTCCACAGGATATGATGCCATAGATTCTACTCCCTAAAACAGGCATTTCCTCCAGGGGAACTATCTTTGTAGTCTGGAGATCAGCTGTAATTCTGAGAGACCTGCAGGACCCCACCTGGAAGCTGGGCAGCCTCAGAGGCCAAAGGGAGTGCAGCCAGCCAGTTATTCCCAAGGATTCTTGGGCAAAGGAACTGAATGATTAAGAGCCTCCAGCACCATGGCTGGCGCTGCCAGCACGGCTTTCTGGACCAACCCTTGGGATGACCATATCGACGAGTGCATTTGTGACCGCGGCAGCTGGAAGTAGGACAGACTGGAATGGGAAAGTACCCTACTTGGAGAGGATTCTGCTCAGTGGAAACGTTTGTTACATATTTCTGTGCTCTGCTCATACAGATAATAAATGGAAGGTCCTCAGAGAGATGCAGGCAGAGGGTGTGAAAACAACTAGCGACCCGCCCATTCACACATTGACTGGCTGGATGTCCTTAAATAGGAAAACAAAAAGTCCTATTGGAAATCAGTTCACGCTAACTGGGGAACATCATGTCTAGCCATAAATACTTTTTCGCTTGGATCTATCCGGAGAAGGGGGAAATGCTTTGTTTTTTAAACCCAACACACCGGCTGACAAACTGCAACAAAAATCCCCAAACAATGCTGGGAATATTATCGATGCGTTTAACAATCTAATAACTCAAATATGTCAAGAATTTAGATTTTTTTTAAAAAAAATGCTAAAGAACACAAAGCCAAAAACTGCAGATTTATGATGCAAAACTTTGTATTGTCAACTAATCTGTGGAGAGAAATGGGAAGCATTGTCACAAAAAGGTGTCGTAAACAGCGGGGCTGTCATTTCCCCAGGCTGGTGGAAGGGGCTTGGAAATAAGCACTCCTTCTTGGTTCAGATCCCTCTGCTTGAGTATTTTATTTCCAGGGGTGGTCATTTGCGAATGCTATGGAGAAATAGTACAAAACTTTAGGGCAAGGCACAAAATGCAGGAAAAGGAAAGGTCCCCTGTGCATGCACCAGTCGTTTCCAACTCTGGGGTGACGTTGCTTTCGCAGTGTTTTCACGGCAGACTTTTTACGAGGTGGTTTGCCATTGCCTTCCCCAGTCAATTACGCCCCCCCCCCAGCAAGCTGGGTACTCATTTTACCGACCTCGGAAGGATGGAAGGCTGAGTCAACCTCGAGCCGGCTACCTAAAAACCCAGCTTCCACCAGGGATCGAACTGAGGTCGTGAGCAGAGCTTAGGACTGCAGTACTGCAGCTTTAACACTCTGCACCATGGGGCTCTTCGCACAAAATGCAAGCCTTCCGCAAAGAGATGGGCTTTTTAGGGTCGGGAGATACTTGGGAGATTTTGGGAGTGGAGCCTAGAGAGGGAAGGGTTTGGAGAGGGGACACATCTCGGCAGAGTATAATGCCACAGAGTCCCCCCTCCAAAGCAGCCATTTTCTCTAGGGGAGCTGATCTCTGTAGTCTGGACTCTGAAGATCAATTGTGAAAGTGTGAGATCTCCAGGCTGCACCTGGAGGTTACAATAGAGCGAGAGTAGTCCCCAAGAGACCAATGAAAATAAAAAATGTGATTTAAATTACTATGCAAATTGAACAATACTCTTATTGAGAAAATTACAAGCACCTTTACTCCAATAAACAAATCTAAGTAAATCCACAGGGGTTTCCAACACCCAATTCCTTGGCAAGTGCCTCCACACCCATAAATCAATATACAGTTTTGTTGGAAGCCTTCAATGCCAGCAAATCTTGATTGCAGATAAAATATGATCCTCTCAATTATCCATTTCAAATACTTGTCACACCCTTGCTCCTGGCTGCACCCCAATGTCTCCTGCCTCCACCCCCAAAGTCTCCTGGCTCCACCTCCAAAGTCCCCAGATATTTCTTGAATTGGACTTGGCAACCCTAAGAGGAACTCAGTTCATCTGCTTCATTTTTATACTCTTCTTCCTCCAAAAAAGTTTAGTATGGCTTAGGTAGCCCCTCTTCCTCCACACCTTGTGAGGTGGTGTAAGCTGAGAGAGAGAAAGAGCAGGTAGCCCAAGGTCACTCAGTGAGCTTTGAGGCTGATAAGGGATTTCAAACCACATCTCCACAGCCCCACATTGCAACAATTTACAGCATCTTGCTGTTCCTACGAAGAAGTGAACAGTGACTCACAAAAGTTCGTACCATACCACAAATATTGTTAAGGCGCTCCTGGACTTTTCTCTTCTCTATAACATCTTGCCTCGAGCCATTTGGAGCATGCTGCCAGTTTAGAAATTTCTATGGAGACTGTTTGTCCCTCATACTACTGTGTGAGATTATGATGAATCCTTTGCCTGACAAAGAATTTGGTTTGGAAACAGGAAAGTAGCTAGCACATCTGTTAACTGGAAGACTGATCATCTGATGATATGAATTCTATGCCTTCAAGTCCAATTCAAGAAATATCTGGGGACTTTGGGGGTGGAGCCAGGAGACTTTGGGGGTGGAGGCAGGAGATATTGGGGTGCAGCCAGGAGCAAGGGTGTGACAAGTATAACTGAACTCCAAAGGGAGTTCGGGCCATCACATTTAAAGGGACCACACTCCTTTTTAAATGCCTTCCTTTCATAGGAAATAATGGATGGGGCACCTTCTTTTGGGGCTCATAGAATTGGACCCCCCTGGTCCAACCTTTTTGAAACTTTAGGGGTATTTGGGGGAGAGGCACTGGATGCTATACTGAAAGTTTGGTGCATCTACCTCAAAAAACAGCCCCCCTCCAGAGCCCCAGATACTCATGGATCAATTCTCCATTATTTCCTAGGGGAATAAGTCTCCATAGGGAATAATAGAGTTCCCAGCAGACATTTCCCTCCCCTCCTCCCGCTTTCTGATGACCCTGAAGCGGGGGGAGGACCTCCAAACCAGGGGATCCCCTGTCTCCACCTGGGGTTGGTAGCCCTCATTTCTCTCGACACATGTTTATCTGAATGTCTGAATAGCTTTATAGTTATTTGGGGAGGAACTGCAGGTTTGGTGGGCAGAAAGGCAGATTAGCAGAGTCATTGACAAGAGCAGTTGAGAAATGGAGGGTCAAAAGTCACAGGCAGGGCCACAGGAGGAAAGAAGGGTGCAGACAAAACAAAGAGGAAGGCTGTAGAGTATCTAAAATGGCAAAGCGTTTCTTCATGGCTGCGATCAGATGGGCAGTTTGGCCTGATATCGTTGCTTTTCCCTAATGGAATAAACAGGCTTGGTCACACAGCCACATTTGGCAGCTGTTCCCCAGTCACTCTCAGCCCGCCATAAGCCAAGTTGGAGTCGGAGTAAGTAGACAGTAGTTGAATTCTGGTGCTAATGGATCCTTGCACATTCATCCTGTGTTTCTGGATGTCTGAACTCCTTCAGTTTGTGCTCAAATCAATTTGGAAGTGTGAACCTGTAGTTCTGGTTTTGCCATTTAAAAAAAATGGTGGAGCATATGCACATGGGTGCCCCTGTGCACTCAAGAAATGTTTTCAAAACAAGGTCCAAGTTGTTGTTTTTTAAAAAAGAGGCCAGACTGCAGGCTTTGTGGTTGACACCCAGCAGTAATCTGAATGGTCAAACACGGAAGAAGCACACAGTGCGGCCAGATCAGGCTGACAGTCTGGTCGAAAATCTCCATCACAAAAATGTGATGGAGTACTTAGCACTGCCTCCAAAGCAACCCAAGCTGCCAGTCTGACCACAGCCCATGACTGGGCTAGGAAGCCAATACAGGGATCTGAGGAGGGATTCCACATGGTGTGATCATTGAAAGGCTTGGACCGATGCATTTCTTATCAATGAAGGTAATATATATTGAAAATATTAACCTGACTTAGGCTTTTTATTTCTTTGTTGCATATTTACTTGGAAAATGCTTACCATTCACTGGGGAAGCTCAGTAACACCCCCCCTCCCCCGCGGGTGATTTAGAGGTTTCTCGATACTGTTGAATAGTACACCTGTTTCTGGAACTGAGGCTCTAAATGTGAACCACCTGTGTGTTCTTATTGTCCACCAGGCACGAGATGCTAACATAGAACTATTAATAATCTGTTCTGGCCATTATCCAGTGAACCTGGAGGGACTTTCAACCTGGAATATTCTTTAGATAATAGTTGGCATTTCATGTGGTTTCAGTTTAAGGAGGGAAAGAATTAAAAACTGTTTCTGGTTAGTTCATGTCACCAGCTGCCTCCTGACGTTTCACTTAACAACAGTCAATGATATCATGTGGTACAGCCCTCCCAGACTGTACCACTTCAGTGGTATCACTTCAGAGTGCACATGATAGAGTGGTATGTTTGACTACTTTGAGTACTGGGGGGAAAACATCTCCCTGCACACAAAAAACTTGTTTTTTCTGCAAAGTTTTAGATGATAGATGATAGATAGATAGATAGATAGATAGATAGATAGATAGATAGATAGATAGATAGATAGATAGATAGATAGATAGATAGATATGGGAGAGCATTCATATATGGGACTCTCACACAGGGCCATAGCCAGTGCGGGGTGGTGGGAGGATAGTGCCCCCTATAGAATCTGCAGCACCCCAAGATTAGGGAAGATTGGGTGGGGTGCTGCAGATTCTATAGGTGGCATCTCCCCTCTGCCCCATCCCGCTGGCTATGGCCCTTGCTTTTACATTCTGTATTTTGCAGTATTACATCTCTAAGAGGAGGACTGTACCATGTGATATTTCTCAAAGTGTAATTTGACTCATGTGCAGAACATCCTGGTTCTTGTCAGATCTCGGAAGCTAAGCGGGGTCAGCCCTGGCTAGTATTTGGATGGGAGGCACTAAAGAGACTCCAGGGTTGCTAAGCCCAGGCAGGCAATGACAATCCACTTCTGAGTGTCTCTTTCCTTGGAAACCCTACGGGGTCACAATAAGTCAGCTGTGACTTGACAGCACTTTCCACCACAAGAGATTCTCCCATCAGTCTGGACCTTTTGGTTTGGAATAAAGAGCTTCGCAGGCCATTTGCAAACAACTAAGCCCGTCATCGACAAGCAAAGGATAACCTGAGCTTGTTGAATGGATTTATGTGCAGGCCAGGGGGAACTGAGTAGCAGCCTGTAGGAGCAGGTCTGTGCAAGTTGTGATCTCCTCCCCTGGCTGCGTGATGTTGACCAGCAATGTATTATGGATAGAGTTGCCAAGCCCAACTCAAGAAATATCTCGGGACTTTGGGGGTGGAGCCAGGAGCAAGGGTATGACAAGCACAATTGAACTCCAAAGGGAGTTCTGGCCATCACATTTAAAGGGACTTTTAAGTGCCTTCCCTCCATTTGGAAATAATGAAGGAAAGGGGCACCTTCTTTTGGGGCTCATAGAATTGCACCCCCTTGTTCAAACTTTTTGAAACTTGGGAGGTGTTTTGAGGAGAGACACCAGATGCTATGCTGCAAATTTGGGGTTTCTAGCTCAAAAAAACAGTTCCCCCCAGAGGCCCAGATACCCGTGGATCAATTCTCCATTATACCCTATGGGAATCAGTCTCCATAGGGAATAATGGAGTCCCCAGCAGACATTTCCCTTCCCCCCACCTTTCTGATGATCATGAAGCAGGAGGAGAGGGCTCCAAACCGGGGGACCCCCTGCCCCCGGTTGGGGATTGGTAGCCTTAATTATGAATTGCCAGGACCTCTGGCTTGTGCAGTCTGGGGACACCAGCAGAACTAGGTTTATAGGGCTTTTAATGGGCTCTCATAACTGCCTGGTGGGTTGCCAGCCTCCAGATGGAGCCTGGAGATCTCCTGGAATTAGAACTGATCTCCAGAGATCAGTTCTGCTGGAGAAAATGGGTGCTTTGGTTGGTGACCTTTATGGCAGTATACCCCACTGAGGTCCTGCCCTTCCACACACACGCAAAAGGTAAAAGTAGTCCCCTGTGCAAGCACCGGGTTGTTACTGACCCATGGAGTGATGTCACATCAGGATGTTTTCTTGGCAGACTTTTTACAGGGTGGTTTGTCATTGCCTTCCCCAGTCATCTACGCTTTCCCCCCAGCAAGCTGGGTACTCATTTTACCAACCTCAGAAAGATGGAAGGCTGAGTCAACCTTGAGCCAGCTACTTGAACCCAGCTTCCCCTGGGATCGAACTCAGGTCGTGAGCAGAGCTTGGACTGCAGTACTGCAGTTTACCACTCTGTGCCACAGGGCTCCGTGCCCCTCCACAAACCATAATTATGATTCACAGGGCAATTAACAAGAAATATGCATTTTTTGACAAACGTATTCAGATGTCTTGCTTCGCACAAGGGCTTTAGTATCCATAGCACAAGGGCTTTAGTATCCATTGCAGCAAAACAATTCCTGTTATTTCTGCTGGTTTGCCTAATAGTTGATACCAGGCCAGTTCCACCAGCCATGCATCGGATCAGGTTTTGTGGCGCCACATTGCCAGCAATTAGATGGAACATTTCTATAAACTGGTTTTTTTTAAGCCTTCGGGGTGTCTTTTACCATCTTAAACAGATCTTATAATAATTCTTGATTAAATTGACAGATGGGGAAATTTTTGTTCCTGGTCGCTTTATGTAAATCCTCGTACGATCCTGTTTTTTCTTGTTCAAGAGCCCTATGGCATACTCGGCAATAGGTGCTAAAATTAGGAATCTGGTGATTTAATTACAATGTTACGCCGTTTTGACAGCCTCACCTTCTCTGTGTCACCAATAATTTCTTCGGATTTCTCACGAACCCGTTTGCCTTTGCTGAAAAGAATGAATTGTGGTCTTCGGTGACTTCTTTCCACTATTTTCCCATCCAGTGAAAACATCCTGTATCTTCTGCTAAATTCGTCATTCCTGTTTCAACAAAAGTCTTGTGGCACATGAAAGATAAGATTGCCAGGAGACCTGGACAAAGATGTCCTTAATAGAGGCTTAATTGTTTGGAAATGGGTCACTGAAGCTTTTCATGGCATGCCAATAAAGAACCCCATCTGCCAAACAGGGCTGGCCCTAGACTGTCTTGCACCCTAGGCTAGGCTAACTTCTGGCACCCCCCTGCAGTGATAAGGTCATCAAATCACATGAACATGTGCCCAATTTGGCGCCCTAGGCAATCACTTAGTTTGCAGAGTGGCAGGGCCTGCCCTGCTGGTAAATAACAGACTGTTATGACCAGGGTTGGAATTCTAGCAGGAGCTCCTTTATATATTGGGCCACACACCTCTGATGTAGCCAATCATCCAAAAGCTTACAAAAAAGATCTTTGTAAGCTCTTGGAGGATTGGCTACATCAGGGGAGTGTGGCCTAATATGCAAAGGAGCTCCTGCTAGAATTCCATCTCTGGTTATGGTAACCCCGTAGGGTTTTCAAGGCAATTCAAGGGTGGTTTGCCATTACCTGCATCTGTGCAGAGACCCTGGTATTCCGCGCAGGTCTCCAGTCCAAAAACTGACCAGGACTGACCCTGGTTCTGAGATGTGATGAGATCAGGCTAGCCTGGGCTATCCAGGTCAGAACAACAGCTTGTTAAGCCTCTATTGAAGGGACAGAGCGTTTTTTTCCTCCAGGCGTTTGGGAACCTAGGGCATGCGGAAACATTCACAGAGGTTAGAAATATGCCACAGCAAAGTTTGTTCTCTTCCTTGGCAGTTTACACTAAACGCTTCCTTGTTGTGTGAAATGTATTTTCTCTTGCGTTCCCATCCCTTAAGTCCCCCCCCCCCTACTCATGTGTGATATTTCCCCCATAATGCCTGTGTAACTGCAGGAAAGATTCTTTAAAATATATAGTGCCCAGGGCTTTTTTTGAGCAGGAATGCACAGGAACGCAGTTCTGGCTGGCTTGGTGTCAGGAAGTGGGGGTCTGATATGCAAATGAGCTCATGTTGGGTTTTTCTACAAAAAAGGCCCTGTGTGAAACAATGGTGAAGTCAGGGGTGTGTGGCCTAATATGTAAATGAGCCCTGATAGTGCCTATTTTGGCCCCAAGGTTATCCAGTGTGAGGCCAAAGGATGTAGCTCCATGCCACCTACCCTATCTTCTAAGCCTGAGTTGGAAGAGACCTATAGCAGAAGACCTCCCATCCACAGCCCCTTGTTCCCTGCCACTACTTGAAAGGCCAGTGGTGGGGAAATGCGATGATCTCAGTGTCATGCCAATGCATGATGTCACTTCCAGCACAAAACAAGAAGTGATGCTATTGTGTCAAGCTGATGCTCTAAGAGTCAACCAAAATTCTTGGCAAATCCTAGAGTGTCCCCTCAATGCAATGATGTCACTTCCAGTTCCGCAGGGCCTGCAAGACCGCCCTCTTCAAACAGGCGTTCACCAATAACTGAATTAATGTTTACCGCCAGATTAATAACGGTTACCGCCAGTGTTGATTTAGGAATGTTTTAATTATTGATTGATTTTAATGTGAATTTTAATGTGAATTTAATGTTTTTAATACTGTATTGTTTACTTGAAATGCTGTTAGCCGCCCTGAGCCTGCTTCGGCGGGGGAGGGTGGGATATAAATAAAATTTTACATTACATTACAGTTTCCCCAGGCATGCATCAGATCAGGTGTCAGTTTCCGCAGGCATGCATTGGATCAGTATGGCTATTTGATCCTGGGCTCTTACTCTTCAGTAATCTGCCCATAGCCTTTCTGATTTCTCACCATCAGAGAGTGACCTAATCACTGATTTCCATGAACTGGATTTTATTAATAATATTCCTGATTTGGTTTTTTGGGGGGAGATTAAGACTACAATTCTGGTAAATATTTAATGAATTAATTAACTTTTGTTAAAATTTGGTTCCTTTTGTTTGGAAAGGAGTGATCCATGTTTTTCCCTTAGGCAGTTTTATTATATGTGCCAAGAACTTCCTTAGTTTGTGTCCAGATTCAAAATACTTATTTGTAGAAGCCAATGAATTACACAGTTCAGAAACCTCCGACAACCTCAGCCGTGCTGTGTCTTTGTCTAAAAACAGGTATAAAGATGTACTCTTTTCCTTCCATTTCATGAAAGGTTACTTCTTTCCAATATATTTTATTTTAAAATGCATTTTTCTTTCTATTCTTGAAAGCTGCAAAATATATTAAGTGCCCTCTCAAAGACCTCTAATGCTTCCCACATCACAAAATTAGACATGTCGCATTAACCTGCAAGAAGTGTTTGATTTCTTTCCTCACTTCCTTTTCTTAACAATTTCCTTATCTGATAACAGTAAATTATTCACTCCTGAAATCCTAACTTCCATACCAAAAGCTATAAATTTCACAGTATGCAGCCACGAGAAGGACTGAACTGGGATGAATTGCTACAAAAGTGTATCTGAATTGCGATAGCCGCACTAAATTCCAGAATACTTTAATTCTATTTAGAAATAAGTGTCTTCAGCTGCTCAAGATTCATGACTCAGTAAGCTTCTAAGGGTACGAAAAGAAAGGAATTCTATCCAGAGCAGGGATGTCAAACTCATTTGTTATGAGGGCCGAATCTGACATAAATGAGACCTTGTCGGGCCAGGCCAGGCTGTATCGGGCTGGGCTGGGCCATGTGTATTTAAGATTAGGCAGCAGAGATATAAAATTTTAAAGGACACAGACAAACACAACTAAAGATTTTTTTAAAAAAAATTCCTAAAATAAAACATGCTTAAAACATCAACACTTGCTGGTCTTAAAGGTGCTTTCTTTGTATTTCTCCCATGGGATCCAGGGAACTGGGCAAAGGAAGCTCTGGCTCTTTTCCTCCCTCCCCAGGGGACCAGGAGGGGGAGGAGCTTCAATGAAGGGAGAAAATGGAGGTTTTGCTCTACAGCTTCTATGTGATTGAGCAAGTCTTGCAAAGCAAGCTGAGATGCAGAAAGAAGCAAGAAAGGGAGAAAGAGGCAGACAAGAGCCAGTTGCTCGAGGGCCTGATAGGAGCCCTTTTGGGGGCCTGATTCAACCCCTGGGCCGCATGTCTGACACCCTTTAGTCTAGATTGTTTATGCTTCCATTCCACCAGCAAATTCAGGGAAGGATTGTTCCTTTCTGTCATTGTATCCTCACAACTAGGGTTGCCAGGTCTTTTTGGAAAATACCTGGAGACTTTGGGGGTGGTGTTGGGAGTGAGGAGGAGCCTATGTGACAATGCCATGGAGTCCACCCTTCAAAGAGCCGTTTTCTTCAGGGGAGCCAATCTCTGCCAGCTGGAGATCAGTTGTACAAGTAGGAAATCTCCAGGCTCCACCTGAAAGCTGGCAGTCCAGCTCACAACAACTCTGTGAAGTGTTCTTGCCTGAGAGAGAAAGTGACTTCTCAGGGTCCCCCAGCATCCGTGAGTGTCATAGCTGTATGGGGAAGTGAACCCAAGTTTTTCCACCTTGATGCTTGAGAAACCACGCCGGCTCTACTTATGTTTAAATATGATTTTAATATATAGCTATTGTTTATGTTGTGCTTTAATGGTGTTAAGAAGTGCCTTTGGGATGGAGACTATTAAAAATCAATACAAAATAAATTTCATATTGGGAAGTAGGGTTTTTGCTCTAGTAAGATCTTTCTTTAAGACTGAGATAATGAATGCTACAGTATTCCCCAATACTATAGTGGGGGATGGGGGGGCTTCCCCAAAGAAAGAGGAAGGCCCAGGCCACTTTGCTGGCATTGCACAGGAAGTGACATCATCATTCTGTGATGTCACTATGATGCTCTAGTATTTAGGCAAAAACTCTATGGTAAAAATGGCTTCTATGGGGGAGGGGCTGCTTCCACTGGAAGGGCCTGGCACCTCTACCCATTACTAGACATGGATGTGAAAGTTGGACGATGAAAAAAGGTGACAGGAAGAAAGTTGATTCCTTCTAAAAGTGGTGTTGGAGGAGAGTTTTATGGATACTGTGGACCACCAGAAGGACAAATGTAGGTTCATATCAAGCCTGACTTCTCCCTAGAAGCTAAAATGACCAAATTGATGCTGTCATACTTTGGTAGGGTTGCCAAGTCCAACTTAAGCAATATCTGGGGACTTTGGGGGTGGAGCCAGGAGACATTGGAGGTGGAGCCAGGAGCAAGACTGTGACAAGCATAACTGAACTCCAAAGGGGGTTCTGGCCATCACATTTAAAGGAATTGCACACCTTTTAAATGCCTCCCCTTTGTTGGAAATAATGAAGGATAGGGGCACCTTCTTTTGGGGCTCATAGAATTGGGCTCCCTGGTCCAATCCTTTTGAAACTTGGAGGGTATTTTGGGGAGTGGCACCGGATGCTATGCGGAAAATTTATTGCCTCTACCTAAAAAAAACAGCCCCCCCCAGAGCCCCAGATAACTGTGGATCAATTCTCCATTATAGCCTGTGGGGAATCGGTCTCCATAGGGAATAATGGAGTGTCCAGCAGACATTTCCTTCTCCCCCCGCCACTTTCTGATGACCCTGAAGCGGGGGGAGGGCCTCCAAACCGGGGGATCCCCTGCCCCCACCTGGGGATAAGCAGCCCTATACTTTGGTCACATTCTGAGAAGACAGGAGTTTCTTGAGAATGTTGAAGACAGCAGCTACAGAGAAAGACCCAACGTGAGACAGATGGACTTAATCAAGGAAGCTACAGGCCCTCAAGATCTGGGAAAGGCTGTTGATAAGAGGGCATTTTGGAGGTCATAAATTCATAGGACTGTCTAAGTCGGAAGTGACTTGATGGCACTTAACACACAAACACACTCACACCCTATGGATGGTCCATCTTCCCCCACTATAACACTTCAATGGTCTGACCTACCATTTTCCCCTGGTTTCTATAGCATCTGAAGAAATCAGAGCTGAGTTAAATAATATAATATATTTAATATATTATATTAAATAATATAAACACAAGGATGGAGGTTACATGTTTAGCCAAGCAGCAATGAGGCAGAGGTGGGGGGGCACTTTTACGACTTTTCCTGATTCATTGTTCACTTTCCAATAAGTCAGTCTGTGTGAAGAATGGAAAAAAAAAAGTTGGGTGATTGTTCCAAAAACTTAAAAATTGCCACTTGCCTTCTCTTTCAAATCATTCCAAAAGTAGGTGCCGAGACACAGCCCTGGCTTCTGGGTGTCTGTAATTGATTCCAGACCCACAGTGTTTCCTCCAGTGCCAGGTCTTTGAGGTCAAGTTACAGGAGCTGAAAGTGGAGGGCCTCAGATGGAGCCAGGGTTTGTGCTGTGACTGAGACAAGGCCATACAGCCTTGAAGGCAGAAATCCCATCCTGTTGTCCATGCAAAGGCAGAGAAGGCCCAGGCTGCTAGTATTTCTATCACAGCTGGCTGACTCAGAGGTTCCTCAGTGGAACAGGCTTCCTCAGGTGGTGGTGGGCTCTCCTTCCTCGGAGGTTTTTAAACAGAGGCTAGATGGCCATCTGACAGCAATGAAGATCCTGTGAATTTAGGGGGAGGTATTTGTGAGTTTCCTGCATTGTGCAGGGGGGTGGACTAGATGACCCTGGTGGTCCCTTCCAACGATTCTATGATTCTATCTGCACTGCTTGCTAATCACAAGGGCTGATATTGCATTTATGTGATGCCGACTCCAGCTTGGGAAATCCCTGGAGATTTGGGGGTGGAGCCTGTTGTATGGGAGTTTGGGAAGGGAAGGGAGGTCACCCTTCAAAGCTGCCATTTCTTCCAGGGGAACTGATCTCTGGAGATCATATTGCCTCACTTGCAGGATGGCAACTCTAGCATACCCAGGGGTGGAATTCTAGCAGGAGCAGCTTTGTATAATAGGCCATATCCCCTGATGTAGCCAGTCCTTCAAGAGCTTACAAAAAAGAGCCTTGTAAGCTCTTGGAGGATTGGCTACATCAGGGGTGTGTGGCCTAATATGCAAAGGAGCTCCTGCTAGAATTCAACCCCTGAGCATACCTCTATTTTCTTCTGTGCTTGAAGAAGTACCTTAGTGGATCTACTCCAGTAGGTCACTACAATGGCTCTGAAGTCATAAAGGTTTGTAAGAAGAGGCTCCAACCTATGCCTTTGGGAAACATCTGGGGGGAAAAGCACTTGACCAACTTGTCATGTGCTGGTCCATATACCTGTTGACTGTGCCATGAGAAAGTGAAAGCCTTGAGAGGAAATTTGGGAAGGTTAAGCTGTTTTCCCCTACTGTGATTAAGAGATTTACCAGCCTATCCTTGCAAACAAGATTTGTCCCTTTTCTGTAAAAGAAATGAGGTCGACGTACCAGATGCCACCAAACATGAGAAGCGATTGTGATGACCTGCCTCTTTAAGAGAGGCTTACCGGAACTGGTCTCAGGGAGGAATTTATTTAGTTACTTCATTTATACCCTGCCCAGTGAAGACCCAAAGTGGCTTACATCCTCTCCTCTGTTTTATCTTCACAACAATCCTGTGTGACTGGCCCAAGGTCACTCAGTAAGTTTCCACAGCAGGAGAGGGGATTCAAACCTGGGCCAACCAGATGATACTGGATTTATATCCCGCCCTATACTCTGAATTTCAGTTTCTCAGAGCAGCTCACAATCTCCTTTACCTTCTTCTCCCACAACAGACACCCTGTGAGGTAGGTGGGGCTGGTCTGACAGATCCTGGTCTGACACTCTAATCACTCGGCCACATTAGAGTTGCCAAGTATCCCCTGGCAACCAACAAGAATGGGAGTGGGAGGACTTACTGGTAGGAAAATTAGGCCAAAATTTGCATTGTGGGTGATGAGGCAACATTGTGGGTGATGAGGGGAGGGGCCTCAGTATGGTACAATGCCATGGAGCCCACCCTTCAAAGCAGCCATTTTCTCCAGGGGAGCTGATCTCTGCCAGCTGGAGATCAGTTGTAAAAGTGGGGATTTTCCAGGCCCTACTTGGAGGCTGACAACTCTACTACAGTATCATAGAGTTGGAAGAGACTTCCAGGGCCATCTAGTCTAACCCCTGCACAATGCAGGAAATTCACAAATACCTCCCCAATACCCCCCAGTGACCTCTGCTCCATGTTCCTAAGATGGCAAAAACCAACCAACCCAGGATCCCTAGCCAAACTGGCCTGGAGAAAATTGCTTCCTGACCCCAAAGTGAGGATCAGCCTTTCTCAGGATGTCTAAGAGAGGCCAAGAGATCGAAGCACTGATGCAACCCTTCCTGCCCTCCCTTCTCATGATCTGCCTAACATCAGTCTTTTTTTGTGTTTAATCCAGAATTTCATGCAGGCAATTCCCACCCTGCAAAAACCAAAAGCTCCCTCTCCTCCATTAAATCATGGCTATCCACAGCATCTATATATTTGTTTCTCAAGTGTGGCCTGCATCTGGAGTTATCACGGCCATACTGAGAGAAAGGAGATTTTTCTCCTTACTTGATGGACCTCCCCAAGGTTTACATAAAAATCTTAAAACTTTAAATAAAATACGAGGCAGGGTTAAACCCCTCCCCCCCACACAAACAAAAATGTTGTATGCACAAATGCAGGGGACTTACCACAGGCAGGGTATAAAGTAACTAAAAATAAATATAGATGAAAATGGTAGATAAAAGATTGGCTGGTAAATGGCCATGAAGGAGAGAATGAGGCAGGGGAACATGAAAGGATATGGGGATTGCCCGGAGGAGAGAATGGGGAAATAATGTAGGGAGGAGGATACAGGGTAGGGCTGCCAAGCGGCTGGTTGGGGGTTCCCTCATCGGGCAGGCAGGGGGTTCCCCTCCCGACCGTCACTGGCTTGATGATGTCACTCACGTGTGTGACAAGCATAATTGAACTCCAAGGAAGTTCTGGCCATCACATTTAAAGGGACAGCACACCTTTTTAAATGTCTTCCTTCCATAGGAAATAATGAAGGATAGGGGCACCTTCTTTTGGGGCTCATAGAATTGGACCCCCTGGTCCAATCGTTTTGAAACTTGGGGGGTACTTTGGGGAGAGGCACTAGATACTATACTGAAAATGTGGTGCCTCTACCTCAAAAAACAGCTCCCCCAGAGCCCCCGAAACCTCCAGATCAATTCCCCATTATACCCTATGAGAATCGATCTCCACATAGGGAATAATGAAATGCCCAGCAGTTTCCCTCCCCCCCCCAACCCCCCCCCCCCCGTTTCTGGTGACTCTGAAACGAGGGATCGGCATCTCTACTCACCAGTTGCTGCCAACTTCTTCAGAGTAACACAGACACACCATCCCAAGAGGAAGCCTTTCAATCTGAGACTGAAGCCTCTGGAGGAACATGGTCCTCTGGGGACGGGGCTTCCCCCCACCAGCCAGCTGACTGGGGGCAGGAAGGAGCCTGGGAAAGCGGAAGAACCCCCGCCGGGACCTGGGGATTGGCATGCCTAAATCCCGGGTAAGCCTATTTAATGTCACAAAATGTCTGAGATAAACAGCATGAGGGAAAACTAAGAACTGGGTGCACTTAGGCCGGAAGAAAGACAGTGGGAGGGGAAGCATTTTGAGAAGCTTTCACCTGTGAGACAGAGAAAGCATTGTGTAACTACTTGTGAGGGACGGAACCAGGTAAGTTTTTAAACTATAGTGTGGTGGTGAGGGGAACAGGAGGGGAACGGCATCAGGTTAAGCCTTTGGAAGAACTTTGTAGCAGCAGAATATAGAGCCACCTAAAGAAATTATCCTCCCCCCCCCCCCCCCCGCCAGCTTCCTTGAAGGTCTGTTGGGAAATAGTTACATATTTCATGTATTGCTTTGGCCCCGCCAAAGGCAGGTGGTTGCAGCGAACCTCACACCGTTGTACAGTAAGGCTGAGGAAAGGCCTGTTCCCAGTGAGGCATAAAGCGTCCCTCTCTCGAGCATGCAATTTATGTGCCAGATGTGACTCCACCGTTCTGCAGGTGTGACCGGCGTGAGCTGAAGGGCCGTTCTGGAAGGAGAGAGATTGCCTCATTATGCAATCAATGTAAATTATGGCTCAACCGTTTAACATGTGTATAGTATAAAGCCAACACGCACCACTTGCATTGCGCCGGCTGTTTCTGATGGTGTGCGAAAGAGAACCTGTGCTCGTCAGCCTTCCAGGAAAAGCATATGGCCATAATGCACCAATTCAGCATACGTTAAAAATACATGTATATGGGGGACGTCTGCTGAGGAGGAGGTCCAGAATTCCACCAAGATGAAGTCACAGATTATTGCAAAGAGAATATTATGTTAATGTTTCCCTCCTCCTTTGTTATTGGGAATATTAATTAAAGGAACGGTGTTATCTGGATTTTGCATGCCATGCTTTTAGCATGCTCCGGCAGCGTTTGGACCTATTCTATACCTATGCTGTAAGAAAAGGCATGCCAAAATATGACTGCGTACATCGAAACTATGCTAAACAGAAGTTTTGGAGGCAGCTGGAGCCTCCATAGAAGGCAAAGGCTTCTTTGTTGAAAAAAGGAGTATGGAAAATCTAGAGCCTCATTCTATTTGGGGCAAGGGTGGCCAAACTTGCTTAATGTAGGATATCATCGGATGTAAGATAAACATCTGATCATGTCTTGCAGCTCTCAAATATCTGATGTAGAATAAATGTCAGATGTTTGAGAGTTGCAAAACATGAACATCAGATGTTTGAGGGAGGAAGGGAGGCAGGCAGGCAAATAGATGGAGGAGGTGGAGGTAGGGAGAGGTGGAAAGAAGACAAACTTTAACCTTAAATGCATTCTCCAAACCGCAGCTGCCTTGGCTTGGGGAAGTAACTTAAAGAGACAAATGCCTTCTTCAAGTCAGCTGATGGGGCAGTGGGGGCTTCAAGAGCCACACAGTACATGTGAAAACAGCACATGTGGGTCCCAAGCTGCAGTTTGGCCACCCCTGATCTAGGGCTTTAATGGACAACAGTCACCTTTCTCAGTAACTCTACTTTCTCTGCACGTAGAAGCTTACAATAGTCTCTTAAGAGAAGTGAGAGTCTTTGGAGGGAGTATCTCTGTATATATTTCTTTTATTCCCTCCCCTCCCCCGCCCTCCTTGCCTCTGGTGAAACAAGCTTTGCAGGTTTTTGAAATTAAATCTGATTGAAGATAAAAGCAGGATGAGCACGCGCACAGAGCTCATGAATACTGACCCCTCTTCCTAATTGGCTTCTGTTACATTTAAAAAGTCTGTCTCCAACAGCAGGATGGTCCCATAGGCACATGGTCTGTTCAGATGCCACCCAGGCATCAAGAATTTGTTCTAACATTGTGCTCTAGATTATGAAGAGCCACATGGCGCAGAGTGTTAAAGCTGTAGTACTGCAGTCCTAAGCTCTGCTCACGACCTGAGTTCCATCCCCAGTGGAAGCTGGGTTTTCAGGTAGCCGGCTCGAGGTTGACTCAGCCTTCCATCCTTTCGAGGTCGGTAAAATGAGTACCCTGCTTGCTGGGGAGAAAGTGTAGATGACTAGGGAAGGCAATGGCAAACCACCCCATAAAAAAAAGTCTGCCGTGAAAACATTGTGAAAGCAATGTCACCCCAGAGTCGGAAATGACTGGTGCTTGCACAGGGGGCCTTTCCTTTCCTTTCCCCTAGATTTAATGCAGTTGGGCTAGAACAGATAACTGGAAGTCCTTCTTTGCCCAAAGGGTGATTAACACATGGAATTCACTGTCGCAGGAGGTGGTGGCAGCTACATGCATAGACAACTTCAAGAGGGGATTGGATAAACATATGGAGCAGAGGTCCATCAGTGGCTCTTAGCCACAAGATCTATGGAACTCTCTGTCTGGGGCAGTGATGCTCTGTATTCTTGGTGCTGGGGTGGCAACAGTGGGAGGGCTTCTAATGTCTTTGCCCCACTGATGGACCTCCTGATGGCACCTGGTATTTTTGGCCACTGTGTGACACAGAGTGTTGGACTGGATGGGCCATTGGGCTGATCCTACATGGCTTCTCTTATGTTCTTAATGTGTAATCCATGCAGAAACTTCCTTTCTGCTTGTGTCTGACGAAGGGAGGTTTGACTCTCCAACGCTTATGCCCTGAAACTCTTGCTGGTGCCTATGCTGCTACTGGACTCAGATCTAACTCTGCCTCACCTCCCAACTGCTGGCATTCCAACGAGGTCTCCCATCCAGATACTAACCAGAGTTGGCTCTGCTTGGCTTCCGATTCTTAACTCTACCTTTCAGAAAATCATAAAGAAATTTTGCCACCTTACCTAATACCAGTACATCAATTTTTGGCTCTTGGCCAAAGAATAGGAGACGTACTTGCTATGCAAGGTAGGAATGCCACAATCATAATCCCAGGTGTTTTCATAACAGAGCTATAGCTCTAATCTCTCCCCATCCCTTTGTATACTCTCTTCTCCCTTCCCTGTCTGCTGAAATGTCAACCTGTGGTCACGCTACCTGGGAACAGGTAGGAAGTTGACAGGTGCATCTATGCACAGATGTGACAGCCCGTATCACCCAGGTGGTCTTGGGCTGTTTACAGCTGTCTCTGTGTTTGCATTGAGAATTATGTGCAGTAAAAAGAACAAAAGCAGACAGGAGGAATTTGGGCAGAAGTTAAATGTCATTTAAAGACAAATGTATTTTGCCACTGGGCTATGGTTAGTGCTTAACGGTGAAGGAGGGGATGAATAGTCCACAGACGCACCTCCATAAGGAACGGGCCACCTAAAAAGGTTATTTTTACAATATTATGGATGTGTGGATGACGTCTGAGTTGGGGGTGGTTTATTGTGGTTTTTTTTAATGCGTGTGCACACCTGGAAGTCATGGCAACCTCTGATGACTGACCCCTACTAAGGGCCTGGAGACAGGAGACATTGGGGGCGGAGCCAGAAGCAAGGCTGTGGCAAGCATAATTGAACTCCAAAAGGGAGTTCTGGCCATCACATTTAAAGGGACCACACACCTTTTAAATGCCTTTCCTTCATTGGAAATAATGAAGGATAGGTGCACCTTCTTTTGGGGCCCATAGAGTTGAACCGCCTGGTTTAATCCTTTTGAAATTTGGAGGGCATTTTGGGGAGAGGCACTGGATGCTATGTTGAAAATTTGGTGCCTCTATCTAAAAAAACAGCACCCCCAAGAGCCACAGATACTTGCAGATCAATTTTCCATTATACCCTATGGGAATCGGTCTTCATAGGGAATAATGGAGTGGCCAGCAGATATTTCCCTCCCTCCCCTGCTTTCTGATGACCCTGAAGCGGGGGGAGGGCCTTCAAACCATGGGACCCCCTGCCCCGACCTGGGGACTGGCAACCCTATTCAGAGAGGTGGCTGAATAAAGCATGCCTCACCTCCCGACTGCTGGTATTCCAATGAGGTCTCCCATTTGATTACTAAGCAGAGTCGGAGCTGCTTAGCTTCTGAGATCGGGGTTGCCTGGGCTATCCAGGTCAAAGCAATGTGAGTTGTTAAAAGAATGGTGTTCTAATCTAGGTACTATATCCGATTGTGTTAGGATCTGGGGCTTGGGGGCGAGGGAGAAAGACAGCACATTGGCAGGGGGACTTGATAGGACTTGGAAAGTGTTCCATTTCAACTCTCTCGGCCTATCAGGTAAAATAACTGGGGTGAAGCCTTAATCAATTTGTGCTGATCCTTATGGATTCTTATGCTCTGAGTCTGGAGCAGGAAGTGTGCAGTTTGCCTCACGAGTCCCAGAGGGTTCTGAGAACGCAGAGTGCTTTTAAGGAGAAATGAACCTGAGAAACATTGCTTAACTGCTCCAGGGGGAACGGCTGTGGCTCAGTGGCAAAGCTCATGCTATTTGTTTGTTTGGAAGATATCTAATTTGCCTTTTCACTCGGAAGAATGTCAAAGGCAGCCAATGAAATTTTATAAAATTGTTACACAATTAAAAGAAAAACAGCAAGAGATTGGTCACATGAATACACAGGAAACTGCCTTATATTGAATTAGCCTCTCGGCCCATCAAAGTCAGTATCGTCTACTCAGATTAGCAGCAGCTCTCCAAGATCTCATGCAGAGGTCTTTCACATCACCTACGGCCAGATCTGATCAGAGGTTGTGAAATCAGGGATTTTATAATGTGTAGAAGAGCCGGGCTAGGGTTGCCAGTCCCCAGCTGGAGTGTGGAGATCTCCCATTTTTATAACTGATCTCCAGTTGGCAGAGATCAGCTCCCCTGGAGAAAATGGCTACTTTGAAGGGGGGACTCTATGGCATTGTACCCAGGGTTGCTAAGTCCCTACACCGCTGCAGAGGGGGACTGTCTCGTGTGCACAAAGTGTGCGGGGCACATTGACATTACCTGGAAGTGACATCATCATGCTGTGGACACTCTAGGATTTGTGGTAAAATTCTATGGTACCATTTTACCGTGAATCATAGAGTGTCCCCGGCTCGACGTCCCCGGTATGATTACATCACTTCTGAGTGACATCATCACACGGGATGGCATGTGACAACGGGGGTCTTCAGGGGCAGGGATCTCATAGGCTGCCAGGTCCCTGCCGGCAGATTGGGGCCCTCCAGACTGAGGGATCCCCCGCTCACAATGGGAGCTTGGCAGTCCTAATTATACCATGCTGAGGCCCCTCCCTGCCCCAAACCCCACCCTCTCCCAGATCCACCCCCAGAGTCTCCAGGTATTTTACATCACAGACCTGGAAACGCTAAAGAGCCCTGAGCATGCAGCGTCTGTGGCTTGCAGCACAGCATGTGGGAATTTCATGATTAGGCCTTGTAACAAATTGATTAAAGTGTGCCTTAGGGCTGCCATCTCCAGGCTGGGAAATTCCTGGATATCAGGGGGTGGAGCCAAGGGGAGGGGAGGGACTTCAGCAGGGATGTGATGCCATAGAGTCCACCCTCTGAAGCGGCTGTTTTCTCAAGAGGAGCTATCTCTGTCATCTGGAGATCAGTTGTAATTCCAGGAGTTCTGCAGTTCTCCACTTGAGGGTTGGTGGCTGTAGCTATCAAGTCACAACTGACTCTTGACAACCCCATAAAGTTATAGCTCATAAGGTTTTATAATAGAGATGCCAACCTCCAGGTAGTGGCTGGAGATCTGCTAATACAACTGTACTTCAGGTGACATATATCAGTTTCCCAGGAGAAAATGGCCTTTTTGGAAGCTGGACTTTATGGCACTGTGCCCCACTGAAGTCCCTCCTCTCTCCAAACCCCACCCTTCTCAGGCTCAACCCCCTCCAGATATTTCCCAACCCAGAGCTGGCAACTCTTTTGTCAAGGCAAGAGATAAGCACAGGTTCTGCCGTCGCTTTCTTCAGAACAGTAGCTCCAGCCTTCCATGGGGGTCTCCCATCCAATTATTAACCCTGCAGTACTGTCTGTAAGGTCTGTGGGTTACCGGGTTTGAGTACTCACTCAGGCACCCATTCCAGGGTTCATTCAGCAGAGACAAGCTGGCTCAAAACATCAGCAGTTTATCTGCAAGGGGACAGCTCCAAGAACCAACCACTTCAGCTAACATACAAAACTGGAAACTGAAACAAGAGCTCCACCCAATCGGACTAGGGCTGCCAACCCCCCGGTCCGGGCGGGGAATCTCCCACCTGGGAGGTTCTCAACCTGCCAGCCCACATTGGGCTGGTGGGGGGAACCTCCCCCTGCATTGCTGGTGCAATGACGTCACCCAGAAGTGACATCATCAAAATGGCGGCGCCTGTGCGGGGCCGCTCTAGGCGTTTCCGAGAAAACTCGGTTTTCCCGGACACTCTAGATATTTGGGAGGCAAAACTCCATGGTACAATAGATACCATAGAGTTTTAACCTCCCAAATGGCTGGAGCGTCTGGAAAAAACATCGAGTTTTCCTGGAAACACCTAGAGCGGCCCTGCATGGGCACCACCATTTTGATGACGTCACTTCCAGATGATGTCATTTCATTGTGCGGTACGCGGTGCACACACGATTGTCCCCCACTGGGGATGAAGAGGACTTGGCAACCCTAATATTGGACCAAACTAAATCACACAGGTATCTGTATTTCTTCCTTCCTCCCCTCCCCTCCCCTTCCCTCCCTTCCCTTCCCTTCCTTCCTTGCAGCTCTCAAACATCTGATGTTCATGTCTTGTGGCTCTCAAACGTGTTTATTCTATGTGGCTCTTACATTAAGGAAGTCTGGCCACCCCTAGACTGGACTAACTCTGTATAGGATTACACTGCAGTCTCTTAAAGAGCTCTCAAGTGAAGTTGCTGAAAATCCTCCTTAAAAATCCAGAAATATGGATTGCATGGGCAGTGGGGTGGGTGGAAATCGGAAGAAACAAAATCAAACACCCGGTTCAAATCACAATTCTAGGACCAGCTTTTTAGGGGTTTGCATTTTTTGTTTTCTAAAAATTAGTATTCTTCCTCAACATTCAGCATGAAACTGCTTGTGGTTGATCAATTTCCCAGAGACCTTGAAGACATACACGTCGACTCCCAACGGCAGAGTTTGCCAGCTGTAGTGAGAAGAACCACTTTATAGATGTTCTGCCTATGGAGCGCCTCGGTAGTGTTGATACGTCTTTGGAAGGCTCCCAGAATTCTCTTGCTCTGAAGAAAAATATATGATCTTTATCTTGGGTGTTTTCTGCTTTGCTCTGTTCTGTCTGCTCTGCAGTCCACATTCCATTCAGCGAGAGTGCTGAAAAGCAAAGACATTAAAGACTTTTTATGCAAGTGCCTTTATGAAAATCAGATTATTTATTAGCATACACAAGGCTAGAAACCAGTAGTGTAATGAAGGTGGGATGAGAGGCGGGTGTGACCTGACCGTAACCTGCCAAAGAGTGCCAAATGGGAAAGTTCATAGAACAGACTAATCATACTTAATTTAACATTGCTGTAATGTTTTCTTTTTCTGTAGGGTGTTATTAAGTACATTTTCAAGATGGTAAATGAAAAACCAGGTAGCAGCTTCCTGAGAGGCTTAGTGAGGGCAGCAGGCCAAGTGGTGTGTGGGTTTTGCGGCTGTGAAGTGAGCACTGCTTCTTCCTGCCCTCACACCTCCACTTTCCAGAGTTGCCAGTCTTCAGGTAACACCTGGAGATCTCCTGCTATTAGAATTGATGTCAAGACAACCAAGATCAGTTCCCTTGGAGAAAATGGCTGCTTGGGGTGTGTGGACTCTATTGCATTATATCCTACTGAGGTCCCTCCCCTTCCCAAACCCCGCCTTCCCCAGGCTTTGCCTCCCAAATCTCCAGGTATTTTCCAACCCAGAGCTGGTCATCCTAGCTAGTTCTTCATCTTTCCTTCCGCCCACTTATCTTCCTTTCTATGCCTTAGGAGGTTTTTGACCTTTTGGCAGTGGTGGTAGAAAGGGCTGGAGTGTTGGGTCATTATTTGGGAGAACTGGGTTTGAATTCCCCACTCTGCCATGGAATCTTGCTGGGTGACCTCTGTCTCTGGTGCTGGCCTAATGGAACACTCTCCCTGCTGAGATCGAGGCCCTGTGGGACTTAATGCAGTCCCTCAGAGCCTGTAAAACGGAGATGTTCCACCAGGCCTATCGTTGAGGTGGCAGAGATCTATTTGCTGGAGTGGTCTGGTACAATCTACTGTCTTTCAAGAGCCAATTTGGTGTAGTGGTTAAGTGTGTGCGGACTCTTATCTGGAAGAACTGGGTTTGATTCGCCACTCCTCCACTTACAGCTGCTGGAATGGCCTTGGGTTAGCCATAGCTCTCGCAGGAGTTGTCCTTGAAAGGGCAGCTGCTGTGAGAGCCCTCTCAGCCCCACCCACCTCACAGGGTGTTTGTTGTGGCGGGGAGAAGATATAGGAGATTGTAAGCTGCTCTGAGTCTCTGATTCAGAGAGAAGGGCAGGGTATAAATCTGCAGTCTTCTTCTTTGACAGCATCAGTTCACATCTATCTGCACGTATGTGGGGATCTGTACAGGAGCAGAGAGAGATGGAGAAATTGGACGGTGCCATCAGCAGTTATTGCTATATTTATTGATGTGGTTTTATTACTGTGTTGTTATTGTCATTCATGATTAATCCAATGTATGAGAATGTGGATTCTGTATCTAATGTTTGTTGTAACCCGCCCTGTGCCTGCTTGTGGGTGCGGTGGGATAGAAGCCCAATATTAAATCTAAAAATTAAAATATTTGTTTAATTCATTTGTACCCCACACTTGTCCCCAATGGGGACCCAAAGTGGCTTACATCATTGTCCTTGCCCTCCATGTTATTCTCACAACAACCCTGTGAGGTAGGTTGTGTTGAGAGAACGTGTCTGGCCCAAGATCACCCAGCGAGTGGGAACTTGAACCCAGGTCTGACACACTTAATCACTACCGCCGCACCGTACTTATCCCATTGCTCTCTGGAGTACTTTGCAATACTTTAGCAGCGTTGGTGGTTATGGATGTTTTGTATATATATATTTAGAATCATAGAATTGGAAGGGACCTCTGGGGAGGAGGGTCATCTAGTCCAACCTCCTGCACAATGCAGGAAATTTACAAATAACACCCCCCCCCCCCCATACACACATCCCCAGTGACCCCTGTTCCGTGCCCAGAAGATGGCAAAAACCTCCAGGATCCCTGGCCAAACTGGTCTGAAGAAACACTGCTGACCCCAGAGTGTCAATCAGCATTTCCCTGCGTGTGTAAGAAAGGGCCACAGGAACTAAGCACTGATGCAGCCCTTCCTGCCCTCCTTCTCATGATCTGCCTAATTCACAGAATCAGCATTGCTGTCAAATGGCCATCTAACCTCTGTTTAAAAACCTCCAAGGAAGGAGAGCTCACCACCTCCTGAGGAAGCCCGTTCCGCTGAGGAACCGCTCTAACTGTTAGGACATTCTTCCTAATATTGAGCCGGAAACTTCTGATTTCATTTCAACCTGCTGGTTCTGATCCTCCTTTCAAGGGCAACAGAAAATAACTCTGCACCATCCTCCAACCCTTCAAGTACTTGAAGATGGTGATCATATCACCTCTCCTTCATCTCCTCTCCAGATCCTTCACCCTTTCCCTGTGGGGCTTGGTCTCCAGACCCGTCAATATATGTGAAATTTTAAACAGGGGTGTTATTGTATTAGGTAGGTGTGCCTCAACACCACCATGCAGGAAAGTTGGTGAGGAATCACATTTCCCCTTTGCTGTGTGGCTTTGCAATAGGTGAGTGGTTTTGGTGTACAGGTTACAACTTGACAGTTATGTATGAGAGCAAGCAGGGCTTTTTTGAGCAGGAACGCACAGGGATAGAGTTCTGTCCGGCTTGGTCTCAGGGGGTGTGGCCTAATATGCAAATAAGCTCTTGGTGAAACAATGGGGGTGTCAGGGGGTGTGGCCCAGGGGCAGAATTCTAGCAGGAGCTCCTTTGCATATTAAGCCAACACCCCTGATGTAGCCAATCCTTCAAGAGCTTACAAAAAAGAGCCCTGTAAGATCTTGGAGGATTGGCTACACCAGGTTTGTGTGGCCTAATATGCAAAGGAGCTCCTGCTAGAGCAAGAATGATATCCCATAGTGGGCTTTCCCCCTTGTTTTCGGAGCAGTGCGGTTTTCTTTACATGTGGACTGGGTTGGCCTAAAGGGGGAAGCCTGTAGTGCAGCAAAATAAAAGATCTGAATGCCACCCTCACACCTTCTGTCCATGGTTTTCAGATTTTTTTCACCTCCCGCATCAAAGTTCTGTAAATGTAGGAAGTCTCTAAAATCTGAAATGGCCCTTATTCTCTGGGCATGGACACCAAAACCTGAGGTACCCTCACGGATATTAATTGTATATTATTCCTGAACCCTGATTTTGGCCAATTCTGATGCAAGAGAAGAGAAAAGAAATCCTTGATAAACAATAAAAAGAAGTGTTCTGGAGTGGAGAAAAAGAAAGGCAGCCTGGTGCGGTGGATAGCATACTGACATTGGACTGGGGAGATTCAAACTTAAATCCCCTCCCAGCAGTGAAGTTTCTGTGAGTGATGCTGTTGGGCCAGTTGTCATCTTTGAGCCTCACCTCCCTCAGAGGAATGTTATAAAGCAGGGGTGGCCATGGCCAAACTTGCTTAACGAAAGGGCCACACAGAATAAACTTCAGATGTTTGAGAGCCGCAAAACATGAACGTCAGATGTTTGAGAGCCGGAAGGCGGGCAGGCAGGCAGGCAGGAAAATAGATGGAGGGAGAAGGAGGTGGAAATAAAGAAACTTTAAATGTATTCTCCAAGCTGCTGCCTGGGTTGGCTTGGGTAAGTGATTTAAGAGAGAAATGCCTTCTACAAGCCAGCCATTGGGATGGTGGGGGCTTTGAGAGCCACACAATATGTGTGAAAGAGCCACATGTGGTTCCCGAGCCGCAGTTTGGCCACCCCTGTTATAAAGGGGGGGGGGAATGTCTACTGCAGCTGCTTTGAGCTCCTTAGAGGAAGAGTAGACAAGAAATTCAGTGCATTTCTTCTGCCAAAAAAACAATTCAAAACCTACTTTACCCACCAGGGACTGAGGAGTAGAAGTATCTGAATATATCCTTGTAAACCAAAAATCCAAGATGTGCAGATGAGACCTGTGTATTCCGTTCTGCCTCTTTTTAAAGGGCTTGCTGAAATCAGTGACACAGAACCGTGAGTTTAGAGATAACTTCCTGACAGTTCAAAATACAATAATTGTTTTCATATTTCTTCTCCTGGCAAATGCCACTGTGAATGATTCTGGCTTTCCAGAGCTGTGTCTCATCTTTCAACCCTACCTGCAGCGAAATGTGCTGTTCCAAAGCACATTTTACGTTTACAAAGTACATTGGTTCCAGACCTCTAAATGACTAACGTGTTATTTATTGTATTTCCCATTTTGTTGATTGCATGGCTCACTGCATAGACTGCCTTCGGTCCCTGTGAGAAAAGCAGACTATAAATAAAGTAAATAAAATAAATTTTAGAGCTATGGCGAGGTGTGGACAAAGGCAGGAAAAACAAGGAGTAGAAGTCGAAGTGGGGGAAATTTTTTTGAGTTCCACCTCCCACCCATTCTCCTAGGCTTGCCAACTCTGGGTTAAGAAATGCCTGCAGATTTTGGGGGTGGAGCCTATGGAAGGCAAGGGCCTGGGGAAAGGACAGGGTTGCCAAGTCCAATTCAAGAAATATTTGGGGACTTTGGGGATGGAGCCAGGAGACTTTGGGGGTGGGGCCAAGAGCAAGGTTGTGGCAAGCATAATTGAACTCCAAAGGGGGTTCTGGCCATCACATTTAAAGGGACCACACACCTTTTAAATGCCTTCCCTCCAATGGAAATAATGGATAGCGGCACCTTCTTTTGGGGCTCATAGAATTGGACAACCTGGTCCAATCTTTTTGAAATTTGGAGGGTGTTTCGAGGAGAGGCGCTGAATGCGATGCTGCAAATTTCATGCTTCTACCTCAAAAAACAGGCCCCCCCCCCGGAGCCCCAGATACCCGTGGATCAATTTTCCATTATACCCTATGGGGATCGTTCTCTATAGGGAATAACGGACTGCCCAAAAGACATCGCCCCCCCGCTTTCTGATATCCCTGAAGTGTGGGGAGGGCCTCCAATCCAGGGGATTCCCTACCCCCACCTGCAAACCATTAGTGCAAACTGAAGAGACATAACATGTCATTTGAGCTTTTGCCTTCAGCACGGGTTCCAGAACATAAGAAGAGCGGCCAGTAGAAGGGTGAATGAAACACGGACGGAACCTAGGATCCATGTCGCTGCACCTGTTGGATTTCGGACTGCTACCCAAGCAAGAAGTAGCACATTTATTGGCACTCCACACATCTATCAATGAAAGAATATAGACAGTGGACTTTGGTACCATTACAGCAATTGGAAATTAATTTGTATTTTGAGTTGTGCTGTATTCATGGACATTTGTAAGAATTTTGGTGAAGAATTCATGAATAGGATATAAGAAATATCTGTGGAGCAATTATTTGCAATATATAAGTAACACAGTGGTTTATTTCAGTTATTAATCCCTGTGGTTTCTGGTTTTCACACCTGGGGATTGGCAACCCTAGGAAAGGAAATACCTCAAAGGAGTGCAGTGCCACAAAGTTCACCCTCCAAAGCAGTTATTTACTCCAGGGGAACCAAGCCCTGTCATCTGAAGATCAGTTGTGATTCCAGGAGATCTCCAGGCCTCACCTGGAGATTGGGAACAGTACCCTATCCCCCTGCTAGTACCAGCTTCCCTGAGGATTCTCAGACATTGAGACTGATATGTGGCCACACCTCGAGGATATGGCAGTGATAAGCATAGGAGGGGGTAGGGTTTTTTTGGTAGAAAAAGCCCAGCAGGAATTCATTTGCATATTAGACCACACCCCCTGACAAAACCATTGTTTTGCACAGGGCTTTTTTTTGTAGAAAAAGCCCAGCAAGAACTCATCTGCATATTAGACCACACCCCCTGACACCAAGCCAGCTGAAACTGTGTTCCTGCTCAAAAAAAGCCCTGGGAGAGGGAAAGAAGTCACGGGGCATTTGAAACAGGAGGTTGATCAGTTTCTGCAATCTGAGCTGTACCGATGTCATGCAGGAAGACAGACTAGTGGACTTTGGCAGAGGGATTATAAAAATACAGATGTGGCTGTGAATGGTAAATTGCTGTTGGGCTGGACGGAGGATTGCTGTCCTGGATAGTGGGTTTTTAAGCATTGGGTGTTGTCTTCTGTTAGAACTGACTGGAAAGCTGCACTGGCAAAAAGCTGAAGTCTCTGAACTCTAGGATACAAGCAAAATCAAACCTAAACTCACTTGATTTGCAAATATAAATGTAATGTTCTGGCAAATGCCTGCCGGCTGTTTAGGCTTCACACTAACACACAAAGACCCAACTAATGGAAGAAGACGGAGGATCTAATTCATGCCAAAAGACCTAATTCATGGCATGCTAGATACTTACTGATAGGTTTTATTTTTAGGGCAGATTATTGCTGAGTGCAAATCCTGGTATTGTGATCAGGGATATAACCCATTCTGCTATCACTTTTCTACCAAATGCATGTTGATTTGGAAAAGCAAATTAATAAACATCACGCTTTACAACTGAATGAGCTCACCGGTAGATATGGTATAAAGTCAGGGGTGGCAAAACTGCAGCTCGGGAGCCACATGTGGCTCTTTCACACATATTGCGTGACTCTCAAAGCCCCCCCCCCACCCCATTTGCCAGCTTGGAGAAGGCATATCACTTATCCAAGCCAAGCCAGCTGGTGGCTTGGAGAATGCATTTAAAGTTAAAGTTGCTTTCTTTCTACCTTTCACCATCTTCCTTCCTTCCTTCCTTCCTTCCTTCCTTCCTTCCTTCCTTCCTTCCTTCCTTCCTTCCTTCCTTCCTTCCTTCCTTCCTTCCTTCCTTCCTTCCTTCCTTCCTTCCTTCCTTCCTTCCTTCCTTCCTTCCTTCCTTCCTTCCTTCCTTCCCTTCCTTCCTTCCCTCCCTCCCTCCCTCCCTCCCTCCCTTCCTTCCTTCCTTCCTTCCTTCCTTCCTTCCTTCCTTCCTTCCTTCCTTCCTTCCTTCCTTCCTTCCTTCCTCTCTCAAACATTTGATGTTTATTCTATGTGGTTCTTACATTAAGCAAGTTTGGCCACCCCTGTGTAAAGTAAGTACTCAACCGGTGCTCCAGTCAGGAATCTCAGGGCTTGAAATTCAGGCTGAGTTGCCATAGTGTGTGTGAGCTCAGGGCCCTTTTCAGCCATAAATGGGAATGAGGGTATATATGCAGCATCCGCCCCCTGCCATTCAGATTCCCCTAAAATAAATACAAGTAGTCTGGCCTTCTGCCTGTAGCTCTTCAGGCACAGCTTGCATCTCTGAGATAGGCTTGCCAACCTCCAGGTGAGATCTGGAGTTCTCCCATCTGTTCTCCAGGCAACAGAGACCAGTTCTCCTGGAGCAAATGGCCTCTTGGGAGGTGCACTCTATGGCAATATGATCCACTGAGGTCCCTCCCCTCCCAAATCTCCAAGAATTTCCTAACCCATGTTTGGCAACCCTAAATGGAATAGATTACGATACAATCACCCACAATTGCAGCCCGGCCTTGGCTCTTCCTACTTACTGCCAGCTTGAAACAGTGGCTGGTCTGTGAATGCTTGTGGAACAACTAGTGTACCTGGGACTGCCAACCTCCAGGTGGCACCTGGAGATCTCCCATTATTACAGTTGATCTTTAGATTATCCAGATCATTTCCTTTGGAGAAAATGGCTGCTTTGAAGGCTGGACTCTATGGTATCATACCCTCCTGTGGGGGTTGCCAGGTCCCCTCATCAATCTGGTGGGGGAATTTGGGGAACATTCTGGGGGGGGGGTGTCACTGGCTTTTGGGCAAACTATGGTAAAGTTGGACTTAAACCATAGAGTTTTGCCCAAACACCAGAGTGTCCCCACAGAGCATCCCCAACGTGATTATGTCACTTCCAGATGACACCGTCGCATTGGGGATGTCCTGTGGTGATGTTACTATTTAGGGGCGGGGTATCCCCTGCTGGCCAGTTGGTCTGTGGCAGGGAGAAGCCCCACAAACTGGAATATCCCCCACCAGGACTTGGGGGCTGGCAACCTTAGCTGAGGTCCTTCCCTTCCCTTCCCTTCCCCTCCCCAACCCAGCCCTGCCCAGGCTCCACCCCTAAAACCAGAGCTGGCAACACAGATGTGAAAAAACAAGCTCAGCGTTCTTTGTGCTGCAGTCCACCCAGAAGACTCAGTGCTAGAAACATCAGACCACATAAAATGTCCTCTTTTGCCTCATGAGTGCAGCTTTGCACGTCTGTGCGGCTTATTATGGACTACAAGGAATCAAATGTGCAGTGATGGTATTCAACTGTTGGGCCTAGTCAGACGTAATGACAAAACAGTTGGTTGTTAAGGGAATGAGCCTTGGAAGTCCTTGGCCTCCCGCGCTTCCTACCGATATTGAAGACTTCTTGATTTCCAACAAACCACAGTTTAATCATGACCCCTGTGCCAAGGCAAAACAACAAACTGTTGTCTGTTCTTTTGCCAGACTGAGATTAAGTGATGGTTTGGAATCAGAGTTTGTAGGCAAGAGAAAAAAAAACAAGTTTGGGAGGGGCCACGGCTCAGCGGTAGCACATTGGCGCAGCGTGCAGAGAGTCCCGGGTTCAGTCTTTAGCATCTGCAGTTTGAAGGATGAGGCAGTAGATGATGTGAAAGACCTGAGACCTTGGAGAGCTGCCACCAGGCTGAGTAGAGTGACCTCATCAGACCAAGGGTTCGATTCTGTTTAAGGCAGCCTCATGTCTTCATGTGTCAAGCTGGTTGTATTGTTTGATTCACAAATCAAAAAGAAAGTGCAGTTTGTTGAGACTGCAGAACTCTGCAGTCTCCAAGCTGCACACAAGGGGAAGTGGAAGGCCAAGGGAAAGTTTCCCAAAAGCGTCCCTAATGTCAAACCACAGCTTGACATCTTGTCTGAATGCAGTCTCTGTCACTATCCTTGGGTTCTATGAAGCAGGGGGAGCTTCAGACATTCCTGGATCTTTTGATCCCATCTAGTATATGGTGATAAGAACATAAGAGAAGCCATGTTGGATCAGGGTTATATATATATATTGGCCCATCCAGTCCAACACTCTGTGTCACACAGTGGCCAATACACACACACACACACACACACACTGTGGCTAATAGAAGAAGAAGATGAAGAAGATATTGGATTTATATCCCGCTCTCCACTCTGAAGAGTCTCAGAGCGGCTCACAATCTCCTTTACCTTCCTCCCTCACAACAGACACCCTGTGAGGTGGGTGGGGCTGGAGAGGGCTCTCACAGCAGCGGCCCTTTCAAGGACAACCTCTGCCAGAGCTATGGCTCACCCAAGGCCATGCTAGCAGGTGCAAGTGGAGGAGTGGGGAATCAAACCTGGTTCTCCCAGATAAGAGTCCGCACACTTAACCACTACACCAAACTGGCTCTCCAGTGATGCTCCATATTTTTATCCAACCCCCTCTTGAAGATGGCTATGCTTGTAGCCGCCACCACCTCCTGTGACAGTGAATTCCACATGTTAATCACCCTTTGGATGAAGTACTTCCTTTTATCCGTTTTAACCTGACTGCTCAGCAATTTCATTGAATGCCCACGAGTTCTTGTATTGTAAGAAAGGGGGGAAAGTACTTCTTTCTCTACTTTCTCCATCCCATGCATAATCTTGTAAACCTCTATCATGTCACCCCGCAGTCGACGTTTCTCCAAGCTAAAGAGCCCCAAGCGTTTCAACCTTTCTTCATAGGGAAAGTGTTCCAACCCTTTAATCATTCTAGTTGCCCTTTTCTGGACTTTTTCCAACGCTATATCCTTTTTGAGGTGCGGTGACCAGAACTGCACACAGTATTCCAAATGAGATCACATCATCGATTTATACATGGGCTTTATGATACTGGCTGATTTGTTTTCAATTCCCTTCCTAATAATTCCCAGCATGGCGTTGGCCTTTTTTATTGCAATCGCACACCGTCTTGACATTTTCAGTGAGTTATCTACCACGACTCCAATATCTCTCTCGTGGTCAGTCTCTGCCAGTTCACACCCCATCAACTTGTATTTGTAGCTGGGATTCTTGGCCCCAATGTGCATTACTTTGCACTTGGCCACATTGAACCTCATCTGCCACGTTGACGCCCACTCACCCAGCCTCAACAGATCCCTTTGGAGTGCCTCACAATCCTTTCTGGTTCTCACCACCCTGAACAATTTAGTGTCATCTGCAAACTTGGCCACTTCACTGCTTACTCCCAACTCCAAATCATTTATGAACAAGTTAAAGAGCATGGGACCCAGTACTGAGCCCTGCAGCACCCCACTGCTTACCGTCCTCCACTGCAAAGACTGCCCATTTATACTCACTCTCTGCTTCCTATTAATCTGTGGGGTTCAGTTTTGTCCCACAGAAGAAGAATAAGATATTAGATTTATATCCCGTCCTTCACTACCCGAAGGAGTCTCAGAGCAGCTTACATATGAACATGGACATACGAAGCTGCCTTATACTGAATCAGACCCTTGGTCCATTAAAGTCAGTATTGTCTACTCAGACTGGCAGCAGCTCTCCAGGGTCTCAAGCTGAGGTTTTTCATGCCTACTTACCTGGACCCTTTTTAGTTGGAGGTGCCAGGGATTGAACCTGGGACCTTCTGCTTACCAAGCAGATGCTCTACCACTGAGCCACCATCTCTCCTTACAATCTACTTTCCCTTCCCTTCGCCACAACAGACACCCTGTGAGGTAGGTAGAGTTGAGAGAGCTCTAACAGAAACTGGTCTTGAGAGAACAGTTCTGAGAATACTTGTGACCGACTCAAGGTCACATCAGCAGGTGCATGTGGAGGACTCAGGAATCAAACCCGGTTCTCCCAGATGGCCAGTTGTATCTGGATGTGCCTCGGTGTGCAGGGTGGTGGTGGCGGCAGCTGTCTTCTCCAGTTAAAGGAGGACATCGGTGATCATTGTTGAAAAGATCAGAGAGAAAAAAGGTGCATCGACCTAAAAGGACGCCATGACTCCTCTTTTGACAGGCAAATTTGTTCTCTGGAAAAAATGTTTTTGGCTGAGATGGGGTGGTGAACAGATTCTGAGAATATGAAAACCCTTGTAGCCTCCACGTATGGTTTCACCCCCCGCACACAGAATCTGGCAGTAAAAACCAGACTAACAACCCCCACTTTTTATTTTTAATATGCTGGATAAACATTGTTCTGTGGTGACCGTGGCATCAGTCCAACAGACCTTATTAAGTCAAAACTCCCCTTGGAGTTTTCAGGGAGTTTTCACGGGGTACTCCAAGGCTCTGACAGAATGGCATCTCTCGCTCTCTCTTTTTAATGGAAAAAAAATCACACGTTTATATTCCCAACTGAGACACGGTTTAAATGTGACAGTGATTGAGACAAAGGCTACAGCTCAAGGTCCATTTTCCTGGGAGTAACACTTCTGAATAGAGCTAGGCTACTTCCACACCAGGCTGATTTTCCATGGGAGCCTGGTTGCTGATGTGATTCTGGGTGAAATAGCCCTTGCAATTGTCAGTCCGATCTGGTTGCCGACTATAATAAAATTGAACTGAACTGAAGCCCTTTGCAGTGGAGACTCCAGACAGCCCCGGGTAATCCATTTTCTCTCTGCTGTTAGCGGCGGTTTTCCTTTTCTAGGGATGCCAGCCTCCAGGTGGGACCTGGGGATCCCCTGGAATTACAGCCCACCTCAGACTACAGAGATCAGTTCCCCTTCAGAAAATGGATGTTTTGAAGAGTAGACTCTGTGGTAGTGTACCCCACTGAGGTCCATGTCCTCCCCAGGCTCCACCCCTAAATCTCTAGGAGTTTCCCAACCTGGAGTTGGCAACCCTACCTCCCATCCCCTGCCAGTGGGCTGGCAACCCTATTCACACCTGTTATGCATTGAAGCCCCCCACTCCCCTGTTTTCATATGACCCTCAGGATTCTCTGCCTGCCCGGTTTTAATTGTTTTTATTTTTAGAAGCACACAGGGCTTTTTTTTTAGATAAAGCCCAGCAGGAACTATTTGCATATTAGGCCACACCCCCTGAGGCCAAGCCAGCCGGAACTGCATTCCTGTGCGTTCCTGCTAAAAAGAAAGCCCTGGAGCCAGCCACAAATAGGCTGTTGTGGTTTACCTTGAGCACAGTGAAGATGTGATGGCAGCAGCTTCCAAAGTAACATTTTAAAAAAATCTGCATAGCCAACCCAATCTCCAGTGGCCAATCAGAAGCCTCGCTGGTCAAAGGCCTCCTCAGGCCCCACCAATTTTCTTAATGCACTTGGTAGGCACCAGGAAAGGTGTTGTCAAGCAGCACTGTGGACTCCTGCTTTATACCCTATTGAGGTCACTCCCTTCCCCCAACTCTGCCCTCCCCAGACTCCACGCTCAGCTCTCCAGGAATTTCCCAACCCTAGGATGTCATAGAAAAGATATGCATGAGTTAGGTGTAGGGCTGCCAGCCTCCAGGTGGGGGGCTTTTACAGCTATCTCCAACAAGCAGAGATCAGCTGCTCTGGAGAAAATGGCTGCTTGGAAGGGTGGACTCTATGGCACTGTTAGGGCTACCAATCCCCAGGTGGGAGCAGGGGATCCCCCGGTTTGGAGGCACTCCCCTCGCTTCAGGGTCATCAGAAAGCGGGGGGGAGGGGAATTTCTGCGGGACACTCTATTATTCCCCATGGAGACCAAATCCTATAGGGTATAATGGAGAATTAATCTGCGGGTGTCAGGGGCTCTGGGGGGGGGGTTGTTTTTTTAGGTATCAGCACCAAATTTGCAGCATAGCATCCAACACTTCTCCCCAAAAGACCCTCCAAGTTTCATAAGGATTGGACCAGGAGGTCGAATTGTATGAGCCCCCCCAAAAGGTGGCCCTATCCTTCATTATTTCTAACAGAGGGAAGGCATTTAAAAGGTGTGCGGTCCCTTTAAATGTGATGGCCAGAACTCCCTTTGGAGTTCAGTTGTGCTTGTCACAACCTTGCTCCTGGCTCCACCCCCAATGTCTCCTGCCTTCACCCCCAAAGTCTCTTAGCTCCACCCCCAAACTCCTGAGATATTTCTTGAATTGGACTTGGCAAACCTAGGCATTATACCATGCTGAGGCTTCTCCCCTCACCAAAACCCTCATTCTCTCGAATCCATCCCCCAAAGTCTCCAGGTATTTTCCAACTCAGACCTGGTAATCCTAGTTAGGGGGCTGAAATGTAGGAAATCCTTGGTGTAGAAGCAGCCCGATTTAGGATTGTCCTGTTTAGGATTGCTCCGGTCTTGTGGCTATAGGTTGCAACTAAACCGCTCCTCATCCGTATATCCTGTGTGACCAGTTTGCTTGGGCAGTAGTTCGGTTTGAGTGAGAAAGCAAAAAAAAAAAATCTCTATCCCATAAGCAGAGAATCAGCCAGCATCACATTTAAATGAAGGCTGAGAGCGATGGCAGAGGTGCAGAACTCCACCAAGAACCTTGACATTGTGGCTTCTCAATCAATCTGCAGGAAATATTTAGAAGTTCAAACTCCTTGGGGAAAAAAATGCAAAGCGATTTTGGCCGCCTTGCTTCAGCTGAGTGTAAGCTGATAAAACACTCAGCAGAGATTGTATGTCCACACACATATTTTATCTTGACAAGTTATATGCTACGGAGAGCCATAACAGAGTCTGGAAGCCAAGTTGGAAGAAAATTGTGTTTTTCTTACAAGATGGTGTTCGAGGAGGACTCTGGGGTTCTCTTTTGAGAATGCCCAGATCTGGAATCTTCTTTTCTTCTGGCCCTGGCTTTCTGGTGACATCAGCTGTCATAGCATTATAGCTGTCAGAGGAATGAACTTCAGTACAGCCACACCGAAAACCAATTCTTCTAGAAAGAATGTTTGTGGGGAAATAACAGTCTGGATCCTTTGCTGAGTCTATTTCCCACTCCACTTAGTTCTTTTTGGAAATACTGCACTATAGGGATTTTTCAGGACTCTTCAGAGGCGAAATCTGGATTGTAGAACTCTTTAAAGCAATGTGCAGTTATTCCTTCCCATCAATTCTTATTAGGTCGGCTGCTAGAACTGCACTGGAAAATACCTGGAGACTTTGGGGGTGGAGCCAGTGGAGAGGGTGGGGTTTGGGGAGGGGCCTCAGCATGGTGCAATGCCGTAGAGCCTACCCTACAAAGCATCCATTTTCTCCAGGGACTGATCAAAGCCACCAAGTAATGCACTGTCTTTCAATTTGCAAAAATATATATTACAAGAGTCGTGTACAACACAAATTAAACAATACAATAATTATAAAGGTCAGCGGTGCTAAGACCTTTTAAAGTGACAGAAACCCCAAAGGGGACCAAACCTCCCATCTCCAAATGAATAAATAATAATAATAATAATAATAATAATAATAATAATAATAATAATAATAATAATAATAATAATAATAATAATAATAATAATAATAATAATAATAATAATAATAAATTTTATTTCTATCCCACCCTCCCCACCACGGCAGGCTCAGGGCGGCTAACAACATTTTATAGGAACATACAATAATGGATAAAAGCCTTTAAATTTAACAATATAAAACATTAACAATAAACTTAATAACATTAAAAACCAATCTAACAAATACAGTTATTCGGCGGTATAGATCTTCAAACCGCCTTGGCGGATCTTAGTTACCGATCTTCCTAGCAGTCCAAGTGTGCAAGTTTAAAAAGGACGGTCTTGCAGGCCCTGCGGAACTGATCGAGGTTCCAGTCCAATCCAAGTCCAAACTTGGAAATCGTCCAACTGGAATTCACAAAGTGGGTGCTCCTGAGGAACGTAGCTTCAGCGTAGCCACTTTCTTCAAAGACATCTCTCTGCATTTTGATGACATTTCAATTCTTTTTTTCAGTTTAACGGCTCCATTATTTAGGAACCCTGTTCTACATTCTCTAATCACAGCATCAAGCTTCTCATTTCAGTGTGAACATCGGGCTCTTTTGATCAGTCTACTAATTACACCAAGTGCCCTTCAAGCAGCAGCATTTTCTCCAGGGAAGCTGATCTCTGTCTGTTGGAGTTCAGTTGTAAAAGACGGAGATCTCCAGGTCCCACCTGGATCCTGGCAAGCCTAGGGTTGCCAACTGCGGATCAAGAAATTCCTGGGGATTTGGGAGTAGAGCCTGGGAGGGGTGGGTTTGGGGAGAACAGGAACTTCAGGATGGCATAATACCACAGATACCACCCACAAAAGCAGCCATTTTCTCTGGAGGAACTGATCCCTGATGCCGGGAGATCAGCTGTAATCTGGGCTTTTTTTTTCTAGCAGGAGCTCCTTTGCATATTAGGCCACACACCCCTGATGTAGCCAGTCCTCCAAAAGCTTCTAAAAAGAGCCCTGTAAGCTCTTGGAGGATTGGTTACATCAGGGGTGTGTGGCCTAGTATGCAAAGGAGTTCCTGCTACAAAAAAAGCTACACCCACACCCACATATATGGGTCTGCCCTGTGGTGCAGAGTGGTAAAGCTACAATACTGCAGTCCTGAGCTCTGCTCACGACCTGAGTTCGATCCAATCGGAAGCTGGGTTCCGGTAGCTGTCTCGAGGTTGACTCAGCCTTACATCCTTCCGAGGTCAGTAAAATGAGTACCCAGCTTGCTGGGGGTAAGGTATAGATGACTGAGGAAGGCAATGGCAAACCACTCCATAAAAAGTCTGCCATGAAAACGTTGTGAAAGCACCCCAACTCGTTTCCGACTCTGGGGTGATGTCACATCATGGCGTTTTCACGGCAAACTTTTTACAGGGTGGCTTGACATTAATTACTGCATGATAATAGGCAGGCTAAGACTACTCAACTCGGCCAGTGGGGCCAAATATATACACTGCAAAGTTCCCATGCTAGAACGACATTGGGTTATTTGAAGCAGAGATTTGGATCCTGCTTCCCATTGTTACCGTGTCCCCAAGCTCAGTCAAAAAGGCTCCAATGAGCCAGGCAGGAACTTGCAACCCACAACAGATACAGAATCACACACAGGGATGTAAGATGCCCCTTTTCCAACCATGCTGGTTTTTTTCATTTTAAATCTTTGCCCTTGAGGCTGTATTCTATAATTTTTTTTAAAAGTCTCTCAGATGTGGTTGTACTGAAGTTTATTCCATTGTCCGCTGTAATACAATGGCAGTTTATGTCACCAGAAACTTTGGGTCAGAAGAGTAGATGATTCCGGAACATGGCATTCTCAAGGGGACCCCCCCAGTCCTCTTCAAACACAAGGGGTGCGGCGTGTATTTTCACTCTAAGGGATTCAGTTGGAAAGGAGGCAAATGTTATCTCTTTCTTTGTTTTGCATGGCAGCAAGAGAATTTTAATCCTTCCCATGCAACGTTGCTCATTTGAAGATTGCTTCATAGGACTCAATGGCATTTGGTAACCATGAAGAACACAGAGTTGTAGGATTGGCAACTCCCAGATGGCAGCTGGAGATCTGCCAGGTGACAGAGATCAATTCCCCTGGTCAAAATGGCTGCTTCAGAGGGGCATCTATGGCATAAAAAAGGTAAAGGTAGTCCCCTGTGCAAGCACCAGTTGTTTTTGACTCTGGGGCGATATTGCTTTCACAACGTTTTCATGGCAGACTTTTTATGGGGTGGTTTGCCATTGCCTTTCCCAGTCATCTACACTTTCCCCCCAGCAAGCTGGGTACTCATTTTACCGGCCTCGCAAGGATGGAAGACTGAGTTAACCTTGAGCCAGCTACCTGAACCCAGCTTCCACTGGGATCGAACTCAGGTTGTGAGCTGAGGGCTCCAAACTCAGTACTGCAGCTTTACCACTCTCCGCCACAGGGCTCTCAGTCTGTGGCATTACATCCTGTTAACATCCCACCCCTTCCCAAATACTGCCCACCCACCGCTAAAATCTCCAAGTATTTCATAACCCAGAGTTAGCAACCCTAATAGTGGCCTCTACAAGATCCCAAAACAAGAACAAAATCCGTGTAATGCTTTTTATTAGGACCAACCAAATTGACCCAAAATGTTGGGCAAACTTTCAAGCTTGCCAGAAGTATTCACCAGGCTGGATGTTAATAGAATTTTTAAAAGCTAGGAAGATGTTCTTCTATCTTTTAAAAAATAATTTTGTAATGTCCATCCTGATGAAGAGTTCTGGTGGGCTCAAAAGCTTGCACCATGTTTTGAGTCAATATGATTGGTCTTCATAAAACATATTACACAGATTTTGTTCATTTTTAAAAAATTCCATATCCATGCTGGCTTCTATGTGTTTCGCCCTCATGGTGTGTTCTGGTTACTCTAGAATGTGACAAAGAGATGGAATGTTGCTAATTGGCTATTATATGTATAGTTGTTCTTTTCTGGCAAAGGACAGAGTATCCTATTTATTGTTCTTGGACACCTACAATTTTGTGCTTAGCAGCAAGGAGTGACTACAGTTGTCTGCAATAATAGCTTCCCCGCCCCCTCCAAGTAGAAGGTAATGGGGAAAAAATCTGTTGACCAAAGTGATTTTGTGTCTGAGCTGTCGGTATCAATACAGGCTGGATCTGATATTCTGTTACTATCCCCAACAGCCTTGACTCTCATTTTTAAAAAGTTCAATAAAAATAATTTCGGAATCTACTTTTTTTTTTTTATAAAATTCTGTTTTCAAATATCTCAACACCAACTCTCCTGCCCTTCTTCTGACAGATGGGGAAGAATGCCAGAAGAAGTAGGGCTATTTCCAACTGCTAAAAAATATAATTTTGGAACAGGATGTAGGCATAAATATCCAGTCAGCAAACAGACAATGCGTTTATATATTTAAGAGATTGACCATTAGGAGTATCAATCACCATTGGGAGTCTTCTCATTTTTCTTAGGTTTAGAATTTTAGTCCTTTGAGTTGAACACCTTAGGGGAAAATATAATCAAAATTTATTCCCCCTCAATTTATTCCTCCTTTAAAGGAGTATTTCATCTAGGTTCTTTTAAGCATAGTAGTTTCCCAAATTGTTTAACTTCTTACCTATCATGTCTTACTTCTTCTTTCTTAAATCTGGTTTTCCAGGAGCATTCACTAGTAAGGGGGTCCATTTACACTACAAATGCCCATCTGGTTTCCAAGCATGTTAAATCTCATGGGATTTCTTTGAGGGCTCTGGATTTTTTTTTGGTTAGGATTCCTATATGCTTCTGAGAACTACAGTTCTCAGTATTCCTTGCAGGGAGGGGTTGATAGGTCAAGTTTAAAAACTGCTTCAGAGTTTTCCTGAGGAAGTTCTTCAATTCCTTCTGCATGGGAGAGCATTTCCAAGAAAACAACTCAGTCTGTGGAGCCAGGATTTAACATCCCACGGTTCTCACTGGTTCTGTGTTCGAGAGAGAAAGTAGCTTTATGTATTTATTTTATTCACTTTGTATCCTGCCGCCTTTTCCTGCAAGCAGGCTCTGGGTGGCTTACAACACATGATAAAACAATACATAGTGATTCATAAAAACATCAACCATTTCATCCAATATAATTACTCAATATTGAAATAAACACCTGAGAGGGGTTTTTTTTGTTAGAAAAAGCCCAGCAGAAACTCATTTGTACATTAGGCCATACCCCTGATGTCACCATTGTTTCACACAGAGCTTTTTATAGAAAAAACCCAGCATATTAAGGCCACACCTCCTGACCCCAAGCCAGCCGGAACAACGTTCCTGTGCATTCCTGCTCAAAAAAACCCCTGACACCTGATGGCGGCTTAACAGTTTCTAGCTATAGTGCATGCTGCAATAATGTCAAGTCGGGCATTTTCTCTCAGGATTACCAGAAGAGCCACTTAGAATAAATGTCAGATGACTGAGGGCCACAAAACAGGCAGGCAGGAAGGAAGGCAAATAAATGGAGGAAGGAGAGGTGGAAAGAAAGCAACTTTAACTTTAAATGCATTCTCCAAGCCACTGGCACTGGCACTGGCACTGGACATAGGGACCTGGCAACTGTATTTGGGACATTTTCTCTGGCCTTGGCCTGCAAAGAAATGGAACAGTTTTCCCTCAGTCAAGCTCTGAGCCTTCTCTCTCCTGCTGCAGGCCACACTGATTGAGGTGGTGGGCCTCTCATAGTTGGTAATATGTAAGGAACTTTATTAACTGCCAGTGCTTTGTGACCTTTTGCTCCTTAAGCGCTAAACCTTTTAACAGAAATAAAATGTTAAAGTGAAAATGACATAGGTTACAAATGCTTGTTCCCCCATAAAAACCCCCAAAACCCTGCATGTAGGAATCTAATATCAAGGAGAATGCTTTTAACCTATTGCTTTTGTGTGTGCGTGAGAGAGAGAGAGCATTCATTTATATGAGCTTCCTTTTGATCTGAAGTGTTAAAACCCAGGAATAGGTTTTTGTCCCATTATTTTTGCCCGCCTTTTTTTGGTTTTTGGCCGCTGTGTGACACAGAGTGTTAGACTGGATGGGCCATTGGGCTGATCCAATATAGCTTCTCTTATGTTCTCTTATTGTCTCCTGCTTGTGAGAACACCACCTTTGACAAAATAAGAACAAGGCTTGACTCGTGTGATCTCTCCTTGTTCTCTGAGTGAACTTACTCCAATTGTAACTATTTGAGAGGATGAGCTTTGGCTCAGTGGTAGAGCACATGCTCTGCACCCTGAAGGCCTCAGGTTCAATCTCTGCCATCTCCAATTTGAAGGACATTCAGGAACAGATGCCAGTCAGAGCAGACTGCACTGAGCTAGATTTTTTCTTCACGGGAAGCATATTGTGCTTGTTCATACCGTTAAAATCTGCAAATGGTTTGGAATATGAAAACTGTGGACTGTCAATTACCCCTCCATGAGAAAGATGATTGAAACAGCTAGCAAGCTACATCAGAGGTGGCCAGTGACGTCCAATTATTACGTTCTTGGCACTTTATGGACTTTGAAGTATTGCAAAGACATTTTTTGCACAAGCACTTTATTGTATTGGATTAATGTGAGCTCACTGCCGTTTGAAATCCGTTTCATGTTAACAATTCTTATTTGACTCGTTAGGGACTTCTATAATGATTTAATACAATTATTATAAGTTGGAATATAGTTTAAGTACTGTATTAGTGAATTTTCATGGTCTTTTGCTTTTTGTGATGGACCACCTGGAGACTGGCAACCTGAAATCTTGTTGTTTATGCTACATGCTATGAAAACTGTTATTAGTGCTAGCCTGCATGAACAACAACTTCTTTTGGGGGGCATTTTTTGTATTGTGTGTGTGTGTGTGTGTGTGTGCGAGCATGCATGCCTGAAAGTCAATGACATGGGGGATGTTCAGAGAAGAAGAAGAAGAAACTGGATTTATATCCAGTCCTATACTCTGAATCTCAGAGTTTCAGAGTGGTCACAATCTCCTTTACCTTCTCCCCCGCCCCCCATAACAGACACCCTGTGAAGTGGATGGGGCTGAGAGGGCTCTCCCAGCAGCTGCCCTTTCAACTCCTGCGACAGCTATGGCTGACCCAAGGCCATGCCAGCAGCTGCAAGTGGAGGAGTGAGGAATCAAACCCGGTTCTCACAGATAAGAGTCCAACTCCACACACTTAAGCACTACACCAAACTATAGCTTGGTACAGCCTGCCTCTGCCTCCTGGTTGTGGTATTCCAAGGTCTCCTATCCAAGTACTTGCCAAGGTTGGCCCTGCTTAGCTTCTGAGATCTGATGAGATTGGGCTTGCCTGGGCTATCCAGCTCAGGGCACAACTTCTTAGCCCTAACCCCAGACTGGCCACTCAGTATTACAGTGTGGTGCGTCAGCTAAATTCCATTGTGTACCATATCCAAATTGAGTGTGAGAATAACTTTTTAAAAATACAGCTTCATTTACAGTTCAATCAGTTCAATTTGCAGCTGTTTCTCTGTGTTATTTGATCCTGACCTAATAAATTGGTCAGAGTGTTGATGTTTTTTTGCACTTGTCTTAGTAGGTGTCATGTTCTAAGGGTGCAGGCAGGCAGGAGTCCAAAGCCAGTCCAAGGTCAAAGTCCAGGAAGTCAAGCAGGAGCCGAGTCACCAATGCAGAATCACAAACCGGAATCAAATCAGTGTCCAAAAGCCACAAGGTCAGGGTGCCGAGGAAATCAAGCAGGTCAGGATCAGGAATCAGGAAGGAGCATGGATGCAAGCCAGAGAATAGGCTTGTTGTTTCCACAAGGTTACCAGGTCCTGGGTGGGAGCTATATGGGAGTCTGATTGAGTCTGCTCCCTGGGTGGCAGTGACTCTGCTAGAACTCAGGGCTGAGAGATCTGAAGCATCGGCGTGCCTCATAGCTTTGCTCTGAAAGTTCTTTCCGGGGCCTGCTTCAAACTCTTGAGATGGTAGGAGAACTCAGAGGAGATTGATTGTCAACAGCTGACACTGGTGCCTGGAGAGTGATTGATGGGCCAGCTGCTGTTTGTTCAACTGAGGAACTGACTGGCAACTCTTCCAGGTCTGTTAACCCTTCCAGCTCCTCCTCGTCAGGGCTCATGACAGTAGAAGGGAAATAACAGAATTGAGGTATCCATGATGGCTTCTAGCCAAATCATTCTGACAGTGTTCCGCTTCAGGAAAAAAAATCTACTTAATGCTTCTAAAACAGATGCCAAGAGTCAAGTTCAAACTATTATCAAGTTTAATGCTTGTTAGGGTCCCCATCACCACCAGATATTGTGATACTGGGGTTGATAAGACAAAAGGAAAATGCCTGCCAAATACCTGATTTTTCACAGAATGGTTTTTGGTTGACGAGAGACCTTTTCCTTGCATTCTGCAAAGTTCATGGACCTCTGCAGTTTATTTTAAGAGACTGGTATTTGTTTGGCCTAGTTTTATGTCAATTATCTAATCAGAAGCAGACTCAAAGCATCTTGGGCCGCGAAAGATACAGAGGAATGTATGACGGACTTCAAAGGAGCAAGAGTTCAATATCCATCTTAACCACAACAAGACTACATCAGATCCTCCACCCCACTCCCCACCCTCTTTGTCACGTAATTCGGGTTTTGGCTATCTCGTCAGCAGCTATATTTCTTTTCACTGATGGATTGAGAGTTGGATTTCAGTGCTGCAAACTTCACTTTCATGAGCAGAAAAGGCACTATCATATCACAGCGGTTCGTGGTGGAATACTGGTTATGAAAAGGCCTGTGAGATTGTTTAGGCGGAGAGGCAGTGGCTGGGCTGAACATCCTTAGTTAGGGTTGCCAACTCAGGGTTGGGAAATACCTAGAGATTTGGGGTGGGGGGTGGGGTATACTCAGTGGGGTATAAATGTGTTACAGTCCACCCTCCCAAGCAGCCATTTCATCAAGGGAAACTGATCTGTGTTGTCCCCAAGGGTGGAATTCTAGCAGGAGCTGCTTTGCATATTAGGCCACACACCCCTGATGTAGCCAATCCACCAAGAGCTTACAAAAAAGAGCCGTGTAACCTCTTGGAGGATTGGCTACATCAGGGGTGTGTGGCCTAATATGCAAAACAGCTCCTGCTAGAATTCCACCCCTGGTTGTCCAGATATCAACTGTAATTCTGGGAGTCCTCCAGATCCCACCTGGAGGCTGGCATCCCTATAGCTAAAGACTTGTCTGTTTGCTAGGGCTTTCAATTGTGTTTGAGTTGCAGGAGTGTTTTGGGGGGAGGGTTAGTGGGGTTTTGTCGTATTATGCGTGGTATAAATTCATAATTTTAAACTGCCTTATGCCACAAGGGAAAGATGCAGCATAAATATTTTGACAAATAGAGTCAACCCAGTGAGCTTCAGCTGTAAGTAAGAATTTAAGCCTAGAACTCAATGCACAGAACCACACTGGCTCTGTCTTGCGTTGCCAACCTCCAGAGAGACCTCCCCAAATTAAAATTGATTTCCAGAGGGATAAATACATTTAGAGGAAAGAATTCACTCCCAGAACCTTAAGGTTGCCAAACTCTAGGTGGGACCTAGAGATTTCCTGGAATTACAGCTGAACTCCAGATGACAAATGTCCTTCCCTGAGAGAAAATGGCTCCTTTGGAGGGTGGACTATGGCATTATACACTGCTGAGGTCCCTCCAGTTTGATGTAGTGGTTAAGTGCGTGGACTCTTATCTGGGAGAACCAGGTTTGATCCCCCACTCCACATGTAGCTGCTGGAATGGCCTTGGGTCAGCTATAGCTCTCACAGGAGTTGTCCTTGAAAGGGCAGCTGCTGTAAGAGCTCTCTCAGCCGTACCTACCTTACAGGGTGTCTGTTTTGTGTGTGTGTGTGGAGGGGGGAAGGTAAAGGAGATTGTGACCGCTTTGAGACTCAGAGTATAGGGTGGGATATAAATCCAATTCTGGTAGCCGACTCAAGGTTGACCCAGCCTTCCATCCTTCCGAGGTCAGTAAAATGAGTAAGCAGCTTGCTGGGGGGAAAGTGTAGATGACTGGGGGAGGCAATGGCAAACCACCCCATAAAAGTCTGCCGTGAAAACATCGTGATGCGACGTCATCCCAGAGTTGCTTGCACAGGGGACTACCTTTACCTTTTTATAAATCCAGTATGATGATGATTATCTTCTTCTTCTCCCCTCTCCAAACCCTACAATCTCCAAACTTCCACCCCTAAGATCTCCAGGATTTTCCCAACTGAAAGTTGGCAACCTTACAAGAATAAGAACATAAGAGAAGCCATGTTGGGTCAGGCCAATGGCCCATCCAGTCCAACACTCTGTGTCATACAGTGGCCAATTTATATATATATATATATATATAATTATACACACACACATATATATATACACACTGTGGCTAATAGCCACTGATGGACCTCTGCTCCATATTTTTATCTAACCCCCTCTTGAAGCTGGCTATGCTTGTAGCCGCCACCACCTCCTGCGGCAGAAGTACTTTCTCTATCATGTCACCCCACAGTCGACGTTTCTCCAAACTAAAGAACCCCAAGCATTTTAACCTTTCTTCATAGGGAAAGTGTTCCAACCCTTTAATCATTCTAGTTGCCCTTTTCTGGACTTTTTCCAATGCTATAATATCCTTTTTGAGGTGCGGTGACCAGAATTGCACACAGTATTCCAAATGAGACCGCACCATCGATTTATACAGGGGCATTATGATACTGGCTGATTTGTTTTCAATTCCCTTCCTAATGATTCCCAGCATGGCATTGGCCGTTTTTATTGCAATCGCACACTGTCTTGACATTTTCAGTGAGTTATCTACCACGACCCCAAGATCTCTCTCTCGGTCCGTCTCTGCCAGTTCGCACCCCATCAACTTGTATTTGTAGCTGGGATTCTTGGCCCCAATGTGCATTACTCTGCACTTGGCCACACTGAACCTCATCTGCCACATTGACACCCACTCACCCAGCCTCAACAGATTCCTTTGGAGTGCCTCACAATCCTCTCTGGTTCTCATCACCCTGAAGAATCCCCAAGGCTCAGACCTTTGTCCCACTCAACCTCCTGTTAATTCAGTCTCCTTAAGCAGGAGACCTTTGTCACACTGGGGTCATATATCCCGGTGAGTACATGACTGTCAATAGAAAGACACATATTCCAACAGTTTACCAATATGAATTGGAAGTCACTGTTGCTCAATGCACCTGAGACCCTGGAGAGCTGCTGCCAGTCTGAGCAGACAAAACTGGTGTTGACGGAAACAATGGTCTGATTCAGTATGAAGAAGAAGACTGCAGATTTATACCCCACCCTTCTCTCTGAATCAGAGACTCAGAGTGGCTTACAATCTCCTATATCTTCTCCCCCCACAACAGATACCGTATGAGGTGGGTGGGGCTGAGAGGGCTCTCAGGCAGCTTCATGAGTGTTATGTGGACCTGGGCCAATAATACACCAGAGTAACACCTGTAAGGCACATTCCATTGCCATAACATGAACTAGTGGTGGAATTCTAGCAGGAGCTTCTTTGCATATTAGGCCACACTCCCCTGTTGTAGCCAATCCTCTGAGAGTTAACAGGGCTGTTATTACAGGGCCTACTGTAAGCTCTTGGAGGATTGGCTACATCAGGGGTGTGTGGCCTAATATGCAAAGGAGCTCCTGTTAGAATTCCACCCCTGACATGAACTATTCTCTTGGAACAACAGAACTGTCCTTCCTCCATGGCAAAAGAAGCAGTTGTGATCTTGGATTGTGCATCTTTCTTTTTGTGGACTATCTCAGAAGTCAGCAGGGTGAGATTGCGGCAGTGTTACAAAAGAAGAAAAATAAGACAAGTTGTTATGGCACCTTGGAAGATGGAAAATTCCAAGCATATTTTGGCTTCCATGTTGATGAAGAGGGTTGCTTTTGGCCAGGAATTGAGCCTCAATAAACCAAAGAATTGTCAGTGTCTCCCCATGAAAGGCGTAGATTGCAATTGTCTCTTTTATTGGACCAAATTGTGCATAAAAATGCAATGAGATTGCAGATAAAACATAGCCTTTCAGGCTAATGAGAGACTTTTTTTTTTACTCCATTCCTGGCCTACCCCTTCTTTATAGAATGAATCCACAGAAGATTTTGCAGCCCACAAAAAAGAAAAAAATATATAGGGAGGGGAGGGGAGAGAGGAAGGAAGCTCTGTTGTGCTAGGTGTGGAATTCATTAGTATTTCACAGAAAAACCCGCAGAAGAGATATTCCTTTCACAAAAAGTTTAGGGGCCAAAGTAATTAGAGACAGTAGTTAGCAGTGCTAGGGAGTGGAGCTGTCTACTCCGGTTAATAGGCCCCAAGTGTCCCTTTTGATCTGAATCCCCATTCCTAAAATAATTTTAGGGGTCTGTGTTTCTGGCTTGTAGCTCAGTGGTAAGAGCTGATGTTTTGCAAACAAAAGGTCCAAGGTTCACTCCCAATCGGCTCTCAATAAAGACACTTGGGGCCAAATTAGGGTATGTGCTCACATTGGTATTTAAATCCTAATGGCTACTTTTCTAAAGGCAACGAGGAGGCGATTCTGGCTGTAGAACTAGAAGAGGAGGGATGCTTAAAGTGAGGATCACCAGCTCTGGATTGGAGGATACCTGGAGAGTTTGGGGGTGGAGCCTGGGGAGGGCAAGGTTTAAGGAGGGGAGGGACCTCATTGATACAGTCCACCCTCCAAAACTCTCACTTTCTCCGGTGGAACTTATTCTGAAGATCCATAGCCTGCAGATCATTCCGGGAGATCTCCAGCCATCACCTGGAGTCCGGCAACTCTATGCTCAAGGCTTTTCTATCCTGCTGCTTTTCTGCCAGAATTCCCCACTCCCACATGTTACTTGCAGTTGAGGAGTTGTAGGTACATGTTCGAGAAGAGAAAATATGTCTTTCCAGCCCTTTTGGATGAAAAATGCTGGAGGAGAATCATGGGCGGAAGTGGTGGGTGGGAGAAAGATTCTGCAAACATACCATTTCTCTGCTCCAAATCACTCTTCCCTAGGGTTGCCAAATCCAATTCAAGAAATTGGGGGTGGAACAAGGAAATTTAGGGGGTGGAGCCGGGAGACATTGGGGGTGGAGCAAGGTTGTGACAAGCATAATTGAACTCCAAAGGGAGTTCTGGCCATCACATTTAATGAGACCGCACACCTTTTAAATGCCTTCTCTCAGTTGGAAATAATGAAGGACAAGGGCACCTTTTTGGGGGACTCATAGAATTGGATCCCCTGGAGGGTGTTTTGAGGAGAGACATTGGATGTTATGCTGCAAATTTGGTGCATGCACCTCAAAACACAACCCCCCCCCCAGAGCCCCAGATAACCATGGATCAGTTTTGCATTATACCCTATAGGAATCAGTCTCCATAGGGAATAATGGAGTGCCCAGCAGACATCTCCCCCGCTTTCTGATGACCCTGAAGCAGAGGGAGGGCCTCCAAACCGGAGGATCCCCTGCCCCTACCTGGAGAATCCCCAAAGATGCTTTCCTCCAGTACAGAAGGGGCTGTTGGTATTTAATACATGCTTGCATGTAATGTGTCCTTCCACCAGGTAGAAAGGGGTGAAGCCTAATTCATGAGTGCTGGGAAATGAGGTGGTGGAATGCTGAGAGGGGCAGAACACCACTTCAGAAGAAGAAGACGACATTGGATTTATATTCTGCCCTCCACTCAAAAGTCTCAGAGTGGCTCACAATGTCCTTTATCTTCCTCCCGCACAACAGACACCCTGTGAGGTGGGTGGGGCTGAGAGGGCTCTGACAGAAGCTGCCCTTTCAAGGACAACTGCTATGAGAGATATGGCTGACCCAAGGCCATTCTAGCAGCTGCAAGTGGAGGAGTGGGGAATCAAACCCGGTTCTCCCAGATTAGAGTCCACACACTTAACCACTACACCAAACTGGCTCACTTCAGAACTCAGGTGGTGCGGATTCCAGCTTTGAATATTCTTCTTTTTAAATCTCTACCTACAAATGGGGGGTGGAACCTGGCACAGCAGAGAGAGAGAGAGAGATGGTCATATGTTTACCAACCTCCAGGTGGTAGCTGGAGATCCCCCCCCCCCCAGTACAACTAGGGTTGCCAAGTCTCTCGCGGATTCTGGTGGGAGACTTTTTTCATGCACTCATAGCATCATCATGCTGGTGAGGTAGCACGCCAGCCACTCTGGACATTTTGGGGAAAACTCTATGGTTTTCCTGGACGCTGTAGCAATTTGGGAAGAAAACTCTGTGGTACCATAGAGTTTTCCTGGAAACACCGAGAGCAGCCGGCGTGATGACATCATTGTGGGCTGGTGGGTTGGGGTCCCCCAAAGCAGGAGAACCCCTGCCCCACCTGGAAGCTTGGCAGCCCTAAGTACAATTGATCTCCAAGCAACAGATTAGTTCACCTTCTAAATTGCTAGAGCATCTGGGAAAACCATAGAGTTTTCCCGGATATGCCCAGACCGGCCAGCATGTGACATTGCTGGCATGATGACATCACTTCCGGGTGATGTCATCACACAGCTGACATTGCATGGGGATCCCCCCCCACTGGCCCACTGTGGGCTGGCAGGTTGGGGACCCCCAAAGTGGGAGAACCCCTGTGGCTGGCTGTTCTGAGCCCTGTTCCCCCACTGCTGCACCTGCTTCATGTTTCAGGAAAGTAGGCAAGTCTCTTGCTGGTGGGGCTTGGGACTGGCAGGTGGTTCCCACCCAGCTACAACCACTGCCTGAGGAATGGGGAAGCTGTGGGTCTCCTTAAAGTGTAGCAAGCAATAAAGAGAATCATAGAAAGAGACTGAAATAAGCTACTTACAAATTTTGTGGGCTGCTTATGTGACTTTGATTTTTCATGTGTTTACTCATGTTTCCTAGACACTTTATATAAATTGGTCAGAAGTAGTACTTGAATTGTATTAGTTATTTGTCACGGATCTTTCCCTAAGGTGTAGGCCTGGATAGAGCTCTGTGTTTTTCTAAAGGTCCTGTTTTTGAATTTATAATCTTTGTTAGGACTGGAGCTGACTTTGTCTCTTGGAAAGATGTTATGTTGGATAAGGAGTATAAGATATCTTTTTGTTAGATAATGCCCTGCTTAATGGAATGTTTTTTGCTCAATTCAGGGCTTTTTTTGAGCAGGAATTCACAGGAATGCAGTTCCAGCTGGCTTGGCATCAGGGGGTGTGGCCTAACATGCAAATGAGTTCCTGCTGCAGAGGAACTGATCTCTAAAATCTGTAGACTCTCTAGAACAGGGGTGTCAAACATGCAGTTCAGGGGCTGAATCAGGCCCCTTGAGGGCTCCCATCAGGCCCCTAAGCAACTGGCTGTCATCTGCTCCCTTCTACGTATATCTTGCTTCTTAATGCTCAATTGCACAGGAGCTACAGAGCAAAACCTCTATTTTCTCCATTGGCTGAGGCTCCTCCTTTGGAGAGGAAGTGGGGAGGAGAGAGAGCTTGCACAGCAGAGCTACTGAGCCAAGCCCCTCTTTCTTCTATTGGCTGTGGCTCCTCCCCCTCCTGATCCCCTGGGGAAGGAGGGAAAGAGCCAGAGCTTTCTTTGCCCAGTTCCCTGAATCTTATGGGAGAAATACAAATAAAGTGTCTTAACCAATGAGTGCTAACATTTTGAGCATATTTTAAGTTTAAAAAAATATATTTGTGTTTGTGTTCTTTATAAAATTTATATCTCTGCTACCTAATCTTACACAGGTACACACATGGCCTGGCTGGACATGGCTCAGCCCAACCAACATGGCCCGGCTCAACAAGCTCTCATTTCTGTCAGATCTGGCCCTCATAACAAATGAGTTGGACACCCCTGCCTAGAATCTGTAGATGAGCTGACATTCAGAAGGGTCTCACCCGGAGGCTGGTATCCCTAACTTAGACTGCACATATTGAGAAGATTGTGGGGCAGCGTCTGCTCTGCTACATGCAGCCGGTAGGGCACGGAAAACATTTAACAACTGAAAGGGCTCTTCTTGTCTCTCACTGCAGGGGGAAATTTTTGTAGCAGTGAAGACAGCATATTTTACAACACAGACACGCCATACCAGGCAGAATGCATGCACAACAAACGATGGCTCGCGCTGATCTCTTTAACATTCCCGTCGACCAGAAGCGCACCTCAGTGGAGCGTGACTCTTTCTTGGCTCGAGATTTATAAATTTCATTCCGTGGTCCGTGCCAGGTTTTTTAACATCTCATATTCTAAAGTGGAACCAACTCCGCGTGCGTATGTTTTTTAATGAAATACAAGCACATATTTTACATTTATTTTCATAACTCTCACTTAAAAACAATCCTTTGGAGGGGCTGTAGCTGGGTTAATAAAGCTGCACACACTTCTGAGGGTGGAAGGAGGCCTTCAAACCCTGATGCCGCACACCCAAGACAAAGTTGGCTGCGGGACAGAATTGAAAGTTACAAGGACACTGTTTGGCAAAGCAAATGCCACTCCAGGGACAGTAAGAGTTGTGTAGCAGGGGAATTGGCTGCTTCGGGAGGTGGTGAGCTCCCCCTCACTAGCAGTCTTCAAGCAGTGGCTGGATGAACAACTTGTCAGAGATGCTGAAGGCCAGGAGTGGCTAAACTGCAGCTCGAGAGCCACATGTAACTCTTTCACACATATTGTGTGGCTCTTGAAGCCCCCCCCCCCACTGCCCTGTTGGCTGGCTTGGAGAAGGTATCTGTCTTTGGTTTGGTGTAGTGGTTAAGTGCATGGACCCTTATCCGAGAGAACCGGGTTTGATTCCCCACTCCTTCACATGCACCTGCTGGAATGGCCTTGAATCAGCCATAGCTCTGTCAGAGGTTGTCCTTGAAAGGGCAGCTGCTGTGAGAGCCTTCTCAGCCCCATCCACCTCACAGGGTGTCTGTTGTGGGGGAGGAAGATAAAGGAGATTGTGAGCCACTCTGAGATTCGGAGTGGAGAGCGGGATATAAATCCAATATCATCATCATCTTTCAACTCACTCTCCAAGCCAGCTGGTGCCATTTAAAGTTACTTTCTTTCTACCTCTCCCTTCCTCCCCTATTTTCCTTCCTTCCCTCCCTCCCTCTCTTGCAGCTCTCAAACATTTGACGTTCATGTATTGTGGCTCTCAGACATCTGACGTCTATTCTGTGTGGCTCTTACATTAAGCAAGTTTGACCACCCCTGCTCTAGGCTGATCCTGCACTAAGCAAGGGATTGGACTAACTGGCCTGTATGGCCCCTTCCAACTCTGTGATTCTACAATTCCATCCCAAATGCATTCAAGTTGGAGAAAGGACTCCTGCGGTGTTTGCGGGAGATCACTTTAATGCAGATTAACTGCGCGTTAACCTTGGCATGTTTCTTTTACCCCTGCTATTATGGGTGGCAAAAAGCAGGGACTTTTCCAACTTTTCCCAGAGCATTTCATATGCAGGAATGATAATTGTGCCTCCTGCCTACTACATTTTATAGTCTATGAGCATTTGCCAGCAAAAATGGCAGCTGTGCATTCAGTTCTCTCCACTCTCAGTGAGTTAGGAAAATGCATGACGTGCCTTCATTTCTATCCCCACTCAGAAGTTTACCAACCCCAGGTGGTGGTTGGAGAGCTTCTAGGATTCCAACTCATCTACAGGCAACAGAGATCGGTTCCCCTAGAGAATGACTACTTTCTTGGGAAGTAGGGCTTCCAATCCCCAGGTGGGGACAGGGGATCCCCCAGTTTGGAGGCCCTTCCCCAGCTTCAGGGTCATTGCAAAGCAGGAAGGGAGGAGAGAAATGTCTGCTGGGCACTCCATTATCCCCTATGGAGACTGATTCCCATGGGGTATGATGGAAAATTGATCTGCGGGTATCTGGGGTTCTGGGGGGCTGTTTTTTGAGGTAGAGGCACCAAATTTGCAGCAGAGAATTTAATGACTCTCCTCAACTCCCCACCAAGTTTCAAAAAGATTGGACTGGGTGTGGCAAATTCTATGAGCCCTCAAAGAAGGTGCCCCTATCCTTCATTATTCCATTATTAAAAGGAACATGGTCCCTTTAAATGCGATGGCCAGAACTCCTTAGGAGTTCAATTGTGCTTGCCTTGCTCCTGGCTCCACCCCCAAAGTCCCCAGATATTTCTTGAGTTGGACTTGGCAACCCTATTTGGAAGGTGGACTCTAGGGAATTATGCACCACTGAAGTTCCTCCCCTCCCCAAATCCTGCCCTCCACAGGCTCCACCCCTACAACCTCCAGGGATTTTCCAACCTGGAGATGGCAACCCTCCTTGCATGGGGTTCCTAGAATGTCTCCCATCCAGACACCAGCCTGACTCATACTTGCTTCATTTAGCGAGATGGTTGTATTTTGGAGTCCAGTAATATCACCATATTATGTGTTTCTCCCAGTTTGGTTAAGTGTGCGTACTCTTATCTGAGAGAACTGGGTTTGATTCCCCACTCGCAGCTGCTGGAATAGCCTTGGGTCAGCCATTGCTCTCATAGGAGTTGCCCTTGAAAGGACAGCTTCTGGGAGAGCTCTCTCAGCCTCACCCACCTCACAGGGTGTCTGTTGTGGCGGGGGAGGTAAAGGAGATTGTGACCGCTTTGAGACTCTTGAGATTCAGAGTATAGGGCGGGATATAAATCCAATATCATCATCTTCTTCTTCCCTTAATAATAATAATAATAAATTTTAATTTATATCCCGCCCTCCCCGCCAAGGCAGGCTCAGGGCGGCTTACAAGACATAGTACATCGTACAATGATACAATAAAATTCAAACAATTAACAATTAAAATACAATTAGATATAAACAACATTTAAGTTAATAATACAAAACCACAATATAACATAAGATAGTGCTACAGTCTTTTATGATGATGATGCAATGGTTCCACCTTAAAAGGCCAGCTGACAGAGGACGGTTTTGCAAGCCCGACGGCACTGATTAAGGTCCCGTATGGCCCGCACTTCCTCTGGTAGCTGGTTCCACCATTGGGGTGCTGTTATCGAGAAGGCCCACTCCCTTGTCGCTTTTAGTTTGGCCTCCTTTGGCCCAGGGATTTTCAACAGATTTTATGAGCTAGATCTCAGAACTCTCTGGGGAACATATGGGGAGAGACGGTCCCTAAGGCAGGCAGGTCCTCGGCGATATAGGGCTTTAAAGGTAATAACCAGCACCTTGTAATGAACTCGGTATACAGTTGGCAGCCAGTACAGTTCCTGTAGCCTAGACTGTATATGTTCCCACTTAGGGAGTCCCATTAACAGACTGGCTGCGGTGTTCTGCACTAGCTGCAGTTTCCGGGTTCGGCACAGGGGCAGCCCCATGTAGAGGGCATTACAGTAGTCTAACCTCGAGGTCACCGTTGCATGGATCACTGTTGCCAGGTCGCCACGCTCCAGGAAGGGAGCCAGCTGCCTCACCCGCCTAAGATGAAAAAAGGCAGAAAAAAGGCAGATAGCAGTGGCTGCTATCTGGGCCTCCATTGTCAGAGAAGGCTCCAGTAGCACCCCCAAGCTCTTGACCCTGCGCATCGCTTCCAGTGGTGCACCATCAAAAGCCGGTAGGGGAATTTCCCCTCCCAGACCGCCGCGGCCCAGGCAAAGGACCTCTGTCTTCGCTGGATTTAACTTCAACCCACTCAACCTAAGCCAACCTGCCACGGCTTGCAACGCCAGGTCCAGATTTTCAGGGACATCGTCAGTCCGGCCGTCCATCAGTAGATAGAGCTGGGTGTCATCAGTATACTGGTGACAACCCAGCCCATATCTCCGGGCAATCTGGGCAAGGGGGCGCATGTAGATGTTAAATAGCATCAGGGAGAGGACCTCCCCCTGAGGTACCCCACAGTTAAGTAGGTGTCTCTGGGATAGTTCTCCCCCAATCGCCACCCTTTGTCCCCGACCTTCAAGGAAAGAGGAAAGCCACTGCAAGGCCAGCCCCTGAATCCCTGTTTTGGCAAAGTGGCGGGTCAGCAACTGATGGTCGACATATCGAATGCAGCCAATAGGTCTAACAACAACAGTACTGCCGAACCACCTCAATCCAGATGCTGCTGGAGATCATCCATGAGGGCAACAAGCACTGTCTCCGTCCCATGGCCCGGACGGAAGCCGGACTGGTACGGATCTAAGGTGGAAGCGTCATCCAGAAAATTCCGCAACTGCGACGCCACTGCCTTCTCTATAATTTTGCCCAAAAAGGGCAAGTTTGAGACTGGCCGATAATGCGCCAATTTGGCCGGATCTGATGTAGCCTTCCCTTACCTGTCCAGCAGCAGCCAATAATATAGTAGGATGATGCAGAAATGAATAGCATGGTGATGTCACACACAAAGCGCATATCAGTAAGTAGATACTAGAGGAAGAATTAAGATGTACAGATGTTCTTACAACAAAGAATACTGACTTATTTAAAAACAACTATGAAAAGCTTTGGTGGAAAATTAAGGTGGACTTACAAAAATGGAATAAGTTAAATTTGTCTATCCTGGGTAGAATATCAGCAATAAAAATGAATGTATTACCAAGAATAATGTTCTTGTTTCAAACTATACCAATAGTGAAAGAAGATAAACAATTTCATAAATGGAAGAAGAAACTTTCAGAATTTATATGGGCTGGCAAGAAACCAAGAATTAAGATGAAGATCCTGACAGACGCTAAAGAAAGGGGAGGCTTCCAAGTACCGGATTTAAGACTATATCATGATGCAGTTTGTTTGGTATGGATTAAGGCTTGGATAGTGTTATTAAACAGAAAATTATTAACATTAGAAGGCCATGGAAAGGTTTTTGGTTGGCATGCATATTTGTGCTAGGGGAAAAGTAAAATGGATGGTTTTTTCACACCTCATTATGTAAGAAGTAGTTTGCTTAAAACTTGGTTGAAATACCAAAAATATGGAGATGAGAGGAAACCGCTGTGGATTGTGCCAACGGAAGTAATAAAGTTATATTCGGATATTGAAGATAAATGGTTACAAGATAAACAATTGTTAAAAATACAAAGAGGCAAAGCAGAATTAAAATTAGTGGAAGAATTGGATTATAAATTTAATTGGTTTCAATGGTTACAAATTAAAAGTCTGCTGAAGCAGGATATTAGGAATGAAGGAATAAGACAAGAACAAACAGAAATGGAGAAAATGCTGTTTGGTGAGGACGTAAAATTGATCTCAAGAGTATATAAACTGTTACTGAAATGGTCTACAGAGGAAGAAGTGGTAAAATCTCAAATGACAAAGTGGGCAATTAATATAAACAAGGAAATTCAGATGGAACAATGGGAATATTTGTGGAAGAACTCTATGAAAATATCGACATGTAACAACATAAAAGAAAATTGTTACAAAATGTTGTATAGATGGTATATAACACCAAAAAAACTGTCGAAAACAAATAATCAGATGTCTGATCGATGTTGGAAATGTAAAAAACATGAAGGGTCCTTCTACCATATGTGGTGGACTTGTGAAAGGGCTGTACGATATTGGCAAATGATCCAGCAAGAAATGTCAAAGATTTTGGGATACAAAGTGAAGAAGGCACCAGAAATCTTTTTGTTGGGATTACAAATAGAAAATTTTCCGAAGCAAGACAGAACATTACTTTGGTACATGCTTTCAGCTGCACAGACCTTGTATGCGCAGTTGTGGAAGCAAAATAAAATTCCAGAAAAATGGGACTGGGTTATGAAAATTATGCACTGGAGTGAAATGGACAAATTAACAAGAACACTAAAGGAACTTGATATGGAAAAATTTAATAATGAATGGCAAAAGTTTCAGAACTATGTGGAAGAACATTGGAGAGTGAAAGGACACTTGGTGATATTTGATAATGGAGAACTTGTTTATCAGCTATTTTTAATTTACTGAGATAAGAATGATAGTTAAAATGAGAGTATGAGAAAATATTTTGTTCTTTCTTAAAAGATTATAATAAGATAGATAATATGACTTAATTTAGTAATATATTGGATCATTAATCGAATGAGGTAATAACCATAAAGAAGTATAAGTTCCTTTTTTCTTTTTAAACAGTTTTTTTTAAATGTTAAATTACCGTTATTGCTTTTATATTGCAAGTAACACTGGGAAAGTCTTGAAAGGGAGGAGGGGAGGTGGAAATGTGATGCAACATATTGACTTTTATTTGAGAGAAGTAAATGAAATAGTGATATAATATGTTGTAGAATAAAAAAAAATGTTTTTACAAAGATGTACAGATGCCATTCCTACATTTATGGTCATTTGCTTGCTCTAAGTCTAAGAGATCAATAGACTGACTTTTTTTGTAGGGGTTTTTTTTTGCAGTCAAATATTCACAAAATCTTAACCCTTTAAATCCCCCCCTTTTCTCGCTAGAGTCCCTGTGGGACCCAAACATCATTTACAAAACAAGTGTCCCTATTTCTTAACAGGAATAACTAAGCTGTGTTCAGTGATCCTGAGCATACATTTACTCACGACTTTTTTTTGTAGCAGGGATTCCTTTGCATATTGGGCCATATACTCCTGATCCAGCCAATCCTCCAAGAGCTTACGGGGCTCTTAGTACAGGGCCAACTGTAAGCTCCAGGAGGATTGGCTACATTAGGGATGTGTGGCCTAATATGCAAAGGAGTTCCTGATACAAAAAAGCCCTGCATTATATAGGGATGCTAGCCTCCAGATAGGACCTGGGGATCCCCTGGAATTACAGTCCATTGGCAGATGAGAGAGATCTGTGATTGTATATTTTTTTTTTTGGGGGGGGGAGTATTTTTGTATATTTGTTTGTGTGTGCACCTGGAAGTCATGTCGACCTCTGGTGACTGACCTCGATTTGGGTCCTGGAACAAAGTTTGGATCCAGTGGCACCTTTTAGACCACACGAAAGCTAATACCTTGAATAAAACTTTGTTGATCTTAAAGGTGCCACTGGACCCAAACTTCATTCTGTAGATTTAGGGACATCTTTGGAGAACTTGTTCATGGTGAGTCCTTGTGTATCTGGGAGCAAACTCTTACCCGGGAGAACTGGGTTTGATTTCCCACTCCTCCACTTGCACCTACTGGAATGGCCTTGGGTTAGCCATAGCTCTCACAGAGGTTGCCCTTGAAAGGGCAGCTGCTGTGAGAGGCCTTCTCAGCCCCACCCACCTCACAGGGTGTCTCTTGTGGGGGGAGAAGAAATAGGTGATTGTAAGCCGCTCTGAGTCTCTGATTCAGAGAAAAGGGCAGGGTATAAATCTGCAGTCTTCTTCTTCAAAGGCGGGTTTGCCTCCCCACAGTTAGGCTTAAGGCTTACAGTGTCCCCCATATAACTTAATGAGGGCCACTGGGTGCCATTCCAGCCCCTACCTGCATAGTTTCATCCTGCATTATTTTCTTGGGTATCTTACAGTGGGACACAATGAGAGGAACCAGTTTTTGTATAGGTGATATATAATGTATTACTGATTCCCCACTAGCCTTGTCCCGGTCTCACACTCTTTTTCTCCGTGGGGCTTCCATCTGATTTCACACAAGCTGCCTTGGAGCTGCAACTTACCCTGCCTCTTTCCTGCTTCAAGCAGAAACCCATTTTCAGAGGATCTTGCTTGCCATGGAAAAGAGGTGGGGAGAGTCGCAGCTCCAAGGCAGGTTGTGCGAAATCGGACAGAAGTGCCACGGAGAAGAGGAGCGTGAGACTGGGACAAGGCTAGTGGGGAATCAGTCTATGTCTTCTAGCTTCCCATATTTTGGGCACTTTATCATTCATTCCCCCTCTGCCCAGCTCCCCCCCTCCTGTTTTTGTACTGCTTCGTGGAATTTCATTATGAGCAGCTAGTGATGGAATAATAATAATAATAATAAACCTTTATGGAATATTAGGGATATTTAAAAAAAAAAAAAAACCAACAGAACAAAGTGGCATTTTATCAAACCGAAGTCACAGTGGGACATAACAATGTGGTATCCTCCCCCCCATCCCCTGTGATTCATTTCATATTTTCCCTCAAATGTTTTGGCTGATGAATCTCAACACAAACATGGGCACGATTTCCAGCCTTTGATGACTTGGCTTCTAATCACTGTCATCCCCCCACCCCATGACCCAAAATTCTTGTTTAAATCCATCCTGACTTTGTTTTGACTCGTACATCAGTGGTATGATTCACACACATCAGATGGCGTAATCTGTTAAACGAATGGAGCGACACTCTGAACAGGCCTTATGAACATAGGAAACCACGTTATGTGAAATAAAACTACTTGTCAATCTTGCCCAGTTTCATCCCCACTGACCTTTACCCGAACATGGAAAGGGAGATTTCACCACAATACTCAGGCCTTTTTTTGTAGAAAAAGTCCATCAGGAACTCCGTTGCATATTAGACCACACCTCCTGACACCAAGCCAGCTGGAACTGTGTTCCTGTGTCTTCCTGCTAAAAAATAAAGCCCTGCCAATACCTATCTGAGTTCCTTCAACTGGAGGTGCTGAGGGTTGAAGCTGAGCTCTTCAATATGCAAAGCGTGTGAGCTTATGGCTCTTTGTGAGATAAGGCAGCATGGTATAGCTCAATCTCATCCGCTCTTGGAAGCTTAACAAGTTCAGTACTTGGGATGGGAGATCACCATCATCGTATGGCAGATGTGTGTAATATAGCCAGGAGATCCTAAGATTGTCTGGCAGACACAAGTTCTAGCTCTTTTAGCGTTATGCACCACTAGGTGGTGAGCTAGACTTATTTTTAAGGCAAGGAGATGTTTCAGAGGTGGTTTTGCCATTGCCTGCCTCTGCATCATAACCCTGGTATTCCTTGGAGGTCACCCTTCCAAATACTAGCCAAGGCTGACCATGCATCGCTTCCGAGATCTGATGAGATCAGGCTAGCCTGGGCTGTCCAGGTCAGGTCAGGAGATTGTGAAGAGTACGGTAATGCTGATCCTGCTGTCGCACCCATGCAGAGCCAGTTTGGTGTAGTGGTTAAGTGTGTGGACTATTATCTGGGAGAACCAGGTTTGATTCCCCACTCCTCCACTTGCAGCTGCTGGAATGGCCTTGGGTCAACCATAGCTCTAGCAGAGGTTGTCCTTGAAAGGCAGCTGCTGTGAAAGCCCTCTCAGCCCCACCCACCTCACAGGGTGTCTGTTGTGGGGGAAGAAGACAAAGGAGATTGTGAGTCACTCTGAGATTCAGAGTGGAGGGCGGGATAGAAATTCATTGTCGTCGTCAGATCCAAGAAGTCATACAGATTACAGAGAGTGAGTGCATTGTATTGGTGAAAGTGCTGGGCTAGGATCTGAGAGGCTCCACTTGTGCCATGGAAGCTTTCTGGTTCACCTTAGGCCAGTCACGCACTCTCAGCCTAACCTACCTCACAGGGTTGTTGTGAGGATAAAACAGAGAAGAGGAGAATGATGAAAACTGCTTTGGGTTCTCCTCAGGAAGAAAGACAGGATAGAAATAAAGTAAACAAACAAATTATAGCATGCTGTACCTAGACTGTAGTATACATCCTTTGGGTATATACACACTACACCAAATAATGCATTTTGCAAATAGATTTTTGCTATTCTTACACAGCAAAAATCCAGTTGCAAAAGGCATTATTTAGCATAATGTGAACGCAACCTTTGGCTTGGAACTGTATCTTGTTGCAGATCCAATAGTGTGAAAGTCATGATTCAGAATGCATTCTTGGGTTTGCGTGTTTGGGGGCATTGGCTACAGTAGAACAGGGGTCCCCAACCCCTGGGCTGTGGACTGATACTGGTCCATGGCCTGTTAGCAACTGGGCCCTGGAGTGAGACAGATGCACCGCACCACCCCTTTCGCTTGCCCGAGTCCCAGGCAGATGAAAGAGGCAGTGCAGCCTCACTCCAATTTCATTCGCCCAGGTCCAGGGCAGGTGGAAGGGGCAGCATGGTAGTGACCTTTGGCTACTCCTCATTTAAAGACCCCCCCCCATGGGGGGCAGGGAAGGGGTGTGGGGGCAGCCTGGGGCAGCAAAAACCCCAGCACCCCCCACCAGTCCGTGTGAAAATTGTCTTCCACAAAACCGGTTCCTGGTGCCAAAAAGCTTGGGGGCCACTGTAGTAGAAGACAAGTATTTGGTGATTGTAAGGGCAGCTGCTCAGGGAGTTTTTGAACTGTTCTTCTTTGGCTATATTAAAGGACGGATAGGACAGACATCTCTCAGAGATGTTTCTGGTATGGGGTCTTCTGCAATAGGACAATATACTGGGCAAAATGACCTCCTGGATTCTAGCCAGCATTGCAGATGTAACATCAATAAAGGTGCAATGGTTCTGGTGTGGGGTTGCCAACCTCCAGAAGGGACTTGGAGATCTCCTGCTATTACAAATGATCTCCAGACATTAGAGATCAATTCTCTTGGAGAGAATGGCTGCTTTGGAGGCTGGACTCTATGGCAGTATACCATGCTGAGGTTCCTCCTCTCCCAAAACCCCACCTACCACAGGCTAAACCCCCCCCCCCAAAAAAAAATATCTCCTGGTATTTCCCAACCCAGAGCTGGTAACTCATGACAGAAGCAGGCAGTAGATTCCCATGCTTTTTTCCCCACCTTCCCTTCCCTTAGCCAGTTTGGGGTAGTGGTTAAGTGTGCGGACTCTTATCTGGGAGAACCGGGTTTGATTCCCCACCCCTCCACTTGCGCCTGCTGGAATAGTCTTGGGACAGTCATAGCTCTCGCAGGAGTTCCTTGAAAGGGCAGCTGCTGCGAGAGCCCTCTCAGTCCCACCCACCTCACAGGGTGTCTGTTGTGGGGGGAGAAGATATAGGAGATTGTAAGCCGCTCTGAGTTCAGAGAAAAGGGCGGGGTATAAATCTGCAGTTTTCTTCTTCTTCTTATACCAGGGGTGGCCAAACTAGCTTAACATGAGTCATATAGAATGAACAAGAGAGCCACAAGACATGAACATCAGATGTTTGAGAGCCACAGACAGGAAGGAAGGAAGGAAAATAGGTGGGGAGAGAGGGAGAGCTGGCTTGGCTTGGAGAAGTGATTTAAAGAGAGAAATGACATTTCCAAGTTTGCCGACAGGGTGGTGAGGACTTCAAGAGCAACACAATATGTGTGAAAGAGCCACATGTAGTTCCCGAGCCGCAGTTTGGCCAGCCCTGCCTTATACGTTGTTTCTCTGTGTTCCTGTATCAGAGTTCACAATTACATGATGGCTGGTACGATTTTGTCCAAACTGGGTTTAGGATTCAAATTGATATAAGTGTACATTTTGAGAAAAAAAATCCTTTTTGCTCAGTCTTATTCAGTTATGCTTATAAAAATGGTGGAACTCCACATGTAATTCAGGATTGGTGCTTCTTTTACTTTTTATAAATTATAAGGTTGCCAGGTCTGACTCAAGAAATATCTGGGGGCTTTGGGGGTGGAGCCAGGAGCCTTTGGGGGTGGATCTGGGAGCAAGGGTGTGACAAGCACGACTGAACTCCGAAAGGAGTTCTGGCCATCACATTTGAAGGGACTGCTCTCCTTTTAAACACCTTTCCTCCATTTGGAAAAATGAAGGATAGGGGCACTTTCTTCGGGAGCTCATAGAATTGGACCCCCTGGTTCAGTCTTTTTTTAACATGTGTGGGGTGTGTGTGTGTTGAGGAGAGGCTCCAGATGCTATGCTGAAAATCTGGTGCTTCTACCTAAAAAAATAGCCCCCCCCCAAGCCCTACCCAGGATCAGTTTTCCATTATAGCCTATGAGAATCAGTCTCCACAGGGAATAATAGAATGCCCAGCAGACTTCCCCCCCATTTTCTGATAACCCTGAAGTGGGGAGAGTGTCTCCAAAATGAGGGATCCCCTGTCCCCACCTGGGGATTGGCATCCCTAAATGATGCCGATTACTTTCAGATTTCCTTCAGTTTTAGCTGATGATCTTTCAGATTTGGTTTACGTCTGTGGCTGCCTTGTCTTTCTCAATCTCTTCATGGATGTTCAGTTCTCACTTATGGAAGCACTGAGCTTTGATCTCTAAACCCATCTGTCCCAGCATTATCATTGTCGAAATATACATCACCTTCAGTTTAGTTTTGCTTTTTTTTTTTTAAAGACTTTGTCTGAACCTTTTGTGAACCTTGACTGAATTTTAAGACTGCTATGCAACTTGGACCCAGGTGATTTTCACGTTTTGGATTTTTATCCTGAACATTTGAGCTCTTTTGTGGGCTGTCAGTCTCCAAAGCGTTAAATGAAGAAAACCCAACTCCGATTAAAAACTTGTATTTTCAACTATAATATTTTAACAGGCGGCTGAAATGCAGAGCTAATCCTGTTGGGACTTGTAAGTATGCATAAAATGAGGATAGTTATTCAAACTAGTGTGCCCCAGAAATTTCTGTGGCACGGAGATTAAACAGATGATGTGTATGGGAAAGAGCAAGCTCTTACACTTTCCTTACTGTTGTTTGTGCTGCTTTCTGATAATGAGATGTAGGAACGTTTGCATTCTTTGAAGAAAACATGGACATTCTGAGGTAGAAGGAAGGGCAGCGGAACAGAAGAAAGATGTTGGCTGGGGAAGTAACTGTTGGCATAGAGGAGGGGTCCCCAACCATTTTTGGCCTATGGCTACCTTGGGAATATTGATACACAAAATGGCTGCCACCAGATGGCTGCCAGAAGAGGCAGAGCCAGCCACAAAATGGCTGCCATAGCCTACCTTCATTCAACCAGTGCTGTGATGGCACTGCTGCCAAAGCAACATTTTTAAAAATCTGCCAACCTGGTCAAATCTCCAGTGGCACTTGCCATTCAGAAGACCTGCTGTGTGAAAGCCCCATCTGGCATAGGCAACTGGGGAAGAACCATAGCTCAGAGAAAAGCAAACGTTCCTTGGTAATGCATCTGTTTTGTATGCAGCAGGCACCATTTCTGACATGTTCAGTTAAAAGTATCACATAAAAGGTGATGTGAAAGAACTAGAGAGATGCTGGCTGTATGGTCCTTGATAGATCAATGGACTTATTGGGTATAATGCAGCTTCATGTTCAATGGAAGAACACACTTTTATCAGGAAGTAACAGTATCAATCCTCGGTAACTCTAATTAATGGATTTCAGATGGTGGATGCTGGAACATTTTTTTCTCTGTGAAGAACAACTGCCAGTCAGGGTAGACAACCCTGAGCAAGATGGGTTCCATGATCTGACCTCACAAACTCTGTGCATTCATTCGCTTCATAAGCCATTTCCAAGGCTTATCTGATTCATATCCTGAAAGTAGGGTTGCCAGCTATGAGTGGAGAAATACCTGGACATTTGGAGGGGGGGGGGCTGGAGCCTGGGGGAGGCAGGGTTTGGGGAGGGGAGGTCCCACAAGGAAGTGAAACTCTGTGCAAGTAGGTTTCATAGGTTCATGTCCGAAGGTCATCTTAGCCTTAGAGGTGAAAGAAATGCTCGGAAACCTTCCAGTCTCTGGAGCCAATGGCAGGAACAAGATTTGCCAGCTGTAACATCTGAAAACTCCCAGAAGGCATCAATCTGAAGAAGGGTTTGGACGCTGAGGAAGGGTCAAGTAGCAAAGGACCATTCTCATTTCACCTCCATCCCTGTCTTCAGGGCCAGCCCTAGACTGTCCGGCATCCTAGGCAAGGGTAACTTCCGGCGTGCGCTCCCCTGCACTGATAACATCACCAAGTCACATGGGGGATGCCCAATTTGGTGCCCTAGAAGGCTGGCGCCCTAGGCAGTTGCCTAGTTTGCCTAGTAGCAGGGCTGGCCCTGCCTGTCTTTACTTCTCCCTCACCCAGGATTCCATTGTTTACTTCACCAACTTTAATCATCTTTCCTCTCTGAAGCCCCTCTCAAGAAAATCTTGTTTATAACTCAAGCTAACTTGAGAGAGTTGGACTGGCCCTGGGCAAAGGACGTTCTAAGTAGAGTGTTATTTTCGGCAAACACACTGACGTATTTGTCAGGAAGGGTCTTGCAGATTCCTGGATCAATTCTGTTGCCAAATTCTTTTGTTCTCAAAACTATACATTGACTGCTGATGTTGGCTCGTGGACTAGATATTTTTCCTCAGGCTGTCGTCCCACAAAACCATACTGAACTAGGCCAATAACAAAGCTTGCGGAGAGTAAAAATAGTACTAATGTTCTAAAATAGCTCCTAAAGAGTTTTCTTCTTAAAACATTCCAGGTTTTGATGTCGCTCCGATTTATGGATGCCGTCCTGTATGTAATTACTTGGAAGTAAATTCCTGGCAATTCACCGGTGATTACATTCCAGTAACTATTCATAGGATTAAGTTGTTGAGGATGGGTGAAGGTGTCACCCATCACCACGGCTAGTTTGTTGACTTGGACCATGACTGGTGAGAAGCCTAAATTCAAATCTTTATGAAAAGTTGCAGAGCTTTTTTAATAGCAGGAACCCTTTGCATACTAGATCACACACCCCTGATGTAGCCAATCCTCCAAGAGCTTACAGGGCTCTTAGTACAGGGCTTGTTGTAAGCTCCAGGAGGACTGGTAGGGCTGCCAAGCCCGAAGTCCGGGTGGGGAATCCCCCGCCTGGGAGGTTCCCAACCCATCCGGCCCACATTGGGCCGGCAGGGGGAACCCCCCTACGTTGCTGGCACGATGACATCACCTGGAAGTGATGTTATCAAAATGGTGGCGCCCATGCGGGGCTGCTCTCGGCATTTCCGGGAAAATAGGTAGCATAGAGTTTTTACCTCCCAAATGGCTAGAGTGTCCAGGAAAACCATGGAGTTTTCCCGGAAACGCCTAGAGCGGCCCCTCATGGGCGCCACCATTTTGATGACATCACTTCCACGTGACATTACTGCGAAGCGTGTGTGCAAAGCATGCACAAAAGTCCCCCACTATGGAAAACTGGGGACTTGGCAACCCTAAGGATTGGCTACATAAGGGGGCGTGTGACCTAATATGCAAAGTAGTTCTTGCTACAAAAAAAAAAGCCCAGTGAGAGTATTTGTAACAGTCTAGGCTAAAATTTTCCATTTAGGATGGACAAATGTCATGTGACCTTGCAGGATGAAGCTCCTGGGAACCAGCTACATAATAGGATGAGAACAGCAAGAGAAGAAGATTCTGCACATCCAGATTAAGTGGGCACCAGCACTCACTCAGGCTCTGAGTCTAAGTTTTAAGAGAGGGTATATAACAGGGGTGGCCAAACTGTGGCTTGGGAGCCACATGTGACTCTTTCACACATATTGTATGGTTCTTGAAGCCCCCTGTGCCTCATTAGCCAGCTTGGAGAAGGCATTTCTCTGTTTAAATCACTTCTCTAAGCTAAGCCAGCTGACTGCTTGGAGAATGTATTTAAAATGGCTTTCTTCCTTCCTCTCCCTCCCTCCCTCCATCCTCCTTCCCTCTCCCTCACCTGTATTGCGGCTCACAGTCATCTGAGGTTCATGTCTTGTGGCCCTCAGACATCTGACATTTATTCTATGTGGCGCTTACATTAAGCAAGTTTGGCCACCCCTGGTATATAACATGTTGTTATAGCCATCCCTGAACCAGACGCATTCCCAGAATGCAGTACTTCTGTGCTCCCTGAATTAGTACTTCTGTGCTCGCCTTGTTAGCCTTCATCTGGTCCAATGCAGACCTTTGTTTTACACATAACACATGAAGCTGCTGTATACAGAATCACGCAATGGATCCATCAGGATCAGTATTGTCTACTCAGGCAAGCAGGAAATCTCACATGAAATCACATGAAACTGCCTTCAAACTGCCTCAGACCCTTGGTCCATCAAAGTCAGTATTGTCTACTCTGACCGGCAGCAGCTCTCCCAGGTCTCAGGCAGAGGTCTTTCGCATCACCTACTACCTGCTCCATTTTTTAACTGGAGATGCTGGGGATTGGACATGGTATCTACTGCATGCAAAGCAGATGCTCTACTGCTGAGCTACAGCCCTTCTCTTGGGTTTCTGGTAGAGGTCTTTCACATCACCTGCTGTCTGATCCTGGAGATGCTGGGATTGAACCCAGGACTTTCTGTGTGGAAAAGAGATGCTCTATCGCTGGGCCACAGCCTGTCCCTAGGAAGGGCTGCTAAACTCCCGCCGGGGTTGGGGGATCTGCCACCCAGGAGGGCCCATGCTCACTGGCAGGGAGCAGGCCGCTGGGAGGGTCCCTGCCCCCTAAGAACCCCGTCGGCACACGCCATCACTGACACGATGACGTCACCTGGAAGTGACATCATCACTCTGGGGATGGCGTGCTGGGATGCTCTAGGACTTGTGTTAAAGTACCACACAGTTTTACTGCGAATCCTAGAGCATTTCTGGTGTGACACTTAAAGAATCATGGTAAAATTCGATGGTACCATAAAGTTTTATTGCAAGTCCTAGAGTGTCCCTAGCGCAACATCCCTGGTGTGATGACATCAAAGCGTGCACAGTGGAGGGACTTGGCAACCCTATCCCTAGGCCTTCTCTGGCACTACTACCTCCCTTCCATATGTACTGTCAAAGTCCTACTGTTCCATAAATCTCTGGGGTTGGTGGTTAGATAGGAGAGGCCGATCGATTTTACCTGTTGAAGTCTCAGAGCTGCTAGAACTGTGTGGAGCCTCTGCCACACCTTAGTTAGCAGTATGAGGCTCTGCCAATCTACAGGAGTATTCTAAACGGGACTGCCTCAAAATGGGGATGTCTGGGCTCCTCTCCAAAGGAAGCAAATCTCTACTTCTTACTTCTGGACTTAATGGATAGGTTGCTACCACCAAGGAAGACGTTGCCTCAAGAGCTGATGCTTTATTTGTTTAAAATACTTGTCTCCTGCCTTCTCAATAAAAACGTTATTGAGGCAGATTATAACGTTCAGATAAAACAAAAACAAGTTTTTTAAAAAAATAAATAAATCTAAAAACCAATGAAAGCAAGAGGATTAAAACAGCCTAAAACTAACTGAGAAATGACAGCACCCAGATGATGACAAACCATCAACAAATATTAAAATAAGCCAGCAGACACAGAAAGCTGAGGGAAACAATCACCAAAAGGTTCAGGAGAATTCTCCCCCCCCCCCCCCCCGCAACACACACACAATGCCTAAAAGAGAGTATATTGGGAGCCAGGTGAGCAATTTTGGTTCCAGGACAGGAAAGGACCCTTTCTGGAACTACCATACCTAACATCTGATGTGTGGGGTGGGATGGGGGTGGGGGAAGCACAATAGGTAGATGCCTTCAATGAGCAGTCAAGTTTCTATGGGGAGGAGCTGGTCCTTCAGATCTGGGGCCTGAGGGCGTATTTGGAATATGGGGCCAGATTTCTTGAGCCTGAGGGCATATTTGGAATTCTGACACAGCATTGTGGGCCTAGCAACAAAATGGCTACTACACAAGGCAGAGCCAGCCACCAAACAATGGCTTCAGCTTAACTTCAGCCACACAGCGAAGATTCTTGTGCTGTGGTGGCAGCTTCTGCCAAAGCAACATTTTAAAATATCTCCACAGCGAATCAAATCTCCAATAGTCAATCACAAGCCTTGCTGGACAAAAGGCCTATGTGGCTCCACCCACTTTCTAAAAACACTTGGCGGGTGCTGGAAAAGGAGTTGGCGGGCACCATGTTGGGAATCCTTGCTTCAAATGTACCTGATTTGCTTCCTGGTCCCCTTAGAAAGTTTTTATTTGCCAGTGGGGAGTGGACATTGGCAAGCCTGATCTCTGAAGCGTTGTACACACTAAGCCTTGTGCATATGTGGCTCCTTTGCCTAAGCAGGGTGCTAAGGGGGTGAAATAAAGTAAGTTCAGCCAGCTCTGAATCAACCAAGAACACTTTATTGCAAGAAGAAATAGTCACAGAGGAATACAGGCAAAACTGCAACTATATACAATCTGGCCAATGCTAGCCACACCTCCCTAGCAGGCAACCATTATTCCTACTGGCTCTCTCCAGGAGCCTTCATTTGCATCTCTTTGTCACAGGTTGTTACATGTCTAGCATCCTGATTGGCCAGTTTGTCCAGGCTTCAGGATCCTGGTTTGCAAGGAGTGCCTGCCTCAAGCTCAGGCAACAGGAAACCAGTGAGATGCAATACATAACGGGATGGCGGGAGACAGAGACTTTGCATGATTTTTAAATGCAAAAAAAAAAAAAAGCTCTCCTCAGGGTCTATTGAGCATCATGTGCACAGGAGACAGTTTGGTGAATAGTGATGGAACGAGAACGCTTTATTAAATGCATGAGCGTTAAGCCTTAGGCCGATGCTCTCTAGCAGATGAAGTAATCTGTTTGTGCAGAAGAGTATATGTGGCATAGTGATTTATCGTGCATTTGCCGCAAATGCTGGCCTCCACGGGGACTTGCTGGTTTAGATTCTTTTTTCAAGCATGAGAGCTCAGTCCTGGCTTTTGTAACAAGAGAGTGTTTGAAAGAGAGACATGGCCATTGTACGGAATATGGAGGAACTTACATGGTTGTTCCTTGGAGACAGTTTATTGTCAGATTTTTATCCTGTCTTGTATGGGTGGGTGGCCACCTCTTGGTAGCAATGGCAGCAAAACACATGAAGCTGCCTTATACTGAATCAGACCATTGGTACATCAAGGTCAGTATTATCTACTCTGGCCACAATCACACACACTAAATAATGCACTTACAGTCCACTTTCAAATGCACTTTCCAGCTGGATTTTGCCAGTCCACACAGTAAAATCCAGTTGGAAAGTGCGCTGAAAGTGCATTATTTGGTGTTGCCAGTTCACACAGTAAAGTCCAGTTGGAAAGTGCACTGAAAGTGGTTATGAAAGTGCATTATTGAGAGCCAGTTTGGTGTAGTGGTTAAGTGCATAGACTCTCTTATCTGGGAGAACCGGGTTTGATTCCCCACTCCTCCACTTGCACCTGCTAGCATGGCCTTGGGTCAGCCATAGCTCTGGCAGAGGTTGTCCTTGAAAGGGCAGCTGCTGGGAGAGCCCTCTTCAGCCCCACCCACCTCACAGGGTGTCTGTTGTGGGGGAGGAAGGTAAAGGGGATTGTGAGCCGCTCTGAGACTCTTTGGAGTGGAGGCGGGATATAAATCCAATATCTTCTTCTTCTTCATCTTTGTCTCAGGCTGAGGTCTTTCGCACCCCCTAATTCCTGGTCCTTTCAAATGGAGATGCTGGGGACTGAACCTGGGACCTTCTGCATGCCAAGCAGATGCTCTACCACTGAGCCATGGCACAGGCAGTGGGAGTTTGTGGTTGCCATTCCCTACTTAGGAGTGGGGGATTCTCTGGTTTTGCGGGCTCCTGCATGCACTATCCTCCCCCCAAAAATGATGTCGGCAGAAATAAATGCAATGTGCCTACATCACCCAGAAGTGGCGTGGGCATGCTGATGATGTCAGGGGAAGGGGATGCTCTAGTTTTTGGGGAAAACCTTTATGGTCACACTCTATGGTTTGAGGCTGATTTTAACATAGAGGTCTGCCCAGAACCCAGAGCAACTCCCCCCCACCCCAGTATCACCAGCATACCTATGTAACTTCTGGGCAGGGGTGGAATTTTAGCAGGAGGTCCTTTACATATTAGGCCACACACCCCTGATGTAGCCAATCCTCCAAGAGCTTACAAAAGAGAGTCTTGTAAGCACTTGGAGGATTGGCTACATCGGGGTGTATGCCTAATATGCAGAGGAGCTTCTGTTAGAATTCCACCCCTGCTTCTGGGTAACACAGGCATACTGCAAGGTGACACTTCCGGCTCCTGGAACATCCCCCCGTTCTTCCCCCTCCCCGGTGTTTCTGATGGACCTGGCAACCCTATCCAAAGCCATTCACTCTACATCAGATGTTTCTAAAATTGTTGAAAAGGATCCCTCCACCTGTTTCTTTGTTTTCAGCCTGTGTGTCGTACAGTAAAGAAGCAAAACGATCTGTATCTGAGAAAAATGAACAATCCGCAATGCACTAGTGCGACATTTTTCGAGGCATTCCTTGCCTTTAATGGGACTTGACCTCCATGGCAGGCATGCTGAGCGCCGTGGGTACTTCTGGCACCCAAAGGCAAGCTTTGTTCAAGAAGGGGGTGTGGCCCTTGTCTCTCTCATCTGTATTGTTTCTTGGCATCAGGGAGCATGCGGTCGCAGAGCTAAATCTGACATTTTCTGTGCCTTGAAAAACTGGGCGCCGTTCGAAACACTTGGCGCTAAAGGTGCATTTGTGGAAATCCTCTTCCCTTGAGGCTTTAGGGGAGTTTGGAGAAGCACTAAAAGGAAATGTTTATATAGGTCTAAGACAAAGATGGGCAAGATATAGCCTGTGAATTGCAGGCAGCCTCTAGAGGGGCTTTCATGTGGCCTGGCAAAGCTCACTGTTAGGTCCCTGAGTAACACATGGAATTCACTGCCACAGGAGGTGGTGGCGGCTGCAAGGTTCAAGAGGCGATTGGATAAACATATGGAGCAGAGGTCCATCAGTGGCTATTAGCCATAGCTTATTGTTGGAGCTTTCTGGGGCAGTGATGCTCTGTATTCTTGGTGCTTGGAGGGGGGCACAGTGGGAGGGCTTCTAGTGTCCTGGCCCCACTGGTGGACCTCCTGATGGCACTTGGTCTTTTTGGCCACTGTGTGTCACAGAGTGTTGGACTGGATGAGCCATTGACCTGATCCAACATGGCTTCTTTTATGTTCTTATCTCTAAACTCATGGTTCTGTGTCACTGATTTCAGCAAGTCATTTAAAAAAGAGGTAGAATGGAATGTATTTATACACTCTCCAGCTTTTACAGTTGTTGTATAGACAGTTGCAGTTGGAGCCTCAGAGATCAACAATCTTCCCTTAGTCAGATTCAAAATGTCTGACATTTTGCAACTGCAACTGTCTATACAACAATTTTAAAAGCTGGAGAGTGTCTAAATATAAATTTCAAGGAAATACTGGGTATTCCATTACTGAATTCAACGCTTTACCTAGTGTACTGCAGCCTGAAGAAGGCGAATGAAATGGATAGTTATCTAGACGATCCATTGCTGCTGCTGTAACGTCAACCCCCTATTGTAATTTTGCCAATGTTGTTAAAATCTGGCATCTAGTGTGTGGTGTTTTTTTTGTCAATAATATTTATAATAAATTGTTTGTTTCAAAATATAGAGTAGCAAGCCAAGACTTGTATCAACAGTTGTTACTTTTATACAGTTTTTCCCCCTTTTGTTGCAATATCACTTTTCTGTATAGCCATCTCTTTTCGTAGGGTTTTTTTTTTTGCAGCAGGAGCTCTTTTGCATATTAGGTCACACACCCTTAATGTAGCCAAATCCTCCAAGAGCTTACAGGGCCTACTGGAAGCTCCAGGAGGATTGGCTACATCAGGGTGTGTGGCCTAATATGCCAAGGAGGTCCTGCTACAAAAAAGACCTGCTTCTTGGCATTGCTTCACCTCCACTCCAGGAAAACGCTTACCTGTTAAAGGCCTTTGTTTCAGATGGCTGTTATGGACACAGGAGCCAGGGTAGCAAAAAGGGAGCCAGCCCCTTCCCTCCTTGAGATAATTCTTTTTGTTCCTTGGTTCCAGCCTTTATGTGCTTTGGCTGCTATCCTCTTCCTTGCTCTGCTCCGATCTGATTTTTGACCCCCCTCTAGTTACACACAAGCAAGCGAGCACGGAGGCCGTAATTACAGCTCAATACCCTCCATTCTTTCCCGGTGGAAAGTTATGACTAGGGAAAGTTGTTGCCACAGACCATTATAATAATGATATTGTTGGGCATGTAGCGGAGCCAGCGATTCTCAGCTTTCTAGGCCCTCCGGCAAGCCGGCGTTGGCCACGCAAAGGGGAATGGATCCTTCCCAAAAACGCAGCGCTTGGCTGCCAGGTGGAAGAGGCTGCTGTAACAGGAGGGGGCTTGCAGCAGGTTGTGGTCTCTCAGGAGCGCGTGCCAGCCTTTCTTGCCCTCTGCAATAGCTGCGAGGGCTTCCCCTCTGCTGCCTTTCCCACTTCATAATTGCACTTTGGCAGCCGTCCTTTAGAATTAGGGGGAAGCGATGGTTGCGCGTACCTGTTCAGGGAGCAGTGCTACAGATATTTGCAGTGCTACAGATATTCAGAAAGGGAGCCAGCACCAAATGCACCCAAGTAGGCTTACAAGGTCTCAGGCCTGTAGCTAGAGGGTTTTCAGGGGGTTCCAGGCCCCTCCAATCAAACCCCTGTTCTACCTTTATGGTCCCTCCAATCAGCTGATTGGAGGGGGTGTTTATTTATTTACTAATGAAAGTGCTGGTTTTAACTTTAATTTTAGGCCCAAGGCATCCTGTAGGTCTTACTACTGTGTGAACATTCTACCCTACCCATAGCTTCTCTGTTTGCAAATTTTTAACATGTTAGTATTGATGTTACTGTTAGGGTTGCCAAGTCCAATTAAAGAAAAATCTGGGGACTTTGGGGGTGGAGCCAGGAGACATTGGGGGTGGAGCCAAGAACAAGGATGTGACAAGCATAATTGAACTCCAAGGGAGTTCTTGCCATCACATTTAAAGAGACAGCACACCTTTTAAAATGCCTTTCTTCCATAGGAAATAATTAAGGATAGGGGCACCATATTTTGGGGCTCATAGAATTGGACCCTCTGGTCCAATCATTTTGAAACTTGGGGGGTATTTTGGGGAGAGGCACTAGATGCTATACTAAAAATTTGGTGCCTCTACCTCAAAAAATACCCCCCCCCAGAGCCCCCAATACCCACGGATCAATTTCCTATTATTCCCTATGGGAATCGTTCTCCATAGGGAATAATAGAGTGCCTAGTAGACATTTCCCTCCCCCCCCACGCTTTCTAAAGGGGGGGAGGGCCTCCAAACTAGGGAATCCCCTGCCCCCTCCCTCTCACACACACACACTTACCAGATCTTCCTCCGGACAACTCTACTTCCTGTGAAAACGAAAGCTAAAGAAAGGGAGGGGCCGTTCTCAGAAGCCCTTTCTGCTTCCTGCCCAGCCTTAAAGGGGCAGACATTTTGCAAACGGCTCAGGAGCTCTACAACATGAAGCCTAAAGGTATGTTCTCCACCCCCTCCACCCCCCACCCCCGCTTCCAGAGTTTTGAAGAGCGGGAGATGAGGCTGCGAACCCAGAAGTCTCCCACCAGAGCGGGAGGTTTGGGAAGCCTAGTTACTGTTCAGTAAAAGGCAGCCAAATTAAACCTGCCTTGCTGTGTCAGATTTGAGAAGCTGGTTAAAAGAAATGTTGTTCTGAAGCAACGGAACCAAGTTGCACACTTAAGCATAATAATTAGGGCCCCCACAAAAAATGTGCCCTACTAAATGAAAATCCTGGTTTTGGGCCCCACCCAGGGCCGGTGTGTGGGAGTAGACCAAGTAGGTGACCGCCTAGGGTGCCACCTAGCGTAGGGGGCACCACCAGGCACCTCCTATCCCCAAGTGTGGTGTGTGTGCTTCTTGGAGCATGCCTTTCCCAATGGAAAGCAGGCTCCATGGAGTGCAGACACTGCCTGGCTGGTTTTGCATTTCCCGAGTCTGTTACAAACCCGGGAAATGCAAAAGCAGACGGTGCCTGGGCAGTGTGTTCCTTGGAGCCCAGCAGGGATAAATTAATCAATTGTAAAAGCTGAAGAAAAGCCAATTACGGTTTCTAAAAACTGGCTTCGGTTGAAGTTGGATGCTGCCACCCATCCTTCCTACTCTACTTTAACAGAGCCATGGGGTGGGAGCCATAGCTCAGTAGCAGAGCATCTTTCTCACGTTCACAAGGTCTTGTCACTGGCACCTCCAACTAAAAGGATCAAGTAGAAATGGTCCTGTGAAGGTCTTGTCCTCTGGCAACTCCATTGAAAAGGATCAAGTGATATTCTCACAATTTTTTATTGTTTAATTTCACAATTAAAAAAAATTAAAATGTAAAATTAAAAACTGTACATTAAAAATATAAATAGTTTCAAGTTTCTTCATTTCTCCTACAATTCTCTGTTTTTTTAAAAAAATTCGGGGGGGGGGGGTTTGCTAGTGGGCAGCTTGCCTAGGGCACCAAAAACCCTAGCACCGGCCCTGGCCCCACCAAATGAAAGTTACACACACTTAAGCATAATTATGTTACACATTTAAGCATAATAATTAGGGCTGCCACAAAAAATGTGCCCCTCTAAACAAAAATCCTGGCTACGGGCCTGCCAAGTCTGTGTTGGAAAATACCTGGAGACTTTGGGGGTGGGTCCAGAAGAGGGTGGGGTTTGGGGAGATGAGGGGCCTCAGCGTGGTCCAATGCCATAGAGTCCACCCTTCCAAGCAGCCATTTTCTCCAGGGGAGCTGATCTCTGCCAGATGGAGATCAGTGGTAAAAGTGGGAGATCTCCAGGCCCCACCTGGAGGCTGGCAACCCTACACCCAAGACTGTACCTCCATGTATGTGTTTATTTTTATTTTATTTGTTGGATTTATATCTCATCCTTCCTGCCAGCAGGCTCAGGGCAGGCAACACCAGAAGTTAAGAGACGCTAAAACCAGTTAATACAATAGATTCTTAAAAACAAACCATTAAAAGATGACAAAATATCCGTTGTATTACTGTATTACCCCACAAGCTGGACAGATGGTAACTGGAATCATAACCAAGTTAATAATACCAGTACTCCACACAGGCAGATGAATAGGGTGGCTTTTAGCAGGGGGGGACAAATGATTGGGTGTCCACCACCTCAACGAAAGTACTGGCAGAACAGCTCCATTTTATAGGTTAAGTCAAGGGTGGCCAAACTACAGCTCAAGAACCACATGTAGCTCTTTCGCACTTATTGTGTAGCTCTGGAGACCCCACTGCCCTGTTGGCTAGCTTGGAGAATGCATTTAAAGTTAAAGTGGTTTTCTTTCCATCTCTTCCTCCCACCATCTATTTCCCTCCCTCCCTCCCTCCCTCCCTCCCTCCCTTGTGGCTCTCAAACACCTGACATTCATGCCTTTTGACTCTCAAGCATCTGACGTTTATCTATGTTATTCTCACCTTAAACAAAGTGTCCAAGGAGCAAGGCTTTTTTTTTCTTTTTGCAGGAACGCACAGGTACGCAGTTCTGGCTGGCTCAGCATCAGGGGGTGTGGCCAAATATGCAGAGAATATGGCGTCTAGGCAAATTTGAGGATGTTGAACTCCTCCTAATTGCCAGGCACAAGGGAGAGGACACATAAACACACATGGAGCTGCCTAATACTGAGTCAGACCATTGGTCCATTAAGGTCCGTATTGTCTACTCCAGGGGTGGCCAAACTTGCTTCACATAAGAGCTACATAAAATAAATGTCAGATGTTTGAGAGCTGCAAGACATTAATATCAGATGTTTGGAGCAGGAAGGAAGGAAGGAAAGCAAATAGATAGAGGAGGTAGAGGTGGAAAGAAACCAACTTTAAATTTAAATGCATTCTCCAAGCCGCCAGCTGGCTTGGCTTGCAGAAGAGATTCAAAGAGACAAATGCCTTCTCCAAGCCGGCTGATGGGGTAGTGGGGGCTTCAAGAGCCACCCAATATGTGTGAAAGAGCCACAGTTTGGCCACCCCTGGTCTACTCTGACCGAGGAAGTAGCTCTGTCGGGTCTCAGGCTAAGATCTTTCACCCCATCTTCAGCCTGTTCCCTTTAACTGGAGATGCTAAGACTGAACTTGGGACCTTGTGCATGCAAAGCCAATGTGCTACCACCGAGCCACAGCCCACAGCCAAGGAAAGGATGCCAGCCCAGCATTCAGTTGAAGGCTTTCCAAAGCCCAGCGGGTGAGCTAGCTGACAATGTTGAGATCTGAAGAGAAGGCAAGAATTTTCAACCCAGGATTGCCACATGAAAGTCTGAAAAATACAATCGCTGTTTGGATTGCATTGCTCAGGGAAATTTTTAAAGTGGCTTCCTCTGTTTATAGCACTCCATGCTGCGGGTTTAGAGCAAACGACAGCAAAACCAGTTGCGTGTAAACAACTGCAAGGGCTTCTAGGGCACAGTCCAAAAGGACATTCTTTCATGCAAGCCCCACTGAAGCGAATGAGGACAATGCAGTAGCAATCTCGTATTGCTCCCATCCATTTCAATCAAGCCTAGATTGCCAGGTCCAGGTTGGGAAACTCCTGTAGATTTGGGGATGGAGCCCAGGGAGGACAGGGACCTCAGTGGGATATAATGCTATAGCATCCATAAAAGGCATCCATTTTATCCCGGGGAACTGATCTCTGTAGTCTGGAGATAAGCTGTAATTCCAGGGGATCGCCAGGTTCCATCTAGAGGCTGACATCCCCTAATGGTACTCCCCCTGCTTCAGAGTAATCAGAAAGTGTGTGTGGGGGGGAGAATGTCTGCTGAGCACTCCATTATTCCCTATGGAGACTGATTCCCATAGGGCATAATGGAGAATTGATCTGCGGGTATCTGGGACTCGGGGGGGGGCTGTTTTATGAGGTAGAAGCACCAGATTTTCAGTGTAGAATCCAATGCCTCTCCTCAAAACACCCTCCAAGTTTCAAAAGGATTGGACCAGGAGATCCGATTTTATGAGCCCCAGAGGAAGGTGCCCCTATCCTTCATTATTTCCAGTGGAGGGAAGGCATTTAAATGGTGTGTGGTCCTTTTAAATGTGATGGCCAGAACTCCCTTTGGAGTTCAATTGTGCTTCTAACAACCTTGCTTTTGGCTCCACCCCCCGGTGTCTCCTTGCTCCACTCCCAAAGTTCACAGATATTTCTTGAATTGGACTTGGCAACTGAATCTGACTCAAGAAATAGCTGGTGGAGCCAGGAGACTTTCTGGGTGGAGCCGGGAGCAAGTGTGTGACAAGCATGAGTGAATTCCAAAGGGAGTTCTGACCATCATATGTAAAGGGCCTTTTAAATGCTTTCCCTCCATTTGGAAATAATGAAAGATAGGGGCACCTTCTTTTGGAGCTCACAGAATTGGGCCCCCTGGTCCAATCTTTTTGAAACCTGGGAGGTACTTTGAGAAGAGGGACCAGATGTGATGCTGAAAATTTGGTGCCTCCACTTCAAAAAATAGCTGCTCAGAGCCCCCAGTATTCATGGATCAATTCTCCATTACACCCTATGGGAATCAGTCTCCATAGGGAATAATGGAGTGCCCAACAGACATTCCCCCCTCCAACTTTCTGATGACCCTGAAGCAAGGGGAAGGCCAAACCAGGGGATCCCCTGCCCACACCTGGGGATTGGCAACGCTAAATGGTACTTACACAAGAGACTTTTGCCCTTGATTTATTTTTTAAAAATATATAAAGACTGGAAAGGGGGAGCTCTGCCAAAAGCAAATGGCGCCACACAGTTTCCCCCTCTTGGATTGGCATAATCTGAACTTGTAAATCATGCTGAGCGTGGGCTGAAAGCTTTTAAGAAACAACTTGGAAATCACAGCGACAAAAACAGCCTCTTTGCTAGGCCAGAGAGAGCCCACCCCCCCCACAGTAATACACTTTAAATTCCCAGAGACCAGGGAGCATTCCAGCATTTTAGAATGTTATTTCTTAAGCATGTTAATGTAAAGCAGTGGGCAGCTGACCAGAGGTCCTCCCATGGAACAGATAAGAAAAGAAATACTCTAAATGTCAAAGCCATTGCAAGGTCTGTAATTTTGCCGGGAATGTCAAGATACAGTTAGAGATATCTTGCACGCGAATGTATAATGGGAAATTCCCAGCCTTAAAAACCAGATACTTTCTGGCATGTTTTGGCAAAACTATTTACGACCTGCGGTTCTGGTATCTCTTTTTCTAGGCAACGCATTTAGCTAGGTTCTAGCAAGAGAAAATAGTTCCAGTACCTTTTACAGGAGATTAGGCCACTGATTCCAGAAACTGTGCCCAAAGATGCACAACGTGTGGCAAGAGCAGGGCAAAGAGTGCCTTGGAAACTGAAGCCACCATTTTGGATGGATCCACCAGACTCTGCTTATTAATGGTTCCCAAGTCCTCTGCAAGCTTTGTGACGTCACCTATCATCTCATAGAGTTTTTCCTTCCAAATCACTAGAGCGTCTGGGAAAGCCATAGAGTTTTCCTGGAAACTCCTAGAGCGGCTGGCGAGGGTCGTCGTGATGACAGTACTTCCGGGTGATGTCATCACGCCAGTGACGTCGGGGGAGGTTCCCCCTGCCGGCCCAGTGTGGTCTGGCAGGTTGGGGACCTCCAGGGCTGGAGAACCCCTATCTGGCCCAGGGGCTTGGCAGCCCTATGCTTATTGGAGCTGTGGTTGCCAGCTCCAGGTTGGGAAAATCCTGGAGATTTGGGGAATGACCTGGGGGGGGCAGGTTTCAGAAGGGAAGGGGCTTCAGCAGAGTCCACCCTCCAAAACAGCCATTTTCTTTAGGGAAATTGCTGTCATCTGGAGATGAGTAGTAATTCCAGGAGATTTCCAGGTCCCACCTGGTGGTTAGCAGCCGTTACTGGAGCAGAAAGGTACGGTGCATTCACACTACACTAAATAATGCATTTTACATCCTGATTTTTACTGTGTAAGAACAGCAAAAATCCAGATGTAAAATGCATTTTCTAGTGTAGTGTGAAGGCACCAGTAGTGTTTACTTCTGATCCACCCCAGTCTCTTGAAACCATTCATGTGGAGATGAACAGTCTTCTGATAGAGCTAGAATTCTTAAAATATTGATTATCTGTTGGCAATGGTTTTATAATTTAGAAGAGAGAAAAATAGATTGGATTTATACCCTGCCCTTCACTCAGAGTCTCAGAGTGGTTTACAATCTCCTTTCCCTTCCTCTCCTCATAACAGACACCCTGCAAGGTAGGTGGGGCTGAGAGAGCTCTCACAGCAGCTGCCCTTTCAAGGACAACTTCTGCCAGAGCTATGGCTAACCCAAGGCCATTCCAGCAGGTGCATCCTCTAGCCCTTGAAGCCCCCATTTTGAGAGTTCATTCTCTGCACTAGAACTGGGGGGTGGGTAGGTTTTTAAACAGAGGCTAGAGAGCCAGTTTGGTGTAGTGGTTAAGTGCGTGGACTCTTATCTGGGAAAACCAGGTTTGATTCCCCATTCTTCCACTTGCACCTGCTGGAATGGCCTTGGGTTAGCCATAGCTCTGGCAGAGGTTGTCCTTGAAAGGGCAGCTGCTGTGAGAGCCCTCTCAGCCCCACCCACCTCACAGGGTGTCTGTTGTTGGGGGAGAAGATAAAAGAGATTGTAAGCCACTCTGAGTTTCTGATTCAGAGAGAAGGGTGGGGTATAAATCTGCAGTCTTCTTTTTAATCCCTGCACCAAACTGGATCTCTCAAATTTACCCGACAGCTCCCTCCTCGAATTCTGTTTTGCACAAGATTTGGCCTTGGGAGGCTGGGCTGAGGAACGTCCCCCTCCTCATCCTACATTCTTAGCCAAAAAGAAGCTATTCCTAATCAGAATTTTCAGCAAGGTGGTTTGTCCAATATTATATTTTTAATGAGTGAAAATGTGTATTTAAAAATAAGCATGCAAGGTGGCTTACAGTCGTAAAATCTGCACAAGATATTTTGAAACAGACAGCTGCTATGACAAACGTAAATGCAGCAGGAACACGTTTAATTTTAAAAGGCCTCCTGGAATTTAACAAGTTTCGAGCCGATGCCAGAAGGCCTTGAAAGAGCTGTTTGCAGCGCAGAGGGAGGGAAGGAAGTGGGGGTTCCAAGGAGAAGGGGTGACTGCCAAGAAAGCCCTTGTGTGGGTCAGATTTCTGCAACAACCCCTACAGCATGAGCTGGTATATATAGAAGAAGAAGACAGAAGAAGATCTTGGATTTATACACCTCCCTTCACTCTGAATCTCAGAGCAGTTTACAATCTCCTTTACCTTCCTCCCCCACAACAGACACCCAGTGAGGCAGGTGGGGCTGAGAGGGCTCTCACAGCAGCTGCCCTTTCAAGGACAACTCCTACAAGAGCTGTGGCTGACCCAAGGCCATTCCAGCAGCTGCAAGTGGAGGAGTGGGAATCAAACCTGGTTCTCCCAGATAAGACTCTGTGCACTTAACCACTACACCAGACTGGTGGAGGCCAATCACTGGGCAACTTGGTCTCAAGCCATTTAGAACTGGGGGTGGGGGGTATCAGATGTGCACTGCAGGTGGTTCTTCCTTTCCTCCTCTGGAGTGGGACTCAGCCTCAACACCTGCATCGTGCTCCTCCCTCACTTACCTGTAGAGCCCTCCTCTTATTTCTGCCTTCTGGCTTTGTCCTGCCTCCAACATCCTTGAGAAGCCTTCCCCATTAATCTAATTGCCCCTGCATGTGGGTCTAGCCCTGCCTTGCTTGTTTCCTTGGGCGAGGTGGCCTTCCTGTGATCAGCTGCTGGCCAGCTCCAGGTGATGCTCTAGTCTGCCTCAAGCAAGCAGCCTGTTCCTTGGCACTGGCTGATGACATCATCAGCAAGGGCCAGGAGAAGGCTCTCTTTAGTTGCCACCTTGGCAGATCTTCTTTCCCCTTTTCTTCCAATGGCCAAGGGCCAGGTAAGTATCCTGGCTCTGGGGCTTCATTTAGCAAAGCTCAGTCCAGATGGAAGCCCACACCTGGACAAAAGGCTAAGAGCAGCTCTTTATATAAGGCTCAAAAGTGCACTGCCAGCCAATGTAATTGGTGTACAGTGGGAGTAATGTACCCACTGTAGCCCATCCCAATAACCATGCTGGCTGCTTAGGGTTGCCAAGTTCAATTCAAGAAACGTCTGGGGACTTTGGGGGTGGAGCCAGGAGCAAGGCTGTGACAAGCATAATTGACCTCCAAAGGCAGTTCTGGCCATCACATTTAAGAGGACCACACATGCCTTCCCTCCTTTGGAAATAATGAAGGATAGGGGCACATTCTTTTGGGGCTCATGGAATTGGACCCCCTGGTCCAATCCTTTTGAAACTTGGTGGGTATTTTGGAGAGAAGTCCTGGATGCTATGCTGAAAATTTGGTGCCTCTATCTCAAAAAACAGCTCTCCTAGAGCCCCAAATATCCACAGATCAATTCTCCATTATACCCTATGAAAACTGATACCCATAGGGTATAATGGAGAATTGATCTGTGGCTATTTGGGACTCTAGGAGAGCCCAGCAGATATTTCCTCCCTTCCTGATGACCCTGAAGCGGGGGAAGGGTCTCCAAACCAGGGGATACCCTGCCCCCACCTGGGGATTGGCAACTCTATGGCCATTATATTCAGTTTACACCAACTGAAACTTCTGAGCCGTCTTCAAAGGCAGCCCCACACTTAGCACACTACAGTAATCCAGCCTGAATATTGATGTATGTAATTTTTAGTCCGCTTTTCTCACTGAGACTCAAGGAGGATAACAGAGTTTAAATCAATGCGGTTAATAGGATAGGACAACTAGTAACAGGACTGAGGTTGCGGAAATTAAAACAATGTACAAATTTGTAACTGAGCTAATCAAGCATAAGTAGTAACATGGCATTTTAAATGATACAGGAATCACCTAAGAGCCTAAAATATACCACCACAAATGGTATGTACTATGCAGAGTAGTACAGTCCACAGTCCCTTTATTTTTATTAAAGCATCTTCCTGAACCAATCCATTATAGTAGAGGTCCTCTAACATTTGTAAAAATGCCCTCCTGGATAATTAAGTTTTGTATCAGTTGTGGAAGGCCAGGAGAGCAGAAGCTTTCCTGAACTCATCAGGTAGGAGGTTCCATGAGATGGGAGCCAGAACGCAGGGGTGGAATTCTAGCAGGAACTCCTTTGCATATTAGGCCACACACCCCTGATATAGCCAATCCTCCCAGAGCTTACAAGTCTCTCTTTTGTAAGCTCTTGGAGGATTGGCTACATCAGGGGTGTGTGGCCTATTATGCAAAGGAGCTCCCGCTAGAATTCCTCCTCTTAGAATAAGACGTGTGTGTGTACCAGCAGCTGTTGCCCATTTGCAAGATAGCACACCTAACCCTAATGAAAAAGGAATTCCTGCTACAAACCCCCCCCCTGGCCCCTACATGAAAACTTGGTAGTCTCCCATCCAGGTACTGACCAGGGTTGACCAGGTACTGACCAGGGCTTTTTTGTTGTTGTTGCAGAAACTCCGTTGCATATTAGGCCACACACCCCAGATGTAGCCAATCCTCCAACAGCTTACAGGGCTTTTCTTACAGAGCCTACTGTAAGCTCCAAGAAGATTGGCTATATCAGGGGGTTGTGGCCTAATATGCAAAGGAGTTCCTGCTACAAAAAAAAGCTCTGTATTGTAATGTAACTATAATATAGTGGGTTCTAAGCATTGAAGAGGCATGGTAGTAGTGAATAACAGCTCTTTATTAGATACAGCATAGTAGCAGCTGCACTGTAAAAAGACTGGAGGACTGGGCCAACTATATACAACTCAGGGTTCCCACGCAAGCATGTTATTGGGTCATTCAAACAAGCAGAGGCTTGTGATTGGTGTAAGGCAGCATGGATTTGGATCCTGCTGCCTATTGTTCCCAAGACCCCAAGCTCAAATCATATGGCTCCAATGAGCCAGGCAGGAACACTCAATTCAGTCTTATCTTAAGTCCACATACACAACAGTAACATCATGAATAGTAGAAAGTAATGTAATTTGAAATGGTAGATTGGAATGTATTTCTCTGCTCTGGGGGCAGGGGATATAATTCTACACAGCCCATTGCCCCACTTCAAAGAAGAAGATGCCATAAGGTCTCCTCCATGCGTGCGAGGAGACAGATGGAACATAAGGGCAGAGCCTCAGTTAATTACTCTCAGCATTCCACAATTAAGGATAAATCTGCCCATCGATCTCCAATTTTGACATATTTCTTCCCTTCACTGTGTTTCCCCCCAGAATTAAACCCAAACAAATGGTAACCATATAAACTAAGCATGTTATTCATGTTTGGTCCTTGAATCCGTTAAACACCTTCATGATGCTGTTGTAGGCTAATTTACTGCTCTCCCTCTACCAATACTCCCTCTAAGTTGTAGAGTTTTTTGAGCAAAAAATCTACTTTGTGAGCTACTGGCATTAAAGTTTGGAGCTACTGCATGAATTAGTGTGCTCTGGGGCCATTTTTCCTGAGCTGAGACAACAATGTGTGAGTTGGAGACTAAAAAACCGTGAGCTAGCTCACACTAACTCAGCTTAGAGAGAATACTGCCCTCTACTTACGTATATGTATGGACTGGTAATTCTCATTCCATTGTGTCTGAAGAAGTGTGTTCTGCTTCATCAGGCCAACATGGCTACCCACCTGATTTCTGTTCTCAGCGAAAGATTCCCTTCTCCACAGCTTGCAAGGGAAATTGTCAGATAGTGCTGCCCAGCCCTGATCAGATATGTTTATCACGTATAGAACAGCGTTTATTTGTCATGACAGTGAGAAAGATCAGAGGTTAACATGTTCTGAACCTAGTGGTTAATTGTATAGGAGTCATGTAATTGGGGGAGAAACGGATTAAGAGAATGTCTCTTAAAATTACATCTGTTCTCCAGTCAACAGAGAATAGTTCTCCCTGGAGAAAATGGCTGGGTTGGAGAGTGGACTCTATGGCATTATACCGTGCTTAACCACTCCAGATCTCCAGGAATTTCCCAAACTGGAGTTGGCAGCCCAAGCTAAGGGGAAGGGTGAAATCTTTATTTCTGAGATAGGGATAGAGATCTATCCCTATTTGATTCCTGGGCCTTCTGTCTCTCTCTCTCTCAAATAGCCTTTACCTCTGTATTCCTTGTATGGTAACTGGTGATTAAATTATTAGCTTTCAGTGACAGTGGAAAGAGAATTGAGCTCTCTGCTTATTAACAGCTGGGCAACTGGAGTTGTGTTATCTGCTCTGAACTGTAATTTCCCTGAGCCTAAACAGAGGGCTCCGTGGCATTGTCCTTAGTTGTATGCTTGGTTCCAGCCAAACGTTTTACTAACCATATTAGGCCACATGGAAACCAGCCAAGGAGCAAAGGGAACTCGTTGAGTTACTTGTTGTTTGTAGATACATGTTCAGTGCTGCTGCCGCTCTGTCATTTTCCTTAATCACGTCCATGGGTTTCTGTAAAAAAGTAGAAAGACCGTCTTTCTCCTGGCTTCCTGGTCCACTGGACTATTTAGAATGAAAAAAGGAAAGTATAAACAGTAGCTAATTTTTTCAGAGGATGGGAGCCAGTTTACTTAGGAAACTTCTGCTTCCTAATCCCAGATGTTTGGATTCTGCTTACAGTTGTTTGGTAGTAAGGGGAAGAAAGGCATTTTGCGCATGTTCTGGGTCAGATCGTTGTGACTTCATATATTTCATGGAGGCTGAAAAGAGATTCTAGGCAGTGGCAGACTGGCCAGGGTGTCAGCTTGCCCGATGGCAAGTGGGCCCCTGATGAAGTGGGACCCCTTAAACATTAGACAATATGTTAAAAATGTTAATGACCTTTTAGTAGCTTGAAAATATATTAGAAGTTCCAGTATTATTACTGTAATGCAACTAAAATGTATGTTGTAAGTAGGGTTGCCAGCCTCCAGGTGGGGCCTGGGGATCTCCCACTTTTACAACTGATCTCCAGCTGGCAGAGGTCAGCTCCCCTGGAGAAAATGCAATCTATATTTACATTTAGTATCTACTGTACACTGCCAGTAATATGTACAATATATGTACACTGTAATTACATATATATATATATATATATATATATATATATATATATATATATATATATATATATATATATATATATATATATATATATATATATATTCCCCAAAAGTTTTAATTGTATCTTTTTTCCACTCATGCAATTTTAATTTTTTTTTATTTCGTACAAAAATAAAATGATAGCTTTATAGTTGTGGGTGGGCCCCCTATGTTTCCTGCAACCAATATTTTTAGACCCAGTCCGCCACTGTTTCTCGGGTAGGGTTAGGATTGCCAGGTCTGTGTTGGGAAATACCTGGAGACTCTGGGGGCGGATCCAGGAGAAGGCGGGGTTCGGAGAGAGGAGGGGCCTCAGCATGGTGCAGTGTCACAGGTTCCACCCTTCAAGGCAGCCATTTTCTCCAGGAGAGCTGATCTCTGCCAGCTGGAGATCAGTTGTAAAAGTGGGAGATCTCCAGGCCCCACCTGGAAGCTAGATGGCACCTGGAGATCTCTCACTATTATAATTTAAACTCCAGATGACCAAGATCAGTTCCCCTGGAGAAAACAGCTGCCTTGAAGGGTGGACTTTGTGCCAAGCTGAGGGTGGACTGTATGGCATAATACCTTCCTGAAGTCCTTTCCCTCCCCAAACCCTACCCCCCCCCAAAAAAAAAACAACAACAACAACAACAAAACCACCAAATCTCCTAGTAGTTTCCAACCCAGAGCTGGTTTTCTTATACATTGGGGCAGAGCTTTTTTGGTAGGAAAAAGCCCAGCAGGAACTCATTTACATCTTAGGCCACACCCCATGATGTTACCACTGTTTCACATAGGGCTTTTTTGTAGAAAAAGTCCAGCAGTAATTCATTTTCATATTAGGCCACACCGCCTATGCCCAGCCAGTCGGAACTGTGTTCCTGTGCCTTCCTGCTCAAAAAAAGCCCTGCATTGGGGGAAATTCTGATTGCCTGATTAAGCAATCATTCCTTAATCGGCATTGTTCGCTGGTTATTTTCTGTCAACCTGGGTCGTGCAGTACTTCTGCAGAACTGTCCCTGTATTAATCCAGGTGGAGATCTCCAGGAACAATTTCCTAGTTTATGAATTTGGTGAACGTGATGACAGATGATGGTCAGATGACATGCTACATTCCATCCAGATGTTTGTGGAGCGAATTTACATTTCTGTCACTTGCTCATTTTTCCTTAGCAGGTTCTTTGTGTCAACAGTAAGAGTTTTCCATTGGGTTAGAAGGGCTTCAGGTGTTCCTCAAATGCATGGGGAATTGCTGTCCGTTATTAACCTGACAGGGGAGTCCTAAGCAGAGTTACACCTTTTTCAGCCCATTGAAGTCAGTGGGCTTAGAAGCAGGCAACTCTGCTTAGAATAGCACTATGAAACCCTGGTGTGGCCATCCTTTAAGACAAGTGGCCAAATGTGGCTCAGAAGCCACATGCACAGGGGTGGAATTCTAGCAGGAGTTCCTTCGCATATTAGGCTACACCCCCTGATGTAGCCAATCCTCCAAGAGCTTACAAAAAAGAGCCTTGTAAGCTATTGGAGGATTGGCTACATCAGAAGGGTGTGGCTTAGTATGCAAAGGAGCTCCTGCTAGAATTCCAACCCTGCATATGTGACACTTTCACTCATATTGTGCGGCTCTGGAAGCCCCCACTGTACTGCCGATCAGCTTGGAGAAGGCATATGTCTCTTTAAATAGCTTCTCCAAGCCAAATCAGCTGGTGGCTTGGAGAATGTATTTAAAGTTAAAGTTACTTTCTTTCCCTTTGCAAAGACACTGCTTACACTCAGGCAAGAACTCCTCTTGCTGTAGATGGCTTTCCAGAGTCACATCTCAAAATCCCCACATCTGGGAACGCGTCTGTGATTTATGTTATCTTTCCCTCAAAACAAGCATCTCCTCAGGAGTGAACGGTTGCAGTTTTTCAAAGATAAGTTTGACTGCAGAAATGAATTTCCTTATAGGAGGCTTTGCAGTCCTGCTGGGTGCCGTCATTAGTATGATGTTCCTGAGAGATTATATGGGCATTGAGCGGGGGCAGTGGCTTGGGGGAGTTAGGGTTTAAGATGGGGGATTTTTGCTGGGTGATGTGTGATGGGAAGAATGCAGAGAAGCGGGGAAGTGGCTCAGAAGGGATGACAGGAGATCATGTATGGTCCTCAACACTTTCCAGACACAGTCTTTATCTTTAGCCAAACACATGCTGCATGCACTCCATCTTGACCAGTATCCTTTCTCTATATTGATTGGAAGCAACTCTCCATGGTGTGATGCAGAGGCCTTTTCACATAGTCCCTGACTTGGAACTATGACCTCATCACTGTAAACAGATCATCTGATTGGCTTCCCATTGTCACATCTACCTGGTACCCAGTGGTCAGTGGAATAGAGGAAACCATGGCGCATCCGAGGAGGGATCTCCTCTTGTCTGGCTGCTTACCAAGAAAATTGTGTACCCCCTGGAGAGCCTTACACTCCATGGATCAACATCTGCTGGTAATCTCTGGCTCAAAAGAAGCCCACTTAGCGTCAACCTGGGCCAGGGCATTCTCTGTCCTGGCCCCTATCTGGCGGAACAAGCTCCCATTAAAAATTAGGGCCCTGCAGGGACTGTTGCAGTTCCGCAGGGCCTGTAAGACAGAGCTGTTCCACCAGGCGTTCAACTGAGGTGGTGGACATTTTGTTATTCTGTGGCCTCCCTGCTGCAGGGACCCTGATGATATAACTCTGCTGACCCATTTATCTTACACCAGCTGGGGGATGTATGGAACGAGTGGAGGCAACTGATATCACCAACTGCAGAAATGGAGTTTGTTTTTAGATTGTATATTGTTTTATTATATGTATTTCATTTTAATCTTGTATTATTGACTGTTGTTACCCGCCCAGAGCCCATATGGGAAAGGGCAGGCTATAAATTGAAAATAATAAATAATAATAAATAATAAAAAAAGAACATAAGAATACTAGAGCCTTGCTGAATCAAAACAGTGGTCCACCCAGTCCAGAATCCTGTCCCACGCAGTGGCCAAACGGTTCCTCTGGAGAGCCAGCAGCAGGGCATAGAGGCTGAGGCGTCTCTTTATGTAGTCACCTGGCAATGTGCAGTAGTATGGTTGCCAACCTCCAGGCGGGAGATGAAGATCTCCTGGAATTACAACCGGTCCCAGGTTACAGAGATCAGTTCCCTTGGAGAAAACGGCTGTTTAGGAGGATGAATTCAATGGTATTGTACCCTGCTGCGGTCCCTCCCATCCCCAAAGGCTACCCTCTCCAGTCTACATGCCTAAAATCTCCAGGTATTTCCCAACCCAGAGCTGGCCACTGGGTATACTGCACCCACGTTCTGCTATAAAATCTCAAGTCTATTGCTTCACTTACTGGCCTCTCTAGTGACATCATTCTTCATCCCTCAATCTCCTGCATCTGATAGGCCAGGGGTGGCCAGCGGTAGCTCTCCAGATGTTTTTTGCCTACAACTCCCATCAGCCCCAATCATCAGACATGATGGGAGTTGTAGGCAAAAAACATCTGGAGAGCTACCGTTGGACAAGAATAGGGTGAGTTTAAAAAGGTTTTTTAAAAAAGTAGTCCTCCTGCAAGCACCAGTTGTTTCCGACTCTGGGGTGATGTTGCATCACAATGTTTTTTACGGGTTTTTTTACGACAGACTTTTTTACGGGGTGGATTGCCATTGCCTTCCCCAGTCATCTACACTTTCCCCCCAGCAAGCTGGGTACTCATTTTGCTGACCTCAGAAGGATGGAAGGCTGAGTCAACCTTGAGCCGGCTACCCGAACCCAGCTTCTGCCGGGATTGAACTAAAGTCATGAGCAGAGCTTGGACTGCAGTACTGCAGTTTACCACTCTGCACCACCGGCCATAGAGTTTACAGGTATCAAAACTCTCCTTATTCTTGGCCTATCGGATGCAGTCAGCAATCCCTTGCAATCCCTTCCAGTGTACCCATTTGCTCTGCATGTTGTTGAGACTCTTCTGCTTTTGACATAGAAACACCACACATTGATTCTTTTTGTATCTTCTCCCTGCTTTTTGCACTGGAAGGCTCAGCTTGCTTGGCAGAGGACTGTGTCAGGTTATGCAAAAGGGAGCAATAATAATAATAATAATAATAATAATAATAATAATAAATTTTATTTTTATATCCCGCCCTCCCCCACCAAAAGGCGGGCTCAGGGCGGCTCACAGACATGACTACGTCATGATTCAATTAAAAGCAGATAAACATTATGAATACAATACAATTACATATATAGATTAAAATACATAAAAATAGGTGCTATAATTTCTGGTGTCACAATTACATATTATCAGCTTCAGTTACAACATAAGATGGCTAGAGTTAGAATGATTTTATCAAGTTAGTCTGGTCCTAATTCAAATGCGAGTTGGAAAAGAGAGGTTTTGCAAGCCCTGCGGAACTGGTTCAGGTCCCGCAGGGCTCGCACCCCCTCTGGGAGTTGATTCCACCAGCGCGGGGCCACTAATGAGAAGGCTTGCTCCCGAGTTATCTTCATTCTAGCCTCTCTTGGCCCAGGGATTTGTAGGAGGTTTTGGGAGCTAGATCTTAACGCTCTCCTGGGGATATATGGGGAGAGGCGGTCCCTGAGGTAGGCAGGTCCTCGGCCATTTCATTTGCGACAAGCGGGTGGGGCCTTCACCACCACCAACACAAATCAGATGACACGAGAAGAACGATTCTCTGCCCCTGGCTTGTAAGGAAGGAGCGGCATGTCAAAACAATTCAGATCTGCAGGCAAAAGGGTGCATCGTAACCATTGAGATGTGCAGGATAAAAACTGAAGTACAACATATTCAAAATCACAAAGAATATTCAGATTAGAAGAAGATATTGGATTTATATCCTGCCCTCCACTCCGAAGAATCTCAGAGCGGCTCACAATCTCCTTTATATTCCTCCTCCACAACAGACAGCCTGTGAGGTTGGTGGGGCTGAGAGGGCTCTCACAGCAGCTGCCCTTTCAAGGATAACCTCTGCTAGAGCTATGGCTGACCCAAGGCCATTCCAGCAGCTGCAAGTGGAGGAGTGGGGAATCAAATCTGGTTCTCCCAGTTAAGAGTCCGCACATTTACCATTACACCAAACTGGCTTAGAAATTCAAGTGGGGGAAAAAAATCTGGTACAGGCCCCATCCCTATATGCACAAGGGCAAAATAATCAGAAACTTCTACATCTATTCTTTCTATGGCTACATTTTCCACCGAAGCTCATTATTTTGAAAATGTCTTCAGATTTATAGCTGAATTACACAGCTCGTAGAAAGTACTCAAAATGTTCAGTAGTTTAATTGTGAGGAGAGAGACCTTGGACAACTAGGCTTGAGGTTTCTAAATATAAAATGGCCAACTTCCATATGTGGTGGACTCCGCTGGGTAAGCCTGAATCATTCTGAAGGTATGTCCCAATGAGGCAATCGTTTGGGTGTTTTCTTGGGCACTGCTGAAGTCCAGAGCGACATGGGATCTTTTTGTGTGTGTGTTTATGTGGACTTGTGCATAAGCCAGGTAGTTCTCAAGAAAGATATATGAGTTGGACTGAGTGGCAAAGGACAAAATAGCAGTGTCACTTGTTATTTATGGTACCAAATAAAATCTAGGTTTACCACTAATTGCAGGTTTTTTAAAAAATCATACTTGCAAAAAGAGACACCTGTGATTTATAGGGAAATGTTTTATGGTGTTTCCACATGTTGGCTGCTCATTATTTTCTAATGGTTGTCACAAACAATTAATACATTTAGCTTGTTGCTCTGGATTTTGATTTTTTTTTAAGCAGAGCTTAAGGGCTATGCTAAACCTGAAGTCTTAATATGATCATAACTTAGCACCTTTCCTTCAAAGTCAGACCCTCCATCCAAGGAAAAAACGAGGATAAACCAGGTCATGGGACAAAATAGAAGAGAAGAATATAAGAGAAGCCATGTTGGATCAGGCCAGTGGCCCATCCAGTCCAACATTCTGTGTCACTAGGGTTGCCAAGTCCAATTAAAGAAAAATCTGGGGACTTTGGGGGCGGAGCCAGGAGACTTTGGGGGTGGAGCCAGGAGACATTGGGGGTGGAGCCAAGAACAAGGGTGTGACAAGCATAATTGAACTCCAAGGGAGTTCTGGCCATCACATTTAAAGGGACAGCACACCTTTTAAAATTCCTTTCTTCCATAGGAAATAATGAAGTATAGGGGCACCATCTTTTGGGGCTCATAGAATTGGACCCTCTGGTCCAATCGTTTTGAAACTTGGGGGGTATTTTGGGGAGAGGCACTAGATGTTATACTAAAAATTTTGTGCCTCTACCTCAAAAAATAGCCCCCCCAGAGCCCCCAATACCAACGGATGAATTCCCTATTATTCCCTATGGGAATTGTTCTCCATAGGGAATAATAGAATGCCCAGTAGACATTTCCCTCCCCCCCACGCTTTCTAAAAGGGGGGAGGGCCTCCAAACCAGGGAATCCCCTGCCCCCTCCCTCTCTCTCTCTCACACACACACACACACTTACCAGATCTTCTTCCGGAGAACTCTTGTGAAAGCGAAAGCAAAAGAAAGGGCGGGGCTGTTCTCCCAAGCCCTTCCTGCTCCCTGCCCAGCCTTAAAGGAGCAGACATTTTACAAACAGCTCAGGAGCTCTATAATGAAGCCTACAGGTATGTTCTCCCCCCCCTCCACCCCCCACCCCCCGCTTCCCACTTCTTGAAGACCGGGAGATGAGGCTGCAAACCCAGGAGACTCCCGCCAGAGCGGGAGGGTTGGGAAGCCTATGTGTCACACAGTGGCCAAAAGAAAACAGGCTCCATCAGGAGGTCCATCAGTGGGGCCAGGACACTAGAAGCCCTCCCACTGTGCCCCCCCAAGCACCAAGAATACAGAGCATCACTGCCCTAGATAGAGAGTTCCAACAATAAACTGTGGCTAATAGCCACTGATGGACTTCTGCTCCATATGTTTATCCAATCCCCTCTTGAAGCTGTCTGTGCTTGCAGCCACCACCACCTCCTGTGGCAGTGAATTCCTCGTGTCAATCACCTTTTGGGTGAAGAAGTACTTCCTTTTATCAGTTCTAACCCGACTGCCCAGCAATTTCATTTAATATCCACGAGTTCTTGTATTCTGAGAAAGGGAGAAAAGTACTTCTTTCTCTACCTTCTCTATCCCATGTATAATTATTACTCATAATCTTGATTTAATGTCTTTGGTATTAGTCTTTCATCAGGCTAGGCTGTTCTTGTTGTTGAATGTACAAATTCCACCCAAAGAGTTCTGAAATCAATAGCCATTTGGGTTACCTAGTCCTGTCTTGGGAAGGTCCCAAAATATAGTCATGTTTCTCTTCCCGCCTGTGCTGATTTTCTTTACTCCTGTATCACTTGCTTCCTTAGTAGGATCAGGGGTTACTATGAAGAGGAGGAGGCTGGAGCTGTTGTTTGCATCTTTTCCATTTTGTGTTTGTCCTTGGAATGCATTTGTTATTTTTGGCATATTGAGCCAGTATTACTGGGAATTTGCTAGGCTGCTTCAAGGTCTCCTTGCTTCAGTTGGCCCTTTACTTGGTGGACATTCCTTTTTTCTGTACTGATATGTTCTGTAACCACAACAAGAAATTGTTAGCAAGGGCTTTAAGCATCATAAATTATAAGAACTGTTGACATGTCTGACTTCCTGGGGACTGATGTACATGGTAACTGAAGGACTGGTGTGTGTGTGTGTGGGGGGCTGCTAATTGCTCTGGAGAAAGGATCACATGAAGGTTCGACCATGAGCCAGTTATGTCAGACCTTCTCCAACTGAGTTGAACAACAGCAAACCCAACTAATGAGAGCCAGTTTGATGTAGTGGTTAAGTGGTGCAGACTCTTACCCGAGAGGACCGGGTTTGATTCCCTACTCCTCCACTTGCAGCTGCTGGAATGGCCTTGGGTCAGCCATAGCTCTCGTAGGAGTTGCCCTTGAAAGGGCAGCTTCTGTCAGAGCTCTCTCAACCAATGTTCCCTCTAAGCTGCAGAGTCTTGTGAGCAAAAATTCCACTTTGTGAGCTACTGGTATTAAAGTTGTGAGCTACTGACATTAAAAGTTGTGAGCTACTGCATAAATTAACATGCTCTGGGGCTATTTGTCCTGAGCTAAGACAAAAATGTGTGAGCTGGAGGCTAAAAATCTGTGAGCTAGCTCACGCTAACTCACCTTAGAGGGAACACTGCTCTCAACCCCCCCTACCTCACAGGGTGTCTGTTGTGCGGGGGGGGGGGTAAAGGAGATTGTGATCAATGTTCCCTCTAAGCTGCAGAGTCTTGTGAACAAAAATTCTACTTTGTGAGCTTCTGCATAAATTAGTGTGCTCTGGGGGTCATCCTTCTTGAGCTAACAGAAAAATCTGTGAGCTGGAGGCAAAAAATCTGTGAACTGGAGGCTAAAAATCTGTGAGCTAGCTTACGCTAACTCAGCTTAGAGGGAACACTGATTGTTACCACTCTGAATCTCAGAGTATAGAGTGGGATATAAATCCAATATCTTCTTTTTTTCTTCTTTTCCTGGGATGGTGCCACTTCTGGGTAACCCAGCAGAACTTGTTAGTATTCCTCCCCTCCAACATCTGTGTACATTGGCTGCAAGATCACATTGGGCTTTTAGTGTCTGTGCCACTTCTGTGGAATGGATTTGGAACTCACCTTAGTAAGCTTTTGAAAGGCATTCAGTGATCTGTGGTACAGTCTGAAACAGTTATACAGGGTTGCTGTTCTGTATCGCACCACAGTGGGTTCTTGTTACCTGAGCTTGAGACAGGCACTCCTTGCAAACCAGGATCCTGGTACAGTGACATTGAGCCCACCCTTCAAAGTTGAAATTTTCTCCGTGGGAACTGATTTTTGCCACCTAGAGATTAGTTGTGAAAGTTGGAGATCTCCAGGCCCCATCTCCCATGCAAATTGGTGCAGTCTAGGAACACAATAAAGTAGGTACCAGTGAGGTGAAGGAGGACTTTCCAAAGGCAAGGTGTCACCACTGAAAAAGCCCCATCTTTAGTGGCTGCCTGTCTCACCTCTGCAGACAGGGGTACAGAAAATAGTGCCTGGGAGGCAGAATTTAACTGGTAGTCTGGACAATATCAGAACAGCAACATTTTTTCCCCTTCTTGAATCTGTAATATTGAGTTTTCTTCCATACCACTGGAGTTGAAGAAAATAGGACAAAAGTCAAGGTATCATGATGGTCCAGTAACATTGGGGAATGATATATCCTTGTATAGCTTATACCAGGGGCCCCAGCCTTTCTGAGCTTGCAGGCACCTTTGGAATTGTGGCACGGCATGGTGGGCACAAAATGGCTGCTGCAGGAGGTAGAGTTAGCCGCAAAATGATTGCTGCAAGTTAACTGCAGTCACCAGGGCCCTTTTTGTAGAAAAAGTCCAGCAGGAACTGATTTGCATATTAAACCACAGAACCAAGCCAGACAGAATTGTGTTCCTGCTCAAAAAAAACTTTGGCAGTCACACATGTGGTAAAGATCATTGACTCTGGTGACAGCTGCTGCTAGACGAACATTTTTTTTAAAAAAAAAAACTTGGACAGCCAATTGGATGCCTTGCTGGGCAAAAGGCCTACCGGACCCCACCCAGTTCCTAAAAACACTTGGCAGGTGCCAGAAAAGTTGTTGGTGGGTGCCTACAGGCACCATGTTGGAAACCCCTGCTTTATACCTTAGTACTATGAACAATAATCTTTGACACAGTTTCATATAGAATAATTGGAGTTGGAAGGGACTTCCAGGGCCATCTATGCCAACCTCCTGCACAATGCTGGAAACTCACTAATAACACCCCCCACGCACATCCCCAGTGACCGCTACTCCTTGTCCAGATTTTATTTTACATGTGGCAGGGCATTTTTGTAGCAGGAACTCCTTTACATATTAGGCCACACCAGAGGTGGAATTCTAGCAGGAGCTCCTTTGCATATTAGGCCACACACCCCTGATGTAGCCAATCCTCCAGGATCTTACAAAAAAGAGCTTTGTAAGCTCTTGGAGGATTGGCTATATCAGGGGTGTGTGGCCTAATATGCAAAGGTGTTCCTGCTAGAATTCCACCCATGGGCCACACACCCTTGATGTAGCCAATCCTCCAAGAGTTTACAAAACTCTTTTTAAAGGGCCTACTGTAAGCTCCAGGAGGATTGGCTACATCAGGGATGTATGACCTACCATGTGGATTTGTCAAGTTAGATCTCATTGTTGTTTTTAAACATTGGGTTAATTGGGGGATCTATTTGAGCTCAGTACAAAATTGCTAAAAAGCTTTTTATGAGAGAGAGAGAGAGAGAGAGAGAGAGAGAGAGAGAGAGAGAGAGAGAGAGAGAGAGAGAGAGAGAGTGTGTGTGTTAGGAGATTAAAACAGGATTGCTAAACGTGGCATGGGAAATGAGATGAGGACGTTGGGTGTCCCTCTGGGATTAATGCATCCACATTCTTCTTGCCTTCACAAAAGCATTGCGCCATTCTGAAAAAGATGCGCGTTCTGACTTCTTTTGCTTGTCGTTTCAAAGTTGTAATGCTGTAAAAATGATGAATGGATCTCCTTTCAAGCTTCATGACTGTGACCTGTGTCAGATGTGAAACAATTTCAGGCTTCCCCAATGGCAGTAGAAAGTTTTTGAGGGTTTTTTTTTTTAGGGTTTGCTCATCCAAAAATTGAACAAACGCTGCATTGCCAGAAAAGGAAAAGATACTGGAAAAGCTCCAGCCAAAATAGCTTTGTTCCAGTGAAAACAAGAATCAGATGTACAGTCCCTGTGATAGACTAATAGCATGGTGGTATTTGCCATATGTTAATTGCAGTGACATTAGGCCCATATTTTCTGATGTGCAATTGCCTTAATTGTTACCATCAGCAACCTAACATGTCAGGCGGGAGTGCAACGTCACTTATAGAACTGCTGTTGTGGAAGACTTTTTGGTTCCGTGTGGGTATTCCTGAAGGTCATGTTTTCAACTGTAAAGCCAAACGTAGCTTCTTCTTTGCCTCTGCAGTGATGCATATTTGTATAACGCTGTCTAGCACCATTAAGCAGTTCTCAAGTGGGAGTCTTTGGTGGGGAGAGAGATTTACTCCAGAGGAACAAAGAAAGGTAGAGTTGCCATGTCTCCCTAGGCTACTGGAAGGGGATGAGAGGGTAGAACTGCCAGACCCAACTTCAGAAACTCCTGGAGATTTGGGAGTGGAGCCTGGGGAGGGCAGGGACCTCAGTGGGTTACCATGTCATAGAGTCCACCCTCCAAAGCATCCATTTTCTCCAGGGAAACTGATCTCTGTAGTCTGGAGAGGAACTTGCATTAAGGAAGTTGGATCACCCCTGGTCCAGAGCATAGAGCAAGTTACAGTACTCCAATCTAGATGTGACGGTTGTGTGGATTAGGGGCTTTCTGTGTGTGTGTGGGTGTGGAATTTCCAGGGGTGGAATTCTAGCAGGAGCTCCTTTGCGTATTAGGCCACACACCCCTGATGTAGCCAATCCTCCAAGAGCTTACAGGGCTCTTTTTTGTAAGCTCTTGGAGGACTGGCTGCATCAGGGGTGCGTGGCCTAATATGCAAAGGAGCTCCTGCTAGAATTCCATCCCTGGGAATTTCCATCCCTTATGGGTGTACATCATCTCAATTTTCTCCTGAACTACCATGTTAAACAGAAGGGGAGTTAGAACCATAGCTTGGTGGTGGAGCATCTGGCTTGTAAAAAGAAGCCTCGGGTTCAACTGTCAGCATCTCCAATTAAATAATCCAGTAAAAAGGCAATAAGAAAGTCCTCTGCCCAAGAGCCTGGAAAGTAGGAAGGGAAGGGAGAGCCAGTGTGGTGTAGTGGCTAGAGTCTCATACTAGGAGGCCCAGGTTCAAATCTCCCACTCTGCCATGGAAGCTTGCTGTGTCACCTTGGGCCAGTCACTAGGGTTGCCAAGTCCAATTCAAGAAATATCTGGGGACTTTGGGGGTGGAGCCAGGAGACTTTGGGGGTGGAGCCAGGAGACATTTGGGTGGAGCCAAGATCAAGGCTGTGACAAGCATAATTGAACTTCAAAGGGAGTTCTGGCCATCACATTTAAAGGGATGGCACACCTTTCCAATTCCTTCCTTCCGCAGGAAATAATGAAGGATAGGGGTACCTTCTTTTGGGGCACATAGAATTGGACCCCCTGGTCCAATCTTTTTGAAACTTGGGGGGTATTTTGGGGAGAGGCACTAGCCGCTATACTGAAAATTTGGTGCCTCTACCCCAAATAACAGCCCCCCCCCAGAGCCCCAGATACTCACGGATCAATTCTCCATGATTTTCTATGGGAATAAATCTCCATAGGGAATAATAGCGTTCCCAGCAGACATTTCCCTCCCTGTAGTGTATCGGACCCAGCGCAAGCGCAGCGCGACCCGAGCCACCCTCGGGTCGCCGTGCGCAGCGCGGGAAAAGCCACCGCCAATCCGGACCAAGGGCGGGAAGTTTAACTGGCCAGGATTGGGCTGGCCAGCGAGGGGGATGTTCCGGGACGCATGTATATATTAGCGGACCCGGCCGCGTGTTCTCAGTTCTGTGATGTACCAGCCAATAAAGACCTATGCCTTCACCACGTCTCGTCTCCCAGTACATTACACTGGCGACGAAGGTGGGATCTAGATAGGTCCGGCCGCCCCGAGGGGAACCTGACCGGACCGGAGACGAGGAAGGCGTGAGACCGCAGGATCGCACAGCCCGCCGCCACTATGGCGAACACTACGGTAACGACGGGCCATCTTGCGGAATTCAACCCGGAGCACCCCGAGAGATGGGAGACCTACACAGAAAGGGTCGAGTGCTACCTGCGGGCGAACCTGATCGAAGATGACGACAGGAAGAGAGACGTCCTGCTGAGCGTCTGTGGAGAAGAAACCTTCGAGATCGCACGAGGCCTCTCCGCTCCTGCTAAGCTGACCGAGAGGACATACCGGGAAGTCGTGAGACTCCTCACGGGCCACTTTTCGCCCCAACCGTCCATCGTCGCCCGCCGATTCCTCTTCCACAAGAGGGACCAAAAGTCGGGGGAGACAGCGGCAGTCTACCTGGCGGCCCTTCGGCAGATCGCCGGGAACTGCAATTTCGACAAAAGGGACGAAGCCCTGAGGGACCGTTTCGTCTGGGGCCTCCGAGACGAACGACTACAGCAGAAGCTCTTCGCTAAGGAGGAGCTCACGCTACAACAAGCCTTCAACGAGGCGACGGCGTTCGAGAGGGCCACCAAGGCGTTCGGCCAGCCACGCGGCGAAGCGGTCCACCAAGGAGAAGCGGAGCTGGGAGACCGATCAGAGGAGGAAGCGTTTCAGCTCCGGCGGCCTCCGAGAACGGACACACGGGCCCCCGCGAGACAACGAGCGACGGAGAGGGCCACCGCCACCACCGGTTCCAGGTGCGCCAGCTGCGGCGACCCCCACGAGCGACGGGACTGCCCGTACCGCAACCTGGACTGCCGCAGCTGCGGAAAGACAGGCCACATCGCCCGGGCCTGCCGGGCCAAGAACAGCCGCCGCCAACCGTCAGCGCATCACGACTCCCTGGACACGCACACGACGGCATCCACCAGTCTGCAGGTATTGAACTTGCCCCTCGCGGCCCCAGACAAGGTCAAAATGTCGGTCCTAATCGAGGGCGCCCCCTGCATTATGGAAGTAGACTCGGGTTCCTCCATCTCTATCATTTCGGAGGAAACCCTCAAGAAACTATGTCCCCGCCGCCGCATCCAAACGAGGCCAGCGGACTTCGTACTGAGGGACTTTCAGAAGAACCCAGTACACATCGTGGGGTGGGCCCGGGTGCATGTTGAAAGAGGGGGTTTTAGGGGGCCCCTAGACATCCTCGTGGTCAAGCGCCAACTGACCACACTTCTCGGGTTGGCGTGGTTCAACCCACTGGGGATCCAGCTGGTGGGGGTGGACCACTTGCAGGCCAGCAATTTCGACGGGGTCTGCCGAGAGTTCCCCGAGGTCTTCGACGGGTCGTTGGGGAGCTACAAGGGTCCGCCCATCACCTTACCGATAGACCCTATGGTCAGGCCCATAAGGCTCAAAGCGAGGCGCGTCCCGTTCGCCCTTAAGCCTAAAATAGAGGCAGAACTGGACCGCCTAACAGCCCAGGGCGTCCTAGAACCTGTAACGTATGCGGAATGGGAGACCCCCATAGTAACGCCAGTCAAACCCAACGGGGAGGTTAGGATCTGCGCTGACTACAAGTGCACGATCAATAAGGCGCTGCAAGACAACCCCTACCCCGTCCCGGTGGTTAGCCACGTCCTAGCAGCACTAGCCAGGGCGAGGGTTTTTGGAAAGCTGGACTTAGCACAAGCATACCAGCAACTGCCGGTCGACGCTAAGACAGCGGAGGCGCAGACGATCGTGACCCACAGGGGCGCGTTCAGGGTTAAACGGCTGCAGTTCGGGGTCAGTGTAGCTCCGGGAATATTCCAGAGCATAATGGACTCTCTCTTGAAAGGGATCCCCGGAGTTCAACCCTTCTTTGACGACGTTTTAATCGCCGCCCCCACCGAAGGAGAGTTCAGCTGCCGCCTGCGAGAGGTCCTCAGACGGTTCCAAGCGGCGGGGCTGAGAGTCAAAAAGGAGAAATGTTTGTTGGGTGTTCCGCGAGTGGAGTTCCTGGGGTTCGCCGTAGACGCGGCTGGAATTCACCCGACGGCGGACAAGACCAGGGCCATAGTCCAGGCCCCTGCCCCCAAATGCAAGGCAGAACTACAGAGTTTTTTAGGATTATTGAACTTTTATCATGCATTCCTGCCACACAAAGCCGCCGTGGCGGAACCGTTGCACCGCCTGTTAGATAAACAGGCCCCGTGGGTCTGGGGTAAACGCCAAGCCGCGGCGTTCCAGGCAGTGAAAGACCTCTTGGTCTCTAACGCGGTGCTTCATCACTACGATGAAAACCTACCCCTGATCCTGGCTTGCGACGCCTCCCCCTACGGAGTAGGAGCGGTCTTAGGGCACCAACTCCCGGACGGGAGAGAGGCGCCGATCGCTTACTACTCCCGGACTCTGTCCCCTGCCGAGTGGAACTACGCCCAGATCGATAAGGAGGCCCTGGCGATCGTGGCGGGGGTGCATAAGTTCAACGACTACCTCTACGGTAGGCGTTTCACCATCGCCACTGACCACAAGCCGCTCCTCGGCCTCCTAGCCCCCGATCGTCAGACCCCCCAGATTCTGTCTCAGAGGGTCTTAAGGTGGAACCAGTTCCTGAATTCATACACTTACGCACTGATACACCGCCCCGGGAAAGCAATGGGACACGCAGACGCCCTCAGCCGCCTGCCACTACCCACAACGGACCCAGATCCCGCCCCGGCTCACGGGGTGATGCTCATAGAGTCGCTCCCCGAGCGCCCACTGCACGCGGACGAGGTGGCTCGGGCGACTGGGAGAGACCGCACCCTCGCACGGGTCAGGGACTGGGTGGGAAGGGGGTGGCCCTCGGGCAAGGTGGAAGAAGCATTCCGGCCGTTCGCGTCCAGGAAGGACGAGCTATCGACACACAAGGGGTGCATACTCTGGGGGAGCCGGGTGGTGGTGCCCCCCCCCTGCGCAGACAGGTATTGGAGGATCTCCACGAGACCCACCCGGGCATCGTGAGAATGAAAGCCCTGGCCCGGAGCTACGTGTGGTGGCCGGGCATGGATGAGGAGATAGAGGGGTGGGTAAGAAGGTGCCAACCTTGCCAGGAGTCCAGACCCAATCCGCCGTCTGCCCCGGTCCACAGGTGGGAGTCGAACGGGCGGCCATGGTCCCGCCTCCATGTGGATTTCGCGGGGCCGTATCAGGGCCAGATCTTCTTCATACTTGTGGACGCATATACAAAATGGCTAGAGGTAATCCCGGTGGCCTCGACCTCCACAGCAGCAGCAGTCAGGGCGCTCCGAAGGGTCCTCTGCACACACGGGATCCCGGACACCCTGGTGACGGACAACGGCACGGCATTCACCTCCCGGGAATTCCGGGAGTTCACCGACCGGTACCTCATAAGGCACATAAGGTCCGCACCATTCCATCCAGCCACCAACGGCCAGGCGGAGCGCATGGTGCGGACCACCAAAGAGGCCCTTGGCCGTATAGTACAGGGGGATTGGGACCACCGCCTCTCAGCATTCCTGTTCCACAACAGGATCACCCCAAACCCTGTAACCGGGTTCAGCCCCGCCGAACTGCTCATGGGGAGGAAACTGACCACTCGTCTAGATAGGCTACACCCGGACCGGGCGCCGGATGTCCGCGGGTCCCCCGAGGTCCGGGAAGCAGTGAGAGGATTCTTTCCGGGCGACCCAGTGTATGCGAAAAACTTCGCAAGCGGCCCCGAGTGGTTGGCGGGAAGGGTTCTAAGGGTGACAGGCTCCCGGTCATACGAAGTAACCACCGCCGGAGGCCAGGTGCTGAGACGGCACATCGACCAGCTGCGCCGCCGCACCCTACCCGAGGAGGCAGAAGAGGCAGAGAGTAGGGAACCGCCAGCAACGGAACCGCCAGAAGGGGCCCCGCCAATACAGGAGCTACCCACGTACGAGGCCCCCGCAGCCGCGGGACCAGAACCGGAGCCAGCACCCGACCCGGGCCGGCAACAGCCAGAAACGGCGCCACCCACGTTGGGATCGGGCCCCACACCAACGGCAACCCCGAGGAGATCAACACGGGAACGCAGGGCGCCAGCGTACCTACAGGACTATGTAGTTTAAACTAGGAGGGGAGGAGTGTAGTGTATCGGACCCAGCGCAAGCGCAGCGCGACCCGAGCCACCCTCGGGTCGCCGTGCGCAGCGCGGGAAAAGCCACCGCCAATCCGGACCAAGGGCGGGAAGTTTAACTGGCCAGGATTGGGCTGGCCAGCGAGGGGGATGTTCCGGGACGCATGTATATATTAGCGGACCCGGCCGCGTGTTCTCAGTTCTGTGATGTACCAGCCAATAAAGACCTATGCCTTCACCACGTCTCGTCTCCCAGTACATTACACTCCCCTACCCCCCACTTTCTGATGACCCTGAAGCGGGGGGAGGGTCTCCAAATCGGGGGATCCCCTGCCCCGACTTGGGGATTGGCAACCCTACCAGTCACACACTTCTGGCCTAACCTACCTCACTGGGTTGTTGTGAGGATAAAATGGAAAAGAATAATATAAGCCACTTTGGGTCCCAACAGGGAGAACAACAGGACAGAAATGAAGTAAACAAACAAACTTTGTGGCATCAGCCACTTTCCCCACGGGTCTGTTTGCATGACCCAAGAAGCTCCCTGTTTGAAACATTTTTGGGCTGGCCCTAGACTGCCTGACACCCTAGACAAGACTAACTGCTGGCCCCATCCCTACACTGATAATGTCACTGAGTCACATGGGGGGCCGCCCAATTTGGTGCCCCGAGAAGGCCAGTGCCCTAGGCAATCGCCTAGTCTGCCTAGTGGCAGAGCCGCCCTATTTTCATTTATTTATTTTTAATTTGATTTATACCCCGCCCTCCCCGCCAAAGCAGGCTACAAATGTGGGCGCAGATTCGCTGCCCTTGTTGTCAGTAAATGAAAATTTGACTGGAGTCTGAAGTTGCCAATTAAACACCAGCATCCATTCCGAGCTGCAGAAATATGTAATTGGAGATCCGGTTGTGGTTAAGGCACAGTTAACAGTGCGAAAAGAAGCAGGAAGAATGTCCTTTTCTCTTCTCTGCATCCTCCGCCAGGCAAGGGGATGTGACACATTGTCACATGCAGACATCATTTCTGTAGTTCACACTTAAGAATGTCAAGCATTTTGCCGGGCTATTGAAGTGGATGGGGGGGTGGGGAGTCAAAGGGTGCGGCGGGGGGGAGACTGTTGGGAAACCTTCAGTCAGGCATTCCAAATTCTTGCAAAGGCCTCCCAGAGCGATCATCATTCTGGAGAAAACTTCTGCCGAGCACACTTGGGAGACAGAAGGAGAGAAACACAAGCGAGCCAGTGGTGGAGCCCAAAAAGAATCGTGGCATTGTTTGCATGAAGATCACTGGGGAATTCTCATTCAGTGGGAAGTGGGAGAGAAATTCTTGTATGCTCATGAAAGACATGCCGCATAGGGCTGGGACTCTGAATTCTGGGTGACTGGGGCTGCTTCTTGTTGCAGATTTTAAAAATAACAGACATTTCTCTACAATTCCTTGCTGTGAGCTGAGAATACAGGATCCAGGATGCTGAGACTGAGCAGAATTTGGGATAATGATAGGGTTGCCAATCTCCATTTGGGGGCCTGGAGATCTCCTGCTTTTACAATTGATAGTACAAAGAGCAGTTCCACTGGAGAAAATGGCTGCTTTAGACGGTGGACTCCATGGGGTGCCACAGGGCTCAGCACTGGGCCCCATGCTCTTTAACTTGTTCATTAATGATTTGGAGTTGGGAGTAAGCAGTGAAGGGGCTAAGTTTGCAGATGACACTAAATTGTTCAGAGTGGTGAAAACCAGAGAGGATCTGTCGAGGCTGGGTGAGTGGGTGCCAACGTGGCAGATGAGGTTCAATGTGGCCAAGTGCAAAGTAATGTACGTTGGGGCCAAAAATCCTAGCTATAAATACAAGTTGATGGGGTGTGAACTGGCAGAGACTGACCAAGAGAGAGATCTTGAGGTCGTGGTAGATAACTCACTGAAAATGTCAATACAATGTGTGATTGCAATAAAAATGGCCAATGCCATGCTGGGAATTATTAGGAAGGGAATTGAAAACAAAACAGCCAGTATCATAATTTTGTTGTTGTTCAGTCTCACAGTTGAGTCTGACTCTTTGCGACCCCATGGACAAAGTCACGCCAGGCCCTACTGTCTTTCAGCATCCTCCGAAGTCTGCTCATATTCGTGTTTGTTACATCAGTAACACTGTCCAGCCATCTCATCTTTTGCTGTCCACTTCTTCTTTTGCCTTCTGTCTTTCCCAGCATCAGGATCTTCTCCAGGGAGTGCTCCCTTCTCATTTGGTGGCCAAAGTATTTGAGCTTCAGCTTCAGCACCTGACCTTTTAGGGAACAGTCTGGGTTGATTTCCCTTAGGACTGACTGATTTGATTTTCTTGCAGTCCAAGGGACTCTCAAGAGTCTTCTCCAGCACCACAGCTGTAAAGCATCTATTCTTCTGTGCTCTGCCTTCCTTATGGTCCAGCTCTCACAGCCATACATTACTACTGGGAATACCATCGCTTTGACTATACAGACTTTTGTTGGCAGAGTGATGTCTCTACTTTTTATTATACTGCCAGGTTCACCATAGCTGTCCTCCCAAGGAGCAAACGTCTTTTAATTTCATGGCTACAGTCACCATCTGCAGTGATCTTGGATCATAATGCCCCTATATAAATCGATGGTGTGGTCTCATTTGGAGTACTGTGTACAATTCTGGTCACTGCGCCTCAAAAAAGATATTATAGCATTGAAAAAAGTGCAGAACAAGGCAACTAAGATAATTAAAGAGATGGAACACTTTTCCTATGAAGAAAGATTAAAACACTTGGGGCTCTTTAGCTTGGAGAAACGTTGACTGTGGGGTGACATGATAGAGGTTTACAAGATTATGTATGGGATAGAGAAGGTAGAGAAAGAGGTACTTTTCTCCCTTTCTCACAATACAAGAACTCGTGGGCATTCAATGAAATTGCTGAGCAGTCAGGTTAGAACTGATAAAAGGAAGTACTTCTTCACCCAAATGGTGATTAACATGTGGAATTCACTGCCACAGCATAGACAACTTCAAGAGGGGAATGGATAAGCATATGGAGCAGAGGTCCATCAGTGGCTATTAGCCACAGCTTATTGTTGGAACTCTCTGTCTGGGGCAGTGATGCTCTGTATTCTTGTGCTTGGGAGGGGGCACAGTGGAAGGGCTTCTAGCCCGACTGGTGGACCTCTAGATGGCACTTGGATTTTTTTTTTTTTTTGGCCACTGTGTGAGAGTGTTGGACTGGATGGGCCATTGGGCTGATCCAACGTGGCTTCTCTTACGTTCTTATGTGTGACACAGAGTGTTGGACTGGATGGGCCATTGGGCTGATCCAACGTGGCTTCTCTTACGTTCTTATGTGTGACGCAGAGTGTTGGACTGGATGGGCCATTGGGCTGATCCAACGTGGCTTCTCTTACGTTCTTATGTGTGACACAGAGTGTTGGACTGGATGGACCATTGGCCAGATCCAACGTGGCTTCTCTTACATTCTTATGTGTGACACAGAGTGTTGGACTGGATGGGCCATTGGCCTAATCCAACATGGCTTCTCTTATGTTCTTATGTGTGACACAGAGTGTTGCACTGGATGGGCCCCTGGCCTGATCCAACATGGCTTCTCTTACGTTCTTATGTGTGACACAGAGTGTTGGACTGGATGGGCCACTGGCCAGATCCAACGTGGCTTCTCTTATGTTCTTATGTGTGACACAGAGTGTTGGACTGGATGGGCCACTGGCCAGATCCAACGTGGCTTCTCTTATGTTCTTATGACACTGTACCCCACTGAAATCCTCCGTTTCCAAACCCCACCTTCCCTAGGCTCCATCCACTAAAACCCCATCTTCCCTAGACTCCATCTGAATCTCCAGATCTTTCCCAGCCCAGAGTAGGCAACCTTAGAAGCAGGCCTCATTTTGGACAGGAGCTCACAGGAGCAGAGCTCCAGAACCTCTAAATTTTATTGTGCTCTTTCTTACCTCCCTCCCTCCCCAAAAACCCCCGAAAACAAAACTTGCTTCTGGGTTCCATTGTTAAAAACCCCTGTGAGAATTTTGCTGAACTCTTGACAAACTTTCTAATATTTCCCCCCACCACAAAAAATGGGAAAATAACCAAAACATATCAAGCAGAAAGATGGAAATCTTCATCATGACACTGTGGCCACATAGAAGAAAGTAATTTAAACTGTATGATGGGAGTAAGGTTTTATTATGACAATTCTAATTCAAGAAGCATTTTAAGGTAGATGCTGATATGATTTAGTCCACCTTCCAATTATGTCAGGGGTGTATGGCATATGCTAATTAATTGTGCAAAGTGCTAATGAGCTCCGGCACCTCTTTTTCCTATGAAATGACCCCTGCCTAGAAGGGTCCACCAAGGAGGTAGAGTACATTTGTGCCTGTGCCTCAGTGCAAAACTAAATATGAGTCATCTGATCTGTGGTGGATTATAGCACGCATTTAATACTCTCAACAGTATTTGCATCTTGTTAAAAAAATGCCCCGAGTACTTGCCAAACATTCTTTGAGTTTGCTGACTAAAGACAGGAAGAGGTTGTCTTCTTACTGGACTGTACGTTGCCCCTTATATCACTATAAGGACTAGAGACTTTTAAAAACCATTTTTGCAATGTGTTTGCTCACATCGGAGGCATTCGGAGCAGCTCTGAATGTCTCCAACGTGAGCAAAAGCACTGCTGTGCGGAACCACAGATCCAGAAGGGGCTGAGCAGGGACAGCGGCACATTTGCTGGCCTGGGAGGTGTGAGTGGTGGTGGGGGGGGAACCCCTGCAACTCAGTGGCATCCTAGACGGCCACTTACCTGGCCTACTTCCATGCACCAGCCCAAATGTAAACCGGTTTACATTTGCGCCACAAAAGCCGCGGGACTTTGCGGCTCTTCCAGGTGCTCCGCAGCAATTAGTGCGAAAACCGTGCAGACGCTGCGCGGTGAAGAGGGACGTCGCTCTGGCTTAAGGTAAGTGCGAAAATGCCTTCTGTCTTTCAGGGCCTGAGGAACTGTATCAAGTCCTACAGGGCTCAGATCTCACTTGGTAGAGAGTTCCACCTGGCCGGACCAGCACCTTGCAGGCAAGTAGCTGCTGATTGACTAGTGACCCATTGGTAGGCTTAAGGTAGCAAGGTTGTTCCCTAGTAGGGCTCCCAAGCTCCCTCTGGGGACGGGGATGGCATCACCTAGAAGTGACGTCATTGTGCTGGGGACATTGAGCTGGGGATGCTCTAGGACTTTGCACTAAAAACTCTATGGTACCATAGAGTTTTATTGTGAGTCCTAGAGCATCCTTAGCGCGACATCCCTGGCATGATGATTTCACTTCCGGGTGACATCATCACACCATGCGCAAAGTGCATCAAGGAACAAGTCCCCCGCCACAGTGGTAGAGGAACTTGGCAACCCTATTCCCTAGGGTGAGCAGCCTCTTGCCCTGGAACTCCATCTCCTGCTCAGTTGGGAAGTGGGGTGTGCAAAATGGCATGGCACAGTGCTGTAACGTCACTTTCAGCTGTGTATCACCAGACCTCTGGCCGAGGACAGCCAAACGCTCTTTCAGCCAGGGATCACTTTGCAGGGAATTCCAGGTAGGCAGTCTCGTAGGTTTGCTGGCCTTAGACTGTTTAGGCTTTGAAGGTTAGTACCAGAACCCTGAATCTGATCCAATATTCAATCTGGAGCCAGTACGGCTAGCAGAGCATCAGTTGTATGTGTACTCTCATTGGGGTTTCCACAAGAACCTGTGGTGCTACATTCTGGGACAGTTGAAGTTTTCCGGTCAGCTTCATGGCTACCCTCGGTCATCTAGAGATCAAATGTAATAGCAAGAGATCTCCTGGTGTCACCTGGAAGGTGGAAGTCCTTAAACCCTTTGGGACATAAGAACATTGTAACAATGCCCTGGATTTGGGCTGCTGCTATTAATGATGATTAATAATTCAAAACACATGACCCATCAAAATAGTTAAAAGTCAGGGCTTTTGTTGAGCAGGAATGCACAGGAAAACAGTTCCGGCTGGCTTGGCAGCAGGGGGTGTGGCATAATATTCAAATGAGTTCCTGCTGGGCTTCTTCTACACCCCCCCCCCCCGGTTAAAGGTATCTGGTTTCCAGCCTGTATGATGCAGCTTTAGCAGACCAGAGATGGCTGGATTTGCTCCCCACCCACCAGTGCCAGATTAAACCTGTGGAGGCCCCTGGGCAATCAAAATCTTGGGTTCCCCCTTGCAAATTATCTCCTAATGCATGCAGGCTGGGAGGGCTACAAGATGGGGGGAACTGGGGGGAGGAGCCATCCTGGGGCCCCTAAAGACCTGGGGGCCCATGGGCCGGTGGCTACTTGGCCTATTTGTTAATTCAGCCCTGCCACCCACCCATTCCTTTTCTTCCTTGCTTTTAAGCAAGGAGCACTGGGAAGACACGCTGCTAGATGGTACCAGGTCATGGGGTTAATACACTGGTGTGGAGTCTTGACAGCAGTTATAGCTTTTATAGTCAGCATCAAGTAGTTTCCCATGAGAAGTACAAAAACACTGGAATGTCATAAATAGCTTATGCTGGGATGTGTATTTCCTGCAGATCAAAAGAGGGAGGGGGGGAAATTGGCTGGCTTTTAACTATCTGCATGTCAAACTCACAGCAAGGCATCTGGCCATGGCTTCAGCAGCGGGGTCTTACTGGTTGGTCAGTGCCTTGGGATAGGAAGACCAAGAGGAAGCATCTTTGCTCCTTGGTTGGCAACCTCCCAGCTGGGGAATGCATACAGGTACCCACTGATCATTCCTCCCAGGGGTGGAATTCTAGCAGGAGCTCCTTTGCATATTAGGCCAAACCCCCCTGATGTAGCCAATCCTCCAAGAGCTTACAAAAAAGAGCCTTGTAAACTCTTGGAGGATTGGCTACATCAGGGGTGTGTGGCCTAATATGCAAAGGAGCTCCTGCTAGAATTCCACCCACATACAACCCCCTCCCTGGATAAATGACTTGCAAGGAAACAACTGATCTGCTGTTCTTCCAATTTATGAATTGTACTATTTTGCCATAGATTCTAACGGTACTGTATTGGTACTGAATTGGTTGTTCTTTCAATTTGTCAATTGTACTATTTTGCCATAGATTCTAACTTGGTACTATTTTGCATGCTTAATCACCGCCTCACACTGTATGTAACTCTGCTCACTGTACCCCATTTCATTGTCTGATGAAGTGTGCTCTTAACACACGAAAGCTTACATTCTGAAGAAAACTATGTTGGCCTTAAAGGTGCTGCTGGATTCCCACTCTGTTCTATTGCTTCAGACTAGCTGATTTGGTGAGTAAGCTATGCAGGGTATTTTGCTGGCATTTATCCTACCTTAGGTTGGAGGAGGATCCAACAAAAGAATCACTTTCAGCGAGGAGGATGTTTCCCTAGGCTGGAAGAACTGCTTGGAGGAATGATAGAACGCCAGTCAGGGTTTTCTTGCTTTCCCTGTTTTCTTTGCCAGTTTCTGTAACACGCTTCCTTGTGTAGCCTGTTGAGCAGGGGTGTTGAACTCATTTGTTATGAGGGCCGGGTCTTCGCCTTGTCGGACCAGGCCATGTGTGTCATAACATGTAATGCCAGGTAGGGGAGATATAAACTTTATAAAAAACACAGAAAAAACACACACACTTAGCGTAATCCACCTCACTGGCCTGTTGAGCCTCAACCAACAGAAGGAAGAAAGGCTCGGCTCAGTAGCTCTGCTGTGCAATTGAGAGAGCCTGGCAAAGCTAGCTCTTCTTCTCCCACTTCCTCCACAAGGGAGGAGCTTTGCTCTGTAGCTCCTGTGTGATTGAGCAAGCCTGGCAAAGCAAGTTGTGATGCAGAAGGAAGCAAGAGAGGGAGAGAAGCAGATGACAGTGAGTTGCTCACAGGCCTAATAAGAGCCCTCTGGGGTCCTGATTCGGCCCTGGGCCACATGTTTGACACCCCTGCTGCAGAGGGTCAGTAGTTGCAATTATTGGCCTGTGCTGTATTTGATTAACATGAGGAGAGGACATCAATTCCCATCATAGCCAGCAACCTTCAGGAGGAGGTACCTTAGCACCTTGCAGGCAACTAGTTGCTGTTTAGTCACCCTTTGGTGGGCTTAAGGGAGCTAGGTTGTTCCCTAGGGTGAGAGCCAGTTTGGTGTAGTGGTTAAGTGTACGCAGGCCTTGGATTCAGCAGGAGCTCATAGGAGCACAGCTCCTGAAACTTTCTGAGGGTTCCCACTCTTCCTCCCCACCCTGTTCATTGAATAGTAGGTGCAGCTGCATAACAATCCCTGGATGAGCTCCACCACCTATTTTTCTACAAAGCGACCCCTGAGTGTACGGATTCTTACCTGGGAGAACCAGGTTTGATTCCCCTCTCCTCCATGTGCAACAAACTCTTAGAGTGACCTTGGATTAGTCATAAGTTTTCAGAGCTGTTCTGCTGAAGAGCAGTTTCTGTCAGCCCCACCTACCTCACAGGATGTCTCTTGTGGGGAGGGGAAGGGGAGAGAAAAGGAGATTGTAAGCTGCTTTGAGACTCCTTCAGGTAGGAAAGGGCAGGGTATAAACCCAATCTCCTCCTCCTCCTCTTTCATAGGGCAGACCCATCTCTTCTAGCCAATGGCTACTAGCACTCACGATCAGGGGTGGAATTCTAGCAGGAACTCCTTTGCATATTAGCCCCCCCCCCGATGTAGCCAATCCTCCAAGAGCTTACAAGGCTCTTTTTTGTAAGCTCTTGGAGGATTGGCTACATCAGGGGTGTGTGGCCTAATATGCAAAGGAGCTACTGCTAGAATTCCATCCCTGATCATGAGGGTCAATCTTTGCCTTTTGATGGCCGCTTCAAATGTGAGCTTTTTTTTGTTTCCTTTTTGCTTGTTGTTATGTGGCAGCTTATGCATTCAGCATGTAAAGAAACACACTGGAGGAAAAGAATATTAAGTTACTTTGCCCAGTACTCCCAGAACCCACAAGCCATGGCCCATTAGAAGCCCCTTGAGGCATATCTCCATGCCCGAAGCCTCATGGCTTTTGCAGGTGGCCTGCCAAGCAACCTGGGGCTTCTTTCCCCACTCTTGTTCAGCCTGTCTCCACCAGCCAGCGTCAGGTCTGCAACCCGTCTTCCTTTAAGCGGAACGCTTCTTACCAGCAGTGCATGTCCTCCCCTTGCAGCACAGTAAACTTCTTCCTCTTGCTGCCTGCCTGGGGATACAAAAAATAGGGGCAAGGATCTGGCAGGGCAAAGCACACAAGTTCTGGATTGCATTTGGTTTACAATCGGCGTGGACCTCCTTCGCATCCAACTGCAACCCACAGCTGCCTTGTTAAAATAAACAGGAAAAATCTGAAGTTCATCCTCTTCTATTCATCCTTTCTCAGCTCTGTAACAGAAGTACTGACTTCCCCTTTCCCTCCTTCCATCCCGTTGGCAGAGCAATTAACGCAGCAACAGCGCACAACCTGATTAAAGCATGGATAAAGGTTTATTCAGGAACTAATATACTTGATAGTGAAGAAGAGAGAGGGAAATGGGGTCCTAGATACATCAGTAGCTGAAAGGGAGATTGAGACTGAGTGTGGGACTTCTGAGAAGAAGCAAGATATTGCCCTAAGAGTAGCAATCTGGAGAGAGGCAACGAATGACATTTAACTGGAAAACAAAGTTTGTGTCCGGTGGCACTTTTAAGACCAACAAAGTTTTATTCAAGGTATAAGCTTTCGTGTGCATGCACACTTCTTGGATTTTTTGTTTTTTAAAAAACACAGGTTTATTTATGTCTGGTTATGACCCCTCTTTACATCCCTAGGGAAATGCTATTTGCCACTTTGGGGTCAGGCAGCGATTTTTCTCCAAGCCAGTTTGGCCAGGGATCCCAGAGACGGTTGTTAGGATTTTTCTTTCTTTTGCCATCTGCTGGGTTTGGAGTTAGTCACTGGGTGTGAGTGTAGGGGAGAGGTACTTGTGAATTCCCTGCACTGTGCAAGAGGTTGGACTTGCCCTCCCCCCTCGCCTGCCACAAATCAGTGGCACAGAATTTACCTCTTCCCTGAATTCTTCTTTTCCTTAATTCTATCATAACTAAAAGAATTTCTAAAAAAAGTCCAGACTGGGGTTGTGTGCGGCATTATGCATGGGGTTTTGCATTATGCAAGGGGTTGGAATGGATGACCCTGGAAGTCCCTTCCAACTCTATGATTCTATGATTTATGCAACTTGTGACTGATTTAACTGCCTGTTTAAACAACTGGGAAAATACATGCAACATGGCTAGAAGTTACTGGCGTATTCAACAATTGAAAAATAGCAATTTATAAAAGTCTAAACATTGTACATGACTCACATCTTATTAAGCCTTCTAAATGTGCAGAACTGCACGTTCGTAAAGTCCGACTCGCCAGAAGAACCGCAAAAAGCAGAAACAAAGGTTCGTGCTCCAAGCCCTCTGAATATTTCCAAATTATAAAAGGGGATCAGCATCCCTATCGATATGGCAGCGAAAATACAAAAAACCCCCCAAACCCTTCAAATCCTATGACAGGGCTGCAGGCTGGAACCGGCCATTTCACAATTGAGCTCCTTTGGATATTCATATCCCTGTATGAATCGTTTTGCTTGACTTCGTTAGGCTACAGCCCCCTGATGTAGCCATTCCTCCTGGAGCTTACAGTATTTCTATTTATTTACTTAATCACATTTATGTACTAAGGCCTTGTAGGCCTTGTACTAGGAACCCTGTTAACTCTTAAAGGATTAGCTACATCAGGGGACTGTAGCCTAATATGCAAAGGAGTTCCTGCTACAAAAAAAGCCCTGACTTTTGATAAGATTAGAACAAGCTAAAACAAGACATTGCAATGTACGGAATGCTAGCCAGTCCCCTGATGGCAAATGGCCGTGTTTATTTTTAATTAAAAAATAACATTGTTGAGTTGACCTCCATTCCCCCAGCTGCTGTTCTTCCATCATAACAGCGCACCGGCCAGTTTCCCTCTGCTGGCTTCCTTTCGTTATTTGCATTGGGGCTTGCATATGGAAACTGAAGCATCTGTGTTAACGTTGCCTGTCATACAGCTGGCCATCCAAACAAGTAGCCAGAAATTAGTTCCCTCTGAAGGATCATAAATGCTGATGGCCATGATCCAGCCATAGTCGCTAGCAGACCCTGGCTAGGGATGGACCTCTCGAGGTCCAGCAACAGATGCATCCATCACACGCAATGGGACCCCGATGAGCATCCTGGCCACATCTGGATCGGCTGCAAACTCGGACCTCTGGAATAGGGTGGCTATACAGAGAAGATCAAGCGGGATTAAACATCTGTAGGAGTCGGGGGCGGGGGGAAGGACAGTTGTATAGGAAAAGGCAGCGGCTTTTATTCTCGATACATTTTGTGATGTACACTTTCATTGGGGAAGTGATCTTTACTGGTAAAATACTAGTGTCAGGTCTGGCTCTGCCACTAGGCAAGCTAGGCAATTGCTTTGGATGCTGGCCTTCTGGGGGTGCCAAATTGGGCACCCCCCCATGTGACTCGGTGACGTTATCAGTGTGGGAAGGGAGTGCCAGAAGTTAGCCTAGCCTAAGAAGCCAGACAGTTTAGGGCTGGCCCTGACTAGGGTTGCCAGACACGCCCCCCCCCGCCATAAGGCCCTCCCCCCTCCCCCGCCACCAATCAGTAGCACAGAATTTACCTCTTCCCTGAATTCTTCTTTTCCTTAATTCTACCATAACTAGAATTTCTAAAAACTCCAGACTGGGATTGTGTGCAGCATTATGCCCCTTTCCCCTCTTTCAGTCCATTTGAATTCCCTCCTCCCCCTGGTGTTGATATACATGTGTTTTCATGACAGGGCAAACAGCGCTTTCTCAGTTCGTTTTTTGATTGGGGGGGGGGGGGGTGGGGCGGTTAGGGTTGCCAGCTCTGAATGGAAAAATACCTGGAGATTGGAGGGGCGGCACCTGAGCAAGGTGGCGTTTGGGGAGGGGAGGGATTTCCACAGGGTACAATGTCATAGAATTCATCTTCCAAAGCGGCCTCTGTCGCCTGGAGATGTTGTAATCCCAGGAGATCTCCAGCCACCACCTGGAGGGGGGAGGACTTCAAATTGGGGGGAGGGCTTCAAATCCTCATTCCCATTGTGCTACATCCCCAGTCTGAATCGGATCCCTGGGTGTGTTTAAAATCTGAATTGGATCCTTGAGTGAGTTAAAAAAATACCTGCTGGGAGCTCTGGCCCTGGAACTCCCAACATATTATGCAGCTGAGCCAGGGGTAGAATTCTAGCAGGAGCTCCTTTGTATATTAGGCCACACACCCCTGATGTAGCCAATCCTCCAAGAGCTTACAAAAAAGAGCCTTGTAAGCTCTTGGAGGATTGGCTACATCAGGGGTGTATGGCCTAATATGCAAAGGAGCTCCTGCTAGAATTCCATCCTTGAGCTGGGCCCTTAGGCTGCGTTCACATGTACTTGGAAACAGGAGGGAGGTCTGGGTTTTTCAGCTGGGGGAACAATGATTCTGCTTTCGATTATCAAGCGACACTTGTGGATTGACTCCTGACTGCTCTTCTTGTTTGCCCTCCCCTCTCACTTCAGGAGGGCTGTCCACTTTTCATATTTATTGGGTCCCACAAGTTTGCTTGGCGGGTTGTTATTAGTTTTGTTTCTTTATACTGATTTTTCTTCATGCTCTGAAAAATACTGTGAGAAGGGAGGAAGGTAGCTTTGGGACTGACACAAGGGGTGGCCAGTCAGTGCTGCGTGAATCCATCACTGTGGCGTAGCTGTTTGAAATGTTTTAAGTATGTATTGCCAGAAGAGGGAGCTCTACTGCCCAGTTCTTATCTGCCCTGCAGTGCCACCAGCACAGCTGGCTGGAAGGTGGTATTGCAGCTGCCAGCTGAGCAGGGACAGGTGACACAGAGTGACCGATAGTGTTCTTTCTGGCCAGGTCCCCTGCTCTGAGCCCTAACTGATTGGCTCATGAACTTCATTGATCCCCTTACCAGACTTGAGAGCTCTAACTCTCCATGGTAATACAAGAGCTTCCTGCACACTACTTCTAAACAGTGAAACAGAAGACTCAGATTGCAAAATATGTTTTGCTTGAAAGGGCTTTACCATGATGTGTGCGTTTGTATACAAACATGCACCCACAATTTTGTTGATACACCGCGATAGCCAGCATGGTGTAGTGGTTAAGAGCTGTGGACTCTAATCTGGACAACTGGGTTTGATTCCTCACTCTTCTGCCACATGAAGCCTGCTGAGTGACCTTAGGCCAGTCAGAGTCCTCTCAGAGCTGTTCTCTCAAGAGCAGTTCCCCCAGAGCTCTCTCAGCCCCACCTACCTCACAAGGTGACTGTTGTGAGGAGTGGAAAGGAAGGAGATTGTAAGCTGCTTTGAGACTCCTTAAGGTAGATAAAAGCAGGATATAAAATCCAACTCTTCTTCTTATATCACCGCACTCTTGAACATTACGACTCTTTCATTCCAAATATCCAACCCTCTCTACAGGCCTTAGTATCCAGAATTTGTTTTAAAAGTAGATTAATCTTCATTTTCAATGACTCGTTATCTTTGGAGCTTTCTGCCTCTCCATTTTAAGAGAATTCTATTCCCTGCCAATCCGGATGATGCTAACTGCTGCCAAAACGATGCTTTGAATCACCCGATTTCCACTCACCTCCAGTCCCAATAGCGATTTCCTGTCTCATTATGGCACTAATTCTGGAGATTAAAACTTGGATAGGAAAGCCGGGGTGGGGTGGGGGGTAGGAAGCATTTTTCCAGCTTAGCCTGAAAGGATAGCAGCAAACTCCACAGCCTGCTATCATTAGAGCCCTTGGTAGCAGTTAGCCTAGAGGTTTTGAACCTAGACGGCAACGTCTGGGAGAAATGCAGTGGAGTAAGTAATTTTTTATTGACGGCAGTAAACAGATCTCTCCAGTTGGGTATTGCCGCTCTCAAACTGCCATTCAAGATACTGAGATGTGTAAGGAGCCACACTTTTGACTATAGAGTTGCTCGCATGCAAGATGGCCTCTCTGTGAGAAGGCCACAGGGAACAGCCTTTTTCAGGGGTGCCAAACATGCGGCCTAGAGGCCGAATCAGGCCTCCAGAGGGCTCCTATCAGGCTCCCAAGCAACTGGCTGTCATCTGCTTCCTTCTCCCTCTCTCTTGCTTCCTTCTGCATAAGAGCTTACTTTTCAAGGCTTGCTCAACTGCACAGGAGCTACAGAGTAAAACCTCTATTTTCTCCATTGGCTGAGCCTCCTCCTTTGGGGAGGAAGGCAGAGCTTGTTTTTTCCAGACTCTCTGAATCTCACAGCAGAGCTACTGAGCCAAGTTCTCTTCCTTCTATTGGTTGAGGATCCTCCTCCTCCTGGGGAAGGAAGGAAGGAAGGAAGGAAGGAAGGAAGGAAGGAAGGAAGGAAGGAAGGAAGGAAGGAAGGAAGGAAGGAAGGAAGGAAGGAAGGAAGGAAGGAAGGAAGGAAAGGAAGGAAGGAAGGAGCCAGAGCTTTCTTTGCCCAGTTCCGTGGATCCCATGGGAGAAAGACAAAGAAAGCACCTTTAAGACCAGTGAGTGCTAATGTTTTAAGCATGTTTTAAGGTGTTTTTTTTTAAATCTTTAATTGTATTTGTGTCCTTTATAAAGTTTACATCTCTGCTACCTCACCTTAAATAGGTACATACATGGCCTGACCTGACATGGCCCAGCCCAACAAGGTCTCATTTATATCAGATCCGGCCCTCATAACAAATGAGTTCAACACCCCTGTTTTACATGACAGCTGCACTTTGTGGAAAGCAGCATTGTGTATACCAGCTGGTCACACTATTATTCTTTGTAAGTTTACCTCCAGGGCAGTCTCTGGGGGTTTGAAAAATTGCCGCCCTGGGAGTCTGATACATGGAAACAGAGCTGGTTTCTATCATTTATCCCTGTGACAAAGAAAACTTGACCTATAATGTTTACCAGGGGGTTTTTTGTAGAAAAAGCCCAGCAGGAACTCATTTGCATATTAGGCCACATCCCCTGATGTCACCATTGTTTTGCACAGGGCTTCTTTGGTAGAACAAGCTCAGCAGGAACTCATTTGCATATTAGACCACACTCCCTGATGTCACAGTTGTTTTGCGCGGGGCTTTTTTTGTAGAAAAAGCCCAGCAGGAACTCATTTGCATATTAGACCACACCCCCTAACACCAAGCCAGCCAGAACTGTGTTCCTGCATGTTCCTACTTTTTTTAAAAAAGCCTTGACGTTTAGAGAAATTTTTTCCCTCCTCTTATAATACTTCAGAACTTGAGGATCACACTGTAACACAGTAGATTCAGGGCAGGCTAAAGTACTTCAAAAATGCTTCATACAGTAAATAGCTGTCCTGTGGAACTAATGGCCACTGGATTGGATGGATTTAAAAATTGAGCCATGTTCGTTCTTGAGTATTCACCATGACAGCTGAATAGGACCTCTAGTTCAAATGCTGATTTTAGGGTTGCCATATGCCCCTTGGGGTGTGAAATCTCCTTGCCTACCAGCACTCCATCGATAGTTGGGAGAAAGAAAAAAAAAATAAGCATCACATCAGTGACAATGTGATGTCACTTCTGGGTTTTTCTCAGAAGTGACATCACACCGTTGCTGATGTTCCCCATCCATATCCATTCCTCTGGTATTCTGCTGCCTCAGCAAATGCCCAGAGATTTTGCGGCTGGTGCCTGGAAGGAAGGATTCTGGGAAGGATGTGATGTCAGGGTGACACACTAGGATTTTCACCTAATCTTTAGGGTAAAAACCATAGAGACATGAGGAAATCTTTAGAGCACCACTCTGGAGGCCCTTTCCCAGCTATTCCCCCCCCCCCTTTCATTCCTCAGTTTCTCAAGGATGGGGATTGGGGCTGAGGGCAGGGTTTTACCCACCTCAGACAAGAAAACAGCAAGCCTACTTGAAGCAAGTATTGCAGTGCATTAAACAGGTCACCTGTTTGGGTAATTGAGAGAAATGTATTTGTTTATCTACTCTTTTGCTGTAACCAGCTGGGCTCCTACTTGCCAAACTTCGTAATAGAAGGCTTCCTTTGTTGGAAAAGACATGGAACGTTTTAATGAAATCTTGGAACCTACAGCCTAGTGAAATCTTCTCTTGGTAAAAGTCTTCCTGCATAAATAAACTGATGTAGCAATTCAGCCATCCAAACAAAAAGCAAGGAGGGGAGATGGAAAACAGGAAGGACAGAAACAACAAAGAAATACCTTAACTATATGAAGTTATTTAAAGACAGGGCTCTTGAGTCGTTTCCCACCCGCGAAAGAAAGAAAAAAGTAAAGGGACTCCATGAACCAGCATTGGCAGTGCTCAAAAACAAGAAACATGAGAGGAAAGCTGCCCAGTTTTAATTGAAGTGAGATCTCGTCAGGTGCTGGGTGGAATCCACATGATTTTTTAACATTATCCATGACCATAAACAGTCTCCCATTTTTTTCCCTGTTGAGAGGAATGGCAAAATCTGTCAGAAAAGAAATATGGATTGAAGGAATGCCATGAGGAAAATCTTCCTCTCAATACCAGTAGCTATGAGAAGGTGAAAAGGAGGGAGGATTCTCAGGCTGGCTCTGAAGGGACCTAGGCAGTGAAAATTTGTCCCACCTTGCATATGGAGTAGTGTACTCACTTTTGTTACCAGCAGTTTAGACATTACTGGCTGTGTGTTGTGTAATTTTGAAGGGAAAGCACATTTACACTGTTATACAAGCTGTAGACTCACTACTTTACATTTTAGCCAAGTGTCATTTCTTCAGTGTTGTCACATTAAAAAATATACTTAAATATTTACAAAATGTAAGGGGGTGTACTTACTTCTGTGACATACTGTTGATAGATAGATGACCTACGACAACAAAAAAAAAGTAAAAACAGAAGGAAGATACACTGTACCAGAAATAATTGGGGCTTATCTTGCCTAGAATTTCATAATGATATTGAGTAGCTTAGGAGAAAGAAAACACTGATGAAAACACTCGGCGGGGAGGGCGGGATATAAATAAAAGTTTATTATTATTATATTATTATTATTATTATTAATTTAGTATAAAAATTTGATTTGTAGACCTTATGCTTCTCTACAGAGCTCAATATAGAATGATCATTATCAAGTTTCTCTCAGATGGGAATTCATCTTGTGACAAAGTGTTGGTATGCTTGTAAAGGATTGCAGTGGTTTCAACCTGTGGAGATTTTATCCATGGTCATTTGTTCTCGGACCTTGGTAAACCAAAAGTCTATCGGTAAACATTTATTTTCCTTCCAGTTATAGGGTATTACTGACTTTGCTGGGCCATGCCAGTGGTTTAGCAATAACAAAGTTGGGTCTTCCAGGACATCTGTAAGGTTCTTAATGTGAGACAGAACTTGTTTCCAGAATGCACATATCGTGTCACAATCCTAACAGCAATGGTTGTAGGAGGCAACTTTGCCACAATTTTGCCAGCAAAGTGAAGAGTATTAGCAGTTTATGTGAGATAACTCTAATGGGTTAAAATACCATCTCGACAGTGTTTTGTAGTTTTGCTGAAAGCTATTTATAGAATTCGTGTGCTATGCATCTGAGGACCACACTGACTCCTACTGATCCCTTGTTAATGTTAAGTTACAGTCCTTATTGTAACTTAGTGTAGTAACGCAAGATTGAATCATCTGATATTAACACAACTTGGTAGATTCTAGATATTAAACCGTTGCTTGATTTTTTAAGGTGCATAAGAAGGGATTGGATAAACATATGGAGCAGAGATCCATCAGTGGCTATTAGCCACAGCATACTGTTGGAGCTTTCTATTTGGGGCAGTGATGCTCTGTATTCTTGGTACTTAGAGGGGACACAGTGGGAGGGCTTCTAGTGTCTTGGCCCCACTGATGGACCTCCTGAAGGTGCCTGGAGTTTTTTTGGCCACTGTGTGACACAGAATGTTGGACTGGATGGGCCATTGGCCTGATCCAACATGGCTTCTCTTGTGTTCTAATGTTCATAACGAGATTTTCAAAGTCTGTCGGTGGCCTGCAAAACTTCTTTTAAGTTTGGGATTGTCTAATAGATGTTAAGTGCTTTTTGGTAATCATTTTCCCTTTGGGGAAAATTCGAAATAGAAAAACTAAAGAGGCTGATTTCCATTTCTGAAATGTTATTGAGGCCTGTGTAGGGTTGCCAATCCCCAGGTGGGGGCAGGGGATCCCCTGGTTTGGAGGCCCTCCCCCCACTTCAGTGTCATCAGGAAGCATGGGGAGGGGAGGGAAATGCCTGTTGGGCACTCATTCCTTATGGAGACTGATTCCCAGAGGGAATAATGGAGAATTTATTGGCGGGAATCTGGGGCTCGGGGGGGGGCGTTTTTTGAGGAAGAGGCACCAAATTTTCAGCATAGCATCCAATGCTTCTCCTCAAAAGAGCCTCCATGTTTCAAAAGGAATGGACCACAGGGTCCAATTCTATGAACCCCCAAAGAAGGTGCTCCTATCCTTCATTATTTCCAAGGAGGGAAGTTATTTAAAAGCGTGCCGTCCCTTTAAATGTGATGGCCAGAACTTCCTTTGGAGTTCAGTTATGCTTGTCACAACCTTGCTCCTGACTCCACCCCCAAAGTCTCTAGATATTTCTTGCATTGGACTTGGCAACCCTAGGCCTGTGCCAGGCCTTTCTGCCAGATGACTTAGCCCTGAGTTACCTGCAATAGAGTTCTTTGAGCAGGAACTAGCTTTTCTTTCTCTTTGTTGTGACCTGTTGGCTAGAAAAACAGTGTTATATATGAAACTTGAGAGTCTTTTGAGGGGAAAAACAAACTGCCCCAGAACAGAGCCCATACAATTAAGGCAGATTTACACATTTTTCAGATACTTGCTTTCACTTCCTGGAATATAGCTGTAAACACTAGGTGTGATCCAAAGTCCAGCATATGTTAAACTTATGGGAAGGGAAATGCCTCTAGAACAGAATGGGGAAGCCCTATGGGCAGAACGCTCTGCATGTATATTGGCAGCACTGTGTGTATGTTTTAGAGTGGTGGGATTTTCGACTGCTGTCCACCTCTCCACCCCCTAGTATTTGTTTCTTCCAGGGGAACTGATCTCTGTTGTTTGGAGATGAGCTGCAATTAGAGTTGCCAAGTCTGACAAAAAAATATCTGGGGACTTTGGGGGTGGAGCCAGGAGACTTTGGGAGTGGAGCCAGGAGACTTTAGGGGTGGAGCCAGGAGCAAGGGTGTGACAAGCATGACTGAACTCCAAAAGGAGTTCTGGCCATCACATTTAAAGGGACTGCGCTTCTTTTAAACGCCTTCCTTCCATACGAAATAATGGAGGATAGAGGTACCTACTTTCAAGGCTGATAGATTTGAATCCCCTGGTCCAATCTTTTTGAAACTTGGGGGCTGTTTTGAGGAGAGGCACTGGATGCTATGCTGAAATTTTGGTGCATCTACCTAAAAAAACAGCCCCCCAGAGCCCTGCCTGTAGCCAGTAAGCAGTAGGGTCTGAGGCGCCAAATCCGAATCACTGTACAAGTATCGCAGGTCCGAGGTCCAGAAGCCGAGGCCAGGGAGTCCAGAAGTCACAAGCCAAAGTCAGGGAGTCCAGAAACCAAAGTCAAGCCGGAGTGGATGCTAGAGCGTCAGGGAGATGACTAGTTGCTTCCACAAAGCCTACAGCTATATAGCCCTCTGCTGGCTGTTGCCCATTTGGGCTAATTGCTGGCTCAGAGAGGCAGCCAGGATCCTGTTGCAACTCAAGCATCCTTGCTCTTAGAAGGGCCAGAATCCTCTCAAAACTCAGGGCTCAGGGAGCGTCTTGCTTGTGAGCGTACCGCCCTCCTCCGATCCCTGAGGTCCTGACGGAGGCGGTCACGCACACGCGCCACCCGAGAGGGCGAGGCAGGGGGGCTGGGATCTTCTCCAGCAGGAGGCAGGGGCACTGGTGCAGGTGGCAGGGGCACAGTTTCTCCTGCAGGCTCAACTTCCTCTGCAGGATCCCCAGCACCCATGACACCCAGATACCCACACATCAATTCTCCATCATATCCTATGGGGAACCAATCCCCATAGGGAATAATGTAGTGCCTAGCAGACATTCCACCCTCCCCCCCCGGCTTTCTGATGACCCTGAAGCAGGGGGAGGGCCTCCAAACCGGGGGATCCCCTGCCCCCACCTGGGGATTGGCAACCATAGCTGTAATTCCTGGGGATCCCCAGGTCCCACCTGGAGGCTGGCATCTCCAATTCGGCACTGGCAATTTTCTGCCCGGAATGAATTCTGCAAATGCAGCAACCATGAATCTGTTTTACATAGAGCTGCTCCACTTGTTTATGGAGCAGTCATGTTCATTAGGCCAATATTTTCCTCAGCAGACGATGGGTGTGGCCTCCATGAAGGCCTCCATCGGGGAGAGATGGCCAAGTGATTTGTGTCCTTTGCAGCCCCCCCCTCAGGATCCTAAGGCCGTTGCTTTTCCTTTGAGCCCAAGGCCCCTTCCGTGATCCCTTTCTAGGGTTGCCTGGTCCCCTCCCTCGGCCACCAGCAGAGAATGTGGGGCTAGGGTTGCCAGGTGCAGGCTACAAGGCTCCTGGAGATTTGAGTAGGGCTCCCAAGTTCCTGTGGGGGTGGGAAATCCCCCGGTTTGGCGGGCCCCAACCCGCTGGCAGGGAGGAGGCTGCCGGGGGGGGGGGGAGGGTTCCCCGCCCCTCAAAGAGCCCATTGCCCCCAAATTGCTATAGTGTCCCCGTGTGAAACCATAGAGTTTCAAGCAAATTCCTAGAGCGTCCTGCACGACGGGATCGGCGCGATACGTCACTACCGGGTGATGTCATTGCACTGCATACGCATGAGGAAAAGTCCCCCACCGGCAGCCACCTGGGGGCGGGGGGGGGGTTGGCAACCCTAGATTTGGGGGTGGAGCCTGGGATACCTCAGTGGGGTACAATCCAGAGAGCCCACCCTCCAAAATATCCCTTTTCTCCAGGGGGACTGATCTCAGTAGTCTGGAAATGAGATGTAATTTCCACCATTCCCTTATTTGGTTCTGAACTGAGCCACATTGAGGTATAGAGCCAGAGGTTGCAGACAGCATCCTGGAGGTTTGCTGAGTTACTGAGGGAACACCCAAACCTTGAGTTCCCAGCTGTAGGTCAGGAACTACCTGGGAATTTGGGGGTGGAGCCTAGGGAAGGGAGGGACCTGAGCTGGTATAAAGCCATAGAGTTCATCCTCCAAAGCCCCCATTTCCTCCAGGGGAACTGATCTGGGTCACCTTAGACTTGCTAATCCCCAGGTCCAAGCAGGGGATCTCCCACTTTGGCAGGCTCTTTCCAGTCCCCAGTCAGCTGACTGGCAGGGGAAAGCCCCGCCCCAACAGCCTCCATGTGCCTTCAAACTTCGGAAGGCTTAAGAAGATGCTTGGGAACAATTTGCTTTTAGGAACATGTGTGCGCCTTTAAATCTCAAGCCAGGCTGAATGGGGGCGAGGTGAGCCTTCAGAACAGTGTGTCTGTTGGAAGGAAAGGGAAGGAGCCCAGAACCTTCATTTGTTTTACAGTCCCTTAAGAAGCTGTTTGCTCATTAAAATAGTAACCTCTGGCTTCCCTGTGTTAGTCTGATGAACTGGATTGAGTATAGAGCAGTCAATAACTCCCATGGTGAGTAAAGTGCCCCAGTGAGACCACAAAGTGTGTGCTTCCAAACTGTGTTTATTTTGGCTGCTGTGTGCATCTCTCTCTCTCTGTGTGAGAGAGTGGAAGTGCAGACAACTGCTGGGGGTTGACAAAATGAACACTGTATTCAGGGAAACTGCACTGCTATATTTTTATTTATTTACTTCAGGGAATGGGAAAGTCTCCTGGCTCCATCCTCAAAATCTCCGGGCCCCACCCCCAAATTCCCCAGGTATTTTCTGAGTTAGACTTGGCAACCCTAGGTCACCTGGAGATCAATTGTAACATGGGGAGATATCCAGATGCTACCTGGAGGCTGGCAACCCTACTGAACCCCCTTTTAAAATATATACATTTACAATTTGCTGCAAATTGCACTGGCTATCTATTGAGTACTGGATCCGGTTCAAGGTGTTGGTACTTAACTTTTAAAGCCCTAAACAGCCAGGGACCAGCATACCTTTGGGACTGCCTTTCCCTGTATGAGTCCAATAGGTTTTTACGATCAGTGACCCAGCAACTTTTGGAAATACCCGGCCCCAGAGACATCCATCTGGCCATGATGAGGGCCAGGGCCTTTTCAGCCCTGGCCCCTGCCTAGTGGAATGAGCTCCCCCTGGAGATCCAGGCCCTGCAGGATCTGCTCCAATTCCACAGGGCCTGTAAAACATAGCTCTCTCGCCAGGCTTTCAGCTGAGGCAGTGGACGTACCGGCCTCCCCTCTTCTTTCCATCCCAGTGTCATAAGATCTGCTGGACCTGGACAACAGGCCATGTCTGTGAGGCAGAACCTGCCATTTTAGTCTCTATTGTCACTCTGTAGTTTTAGATTTTATATATTTTAAATTGGTCTTTTATTGTTTTGGGGTTTTTTTTACCGTTGATCGTTTTTACCGTTGATGTAATCCACCCTGAGCGTGTCCTACAGGAAGGGCGGGCTGAAAATCGAAATAAATAAATAATAAAAGTGTGAAAAGTGGTTGTGTTTATTTGACTAGGTCGTTTTAGGATTGGGTTTGGAGCTCAACGTTGCCTGGTCTCTTTGTCCAGCCAACCCCCTTATATCTTAGCAGATCAGGCCCCCTGAACCGCATGACATCCCCTGAGGCAAACATTCTTCCCCTGCATTCTTTTCCGCCACGCCAGGTACTTAGAGGCCTTCACTGCAAGCGCCGGTTGCTCGTCAGACACCTCCAGAGGAGTCGGCGACATCATAAGAAAGAGCAGCAGACTCCCCCCCCCCCTTTGCAAATTATATATCATTAGGATTCCTGCATTTTTATTACATGGGAGAGTTCTCAAATCATGTAATGTCTTTTTTTTTTTTTTTTAAGCATCCATTTGGGGTTTCGGAGCTGTTTTCTCAGGATTGGATTAGCTGTCATGCGTCACTCAGCAGTAAGGCTTGCTTTGCGAGTTTGATTAAAAGCATGCCTGATTCTTGGGTGGGGGTGTGTGCACGCGCGTTATGATAGAAATGTAGTGTGACTTTTTGATACCACCTCCGCGGCTGTTAGGGTGAAAAAGGCACATAACTTGAATACCCTCTTTTATTGAAGGTAGCCTCAAGCCGTGGGCAAAAATTGTAGAGCTACACAGCCGTGTGAAATGTTGACTGCGGGGCGTAGTTTTGAGGTCTGGAATTTAAAGTCATAGAATCATAGAATTGGAAAGGACTCCCAGGGTCATCTAGTCCAACCCCCTGCACAGTGCAAGAAACTCACAAATACCGCCCCCTAAATTCACAGGATCTTCATTGCTGTCAGATGGCCATCTAGCCTCTGTTAAAAACCTCCACGGAAGGAGAGCCCACCACCTCCCAAGGAAGCCTGTTCCATTAAGGAACCGCTTTGACAGTCAGGAAGTTCTTCCTAATGTTGAGCCGGAAACTCTTTTTTTTTTTTAAGTCATAGTTGCAGAAGAGATCAAGGGTATGAAAAACCTGTCTCTAATTCCATAGGTGCGCGCAACCTTCCTGTATGTTGGCAGGTTTGCGACGCGTAGCTAGAAAAATGTGGTTTTCCAATGTGATGAAAAGAACCACTGGACATCACAAGCCTCTTTGGGTTTGCTTGTGCACCTTGGGCTGGATCCAGAGGGAATTCCCCATCAGCAGGACGGAGCTTTCTCACCTCCTTCACTGCAGCCCATTGATTTCCACAAAATGTTCCCATCTCTGGGGATGGGAGACCCTGAACAATGACATAGCGGGGGTGGGGGGTGTCAGGAGTAGGAAGAGGAATGGGTGGTGATTGCTAGTTTAGTCTGGATTCCAATCTCTTGTTGACAGATAGTGCTGGAACTCAGAATCAGGAAAGATAGACAGTTCTTGCTCAGAAACTACCAAATGGTCATGAGCTGAGGCTTCCTCCAGAGCAGGGGTGGCCAAACTGCAGCTTTAGAGCCACATGTGGCTCTTTTACACATATTTTGTGTCTCTCAAAACCCCCACTGCCTTGTTGGCCAGTCAGTGGGGGTAATCAGATGGACCTTTGGTCTGGACCAAGGCTGACCAACATTGCTTAATGTATGAGTCACAAAGAATAAATATGAGATGTTTGAGGGCTGCAAGACATGAGAGAAGGAAGGAAGGAAAATAGATGGGGAGAGGTAGAGGTAGAAAGAAAGCATCTTTAAATTTAAATGCATTTTCCAAGCTGCCACCTGGCTTGACTTGCAGAAGTGATTTAAAGAGACAAATGCCTTCTCCAAGCTGACCGATGTGGCAGGGTGGGGGCTTCAAAAGCCACACAATATGTGTGAAAGAGCCACATGTGGCTCCTGAGCCACAGTTTGGCCACTCCTGGTTTGGATTCTTCTTATTGGTTGCCAGTTCTAGCTTGGGAAACACCTGATGATTTTTTGAGGGTGGGGTGGGGTTTGGGGAGAGAAGGGACCACATCAGGGTATGTTGCCATAGAGTCCACCTTCCAAAGCAGACATTGCATCCAGGGGATCCGATCTCTATTGTCTGGAAGTCTATTCCAATAGCAGAGCTCTAGGTCCCGCTTGGGGGTTAGCAACCCTAGTTCTTAAGCTGGCCTGCATATTTATGGATTTACTAGCGATGACGGCCAACTAGTTTGGTGTAGTGGTTAAATGTGCTGACTCTTATCTGGGAGAACTGGGTTTGATTCCCCACTCCTCCACTTGCACCTGCTGGAATGGCCTTGGGTCAGCCACAGCTATTGCAGGAGTTGTCCTTGAAAGGGTAGCTGCTGTGAGAGTCCCCTCAGCCCCACCCACCTCACAGGGTGTCTGTTGTGGGGAGAGAAGATATAGGAGATTGTAAGCCGCTCTGAGTCTCTGATTTAGAGAGAAGGGCAGGGTATAAATCTGCAGTCTTCTTCTTCCTCTACTCCTCTTTCTGCTTCTTCTGATTTAAGGAAAGCACTTAAATTGAGAATGTGACTTTCAACTGCACCTGAACTTTCCTGCCCCTGCAAATTACAGGGAAAGGATGGTTGTTAGACGTGTGATATTCTTAAGGACAGAAGTATTTGTAGAAAACAGAGTTGTAAATACTGATCACCACTGCCAGGCAATGTCAGTAGGAGAAAGAAGGAAGCAGAAAGGATGAGATTTGACTTGGGGGAGAGTACTCTACTCAGGGATGCAGCATTTGTTGCAAATGTTCTTGGTTTATAAAAATTAAACCTGATTTGGGCTTCAGTTGTGACTCAGTTGCCTGACAGATAAGCATGCTGTCTCCTGGGATCATGTGTCTGCCATTACTGATCTTATCTCTGAGGAAACCCTTATCAGTTTCTCTGCATGACATTCTATGAACCAGTATTTAATATATTTTCTATTCCACAAGGGTTCTTTTCATTTGTTATGAGTCTTCAGGATGAGCAGATTATACATCTAAAAGTAATCATCTGCAAACATCCTATAGCAGGGGTGGCCAAACTGTGGCTCAGGAGCCACATGTGGTTCTTTTGCACATATTATGTGGCTCTCGAAGCTGCCACCACCCTGGAAGCCAGCTTGCAGAAGGCATTTGACTCCTTCAATCATTTCTGTAAGCCAAGCCAGCCAGTGGCACGGAGAATGCATTTAAAGTTGTTTTCTTTCTATCCCTCCCTTCTCTGTGGCTCTCCAACATCTAATGTTCATGTCTTGCGGCTCTCCAACATCTGACATTTGTTCTATGTGGCTCATACATTAAACAAGCTTGGCCGCCCCATCCTATAGCATGAAATCTGGGATGCTTTATAGTGCAGTCAGATCTAGGTTGGGAAAGTCCTGGTGATTTGGGATGGAGCCTGGGGAGGACAGAGACCTCAGCGGGGTACAATGCCATTGTTCACCTTCCAAAGCGCCCGTTTTCTCCAGGGGAAGTGATCTCTGTGTTCTGGAGATGAGCTGTAATTTCAGGGGATTCCCAGATCCCACCTGGAGGCTGGCATCCCTGTGCCGCAGAATCTACCTTCGAAAGCAGCCATTTTCTTCCAGGGGAACTGATCTATTTTACCTGGCGACCAGTGGTATTTCTGGGGGATCTCCAGCCGCTACTTGGAGACTGGCAACACTCGCTCTTCGTCTGCTTGCCTTTATCATTGTTCAAGATGGACTCTGTATCTCCTTTCTTTCTTTATGTGTGCTTTAAATGCGGGTGTCCTTGCAAGTCATCACTTCCCCCAGCATTTCATCATTATGGTGCTATGCTATGCTGTTAGCCATCAGCCGCATGCTGTTTACCTAGAACTGCTAAGCCCCCGGCCCAGGCGGGGATTCTCCTGCACTGGAGGTTCCCAATGCGCCGGCCCACATTGGGCTGGCGGGAGGGAACCTCCCCCAACATCACTAGTGCGATGACATCACCCAGAGGTGATGTCATCGTGCTGGTGACATAACGTGCCAGCCACTCTAGCCATTTATGGGAAAACTCTATGGTTTTCCCAGATGCTCTAGCAATTTGGGAGGGAAAACTCTAGTGGCCAGCGCACAAGTCCCCCACCGGAGCCTGCAGAGGACTTGGCAACCCTATGTTTATCACCTGTGCTTACTGTGTTGCTCCTGTTTTGTAATGTCTGTTTTTATGATATTATTTTAACTCTGTTGTTTTATTTTTTATTTTATTTTATTTTATTTTATCAGATTTATATCTCGCCCTCCCCTGATGGGCTCAGGGCGGCTAACAAAAAACATTAATAATTAACAAACATAGACTATTAAAAATAAAATATATAATAAAACATTTCCATACATATCCACAATCATCAGTCCGTTCATTAAAAGTCCAAGATGGCAGGTTTCTGATTTCCATTATATTAATTCAGTGAGATTGTTGGTACTGTAAGGTAATAGCCATCTCCCCCTAACCGTTGAAGATGAGTTTGAATAATTCATTCTTACAGGCCCTGCAAAACTGTTGTAAGCCACTCTGAGCCCGCTTGTGGCATAGGGCGGGATATAAATCTAAAAATTAAATTATCACAGGCCTCTGCCCACTAGTCAACATTGCTCCTTATCTGTGTTCCATCTCAGTTGTGGAGGAATGCGGTTTGGACAAAGGCTGTAAAAAAGTCTTCGCTTCAAAGTAAAGGGGCCTAACTAGGGAGATAAAGACAGCATTTCTTCTGACAAAGTTAGTCCTCTTAGGATAGGCCTGTAATCAGCAGTCTGGTTCCTGAGCAGGCCTGTCCCTGAGAATGGAGCTGACTTCACCCTGCTCAGCTTTTAAAACGCTGCGTGCGGCAGTTAAAATTCCTCTATTTAAACAGGCCTGCATTTCCAAGCACTTTGAATCAGGCAGCAAGCACCCACGCAGCCTTCTGGGATGTTGTGTTTGGTTGTATGTTACTTGTTCTCAGCAGAGTAACACAGGTAAAGACGACATTGCAATTGTAGGCTCAACAGGTACAATTTAGGATAGATTCATTTTTTAGACACAAATACGACTGGGCGGGTTGTAAACCCCAACTAACAGCAGAGCTGCTTTCTAAATTAAGGCAGAGTACTGTAATCCCCTTAGAATTCCTTTATCCTTAGTTATCTGCTTTACAGTGGAGATGCATTTTTATTCTTTCTTTGTGAAAATTAGATTTTCTTTTCCTCCCACAACGGTACTTCAGGAGGTCAACAGAGCAGGGTTTTAACACAAACTGGAGAACGTCTGAGATTTATCACATATTAACCAGCCAGAAAAAACCATCATAGAGGGTCTTATGGATTTTGGCTGCTACTCAAGCTGAAGAATCCCCTACAACAGGGGTGGCCAAACTTGCTTAAGAGCCACATAGAATAAATGTCAGATGTTGGAGGAAGGAAGGAAGGAAGGAAGGAAGGAAGGAAGGAAGGAAGGAAGGAAGGAAGGAAGGAAGGAAGGAAGGAAGGAAGGAAGGAAGGAAGGAAGGAAGGAAGGAAGGAAAATGGATTGGGGGAAGGGAGAGGTGGAAATAACATAATTTTCAAAGTGTTCTCTAAGCTGCCAGCTGGTTTGTCTTGGAGAAGGGATTTAAAGTTGCCAGGTCCAATTCAAGAAATATCTGAGGACTTTGGGGGTGGAGCCAGGAGACATTGGGGGTGGAGCCAGGAGCAAGGTTGTGACAAGCATAATTGAACTCCAAAGGAAGTTCTGGCCATCACATTTGGCTCCCGGGCACATGTTTGACACCCCTGCCTTAAAGTCCGCCCTTCAAAGCAGCCATTTTCTCCAGAGAAATAATAAAATCACTGGTCAACATTAATAATTCACACTCTCATTGTGTGTACATGCTGCTAATTTAGTGCAAATATAAGACAAAATAAACAAAGGAACAATAAGGTATTTGTACGCTCCCAAATGTACACTTAAACGTTTCTACACAGGAACCAGCCTTAACCAAGTCCATAAGTAAGTGCTTTAGGGTGGAGTCCTTAAACGTTCTGCTGTGATGTTGCAATAGAGAGAAAAAGGAGGGACCGTATAGAAAGCAGAGGTTTAGTGGCTGCAGAGGTTTAGAGCATGCGTCGATCCGTGTCTGTAACATAATTACTGTGGCTCCAAAAAATACCAAGAAAAGAGGCTGATGAAGTGGGACGGTGGAAACCGTGAGGACTCCTTTCTATGCGGTCCCTCCTTTTTCTCTCTATTGCAACGTCACAGCAGAACGTTTAAGGACTCCACCCTAAAGCACTTACTTATGGACTTGGTTAAGGCTGGTTCCTGTGTAGAAACGTTTAAGTTTACATTTGGGGGAATACAAGTGTAGATGACTGGGGAAGGCAATGGCAAACCAACCCATAAAAAGTCTGCTGTGAAAACGTTTTGAAAGCAATGTCACCCCAGAGTCAAAAATGACTAGGGCTTGCACAGGGGACTACCTTTAACTTAAAAAAAAACAAAACCCCTTATTGTTCCTTTGTTTTTTATTTTGTCTTATATTTGCACTAAATTAATAGCATGTACACACAATGAGAGTATGAATTATTATTGTTGACCGGTGATTTTATTATTTCCTATTTACACACTGGTAGCAGTTATTTATATGGCATTTTCTGCAGCGGAGCTGATCTCTGCCAGCTGGAGGTCAGTTGTAAAAGTGGGAGGTCTCCAGGCCCCAACTGGAGGCTGGCAACCCTAATGGGAAATCTCTCTCACACACATTCTCTTTCTCTCACTTTGCCTCCCTCTACTCCTGAGACTAGATAACAGCTGTCTGTAGAATGTGGTTGCCTCCAGGTGGGACCTAGAGAGCTCCCACTTTTGCAACTGATCTCCAGTCCAAACAACAGAGATCAGTTCCCCTGGAGAAAAAGACTTCTTTAAAGGGTGGACTCTAAGACAGGGGTATCAAACATGTGGCCCAAGGACCAAATCAGGCCTCCAGAGGGCTCCTATTAGGCCCCAGAGCAACTGGCTGTCATCTGCTTCTTTCCCTCTCTCTTGCTTCACACCTTGTGCATCACACCTTGCTTTGCCAGGCTTGCTCAATCACACAGGAGTTACAGAGCAAAGCCTCTGTTTTCTCCATTGGCTGAGGCTCCTCCCTTGGGGAAGAAGGGCGGGGGGAGGCAAAGCTTGCTTTGCCAGGCTCTCTCATTCATGCGGCACAGCTACTTAGCCAAGCCTCTCTTCCTTCTATTGGCTGACGTTCCTCCCCTTCCTGGTACCTTGGGGAAGGAAGAAAAGAGCCAGAGCTTCCTTTGCCCAGTTCACTGGATTGCACAGAAAGCACCTTTAAGACCAACGATGCTAATATTTTAAGAATGTTTTATTTTAAGCTTTTTAAAAAAAACTTTGTGTTTGTCTGTGTCCTTTATAAAGTTTATATCTCTCTTACCTGGCATTGCACTTTATGACATACATGGCCCGGACCAACAAGGCTTCATTAATGTCAGTCCAGCCTTCATAACCAATGAGTTCGACATCGCTGCTCTAAGGCATTGTACAATGCTGCAGTCCCTCCCTTTCTTGAAACCTGCCCTCCCCAGGCTCCACCCCTAAACAGAGGTGGACTTCTAGCAGGAGCTCCTTTGCATATTAGGCCACACCTCCTGATGTAGCCAATCCTCCTGGATCTTACAGTAGGCCCTGTACTAAGAGCCCTGTAAGCTCTTGGAGGATTGGCTACATCAGGAGGTGTGGCCTAATATGCAAAGGAGCTCCTGCTAGAATTCCACCACTGCCCCTAAACCTCCAGGAATTTCCCTACTCAGAGAGTGGGTGACCCTACTGTAGAAGCATGGAGAAAGTCCATCTCTTTTTCGGCACAGTCACATTTTGTTTTAATACATTATCTAACCTGCCAGCTGGCTTAGCTTTTCTATATATATTAAGGAGACTGCTGGAGTTCTTGGAACCAAAGCTAATAGTAAACGGTTAGAAACTTTAAATATTCGTAAGTTGGCAGGACTAACCTTTCCCCCCTTAATAGCGAGTGACCCACAAAGTGCTTAGTCATCATGACAGTCACTTCTGCCTGTTTTTAGCATTTGGTTATGTGTAAAGCCAGAACGATATGCCCTGTGACCAATATGAACGGTTTCCACTCAGGCTTCTGGGTAAGGCGGTGTTTGATAGACGTATGAGTCCGCTCTCATTGGCAACGTTCATTTCAGATTGTTTTCTGACTAGGCGTTCCCCATAAAAGAGCTGACTTTTGGAATATTCTTCCAGTCCTTCAGATGAAGAGGGGGGGGGGGAGGATTCCTTGAGTTATTTACGATCCTCTTGAGAACTATTTAATTAAAAAAAATGGATTCTGAGCAGGGTTGCCTTTGCCACTAGGCAGACTAGGCCATTGCCTAGAGTGCCCCATGTAACTCAGTGATGTTGTCAGTGCAAGGGGGGGGGGCACCAGAAGTTAGCCTTCCCTAGGAAGACAGACAGTCTAGGACTGGCCATGATCTTGAGTTGTTGATTTTTTAAAATGGGTTTGACTGTTTTCACAGAGGACGGCATCATATTTTCTAGTTGCACAGAAGATTTCATGCCGGGGGGCGGGGGGGGGGGGCGGAGTAGTTCTAAAATCTTGAGTAGTGGGTAGGGATGAGTCTGAATTTTTCATCCTTCCTGTGTTGACCGTGAAAGGCCAGTTCTGATTTTCTCCTTCATGTAGATCAAATCCACCATCCTTTATTGCATCTTTTTTTCCCTGTTTCCGTGAGGCAAACAATTCCTGTGTCATTTAAAATACACACAATATTAAGAAAAATAAAAATGAATGTTCCCTCGGTTATAGCAGAGGGAGGGAGTGGTGGAAGGTGCCGTCAAGTCACAGCTGACTAGTGCATCCCTGTAGGGTCTTCAAAGCAAGAGACGTTCAGAAGTGGTTTTCGATTGCCTGCCTCTGCATAGCAACCACTTCCTCTGAGGTCTCCCATCCAAATACTAGCCAGGACCGACCCTGCTTAGCTTCTGAGATTGGGCTAGCCAGAGCCATCCAAGTCACGGCAGAGAATTGCCAACCTCCATGTGATGGAAGGAAATCTCCTGGGATGGCAACAGAGATACCTTTACCTGGAGAAAATGGCCTCTTTGAATTCTATTCCCCATTGAAGTTCCTTCCCTCCCCAACCTCTGCCCTTCCTGGGCTTTACCCCCTCAAGTCCCCAAGAATTTCTCAGCCTAGAGCTGGCAACTCTCCCATAGAAGCAGCCAGGGCTTTTTTTTGAGTAGGAACGCACAAGAATGCCGTTCTGGTTGGCTTGGCACCAGGGTGTATGGCCTAATATGCAAATGAGTTTCTGCTGGGTTTTTCTATAAAAAGCCCTACGCAGAACAATGGTGATGTCAAGGGGTGTGGTCTAACAGGCAAATGAGTTCCTGCTGGGCTTTCTCTACCCCCCCCCCAAAAAAAACCCCCAACAACCCTGGAAGCAGCAACCATTTTAAGGTTGACAAAATGCTTTTCTGTACATTTCTGTGAAGCCAGGCTTAGTTTCATGACAGAAGCACTCTTTGTATTAGATGCGTAGCTTCTAGTTTTGGGTGCCCAAAGCCTTCTGGGCAGCATCAAGGCATCTACAAACTCTACAGTGAAGGCCTGTTGTAAAACCATCAACCAGAATGCAACCCATAGCCACCTCCACGTGTCAGCCAGTTCAGCATTCATGAAGATGGACTGTTGTTTTCCTAAGATGGAAAGCTTGTATAAAACTAGATCAGCGAAGCCTTCTGGGTCTTCCCGGGTAATACTTACAAAGGAATATTAAACATTTTGTAGGGCTGCCAGCCTTCAGCTGGGACTTGGGGATCTCTCAGAATTACGCCTGATCTCTGCACTGTAGGGATCAGTTCCCCTGGAGAAAATGGCTGCTCTAGAGCATGGTCTCTGTGGCATTATACCCAGGGTTTTTTAATTATTTTTATTTTTTGTAGCAGGAACTCCTTTGCATATTAGGCTATACCAGGCCTTGAATTCAGCAGGAGCTCACAGGAGCACAGCTCCTGAACTTTCTGATTCTCCCCTCACCTTGTCCATTGAATAGTAGGTGCAGCTGCATAACAATCCCTGGATTAGGAGAGCAGCCAGCCAGCCAGCGACCAGGGGCTTTGCCTAGGACTGCCAAGTTCCCGTACCAGGTGGGGCTTCTCCCGCCCTGGAAAACAGTCCCCTGCTGGAGGCCACGGGGGACTTGGAAAACCTACCTTTGCCACACTGCCCCTGGAGAAGCCCACACCACCTTTTCTCCACTTATTATGTGATTTTGGGCAGCAGGTGGCTTGCGGGCCTTTTAACTGTGGGCAGAGGCAGCCAAGAACCCCAGGTGAGCAAGGCCTGCTTGGGTTGGCTGGATCTCTAGCCAGCCCAAGCAGGCCTCGCTTGCCTGGGGCTCTCCTTTCTTGCATTGGGTTGCTTTTGGCTGGCGGGAGGGGTGGCATATGCTAATGAGTTATGCTAATGAGCTCCACCACCTATTTTTCTACAAAACAACTCCTGGGCTATACCCCCATGATGTAGACCATCCTCCAAGAGCTTACAGGGCTCTTCTTACAGGGCCTGCTGTAAGCTTTTGGAGGATTGGTTACATCATGGGGGTGTAGGCTAGGGTTGCCAAGTCCAATTCAAGAAATATCTGGGGACTTTGGGGGTGGAGCCAGGAGACATTGGGGCGGAGCCAGGAGCAAGGGTGTGACAAGTATAATTGAACTTCATGGGAGTTCTGGCCATCACATTTAAAGGGACCGCACATCTTTTAAATCCCTTCCCTCCATAGGAAATAATGAAGGATAGGGGCATCTTCTTTTGGGGCTCATAGAATTGGACCCCCTGGTCCAATCTTTTTGAAACTTGGGGGGTATTTTGGGGAGAAGTACTGGATGCTATGCTGCAAATTTGGTGCCTCTAACTCAAAAAACAGCCCCCCCCCAAGATACCTGCGGATCAATTCTCCATTATTTCCTATGAGAATAAGTCTCTATAGGGAATAATAGAGTTCCCTCCCCTCCTCCCGCTTTCTCTCTCATGCTCTCACACACGCTTAACTGTCTCTGGTGCTTCCACAATGAGGTCTGGAAAGTACAGGGGCTATGCTCCTCTCTTTTACACACACACTCACTTGGTCTGAAACACGGAGGGGCTGCACTCTGACGAGGTCTGCTGTTGCTAACCCTTTCCCATGAAGTATTTCCTGCTTCCTGCTCCAATTTAAAGGCACACACACATTTTGAAACCAGACCTGTTTGCAGGTCCTGCTGGAGATCTAGAGGTACATGGTGGCTGTGGGAAGGGGCTTTCCCGCCGGCCAGCTGGCTGGGGGCGGGGGGAAGCCTGTAAAACTGGGGGATCCCCGGCTGGGACCTGGGGATTGGGAAGCCTAGTGTAGGCTAATATGCAAAGGAGTTCCTACTACAAAAAAACCCAACTCTGATTATACCCTAATGAGGACCCTTCCTTCTCCTGTTAATTTCCCAACCCAGAGCTGGCAACCCAAACACTGTCCATTGTTAGCACTGCCTGCTCGGGATTGGAAAATACCTAGGGGGGTTGGGGGTAGAGCCTGGGGAGGGGAGGGTTTGTGGTGAGGAGGGACATCCGCAGGGTATAATACCATAGAGTCCAACCTCCAAAGCAGTCATTTTCTCCAGGGGAACTGACCTTGGTCATCTGAAGATCAATTGTCACACACCCCTGATGTAGCCAATCCTCCAAGAGCTTATAGGGCTCTTAGTACAGGGCCTACTGTAAGCACCAGGAAGATTGGCTACATCATGGGATGTGGCCTAATATGCAAAGGAGTTCCTGCTACAAAAAGCCCTGGCTACTATCTTGCGGAATTTTGTCCCCTATTATTAGTCATCATCCTAATTCAGAATTTCTCATTAGAATATTTTTTAACCAGGTCAGCATTTTTAAGGTACCTCCACTACATAGCACATAAATATTATTTCTCGGGTGAATGTATGATTTAAAAGATGTATTCCAGAAAGCACGCAGGCTTTTCAGCATGTTTCCTGGTGAAATTTTACCTATGGCATTTCTTGGCTTTTTTTTGGGGTGGTGGTGGTGGTATTTTTCTAGCTCTTGGACCTTAGTGTTTAGTTTAGCTTGGGGTTTTGCAAGATTGGAGGTAAAGTGAGCGAGAGAGATGGCGGGTGTGAGCTGAGTGATAAAAAGGGATCATAAAATCAACTCGTTCGCAGGTGATTAAGGCTTGCATGTAGCATTTTAATTAAAAACCCAGGGGCATGTTTAGCACTGCAGTGAGAGAGGAGTGTTGAGCAAGATGGCAAACGCATTATGCAGCACAACATAGAGGGGTCCAGCTAGTTTTCTGCCAGCAGTGCTGTGTTATCGCTTGGGGAACGGGGGGGGGGGGGGGGGGGGCAGAGCGTACTATAAGCTCCACCCATTTGGCAGGGCATCATGATGACATATTCAGGGGGCGGGTCTGGTCTAAATTTATCATGGCATCTTCAAAGCCAGGCCCCAGTTTAGCCGGTCATTGGACAAAAAGGGATTGGTAATTTTAATTAATTGAACTGAGCTGAACTGCGTTGAGAGACGGTCAAGGAGGAAGGGATAACGTGGAGGTGCTACATTCATTAGTAGGCTAAACAGCGAAAAAGGTAAAAGTAAGGTTGATGATGGAAGATCCTGCTGTTTTCTGCATTCAAAATTGTATGCTAGAGTGTATGGATGAATTTTGAAGCATCAGTCTCTTATCTGAAATGATTGGAAGCTCGTTGAAGCTGGAGTAAATGCAACGAGGGTTCAAGTACGACGTCTTCGCACATATAATTTTTGCCAAGCTGTGTTGGAAATTCTTCAACTTGGAGCGTTGGACTCTTGTGAGAACATTTACATCTTGAAAAAAACAGTGTTTACCCTCCTATTGAAAAAGTTTTCATTTATTGCAATTTAAAAGACTTTGGGAATGGGTGGAGCAGACCTTCTCGCTATATGTTGAGTCTATGGTTGATTCTATAATCTAATCTGTTATTCTTACAAGAAATTTTGTTTTTTCATAGACCTTTGCATTGTTGAATTTTTTTGGAAGCTGGATTTCATGTAGGCTTTTATAGCTTTGATCCCCGGTTCCACTTTCCATGTTTCTCTGGTTACTTAATCCCCAGTTGGGGGCAGGGGATCCTTGGTTTGGAGGCCCTCCCCTTGCTGGAGTTGTTATCAGAAAGCGTGGGGGAAGGAGGGAAATGTCTGCTGCGCACTCCATTATACTCTATGGAGACCAATTCCCATAGGGTATAATGGATAATTGATCTGTGGGTATCTGGGGCTTTGGGGGTGCTGTTTTTTTGAGGTAGAAGCACCAAATTTTCAGCATAGCATCTGGTGCCTCTCCTCAAAATACTCCCCAAGATTCAACAAGATTGGACCAGGGGGCCCAATTCTATGCCCCTATCCTTCATTATTTCCCATGGAGTAAAGGCATTTAAAAAGTGTGCAGTCCCTTTAAATGTGATGGCCAGAACTCCCTTCAGAGTTCAACTGTGCCTGCCACACCTTTTCTCCTGACTCCACCCCCAAAGTCTCCTTGCTCCACCCTCAAAGTCCCCAGATATTTCTTGAGTTGGACCTGGCAACCTTAGTCTAGATTAGGGATGCTGGCCTCCAAGTGAGACCCGGAGATTCCCCAAAATTTCAGCTCATGCACAGACTAGGCATCAATTCCCATGGAGAAAATGGATGTTTTAGAGAGAGGAGACTTTGGCACTGCATCCAGGAGGGACCTGGCAACCCAAACCCAGATTCACTTGGGAGTTATAGTATATAGAGGGAGGGAAATTTTCACTTTCATGTTTCTCACAGTCAAGATTGCGATTTGAAGTGGCTAATTGACCTCGGGGAGGGGATAAGGTTGCCAGCTCCCTGTTGGGAAATACCTGGAGATTTTGGGGGTGGAGCCTGAGGAGGGTGGGGTTTGAGGAGAGGTGGGAGCTCAGTGGGTTATAATTCCATAGGATCCACCTTCCAGTCCGGAACAGCCATTTTCTCTGGGTGAACTGTTCTCTGGAGGTCAACTGTAATAGTGCAAGATCGCTAGCTACCACCTGGAGGTTAGCAACTTACTTTGGCTCCTGTATTCCCCTCCCACTGCAGATAGCAGCCTCTTGGCAGGGAGGTGAGCAATGATTAAGACAGAAAGAACAAAATGGTAGGAAGAAAAGCTGAATTCTCCTTACCCCTTTTAAAACAGCAGGAAATTGTTGTGGTCAGTGTTAAAGCCGGCAGGTCAGTCATTATTTAAACAAATAGTGTGTGTGGTTTTGTTGTTGGTGTTGTTTTGTTAACAAACAAAACAAAGGGGAAGAAGTTGTTGCTTTGCTGGCACGGGGCAAAATGTACAGGCAGATGCTGTTGGCTATGCCGCCTGACATTCCACATTAATGGGACTTCAACAGTGTAATCCTATGCTCCAGTCTGAGTCTACCGATTTTAACAGACTGGAGTTAACTCTGCATAGGATTTTGCAGGGCTTTTTTTGAGCAGGAACGCACAGGTACGCTGTTCCGGCTGGCTTGGTATCAGAGGGTGTGGCCTAATATGCAAATAAGTTCTTGCTGGGCTTTTTCTACAAAAAAGCCCTATGTGAAACAGTGTTGATATTGGGGTGTGTGGCTTAATATGCAAATGAGTTCCTGCTGGCCTTTTCCCACTGAAAAAGCCCTGGGATTTTTTGCTGCAAAAGAGAGAATTGTGCCCCCCACCCACCCAAAGAGATTGCACTATTTATACTCTCTCACAATTTCTTGGGTGTTTTGCCCAAGCAGGGACATCCATTCATCTATCATGTTAAAATAAAAGTCTTTAAGACAGTTTCCAGAAAGCAAAAAAGTTGTGCCGAAATATTATTAAAACTGTAAGCAAAATAAATACACTGTGAAGGAAAAGGAAATGGCAGTGAAGCAGCCTCTAAAAGTGGCTGGCCAAGTCAGCAAAGCATGAAAGAACAGGATGGCTTCAGCTAATGGTCCATGTTCTCAGATCCAGGGCTTTTTTTTTGAGCAGGAACACACAGGAATGCAGTTCTGGCTGGCTTGGTGCGGGGGGTATGGCCTAATATGCAAATAAGTTCCTGAAGAGCTTTTTCTAAAAAAAAAAAAAAGGCCCTGCTCATATCCTTTTATATATTTAAAACTTGCCAGTCAAGAGATGATGTGTTTGACTCTGCTTAAGAACATACGAAAGCTTACATTCTGAATAAAACTTAGTTGGTCTTAAAGGTGAACTTGTCTACTGCTTTGTTCTATTGCTTCAGACCAACACAGCTGCCTACTGGGATCTTGCCCTCTTTGTTATTTCAGGGCCTTGCAGACGAAATGTAGCGTTTACGAGACTCTGGGATTTGCATTTGGCCATGTAATATGTGTCAATTTGATTTTCCCCTTGCTAACTCTGGGTTTGGAAATACCTGGAGATTTGGGGTTGCCAGCCTCCAGGTGGGGCCTGGAGATCTCCTGCTTTTACAACTGTTCTCCTACTGGCAGAGATCAGATTCACTGCCACAGGAAGTGGTGGCGGCTTCAAGCATTGCCAGCTTCAAGAAGGGACTGGATAAACATATGGAGCAGAGGTCCATCAGTGGCTGTTAGTCACAGTGTATTGTTGTAACTCTCTTTCTGGGGCAAGTGATGCTCTGTATTCTTGGTGCTTGGGAGGAACAACAGTGTGAGGACTTCTAGTGTCCTGGCCTCACTGATGGACCTCCTGGTGACACCTGGGTTTTTTGGCCACTATGTGTACAGAGTGTTGGACTGGATGGGCCATTGGCCTGATCTAACATGGCTTCTCTTATGTTCTTATCAGCTGTCCTGGAGAAAATGGCTGCTTTGAAGAGTAGACTCTATGGCATTCTACCATGTTGAGGCCCCTCCCCACCTCAAACCCCACCCTCTCCAGGATCCACCTCCAAAGTCTCTAGGTATTTTCCAATACAGATCTGGCAATCCTATTTGAAAGTGGAACTTGGGCATGTGGGGTTTAGGGAGGGACGGGATCTTGATAGGATATAACACCATGCAGCCCATCTTTCAAAGCAACCGTTTTCTCCAAGACAAGTGAAATAAATGTTTTAAATGAATAACCAATGAACAAACGTGATTCTTGTACTCTGGAGATCTGTTGTAATTCCAGGTGATTTCCAGCCCCTGCCTGGAGGTTGACAACCCTAGCTGATGCATAAAATGCCTTCTGGGTAGCTTTAGATGACATTCACTGTAATGGGAGTAGTTTCTGGATCTAGGCCACTAATAGGCATAATTTAACTCCAAAGGCAGTTCTGGCCATCACATTTAAAGGGACTGCACACCTTTTAAATGCCTTCCCTCCATTGGAAATAATGAAGGATGGGGCATCTTTTTGGGGGGCTCATAGAATTGGACCCCCTGGTCCAATCTTTTTTAAACTTGGAGGGTGTTTTGAGGAGAGGCACTAGATGCTATGTTTCAAATTTGGTGCCTCTATCTCAAAAAACAGCCCCCCAGAGTCCCAGATACCCATGGATCGATTCTCCATTATGCCCCATGGGAATCGGTCTCCATAGGGAATAATGGAGTGTGCGGCAGACATTTTCCCCCTCCCCCGCTTTCTGATGACCTTGAAGTGTGGGGAGGGCCTCCAACCCAGGGGATCCCCTGCCCTCACCTGGGGATTGGCAACCCTAGCCACTGATGACTTTTACATATTAACCGCATTTACTTTGAACTGTGGCCAGAAGTGACTCAGGATTCAGTCCAGGGTTCTCAAGACAGGTGTGATCTGCTCCATCCAGTTCCTTCTCTCTAGCGAAGAGGCTATGTGTTTTGAACAGGCCCAAGTTTCCTGAATTTTCTTCAAAGGCAGCCCCATGTCGAGCTCCTTGGAACCGAACGGTCTTAAGTATTTATAGTTTTCCCAGCAAGGACCCTGGCCTTGAAAGGCTTTCAAGGCCGCATGGTCAGATGAATGAAAGGAATGGGCTGAATTAAAACAAAAACTGTATGTTCACATGACCTCATGTGTTTGTTCGGCCTGGAGAGTGTTCCGTTGGGGAAGAAGCAAACTGCTTGAGACGCATCCTTAAAAAAGATGGTGCAGGAGTTCAGTATCTGTGAACCTAGAAACATCGCCAAGATTAGAGGAAGGACTGCAGATAGGATTCCATGGAAGCAACATGAAAGAAATTATCAGTACTGTCCTAAGCAGAATCACCCTTTCGAAGATCAGGGCTTTTTTCGTAGCAGGAACTTCTTTGCATATTAGGCCACACACCCCTGATGTAGCCAATTCTCCTGGAGCTTACAGTAGGCCCTGTACTAAGATGCCTGTAAGCTCTTCTAGGATTGGCTGCATAAGAGGGGCGTGGCCTAATATGCAAATGAGTTCATGTTGCAAAATAAGCTCTGAAAATCACTAATTTCAATGGACTTAGAAGGATGTAACTCCATTTAGGATTTCATTGATCGGGTGTTCTTTTCCCCTGGACAGGACCTTTTTTTGGTAGAAAAATCCCAGCAGGAACTCATTTGCGTATTAGGCCACACCCCCAACATCACCATTGTTTCATACAGGGGCTTCTTTTGTAGAGAACTCTCAGCAGGAACTCATTTGCATATTAGGGCACAGTCTCTGATGCCAAGCCAGCCAGAACTGTGTTCCTGTATGTTCCTGCTCAAAAAAAGCCCTGCCCCTGTCCAGTTACTTCACATGGGGAAAAGCTAGGGTTACCAAGGCTGTGTTGGAAAATACCTGGAAACTTTTGGGGGTGAATCCGGGAGAGGGTGGAGTTTGGGGAGTGGAAGGGCCTCAGCAGGGTACAGTGCCATAGAGCCCACCCTTCAGAGCAGCCATTTTCTCCAGGGGAGCTGATCTCTGCCAGCTGGAGATCAGTTGTGAAAGCAGGAGATCTCCAGGCAACCTTGGGGAGAGCATTTGCCCTTTCTGTGCTACAGACACATAGGTAGTTTTTATTTTCATATTTCTTTTGTATATTTGAACATTCAATAACATTACTAACGGGGGGTGGGGGGGGGAACCACGCAAGAAGGTTCAGCGGCAGAAGAACTTCATCTGCGGGGTGGCTCTCCGTGGTGCTCAGAGTACAAAGTCTCGGCCTACACAACAGATGTAGAAATGGGATTAATTGTAATTTCTTCCTCCCAGAGTTTCCAGTTTTGTGATTATAGGTGGGCTAGAGATCAGCATCCTTATGCAACTACAGTCTCTGGTTGGGTTGCCAAGTCCCCCACGGCCTCCGGCAGATACCATAGAGTTTTCCCTCCCAAATTGCTAGAGCGTCTGTGAAAACCTTAGAGTTTTCCTGGAAATGCCTAGAGTGGTCGACATGCAACGTCGCCGGCGCGATGACATCACCCGTGGGTGACGTCATTGTGCCAGCAATGTTGGTAGAGGTTCCCCTCACCAGCCCAATGTGGGCCGGCGGGTTGGGAACCTTCCAGGTGGGAAAACCCCTGCCTGGACTAGGGGCTTTGTAAATAAAAAAACTGCTAAGAGCTAGTTTGATGTAGTAGTTAAGTGTGTGGACTCTTATCTGGGAGAACTGGATTTGATTCCCCACTCCTCCACTTGCACCTGCTGGAATGGCCTTGGGTTAGCCATAGCTCTCACAGGAGTTGTCCTTGAAAGGGCAGCTGCTGTGAGAGCCCTCTCAGCCCCACCCACTTCACAGGGTGTTGTGGGGGGAGAAGACATAGGAGATTGTAAGCTGCTCTGAGTCTCTGATTCAGGGAGAAGGGCGGGGTATAAATCTGCAATTCTTCTTCTTCTAAGAGACACCATAAATTTTAAACAACAAAACAGTGTAATGTAAAGGTCAGTGGTGTCCTGACAAAGCTTGCACATAGAACTTCAAATAGACAAGAGCATGTAGCAAGAAGACATTAATGGAAGACAGTTCAAAATCAGTCTTTCCAATCACCAATGAGTGACAATTTTCCAATATTTAGTTTATGGAACTAAAGAAGCCCTTCCAAAGACGTCTGTTCTAGATATCAAGACATTTCATCTGTCTTTCTTCAGTTTGGAGGCTTATTTATCACTGGAACCCAATCTTTACAATACATGCACAGGAGAACAACAAGGATCAGAACATGTCTGTAAGATTTCCTGGTTTGAGAAGATGAATGAAACGTCTTGATATCTAGAACAGACGTCTTTGGAAGGGCTTCTTTAGTTCCATGAACTAAATACTGACGGTTGCGAGGTTGGCATCCCAAAATACATCCACATACGGATTTTACCCTCTGAGGACAGGGGGAAGCCGCTGCTGTATTTGCAGGCATCCACTCCACATTGACTCATGGTACTCCTGCATTCTCCCCCCGCCCATAAATTGGATAAGAGGAAACTACAGGATAGCTGTGGGTGGAGGGTTGTGTGTGGAAACCATACCCACATCGCTGGCTGCTGGAGGCGGCAGAGAGGCTGGAGCCTGCTGGAGCCGGCAGAAAGGATGGAGTGTGCAGCCTGTGAGTATGTGGCTGCCTTTTATCTTCCCTCTGCCAGAGATCTTTTTTTTTTTTTGAGGCGGAGCTCTGGCAAAGCCAGCTGAAACTGTGGTCATGTGCATTCCTGCTAAAAAAAAAAAGCCCTGCTAATATGGTGCATGCATAGCTATAGTCAAGGCTTTTCTTGTAGAAAAGCCCAGCAGGAACTCATTTGTATATTAGGCCACACCCCCGATATCACTCTTTGTTTCATACAGGGCTTTTTTAAAGACAAGGCTCAACAGGAACTCATTTGCATATTAGGCCACACCCCCTGGTGCCAGGCCAGCCGGAACTGTGTCCCTGTGCATTTCTGCTTTAAAAAAAGTCCTGGCTATAGTCTTGTGCAGGGCTGTTCTTGTTGAAAAAGCCCAGCAGGACCTCATTTGCAAATTAGGCCACACCCCCTGGTGCCAGGCCAGCTGGAACTGCGTTCCTGCTCAAAAAAAGCCCTGGTCTTGTGTTATTCAGCAGTGCTATGCATGCACCAATTTTTTGTTAAAGATGGGCAGAGAATCATCACAATAGTATGATAACGGCAGGCCGGGGGGATGATGCAGTCTGCAGCTGGTGCGAAAGGGAAACCACGGCTACCAAGGGTGAAAAAACTGATTGCCCTACGTCATGTGGACTTTCTGCTGCAAGTGCAGATTGAGCAACAGTTGTGCTGGCAATGTGACCCTTGCAGACCCCCCCTCCCCATGTGAAACCAGTATTTTAGTGAAATGAGAATTGGCATCGTATGTGATAATGGGGTAAGGGGCAGGGTAGCCAACTGCTCTCGGCTTTTTCTTCACTCGTGCAAGTCTCGAGCCTGCATAAAACAAGCCTAAACTACAGCCAATGTCTTCTTCGTTTCCAAACATTTCTGAACAGAGTTTGATAGAAAACAGATTTGTTTTCCTTCATGACGGACTAAGAATCTCTAATTCTTCTAGATATTGCGGGAGAATGCTTGACATAGCTGAAGACGGAGGGTGCCAGTTTAAACAACTTGTGCTTGAGTTAGGATGGCTGCTAGTTCGTTCCACTTTTCAAAAGCTCAGTGAGAGAGAGAGAGAGAGAGAGAGAGAAATTGGAAATCTCTTTTTTCTTCCCTGGGGTTGCTTGCCAGTGGTCCAGTGGATGCCATAATGTACACGCAATTGAAGCTAAGCTTTCTGTATTCACAGTGGGCACTGTACTACTTGGAACAAAACATTGCACTTTCTAGAGGAAGTCTATGTATAAGAACATAGCAAGGCTTCAGCCTTACCCCGTCTCATATACCTCCTGCTCAATTGCAAGCAGCCCATTTCCTCTGCTAAAAGTTGGGCAACCTTAGGTTGTGTCTGCAGCAGGGCTTTTTTTTTTAACAGGAGCGCACAGGAACACAGTTCCGGATGGCTTGGCATGAGGGGTGTGTGGTCTAATATGTAAATAAGTTCCTGCTGGGCTTGTTTGTATAAAAAGCCCTGTGTGAAACAATGGTGATGTCAGGGTGTGTGGCCTAATATGCAAATGAGTTTCTGCTCTGGACTCTGTGGCATTAGAACCAGCAGAGGTCTTTCCCCTCCCGCAAAGTCTGCCCCTCCCCCCGGCTTCACCTGCAATTTTACAACTTCACGTTGGCAACTCTGTTTGCAGATACATATTTTTGTTCTCTCTGCTTAAGGAGGAGGGCGACGAAGATGGCAGGGGTCTGGAGACCAAGTCCTATGAGGAAAGGTTGAAGGAGCTGGGGATGTTTAGCCTGGGGAGGAAGTGGCTGAGAGGTGATATGGTCACCATCTTCAAGTACTTGAAGGGCTGTCATATAGAGGATGGTGTGGAATTGTTTTCTGTGGCCCCAGAAGGAAGGACCAGAACCAATGGGTTGAAATTAATTCAAAAGAGTTTCCGGCTCATCATTAGGAAGAACTTCCGGACCATTAGAGCGATTCCTCAGTGGAACAGGTTTCCTCGGGAGGTGGTGGGCTCTCCTTCCTTGGAGGTTTTTAAACAGAGGCTGGATGGCCATCTGACAGCAATGAAGATCCTGTGAATTTATGGGGGGGAGATGTTTGTGAGTTTCCTGCATTGTGCAGGAGGTTGGACTAGATGACCCTGGAGGTTTCTTCCAACTCTATGATTCTATGATTCTAAGCAGATGTTGTCTGAAGTGTCAATCACTGTACCATTTACTTTCTCCATATTCTTCTCATAGTAGCAAATATGTAACTCTTCAACTTTGTTTTATTTATTTAGAGGATTTTATATGCTGCCTCTCAAGAGACCCGCTTGAGGGGGGTCACGAGTAAAAACAATAACATAAAACCATAAAAAACCTAAATTATTGGTATTAACCATTAAGAGAAGCAGAGGCCCTAAACTATATTCAGTTTAAGAGACCCCATAGGGTTGCCAGGTCCAACTCAATATCAGGGACTTTGGGGGTGGAGCCAAGAGACTTTGGAGGTGGAGCCAGGAGCAAGGTTGTGACAAGCATGATTGGACTCCGAAGAATGTTCTGGCCATCACATTTAAAGGGACCACACTCGTTTTAAATGCCTTCCCTTCATTGGAAATAATGGGATGGGGGCACCTACTTTTGGGGCTCATAGAATTGGACCTCCTGGTCTAACATTTTTGAAATTTAGGGGTTGTTCTGAGGAGAGGCATCAGATGCTATGCTGACAAGTTGGCGCCTCTACCTAAAAAAACAGCTCCTCCAGAGCCCCAGATACCCACAGATCAATTCTCCATGATACAGGGATCAATCTCCATAGGATATAATGGAGAGCCCAGCAGACATTTAAACACCTCCCCCACCCCACTTTCTTATGACCCTGAAGCAGAGAAAGGGCCTCCAAACTGGGGAATCCCCTGACCCCACCTGGGGATTAAAAAATCCTACGTGATGCAAATAACGAAAATAATAACTCATTTGAAAATTATTTTGCATGTTAACCTTCTTACAAAGTGACTTATCACACATAAGGACAAAACAATTAATATAGGGTGATGTCATTCAATACCATAACAGTAGAAATGCATCTTAAGCACCATCATAACAATTTCATTTTTGACAGAAATAAAGTGCTTAGTGCAAGAAGTGCTTGTAAAATAAATATCAGTGCAGCGTATCACAAAAAGTCTCTTTCTTGAGAAAACGTTCAAATGAGTTGTTATTAGTTTTGTTATTTGCATAACGGTTTTTTGTTTTGTAATCCATCTTTCTGTAATTCTCCGTATTGTATTTCTCTTTCCCCACCTGGGGATTGGCAATCCTAATTACACCCCAAATACTAATTTAGTCATTTTTTGGTACCATGTATGTATTTAGAGGCCTCTCTTAATTTGAGACTCTGAACTGTTGTTTACTTAGCATCGGATCAATCCAGCTGTATTGCACCAAACCTCATGTCTGAGCTTAAATCTAGCAACATACCTAATTGCTGTGCAGGGCATGGTCTGAGTGCCCCTCAAGCTGGATGAAATGCTCTGAAATGATTGGTCCCGAATGACAATTTGTGCCAGGAGAGCCAGTTTGGTGTAGTGGTTAAGTGTGCGGACTCTTATCTGGGAGAACCGGGTTTGATTCCCCACTCCTCCACTTGCACCTGCTAGCATGGCCTTGGGTCAGCCATAGCTCTGGCAGAGGTTGTCCTTGAAAGGGCAGCTGCTGTGAGAGCCCTCTCCAGCCCCATCCACCTCACAGGGTGTCTGTTGTGGGGGAGGAAGGTAAAGGAGATTGTGAGCCGCTCTGAGACTCTTCGGAGTGGAGGACGGGATATAAATCCAATTTCTTCTTCTTCTTATAATCAAGGAAGATCAAGATGGAAATCTGGATATTCAGCACTGGATACGTCATTTGTGCATTCTTGCCGCACATTGTTGACAATGTCAACAAACATAGTGGAGTGTATCATTGAGTGTGAAGAGTGAAGCAATATAGTGGTATGAAATTCTAGCTTGGATAAAGCAGTAATGCGAAACAGGAAGTTCAGAGCAGTTTTGCCTGTAAACTGATGGTACTTGGGATCAGTTATACTCAGGGGTCATTTTGTAGGGGGGAAAAGGTGGTGGAGCTCATTAGCATAACTCATTAGCATATGCCACCCCCTCCAGCCAAAAGCACCTCGATGCAAGAAAGGAGAGCCCCGGGTGAGTGAGACCTGCTTGGGCTGGCTAGAGATCCAGCCAGCCCAAGCAGGCCTCGCTCGTCTGGGGCTCTCCTGGGCTGCCTTCTCCCAGTCAAAAGGCCAGCAAGCCACCTGCCGCCCAAAATCACATAAGAAGTGGAGAAAGGGAGAGGAGGGATCTCAATCCAGGTGTTAATGAGGGCTGTGGGGGCGTGGCAAAGCCTTTGGTGGCTGGCTGGCTGCCTGCTCTCCTAATCCAAGGATTGTTATGCAGCTGCACCTACTATTCAATGGACAAGGTAGGTGGGGAGGAAGAGGGGGAACTGTCAGAAAGGTTCAGGAGCTGCGCTCCTTGTGAGCTCCTATTGAATCTAGGGTTGCCAAGTCCAATTAAAGAAAAATCTGGGGACTTTGGGGGCGGAGCCAGGAGACTTTGGGGGTGGAGCCAGGAGACATTGGGGGTGGAGCCAGGAACAAGGATGTGACAAGCATAATTGAACTCCAAGGGAGTTCTGGCCATCACATTTAAAGGGACAGCACGCCTTTTTAAATGCCTTTCTTCCATAGGAAATAATTAAGGATAGGGGCACCATCTTTTGGGGCTCATAGAACTGGACCCTCTGGTCCAATCTTTTTGAAACTTGGGGGGTATTTTGGGAAGAGGCACTAGCTGCTATACTAAAAATCTGGTGCCTCTACCTCAAAAATAGCCCCCCCAGAGCCCCCAATACCCATGAATCAATTCCCTATTATTCTCTATGGGAATCGTTCTCCATAGGGAATAATAGAGTGCCTAGTAGACATTTCCCTCCCCCCACGCTTTCTAAAGGGGGGGCCTCCATATCAGGGAATCCCCCCTCCCTGCCCCCTCCCTCCCTCTCTCTCTCTCACACACACACAAATACTTACCGTACTTGGTCTTCTTCCAGCAGAATTTGCTCGCTGTGAAAATGAAAGCAAGGCTGCACAGGAAAAGAAAGGGAGGGACCGTTCCTGTTTCCTGTGCAGCCTTAAAGGGACACATTTTAAAAACGGATCCCAAGCTGTAAAACAACATGATGCCTACAGGTATGTTCTCTCTCCCCCCGTCCCCAGATTTTTTAAGAGCGGGGGAGGAGGCTGAAAATTCGGGGGTCCCCCGCCAGGGCGGGAGGGTTGGGAAGCCTAATTGAATCTGAGGTTTGGGTATTCTTCTGGGATATCTCCAGGCCACATCTGGAGCTTAGCAGCCCTATTTTGGGTACATAAGACCATTTTCAGTTTCTTGTTCTGTGGGTCAGTCTTTGGGTCTGTGCCACTGTGACAAACCAATTCAGTAAACCAGGGTGCTTTTTTGTGTGTAGAGCCAGTTCAAACACACTGTTTTTCACAGGGTTTATCTGTACCCAAAACTGCTTGTAGGAGTGCTCTGCTCAAGGGAGCCTGGGAACTGCAGGCTTCTCGCCTCTGGCACAGATATGGAGCTGCTTTGTACCAAGTCATCAGATCAGCTCTCCAGGGTCTCAGACAGAGGAGGGTGTTTTCCAGGCTACCTGCTAGGCTGCAGTTAATTCCTTTGTAACAATAATAAGAAAAGAGGGGAAGCCAGCACCCCCTTTCCCTCATCCAATAGCCAGGGATAAAAGGAGAGTTGATTTTATACCCTGCTTCTCTCTACCTTAAGGAGTCTCTGAGCAGTTTACAATCTCTTTCCCTTCCTCTCCCCACCACAGCCACCTTGTGAGGTAGGTGGGGCTGAAAGAGTTCTGATGGAGCTTGGACTGGCCTGAGGACATCCAGGAGGGCTTTGTGTGGAGGAGGAGCAGGGAATCAAACCTGGTTCTCCAGATTAGGGTCCTCCGCTCTGCCTTGTGCTGGATTTGGGGGGATCGTATAGTTGATAGCAGGGGTCATTTTGTAGAAAAATAGGTGGTGGAGCTCCTCCAGGGATTGTTATGCAGCTGCACTACTGTTCAATGGAGATGGTAGGTGGAAGAGGGGGAACCCTCAGAAAGGTTCAGGAGCTGTGCTCCTGTGGGCTGCTGAATTCAAGGCCTGGTTGCTAGATCCAGATTAGGAAACTTGCGGAGGTTTGGGGATAAAACTTGGGGAGGACAGAGACCTCAGCGGAGTACAATGCCACAGAGTCCACCCTCCAAAGCATCCAAAGGAACTTATCTCTATAGTCTGGAGAGTTGTGATTTGGGGGGGGGGGGGATCTCCAGGTGCCCCTTTGTGCCCCTACCAGACACAAATATTTCTCCCCCCTCTCTGCTAGAGGCTGCCCTTTGGCTGTGCTCAAATATTAAGGAACACCCAAGGGAGGTGTCCCCCCCCTCCCCTTTCATCCCCCCCTCAGAGTCACAGACGGTGCAAATAAACCCTACTTAAAAATGGCTATTAAAAACCTGACATGAAGCGAGTCACAGACCCATGTTTTTGGCTTTCGTCTCTTTAAAAAAGCGCAGTCGGTTCAGAAAATTGTGCCTTTCTTTCCCTCCTCCTTGCAAAATGCCTGCACTTGGACTAAGAAGTTGGAAATTTTTGAAGGAGGAGGGGTGGGGGGGAGAAATGAAAGCACCCAGAGAGTGCAGCAGCGTCTAGGCTAGAATTCCAGAGGAAGTTGAGGGCCTCCAGCTCTGCACAGGAAGCAATCTTGGAGTAGGCCTTAAATGCCAGATTCCAGGCAGAGTTTAACTAACCACTGACAGCTTTGTAAACAAAGCTGGGGACAAAAAGAGAACAGCTTTCCCTTTTCTGGTAGTCATTTTTAGTTTCGGGGGCCTTGCGGGAGTATTCTCCTATATTTGTCTCGATGGGATATAAACCAAAGACTGAAAGAAGGCTGCATGTGAAGGGACTATAAAAAGGGGGAGCAAATATTTTATGGAGTAAATCATCGTGAAGAAGGTAGGTGCTTGATTAAACTGCAGGGATGGAGCTACCCACCTTTCCTCCCCCCTCCTCCAAGAAATACCCCTTTGGCTTGGCTTTGCGAAACCGGCTTGAAAACAAAATCTTCTTTAGCTAAATGATATTTTAAACTCCCAGGTTATCCCCCCCCCCGCTTCTCTTCCTTCTCTCTCTTGGTCTTTCCAAGTTGCCTCTTTTTGTCTTTGTTGTTAGTGAGGTACAATATCTTTGGCGTCCTGATGACATTTGGCCTGAAAAAAGTTACATTAAAAAAGAAAAGAAAATGAAAATCCTGTTTTTTTTGGGTTTTTTGCTAAACCTGCAAAAGACCTGTTATACATTGAATGTTATCCGGGTTCTTGTAACCAAATTAACGTTAACAAAAATGTCCTGTTCATATTCTTTAGAGCCGGAGTGTGATGGATGCCCATGTATGCACTGTTTTGCTAATATGATGGCAGTGTTAGTGGAAATTCACCAATAGTTTTTTTTTTTAAACCCAAATATGTGGCTAACAAATACGGTACAATAAAATGTGTTGTCTTTGCTTCAGCCTGAAGAACTGAATTCCAAAATGGACTGTATTTACTATCTAAGGCATTTAATGATTTTTTTATATTTTAGCAACTTGGTGGTGGGGGGGAATCATGCATATTGTGAAGGGTGTGTGTGTGGGGGGAAGGATAATAGAACCTGGAGCTGAAGATACAAGTTAAATGGGAACTTAAAGTTTGGCCCAGTTAATTGAAGATGTCCTTAAACTCACAGTTTTGTTCTAAACTTTTCCCTTCTTTCCTTTCCCCCCTTCATTTAAAGTTCTGCCCGTTTGAGAGGCTTTATCAGAGCTTGAATAGGAGCCATGGACGACTTTGAACGTCGCAGAGAGCTCAGGAGGCAGAAACGAGAGGAGATGCGTGTGGAAGCAGAGAGGTGAGTAATTTCATTTTGGTAGATCTGTCTGCGGTTTGATTTTCTTGTTGTTAATTAGCATTGTCTTTGAAACTTCCTCTGGTTAAATATATGGAGAAGAGCTGTCGTTCTACAGATGTGGCTTCCCACATTGTTTATAAAATCGGAAATGTTTGTGACATATAAGTGAACTCAACACCATCATGACCACTAGGCCTTACTGGAAACCGCTGTTGCCACCACCAGTTGTGTCATGGGGAGGTTAGGGGTGGAAATGGCTGAACCGAAAAGAGAAGACAGTTATTAATCCCATTGGGGATGTCCATATGCCTTCATTAGAAGGGAACAGGAGAAGCTGGTAATAGCCGTGTTTAAAATGTCTAATTACTGTCAGGTAGGCGCAATTGTGTTTGAGAGTCCGAGACGAAATTACAGGGCGTTGGAGCTGAAGCTGGTGGGAATGTTTTCTAATGTGTTTTAGCAGTATATTATGGAACAGTAAATGCCCGCACTTATTATTAGTGGATAGAATTTCTAATTTCAGTGTAGCCTTTCAGACGAAGTCCAAAGGAACTAATTTCTGCTCATTTGCTTTTGTATGACATCAGTGGAAAGGAAAGCAAAATTTGATTCTATAATATTTACACCAGGGATAGTCAAGTTGGAGGCCTTGGAGCCTGATCTACCCTCATCTGGCTCCCAGCAAAACCTGTAATCCCAGAGATGCCTGGTGAACTATTAACGCATCTCGGTCGCTTTCCTCCGAGCTGACATGCAGCCAGGAGCTCTTTATAATTTTTTATTTCCCCTAGCGTGAACAGCCACAAAGGTTTTGCTGGATTTTCATCCCTCTAGTGTTTGAGGCCCAATCTAGGTCAGGGCCAGCCCTGCCACTAGGCAAAACAGATGATTGTCTAGGACTTGGGCCTTCAGGGGGTCATAAATTGGACACACATTTTCCCCACAATTCATCTGTTTTTGAAAATCAACGGGGCGGGGGGGAGTTGCACCAGAAGTTAGCCCTGCCTGGGGTGCCAGATTGTCTAGGGCCGGCCTTGATCTAGGTGTTATGTCTGCCATGAGTCAGGTTGGGGTTCAAGTCTGTAGCTAACCAGGGGCCCATGGGACCTGACCCCCTGACAGTTTGGGGGGGCCTCCTCACCCCCAGGCTGTCCCTCTCTTCTGTGCAATATAAATTGGGTGGGAGGGGCACCCAGGAGCAGCTGCTGCCCCTCCCATGACATTTAAGGGGCCCACAAATCAGCTGATTGGTGGGGTCCAGATATCACTGAGCAAGTGGCAGGAGCAGTCGCCAGCCTCCTGAATTATTTAAATGGCCCCCTTCCCCTGCGGCCCCCCATGGCCCCCTCCCCTCATGGCCCTTAGCTATGGGGCTGTTGGGGTTCAACTCAGGTTTCTGCACTGCCAGATGTGATGTTGAGGAGCTGAAGTTCCCAAGCTCATTGGGGCCTGATTCAGTTCAGGTCTGTGGAATGAAGGAGGAGGGAGCTCGTCCTTCTTCCTGGACTGGAATGCCCTTGGAGCCCTGCAAGCATTACTAGGTTGCCAACTCTGGGTTGGGAAATACGTGGAGATTTTGAGGTGGAGACTGGGGAGGGCAATGTTTTGGAAGGGTTTGGGACCTCAGCTGGGTGTAACGCCATAAACTCCACCTTCCAACTCAGCCATTTTCTCCAGGGGAAGTGGAGATCAATTGTAATAGTGGGAGATCTCCAGATGCCATCTGGAAGTTGGAAACCCTATTCAGTAACCTCTTCCTTCTGCATAGCAGGCCTGCATTCTTATTTTTTAAACATATTCTGGTTCCTGGTGTCAGATTTTCCCCACAGAATGTGCAGATTTTTCAGCATTATTTATGCATCAATTGCATTTAAACAGGTTTAAAAGAAGCCCAAATGATTCCAGAATGCCAGTAACAGAAAAGACTGGAATGAAAAGAAGGTTCACAAAGACAATAAACAAAATGTTGTTCGATACATAAGACCCACTTTGGTGACCCACAAACTATGGAATGCACTCTTCTCTTGAAACGAAGATTCGACTTAGAGATTCAAAGTAGGGCTTAGATGGAGTGATCACTTTTCATTTTTCTATGCATGAGTAGAGATGGAAGAGGAAATAATTTCCTAGAATTCCAGCTCTGAGTTGGGAAATACCTAGAGATTTTGGTGGCGAAGCCCAAGGAGAGTGGGGTTTGGGGAAGGAAGGGACTTCAGTAGGGTATAATGCCATAGAATCCACTTTCCAAAGCAGCCATTTTCTCCAGTCAAATTGGAGATCAGTAGTAATCCCAGGAGATCTCCAGCCACCACCTGGATATAAATGACAACCCTGGAAGTGCATGAGCCAATGGATCCCCATTTGAATCACTTTGGCGTGTGACTATCACATCAGAACCAGGCTTTTTTCTTTCAAGGGATACTTTTTGTAGTTTGCCAGCAGATCCCTGTGAAATAGGTTAGGTTGAGAAGCGGTGGATGGCTGGGTCAAGGTCACCATAGAAGTTCATGGCTGAAAGTCAGATGTGATGGCAGATGATCAGATAGATCTTTGCTAATACATAAAGCTTAAAACTGTGCCTCTGATCCACCCCTTCCTGGTTTCAGTAATCGAAATCAACTTCTCCACACTAGATTTTCAGCACCTTGTTCCTTTATGATACAAAACAGTCTCTAGTCAAACAGTTGTGCTGGTTTTTTTACGATTTTTAAAAAATGTATTCAACTAGAAATAGAAATGCATTGTGAAAAGTGATTCTCGATCGTTTCCATTTGTTTGTTACAATGCTGAGCTTTAGAAAACGTAAAGAATTCAAGAATATGGTTAACCGTATTACCTGCAGGGCTTTTTTTGTAGCAGGAACTCCTTTGCATATTAGGCCACACACCCCTGATGTAGTCAATCCTCCAAGAGCTTACAGTAGGCCCAGTAATAAGAGCCCTTTAAGCTCCAGGAGGATTGGCTGCATCAGGGGTGTGTGGCCTAATATGCAAATGAGTTCCTGCTACAAAAAAAGAGCCCCGATTACTCATGTTTGCTGTGGAAGGAATGGCTGCATCTGCCTTTCGTTCACTTTGACCAGTGAAAGATCTCTCTGGGTTGTTTTCACTACTGTTGTTCAGTCCTATTCACCGCCCCCACCCCGACCCTCACAATCCATTTACAAGGCGGAGCAATTTTTTTTTGGGGGGGGGGGGGTAGGGCTTGATTACCATCCCACATATGCATTGGAAAAACTGCATGATTCTGATGAGTGTAGGGGATGCACTTTTGACAAACTCACCGTGGCTGGAAATTCAGCAACTGGTCTTTCTTCTGGCACAGATATCTGACAGTTACCAAATTTGGATTGCTACGTTCAGCAGCTTTTTCTCTTGCCTGGAGTTATCAACCAGGAGTCCTTCTTCAACACAGATTGTGATCCAAACCAGGATAGAACTTCCTTTCCCCACAGCCAGGCCTCAGATTCAGTGGGAGCTCACAGGAGCGCAGCTGCTGAACCTTTCTGAGAGTTCCTCCTCCTCCTTCTGAGCGTTCCACCTCCTTGTCCATTGAATAGTATGTACAGCTGCATAACAATCTTTGGATGAGCTCCACCACCTATTTTTGTACAAAACAACCCCTGCCCACAGCAACGTGGTCCACTTTTTTACCTGGCTGGTGCAGCTGTAGTTGCTGATGTCATGCTCATGTGGGCAAAGAGAAAGGTGAGGTCTCACCCCTCTTTATCTCTTTTCCCCCTCAGTGGCAGCAACATTTGGAATTATAATCTCCCTAGGGTCTCTGACATCACACCAAGGCAGCATTCAGCATGCTGGAAAAGGGGGTGGGGAGGGAGAGAGAAGACCCCTTCCTCTGCAACTAAGTCCCCAGTCTTTTTTGAGCCTGCAGTCTCTTTTGGAATTCTGACACAGTGTTGTGGGTGCAGCCACAAAATGGCTGCTATAAAATGGCTGCTGAAGGAGGTGGAACCAGCCACAAAATGGCTGCCATGTCTTACCTTCAATGACACAATGAAGATCCTTGTGCAGTGGAGGCAGCTGCCGCCAAAACAACAGTTTAAAAAATCCACACAATCAAATCTCTGGTGGCCAATCAGAAGCCTTGCTGGGCAAAAGCTCCACCTGGCCATGCCCACTTTCTCAAAACACTTGGTGGGCACCAGAAAAAATGTCAGCAGGCACATAGTGAACATGGGCACCACTTTGAGGATTCCTCTTCTAAGTCATCTTGGAGGCTTATGGCAGGAGCCACAATGGAGGCTACAGTAGATGGGAATGCAGCAAGTTTTTTAAATTTTGGAATTATATTTTCAGGGTGGGGGAGAATAACAAGATTTCTTTCCATGGAGTACCTTAGATGGACAAGCCCAATTCTGAATCCAGCAGGGGGAGAGTTTATAGTCACTGGCAAGGATCTCATGTTGCTTGTTCTGATACCTTGGACTGGAGAGGCCAAACTGTGTCTCGGGAGCCACGTGTGACTCTTTTATACATATTGCGTGGCTCTCAAAGGCCCCACTGCCCTGTCAGCCAGCTTGGAGAAGGCATTTGTTTCTTGGTGACTTGGAGAATGGATTTAAAGTTGCTTTCTTTCACATCTCTGCCCCCCTCCCATCTTCCTTCCTTCCTTCCTTCCTTCCTGCTTTCTTTCTTTCTTTCTTTCTTTCTTTCTTTCTTTCTTTCTTTCTTTCTTTCTTTCTTTCTTTCTTTCTTTCTTTCTTTCTTTCTTTCTTTCTTTCTTTCTTTCTTTCTTTCTTTCTTTCTTGCCTGCCTGCCTGCCTGCCTGCCTGCCGCTCTTGAACATCTGACATTTATTCTGTGTGGCTCTTACGTTAAGCAAGTTTGTCCACCCCTGCCTTGGACCTTCTCAGGACGAAGAGGATAGAAAGCATCATGAAACCACCCTATCTGCATGTCTCTTCTAACATTTAGTTCCAGGTTTTAGAGACATAAGCAATTGGGGACCAACAAAACATCATGAAGATGGGAAGATGGAAAAATTGAGAAATTATTCCTGTCAACCCAATAGCATAACACTGCTGATTGCCAGGGGGTAACAGCTTCCTACACACCTACCCTTGAACCTCAACAGCCAGTTTGGAGAGCCAGTTTGGTGTAGTGGTTAAGTGCACGGACTCTTATCTGGGAGAACCGGATTTGATTCCCCACTCCTCCACTTGCACTTGCTGGAATGGTCTTGGGTAAGCCATAGCTATCGCAGGAGTTGTCCTTGAAATGGCAGCTGCTGTAAGAGCTCTCTCAGCCCCACCTACCTCACAGAGTGTCTGTTGTGGGGGAGAGAGGTAAAGGAGATTGTGATCGCTTTGAGACTCTGAGATTCAGAGTATAGGGCGGGATATAAATCCAGTACATTCTTCTTCTGCTGCTGTTATGGTGCCATTGTTCTTACTGCTAATCCGCCCCCCCCCCCACACACACAATGGCAATTTTCGAACAAGTATGGAGTCCCTCTTCTCTTACGATGAGTAACACCTTTCTGCTGCCCTCCCTCCCCCACAAATGACTGTAGTGGTCCAATACAGACATACTCAGGCCTCAGTTTCCCTTCTGTTAAATAACATTTTAGCTTAGAAGTATGTACCGTTTCCTTAACTCCAGAATGCCTGACTTTGCTCAGCCTTCCCTGAATACATTCACAAAGAAGCCAAGCGTGAAGGCTGAGGTCTGGAACAGCATATTTGGGGAAATGTATAGTTCCAGCCGTCACAGCCGTCAGCTGATTAAAGATTGATTAGTTGTGGTATTGCAAGCAATTAAGCACTGGTATAAAAACCGCAGCATTTCCACATTTTAATACACACTAGGGATTTTTCAGAAATTCTTCACTGTTCGTGTCTGGCTTGAATTATGTTAATTCAGCAGAAATGGGTGCCACGATCACTGACATTTAAAATTCTTCAGCATGTGACCAGCATCCAAGTTTGTAAGGCTGCAACTGCAACCGCACGTTGTCTTTTAAAAATTTGGTACTGGTCGTTTAAAACGGTCAGAGTGCTGCCTGTTCTCCAGGCTGAGATTTTGCTCTGACTTTCACAGCTCACCATATCAGTATCATTCCTAAACTGAGTTTAACACATCCTTAATAGATCAAGATGGGCAGCTGTGTTAGTCTGTCTGTAGCAGGGGTGTCTAACTCATTTGTTATGAGGGCCGGATCTGACATAAATGAGACTTCGTTGGGCCGGGCCATGTCAGGTTGGGCTGGGCCATGTTGGGCCAGGCCATGTGTGTACCTATTTAAGATTACATAGCAGAGATATAAACTTTTTAAAGGGTACAGACAAACACAATTAAATGGGTTTAAAAAACCCCCACAACCCTTAAAACATGGTCAAAACATTAGCACTTGGTCTTAAAGGTGCTTTCTTTGTATTTCTCCCATGGGATCCAGGGCACTGGGCAAAGGAAACTGTAGCTCTTGCCTTCCTTCCCCAGGAGCCTCAGCCAATAGAAGGAAGAGAGACTTGACTCAGTAGCTCTGCTGTGTGATTGAGACTGGAAAAACAGGCTCTACCTTTCCCCCTTCCTCCCCAAGGGAGGAGCCTCAGCCAATTGAGAAAACAGAGGTTTCACTCTGTAGCTCCTGTGCGATTGAGCAAGCTGTTACGCAGAAGGAAGCGAGAGAGAGAGAGAGAGAGAGAGAGAGAGAGAGAGAGAAGGAAGCAGATGACAGCCACTTGCTCAGGGGCCTAATAGGAGCCCTCTGGGTTGATAACTCCAGCTTGTCTATATCCTTCTTAAATTGTGGTGCCCAAAACTGAATGCAATACTCTAGGTGAGGTCTAACCAGAGCAGAGTAGAGCAATACTATCACTTCACTTGATCTGGACATTATACCTCTGTTGATACAGTCCAAAATTGCATCAGCCTTTTTAGCTACAGCAGCACACTGCTGACTTGTGTTCAGTGTATGGTCCACTAAGACCCCTAGATCCTTTTCATGCATACTACTGCCAAGACAAGTCTCTCTTTCCCATCCTATAATGATTGATTTGATTTTTCCTACCTCTGTAATATTTCTGTTATTTCCACCAATAAGATCCATAGACTATTGAATGGCTTAGAATAATTTTCATAGGAAGAAACAGGGCTTTTTTTGAGCAGGAATGCAGTTTCGGCTGGCTTGGTGTCAGGGGATGTGGCCTAATATGTTAACAAATTCCTGCTGGCCTCTTTCTACCAAAAAACCCTATGTGAAACAATGTTGACATCAGGGGTGTGTAGCCTAATATGCAAACGAGCTCCTGCTGAGATTTTTCTACCAAAAAAGCCCTGAGAAGAACTAAAACATGTTGTACTGCAATCTCTTAGCTTTGTTCTAGCACTAGCTGAAGTCATTGTTGGGGAAGCCGTGAAGCATCATTAAGTATAAGGGAACATCTCTAAATTACAAATTCTGACACTGTGGCCACCATGTTGTTGTGGGTGTGAACTGTGATAATTGTGCTCCCACAGATTTTTCAGAAATTGAAATAAGCATTGTAGACTACCATGTTGATCTTTTATCCTGACATGTCTTTCTCCTTTTTGGCAAGGAGTCTTGGAGTATAGTTCTTAGACTGTATAGTCATCTAGGACAGCAAAATGCCTTGGGTCAGCCTAGGGATACCATCTCCAAGTGGGACCTGGGGATCCCCCAGGATGACAGCTCATGTCCAGACTACAGAGATCAGTTCTCCTGGAAAAAATGGATACTTTGGAGGATTGGCTCTATGGCTTTGTAGTCCACTGAAGTCCCTGCCGTCCCCAAATCTCCAGGAGCTTCCCAACCTGGATCTGGTAACCCTACCCCCCATCCCCCAACAGTGGCTAGAGTGGGCCTGGCAACCGTAGCTCAGCCCTGCATGGATTGGCTTGCTCCGCTATACACATCAGTTAGCTTTGGATTATAGGAAGTGTGTTGGCTCCTGGCTTCCATTCTGCATCGGAACATGTGAGGCTGTCTTCTACTGAGTGAAAGCATGGATCCATTAAAGTCCATATTGTCTGCTCCAGGGGTGGCCAAACTTGCTTAACGTCAGAGCCACGTAGAATAAACGCCAGATGTTTGGGAGTTGATAGACATGAATGTCAAGTGTTTGAGAGCTACAAGGAAAGGAAGGAAGGAAGGAAGGAAGGAAGGAAGGAAGGAAGGAAGGAAAGAAGGAAGGAAGGAAGGAAGGAAGGAAGGAAGGAAGGAAGGAAGGAAGGAAGGAAGGAAGGAAGGAAGGAAGGAAGGAAGGGAGGGAGGGAGGGAGGGAGGGAGGGAGGGAGGGAGGTGGAGGTGGAAAGAATGCATGGCTTGGCTTGGAGAAATGATTTAAAGAGGCAAATGCCTTCTCCAAGTCAGCCAGTGAGGCAGTGGGGGTCTTCAAGATGTGTGAAAGAGCCACATGTGGCTCCCAAGCCACAGTTTGGCCATCCCTGATCTACTCTTAACTGGCAGCAAATCTACAGGGTCTCCAACAGAGGCCTTTTGCTTCATCTAATGGGATCCTTTTTGCTGGAGATGCCAAGGATTGCATTTGGGAACTACAGAGTGCAGAGCTCTACAACTGAGCTGCGGCTTCTCCCGTCTGTAAAACAGGAGCAAGAATGGCCATGTGCTTTGCATTGTTATTAAGATGATAAGGACCAAAGATGAAGCCTGCAAAGCGATGTCTGTCTGCTGTAAGGAAGCCACAGAAAGCCAGAGCCTAATTCTGTACTGAGTTATCAGTTCGGAGGGAGATCAAAACAAGAGAGCAGCTCAGAACGAAATGTCTGTCGAGAGTCCCCTCAAGCCAAGTGGAAACCACAGAACTAGGCAGCGAAAAGATTTATTTTGTGTGCTACAGCTGAAGACTCCCAACGCTGCTGTTACAGCCCAAAAGGTATTTTTGTGGAAGGACTTGGTTGTTTATGAGTTTAATTCTCCTCCACTGATTTACAACCGTGATGTAAAGAGATCTTTAAATGAGTGTAAGTAATGCAACTATTTAAGAAAATATTTGCACTCACTTAGAAAAACTGCTTATTAAAGCTGTTTGCCTTTAGGCTAAAACCTCCAACAAGCCAGGGAAATGGTGAATATGTGTGCTGTTTGTTGCTGTCTTTCGACAGTCATTGGGTTGCTCCAAAGATTTCCTAAGATGCTGAATTTTCTCATAGCTTTGATGTTGTTCCCATTCAAAGTTTTCAGAGAGCTCAGATTTAATTAACGAGATGCATGTTTGGTGTGTTGGATCCCCCCCCCCAACTTAAAAAGTTCCAAGTTTTGTAATGTGTGGATATGTGGGAGAACCTTACAGTGGCTTGTCTCATTTCTCCATGGTCGGGGACAGAGGGTAGTGCTTGAAGAGAGGGTTTCACCATGTTACCCATCGGTGTGCATCGTCCCACAAAGGGCTGTCCTCTCTCCCATGTTATTTAACAGCTGTATGCACCCCCTCACCCAGCTGGTGTGGAGTTGTGGGCTGGGCTGATGACACCCAGCTGTATCTGCTGATGGACGGCTGGCTGAACGCCTTCCCAGATGTGCTAGCCAGAGTTTTGGAGGCTCTGGCTCAGGGGTGGCCAAACTTGCTTAACGTAAGAGCCGCATAGAATAAACATCAGATGTTTCAGAGCGACAAGACATAGAATCATAGAGTTGGAAGGGACCTCTAGGTTCATCTAGTCCAACCCCCTGCACAATGCAGGAAACTCACAAACACCTCCCCCTAAATTCACAGGATCTTCATTGCTGTCAGATGGCCATCTAGCCTCTGTTTAAAAACCTCCAAGGAAGGAGAGCCCACCACCTCCCGAGGAAGCCTGTTCCACTGAGGAATTGCTCTAATGGTCAGGACGTTCTTCCTAATGTTGAGCTGGAAACTCTTTTGATTTAATTTCAACCCATTGGTTCTGGTCCTACCTTTCGGGGCCACAGAAAACAATTCCACACCATCCTCTATATGACATGAAGGAAAGGAAAGGGAAGGGAAGGGAGGGAGGGAGGGAGGGAGGGAGGAAGGAAGGAAGGAAGGAAGGAAGGAAGGAAGGAAGGAAGGAAGGAAGGAAGGAAGGAAGGAAGGAAGGAAGGAAGGAAGGAAGGAAGGAAATAGATGGAGGAGGAGAGGTGGAAAGAAAGTAACTTTAAATGTTTTACATTTTATGACACACATGGCCCGGCCCGGCCAGGTCTCAATAATGTTAGATCCAGCCCTCATAACAAATGAGTTTGGCATCCCTGGCTTACACCATTCTCCTTTCCTTTGTTTTATCCTCTAAAGGACTCTGTAATGTAGGTTAGGCTTAGGGAATGTGACTGGCCCAAAGTCACCTGGCAAAGTTCCATGGCATCATTGGCGATTCAAACTCAGGTCTCCTAGATCTTCATCTGACACTCTTAACTGCTCCATCACACTAGCTCAGCCCATCAACCAATTTGCTGCTTCTCTGGCTCTTTGGGACTACAGGCTGGAATTTTTTTCTTTCTGTTTTGATGCGGAAAGTGAAACAGCTTGACTACCAATTCCTCTGATGTACAGAGAGATCATATGAAATGAATGTGAATGCAAACAGCCTTTTGAATTGAATCCAGTGAGATTTTCTGCTAGCAAAAAGGGGAGAAAATGATTATGCGAGGCTCATGGGAACTGAATGGACAAAAGTCATGTGGAATGGAAGCTGTAATAAGGAGGGAGATTGGTAGAGACTGTTTGCAGTTTAAAGACTACAAAATCCATGGTATAGTACAACACCGAATGAAAAAGGAACATGTATTCTTATTCCAATCTTAGAAAAATGGAGAGAGCAGTGAACTGGAATGGACCTGGAAGGAAGCAGAGTTGGATGGATTCTCTATAGAAATGCACTGTTTGAAGCTGCAAAAATTGAATCAGTGACTGAAATTCCTCATGGGAATTCAGCACATCTCTAGTATTGTCTACCTTGTCCATTGAAATAGAGGGAAATTAAGTGCTTACTTAACTTTCCCTGGATTTGGCTTGATATTTTTTACATGTAAATCACTTTGCTGGACTTTGAAAATATTCAACTATAGAATAATTGTTGCCAAATGACATCATGCCAAAATAGCTCTATTTTGCTGTACAAAAATTCTGTTTATGCTTTCTGAACACAAAACATGCAGTCGATTAGTTTAATATCAAAGGCTGCTCCTCCATATGTTTCAGTAAGTTTGTGTGCGAAGCTTGTGATCCAGTATCAAAAAGTCAGATTTGAAAGAGCTTAAATAAATTTCTGAAGTAGAGGCAGATAACAAGTAAAAGGAAGCAAGGGCAGCAAAGAGCTGGAGGCCAGAGCAAAGTTATGGTTTTGTTCCTCGATTCATTGATGTCTGAAACAATAAGGCTCCTTATCTGTTACTGGATCTCCCAACTCAAGCCACTTGCTGAAAGATCTTCTTTACTTCATTAGCTTCCACGAGTTTTTCACTGTGTTCCCTTAAAGGAGGGCTAATAGCTGAACACCCTGACATGGATAGCCTGATCTCCAGGGTTGCCAGGTCCAATTCAAGAAATATCTGGGGAGTTTGGGGGTGGAACCAGGAGACTTTGGAAGTGGAGCCAGGAGCAAGGTTGTGACACGCGCAGTTGAACTCCAAGGGGAGTTCTGGCCATCACGTTTAACGAGACTGCACTCCTTTAAAATGCCTCCCTTCCACTAGAGATAATGAAGGATAGGGGCACCTTCTTTTGGGGCTCATAGAATTGGACCCCCTGGTCCAATCCTTTTGAAACATTGAGGGTGTTTTGAGGAGAGGTACTGGATGCCATGCTGAAAATTTGGTGCCTCTACCTCAAAACACAGCCCCCCCCCCCAGAGACCTGCAGATCAATTCTCCATTATACCCTATTGGAATCGGCCTCCATAGGGAATATTGGAGTGCCCAGCAGACATTCCCCCCCACTGCTTTCTGATAACCCTGAAGTGGGGGGAGGGCCTCCAAACTGGGCGATCCCCTTCCCTCGACTGGGGATTGGCAACCCTACTGATCTCATCAGATCTTGGCAGCTAAGCAGGGTCAGCCTTTGCTAGTATTTGGATGGGAGCTCCCCAAGGAATACCAGGGTCATGACTTAGAGGCAGGCAATGGCAAACCAGCTTCGAACATCTCTTGCCTTGAAAACCCTATGGGGGGGGGGTCACCATAAGTCAGCTGCGATGATGGTGAAAACAAAGGAAAGGAAATGGCTGGAGGCAAGTGAGCAATAGGATGCCTTCATCATAATTCTCTCCCCTAGAAGGGGAGAAAATCTTTCTCTCCAGAGGATCAAAATTAGTCTTGTCAGTCTCCAAGGAGGAGTCTGGGGACCTACTGGCATTACAGGTGATCTCCTGACTACAGTTCCTCTGAAGGTGAGTCATCTGTTTAAAATCTGACTCAGGTTGGGTATCTCCAGTTTTTTCTTTTTTCTTTATTTTGAGGAGGAATGCACAGAAACATAGTTCTGCCTGACTTGGTTTCAGGGGATGTGGCCTAATATGCAAATAAGTTCCTGCTGGGCTTTTTCTACACCCCCCCTGTTGGGTATCTCCATACCCAAGCCCTGTGCGAAACAGTGGTGATGTCAGGGGTGTGGCCTAATGTGCAAATGAATTCCTGCTGGGCTTTTTCTACACCCTCCCCTCCCCCGGGTATCTCACATAATAAGAGTCTTAGTTATGTCCCAGGCTCACAAAATTCTGCTGACACATTGCAACACTTCAGTACACTTAGTTCCCTCAATAAGGAAACTTTACCACAGATCTCTTATCTCAAATCTTTGCTTTATACTCCTGTTAGTCTAACACTCCAACCTTAATCTCCCCCTCAACAATCTCCCTGTTGTCTCCCCTATTGATTGAATCCAGGCACTGTCGTGACTATGCTTGTCTCTCACAGAAAGTAAATACTTTCCTTTTCCAGTTGACTGCCAGTTTAAAGAAAAATAGATGGGGAGGGAGGGGTGGAAAGAAAGCAACTTTAACTTTAATTGCATTCTCCAAGCTGCCAGCTGGCTTGTTTTGAAGAAGTGATTTAAAGAGAGAATGCCTTTTCCAAGTTGTCTAACAAGGTGGTGGGGGCTTCAAGAGCCACACAATATGTGTGAAAGAGCCATAGTTTGGCCACCTCTACGGTAGGATATGACAGCGCTGTGGCACAGAGTGGTAAAGCTGCAGTACTGCAGTCAAACTCTCTGCTCATGAACTGAGTTTGATCCCGGTGGAAACTGGGTTCAGGTAGCCAGCTCAAGGTTGACTCAGCCTTCCATCCTTCCGAGGTTGGTAAAATGAGTACCCAGCTTGCTGGGGGGTGGGAAGTGTAGATGACTGGAGAAGGCAATGGCAAACCACCCCATAAAACGTCGTGACATCACCCCAGAGTCGGAAACAACTGGTGCTTGCACAGAGGACTACCTTTACCTTTTTAAGGTAGGTTATGCAAAGTGAGACTTCCTACCCTCCAAAACGATCAGGAGTCTAGAGCATCCGTCCTATCAGGGGATTGGTTAAAATGCTTAGGGTTGTTTAGCCTAGATAAAAAGTGAGTAGAGGGAGACATGATAGAGTTTTACAACATTGTGCATGGTGTGGAGAGGGTGGAAAGGGAGCAAGTCTTCAAGTTACCAGATCCCGTGGTCATCCACTGAAGCAGAAGGGTGGGAGATTCAGGACAGACAAAAAGAAGCATATATTCATACAGTTTCTGGAACTCATTGCCAAAGGATGCGGTCTTGGCTGCCAACTTGGAAGGCTTTAAAAGGGGAGTGGACAAATCGATGGACCACTGGGCTATCAAAGACTACTAAATCACGATAGACATCTGCTTCCTCCAGTACTAGAGGCAGTACACCTTTTTAAACCAGTTGCTGGGGATCACAGGCAGGGAAGGTGATTGTAAGCCGCTCTGAGACTCCGAGTGAAGGGCAGGGTATAAATCCAATCTCTTCTTCTTCTTTAGTTGGGTGTCCGGAAGTTACCTTTAGCTGTCTCAGGGTCTGCACAAAATCCTTAGAGGCTCAAAAAGTAGTACTGGGAGCAGGACCGAGGGGGGGCAAAATTAAAAAATGACACCCCCTTATGGGCATTCTGTCTTATGGTCCCATAGAATACAATGGACTCCATGCCCAATTTGGTGCCCCCCTCAGTCAGCGCCCGGGGCAAGCACCCCCCTCTGCCCCCCCTCGATCTGTGGGAGGCCTGCATTCTGTCCAGAATTTGAGCAAACTGTGGAACATGTCAGTTGATGCATAACTTGCATGCCTTTTCAGTGGGGGAAAAATTGCACGTCAGATGTGGAGATTTCAACATGAAAACTGAAATCCCTGAAAATATGGAGAAAGCACTGCCTTTGTTATGCCACTGGGGTGGTAGGTCTCGCTGGTTTCCCCTGACATCTGTTTTCACGATAGATTCTGTTTTCTGTTCTGTCGTGTTGTAAGTATAAACATTCCGGCGTAGCCTCTGCTTTTGTTTTTTATCTGTGAAACCTCTGAGAAAGCCGTGCAGTTATGTGCACGCAACCCTGGGCGGGTGGTTTCGGCATGTGGGCCCTTAAGGTGAAATGCTGTGCAATTTTGTGGCCTCTCGAATCTTTTTGCAGATGTCCCTGTTTGCAAACATAGGTGCGAATGGCTGCCGATGCAGTGACCTGCCAAATTGAAATGTTCCTACAGGAATCTTCAATTCTGTAAGCAAAGAGGGACTTCTGTAAACAGAGTTAGATTTGTTATCTCAGCTGCTTCTTAAAGCCCAGTGACCAGCATTTGGAGGGCTTTTGGGTCAATTTTGAGTGTTAGAAGAAGAAGACTGCAGATTTATACCCCGCCCTTCTCCGTGAATCAGAGACTCAGAGCTGTTTACAGTCTCCTATATCTTCTCCTCCCACAATAGACACCCTGTGAGGTGGGTGAGGCTGAGAGGGCTCTCCCAGAAGCTGCCCTTTCAAGGACAACTCCTGCAATAGCTATGGCTGACCCAAGGCCATTCCAGCAGCTGTAAGTGGAAGAGTGGGGAATCAAACCCGGTTCTCCCAGATAAGAGTCCGCACACGTAACCACTACACCAAACTGAATGCTGATCTCCTCCATGCTGATGACTTTATCTTGGAGGATAAACTGAAGTTGACTTTGCTGCATTCCTGACTCCAGGTGGCACCTGAAGATCTGCTTTTACAGATGATCTCCAGACAACCAAGTTCAGTTCCCCTGGAGAAAATGGCTGCTTTGGAGGATGGACTGTACGGCATTATACCCTGCTGAGGTCCCTCCCTCCCCAAGCCACACCCTCCCCCGTCCCCAGGCTCTGGCTCCCCTGCCCCTCACCCAGAGCTGGCAACCCTTGTGGGGTTCGTAAGATACCAAAGGATCCAGGGAGGTGGGGTGAGGTGCAGAGTTGCCAGGTCCAACTCAAGAAATACCTGGGGACTTTGGGGGCAGAGCCAGGAGATTTTGGGGGTGGAGCCAGGAGCGAGGGTGTGACAAGCACGATTGAACTCCAAAGGAAATGGTGGCTGTCACAATTAAAGGGAACGCATGCTTTTTAAATGGAGAGCCAGTTTGGTGTAGTGGTTAAGTGTGGGGACTCTTATCTGGGAGAACCGGTTTTGATTCCCCACTCCTTCACTTGCAGCTGCTAGCATGGCCTTGGGTCAGCCATAGCTCTGGCAGAGGTTGTCCTTGAAAGGACAGCTGCTGTGAGAGCCCTCTCCAGCCCCACCCACCTCACAGGGTGTCTGTTGTGGGGGAGGAAGGTAAAGGAGATTGTGAGCTGCTCTGAGACTCTTCGGAGTGGAGGCCGGGATATAAATCCAATATCTCCTTCTTCCCTCTATTTGAAAATAATGAAGTATAGGGCACCTTCTGTTGGAGCTAATAGAATTGGACCCCCTGGTTCAATCTTTTTGAAACTTGGAGAGTGTTTTGAGGAGAGGCACCAGATGCTATGCTGAAAATTTGGTGCATCTACCTCTAAAACAGCCCCCCCCAGAGCCTCAAATACCCATGGATCAGTTCTCAATTATAGCCATGGATCAATTCTCAATTGGTCTCCATAGATACCCATGGATCAACTCTCAATTGGTCTCCATAGGGTATAATATGGAGTGCCCAGCAGACATTTCCCTCCCCACCCTGCTTTCTGATAACCCTGAAGTGGGTGAGGGCCTCCAAACCAGGGGATCCCCTATCCCCAACTGGGAATTCGCAACCCTAATGAGATGACACTCCGCTGCTTCCTACAGAGACCACTCCAAGCAGCAAATGGGAGATCACCTTAGAGCCCTCTGTGACATTGCAGTGGCCTCCTGAGCCATCTTCCATTCTTGTTGAGAATGGATGGACCAAGAGTCCATGGACAATGCTGGGCACTCAGCAGGCCAAACCATGCGCCTCTGGAGGTGCCCAGCCATGCCAGTCTTTGATGCCAGCCCTGGCTGGCCAGTTCAGGAAAGAGAGGGCCTTGCTGAGCCTATCCTACTGCTATGAACTGTTGACCAATCATTGCCTAGATTAGGTAATATTGGAAACAATTAAGGTTGCCAGTCTCTAGGGTAGAGCCTGGAGACTTCCCCAAGTTACAACTCATGTCAAGATTCCAGAGATTAATTCCTCTGGAGAAAATGGCTGCTTTGTGGGGTGGACTCTGAGGCATTGTAGTCTGCTGTGGTCCCTCCCCTCCCCAAATTCCACCTTCCCCAGGCTGCACCCCCAAAATCTCCAAGAATTTCCCAATCCAAAGGTGAAAACCTTAGCAAGCAATGCATCATTATATGAAAGCTGTGGGTCCCTTGAGAGGGTTAGACCAAGATTTTTTTTTGAGGATGGGGTAAAAAGGTAAAGGTAGTCCCCTGTGCAAACAGCAGCCGTTTCTGATTCTGGGGTGACGTTGCATCACAATGTTTTCATGGCAGACTTTTTACAGGGTGGTTTGCCATTGCCTTCCCCAGTCATCTACACTTTTCCCCACACTTTTACCGACCTCAGAAGGATGGAAAGCTGAGTCAGCCTTGAGCTGGATGCTTGAACCCAGCTTCCACCAGGATTGATCTCAGGTCGTGTGCAGAGCTTGGACTGCAGTACCGCAGCTTTACCACTCTGCACCACAGGGCTCCTTTGGGATGGGACAGAGACTGCTATATGCCTGATGTCTGTGGTAGAACAGAACAAGCAGCTGGTGTGGCCACTAATCTGGCCGTTCTGGGGGACAGTAATGCTCTGGAGGATTCAGTTTAGAACCGTTGCTTTGATGTGAACTTAACCGGGACATCTTGGGCTGTTTGCTTGGCCTGAGTTCCCTGTTCGGAGAAGAGGCAGGAGATTCCTTTTGAATTGGTGAGGTATTTGGGCCTAGGGGGCATGTACATGTGTGAGCCTGCCACGGGTCATCAAAATGCTGCAGTGTCTCCCCATCCCTGTTAGTCCTTTCATACTCTTTGCAGCACTGGTCTTCTCTGGATGCCAGTTTGAATACTCTTGCCTGACCAATTCCTTCTCTGAAGATTCTTTCCCTTTTTTCTGTTGCTGCCTCCTCTCTTATGGTATATGCTACGAGTATGACATATGCTGATAGCTCCTCTGCCCCACCACCCTTTCTTCTGATTACAACTTGAAAAGCCGTTACACTCAGATCACAATTGGGGTGTGCTCAGGGCTTTTTTTTTTGAGACAGGAACTCCTTTGCATATTAGGCCACACACCCCTAATGTAGCCAGTCCTCCAAGAGCTTACAGGGCTCTTCTTACAGGGTCTACTGGAAATTTTTGGAGGATTGGCTACATTAGGGGTGTGTGACCTAGTTAATATGCAAAGGAGTTCCTGCTACAAAAAAGCCCTGGGTGTGCTCACTGGAGACTTTGCAGAGCAAGGAAACTGGGGTATTGGACAAGACCATAGTCTTCAAACTCTTCAGTTCCCAGGCCTCCCTGTAATGCTAGCTGCCAAAATGGGACCCATTGCAAAAGGTGTACATATCATAACGCCCCTGTATAAATCTATTTGTTATTGTTGTTCAGTCGCACAGTCAAGTCTGACTCTGTGCAACCCCATGGACCAAGTTACGCCAGGCCCTCCTGTCTTCCACCATCCTCCGAAGTCTGCTCAAATTCATGTTAGTTACATCAGTAACACTGTCCAGCCATCTCATCTTTTGTTGTCCCCTTCTTCTTTTGCCTTCTGTTTTTCCCCAGCATTAGGATCGTCTCCAGGGAGTGCTCCCTTTTCATTTGGTGGCCAAAGTATTTGAGCTTCAGCATCTGACCTTCCAGGGAACAGTCAGGGTTGATTTCCCTTAGGACTGACTGATTTGATTTTCTTACAGTCCAAGGAACTCTCACCTGTCTTCTCCAGCACTACAGCTCGAAACATCTATTCTTCTGCACTCAGCATTCCTTATGGTCCAATTCTCACAGCCATACATTACTACTGGGAATAAACCTATAGTGCGGCCTATTAGAATACTGTGCGGCTCTGGTTATGGTACCTCAAAAAAGATATAGCGCTGGAAATGGTGCAAAAAAGGGCAACTAAAATGATTAATGGGATGGAGCAGTTTCTATATGAAGAAAAGTTTGAAAGGTTAGTGGTCTTTAGCTTGGAGAAATGAGAATTGGGAGGTGACAAGAGAGAGGTTTAAAAATTGTGCTTGGGGTAGAGAAGGTTGAGAAAGAAGTACTTTTTTCCCCCTTTCTCACAATTCAAGAACTCATGAGCACTTAATGAAATTAATGAGTAGTAAGCTTAAAGCAGATAAAAGGAAATACTTGTTCACCCAAACATTAACATATGGTGGTGACTACAAGCATAGAACAGCTTCAAGAGTGGATTGGATAAACATAAGGAACAGAGGTCCGTCAGTGGCTATTAACCAGAAAGTATAGATGAAGCACTATGTCTGGGGCAGCAATTCTCTGTATTCTTGGGGCTTGGGGGGGCAACATTAGAAGGACTTCTGGAATTCTGGCCCCATTGGTAGACCTCCAAATACACCTGAGTTTGGGCCAGTGTGTGACACAGAGTGTTGGACTGGATGAGCCATTGGCCTGATTCAACATGGCTTCTCTTATGTTCTCTCTCCTCCATCCCCCCATCTTTTTTTCCTTCTCAAAAAAACCCCCCCAACCTAAAAAGAACATAGCATGGTGCCACCTAACAATGAAGCGCAAAGTAGACGTTGAAAATCCATAGTATAAATGCCTGATTACTTGTTAATTTTGTTTATGAAGACATAATATATTAGGAGTTTCAAACAAGTCCAAATTGATTGAATTTTGAGAGAGGTTATCATATGCACTTAGGTGGAAGAGACGTTTACCTGGAGCTGATGTGTTTGTAATATAAGCATTAAAAACATGCCAGTTGGTAATTGCAGATAGAAATTTGCATGTTAAATACATTTTGTTCATCGTGTAGCCAAAGCGTCCTTGTAAAATCAAAAGATCTACCTTCATGCCAAACAATGTGTTCATTATTCATTTGCATTTAATATATTCCATGCATAACCTGCCTGTGTAGGTTGATATCTTTGTTTGCTGTGCTTTAATTCAGGATACAGGGCTGTACTAGTTTTTGTTTGTAGAAGTTTAGGCTTCTTGGCCTTGAGTGCCCATGAACTTGCACAGAGTTCCTTGCCACTTTCAAAGCTACCCAGGTACAGATTCTGGTGTTCCTCACTTCCACTTCTGCTTGCTTGCCTCTTAGCAACAATATATAGAACTCAATCGTCATAGTGACAAATTACTATGTAATAAAGTGCATATGCAAAATACAAAACACTATTCATGAACATTCTTCCACAAGGAGTCCTGATGTGCAGGCTGCCGACTTTAAAAGTCCTGCTTCTATTGTCACTCTTCCAGCAAAGGGTGCTCCATTAAATCTCAAAACTACAATGCAAAACATGAAAATTACATGGGGCTGGGTTTTCAGCTCTGGGTTGGAAAATACCTGGAGATTTTGGGGATGGAGACTGAGGAGGGCAGGGTTTGGGGAGGGGAGGGACTTTGATGAGAAGCCATGTTGGATCAGGCAAATGGCCCATCCAGTCCAACACTCTGTGTCACACAGTGCCCAAAAAACCCAGGTGCCATTATTTATTTATTTATTTATTTTATTTTATTTATTCGACTTATATCCCACCCTCTCCGCAAGCGGATTCAATTTGGTGCATATTATGTCATAGAGTCCACCTTCCAGGGCAGTCATTTTCTCCACATGAACTGATCTCTTTTGCCTGGAGCTCAGTTGTAATCCCAGGAGGTCTCGAGGCACCATCTGGAGGCTGACAACCCTGCATTGGGATGGAGAAGATTTATTTAATCTCAGAGTTGAAAGGGACCAGCTGGGTCATCTAGTTCAACCCCCTGGCAATACAGGAGTTGTAACTATAATATCCCCGATGAATATCCAACAACAAAGAATCCATGACCTCACAAGTGAGACTGTTCCAGTGTTGAACACACTTCCCTCTCAGGAAGTTCTTCCTAAAATTTAGATGAAACCTGCTTTGATATAGTTTATATCTATTAGTCTGAGTACTGATATGACTGAAACAATGTCCACCCCATCCATTATATGGCATCCCTTTAGGTGCTGGAAGGTGGCAATCATTACCTCGCAAATGTCTCTTCTTCAGTGTGATGGCTATCCAGCTCCTTCAGCTTTTCCTCATAGGACATCGTCTCCAAATGTTAGCCAAGTAGGTGGTCTCCTAAATAGTGGGAGGAAGTAGCTTAAAGGAGACAGAGTGAGAGGGGGTAACTGAAATTCTTCACCAACGTTTACAGGGATTGTTCCCTCAAGAGAACTCTTGAGATGCCCTGACCTGGATAGCTCAGGCAAGCCCAGTCTTCTCAGATCTTGGAAGCAAGATCTGGCAAGTATTGTATGAGAGACCACCAAGGAATACCAGGAGTCGGGAGGCAGAGGCAGGCCAGATCAAGCCGCTTCTCTGAATGTCCTCCATGCCCCAGTAGGAGTCACCAGAGGTCACCATGATTTCCAGGCATGGTCACGCGTTTGCACAGCGCACACACATACAAATGCAAAGAAAGAGAAAAAACATTTTATTATTTATTTTATCACATTTACATCCCACCATCCTCTGACTGGCTCAGGATGGCTAACAACAAAAAAGAACTTTCTAAATAAACCTAACAGATGTTCAACTAGAAAGGTATATATATATATATATATATATATATATATATATATATATATATATATATATATATATATATATATATATATATATATATATATATATATATATATATATATATATATATATATATATATATATATATATATATATATATATTTATGGCTTTTTTGAGCAGGAATGCACAGGAACACCATTCCGGCTGGCTAGGCATCATGGGGTGTGGCCTAATATGTAAATAAATTCCTGCTGGGCTTTTCCTACAAAAAATCCTATGTGAAACATTAGAGACATCATGGGATGTGGCCGAAGATTCAAATAAGTTCCTGCTGGGCTTTTTCTACCAAAAAAGCCGTGTGTGTGTGTGTGTTTGTGTGTGTATAAACAAAATGCACACGATAAACACATACAAGAACTAACTAAGAGGAAATCAAGGAGAGTAGAGAGTGATTTTGGGGGAGGTGATAATTGCCATTCTTGGAGCAGCCAAACAACCAGGGTTTCATAAAAAGAAAAGAACCAAGCAAAATTGAGGAGAGGGATGAGTGGAGGGTCCAAGACACACACACACACACACACACACACACATTCTCCTGGGGAGTAAACAGCCTTCTAATATAGGGCAAAATGAGCCCTCTTGCAAGTATGACATGTTTGCCAACAAAACAACAACTTAATGGGTTTTTCCTGAGTTGGACAAAAAGACAGGATAGACTTGATGGGTTTTTCCAAGATGAATTTTAGGTGTAAATGGGGCTTGAAGACCTTCCAAGTACCAGATGGGAAAAGCTACATTTTTAGTACTATTTTTAAAGTATATGGTATTTGTATAAGGCTGACTCAAGAGCAGGTATCAATTTGTTGATCAGTGGTTGGGAAGGAGGAAGACAGCCACTTTATTCCAAAATGTGGAGAAACCACAAAAGAAACTTGACCAACTGACTCAAAGCAGAGTTGTCACAAAATATGAAAACAACCCTGCATGCGTTTGTAGGGTAATCACCTCCATGTGTTGTCTTAGTGCTAAAGTGACAACAAATTCCTGCATGCCAGCTGTGAAAATGGATCAACTGGGAATTTTGTCCTCTTTCTGGTTTTGCATTGTCTAATTCTGGCCACTGGCCAAGGGAATGAAATCTTGGCTGGGCCTGTACAATTCTGTGTGTGTGGCAGTCTTACTGTAGTCCCTGTTTGTGGAACGCCGCTAAAAATTTCTGCTGCAAGGCACTGGTTTTTGTACACCAGGAATGCTAGCAAATCAATGGATAGAGGGTTTGCCTTCCTCTCTGAAAAGTACATTTGTAGCCTGTTTGTGACATGACAGATTCTCCTGGTCTCTGTTAGTGAGAACATTCCAAAGATTTTCCTGCTGGACTGTTACTTCAATGTCTTAATAAGGCAACGGCGTGCAGCCATAAAATGCAGCAGTGTTGCCTTCTCCAAACATTGCATGTGCATGGATTCCATTTATGGTGAGGCTTGCTCACTTGGTATTCCATTGAAGGTCAGCCACACCGATAATGGAGTAGCTCTCACTGCGGGATGGAGTTCTTTCTGGTTGCTGATGCCATATGAAGAGGCTGCTTTGATTGCTTTGCGGTAGAGGAATAGAGGAAGGGGAAAGAGATTAATGAGATTCAGGGGAAATTGTGAGGGCTCTGCTTCAGAGTGGAAGTTGAAGGCCGTCTGCTATCCTGGATAAGGATGCTGGCTTCCAGGTGGGACCTGGGGATCCCCTGGAATTACAGCTCATCTCCAGACTACAGAGATCAGTTCCCCTTTAGCAAATGGATGCTTTGGAGGGTGGACTCTATGGCATTGCACCCCTGTCCTTCCTAGGTTCCAACTCCAAATCTCCAGGAGTTTCCCAACCTGGATCTGGCCACCCTATTCCTCCATCCCCTGTCAGTGGCCAAGTGGGACCTGGCAAACCTAATCCTGGATCTCTTTAGGAGTAGGTTGATGGTGTTTGGTTCCTCTACCAGCATGTGACCCTCTAGATGGTTGGAACGATGCATCCAGTTTTTGCATGGAGCTCCTTGTTTGTTCTTTTCTGGTTCTGTCGATTGTATGCTGTAATTAGTCGATTGTATGCTGTAACTGTCGATTGTATGCTGTAACTAGTCTGTAACTAGTCTGTCGATTGTATGCTGTATCAGAGGTCTGACATGGGGGTGTTGGTTTGTAAACAGGGAGCCTTGGCAATATGAACTCCCTTCTCCCCCCACTACCCCACTGGGACACAAATTCCCATCGCCTTAACTTCACATTCTAGTTAAGAGGCAGACTCTGGTGAGAGGTAAGTATGATTAGCATTGCTGCAGTGCAGATATAAGATTAAATGATGAGCCAAGACTGATAATGGGAAGGAGTGGGAATGTGGTGAGGAGTGCGGGGTGGGATGGGGAGGGAGTGTATGTTTCTGAAGCTCTCCTCCTATTTGAGAAGAACAGCTTTCAGGATCCAGAGTCATGGCAGCGCCAGACTAGAGTCTGGGTGAGAGTTTGCAGAAGATTATGTCCATCTCTAAACTTCTAGCTAAGTGTAACCAGTCAAAACTCATAAAGCAGCCACACCACCCCTCCCATATAGTATGGCATTTTTGAAACAGAGGAAGCTTGCAAAATAGCATGGAAATATGTAAAACCTTATTACCCCTATGCAAAAACTTGCCTCCATTGAACTAGTTCTTCGGATACGATCACCATCTTCAAGTACTTGAACGGCTGTCATATAGAGGATGGTGTGAAATTGTTTTCTGTTTCCTCAGAAGGTAGGACCAGAACCAATAGGTTGAAATGAAATCAAAAGAGTTTCCGGCTCAACATTAGGAAAAACTTCCTGACTGTTAGAGCGGTTCCTCATGGAACAGGCTTCCGTAGAAGGTGGTGGGCTCTCCTTCCTTGGAGGTTTTTAAAAAGATGGCCATCTGACAGCAATGAGGATCCTGTGAATTTAGGGGGAGATATTTGTGAGTTTCCTGCATTGTGCAGGGGGTTGGACTACATGACTCTGGAGGTCCCTTCCAACTCTATGATTCTGTCTTGAGCTCCATATGGGTTGGGAGATATCTGGAGATTTGGGGAGGGCAGGGTTGGGGGAAGAAGAAGAAGAATAGATTAGATTTATTACCCACCCTTTACTACCCGAAGAAGTCTCAGAGCAGCTTACAAGCTCCTTTCCATTCCTCCCTCTCTGTGAGGTAGGTGGGGCTGAGAGAGCTCTGAGAGAACTGCTCTTGAGGGAATGGCTCTGAGAGAAATGGAACTGACCCAGGTAAGAGTCCGTGCACCTAACCAGCACACCAAACTGAGGGACCTCAGCAGGGTACAGTGCCATATAGTCCACCATCCATATCAGCTGTTTTCTCCAGGGGAACTGATCTCTGTTGTCTGAATATGTAGTTAGCTCATTAATGGGTTACCTGTGCCTAATGCTAGCTTTACTGTGGAGGGGGCATGCAGCTGCTGAGCAGGTAGGGGTCAAGCAGCTGAGCGCTCAGAATTTGAATCCAAGTTCCTTCAGCAAGGTATGACCATTCTAGCTGTGTCTGAAGAAGTGAGCCAAGAGCTCCTACTTTGCCACACATTTTGTTAGTCTTTAAGTTGCTATTGGGCTCTTGCTCTTTTCGACTGCATGTGGATTGTGTTATTTAGGGCAGCGTGCCACCTGCTTTCAGAAGACATCTCGGTGCAGGTTGGTAGAATGGTTTTGGAGCCTTTTGCTTGGAATGAATACCCAAGGCTGCTTATTTAGATAGATATAATTTTTAGGCTTCTGTGCATGTCTTCCTTCTTTCTCTCTCCCACTCTCACACATGTCTATGCACACACAAGCGCACAGTGCACATTCATCTTTGCTCTGGCTATACTTGGGGACGCTCCCAGATGTTGCGGGTTAGTGGCTCCCAAATCAAGTTAATCAGCGCTAAGAGCAAATCTAACCACTGGAGGTACCGAAGAGGCTGTATCTCCTCTGAGATGAATTAGTTCCATTTATTTATGTAAGGTTTACAGCTAGCCCATTTCGTTACCTCATTCATCCTCAGCCCTGTGAACTAGGTCACTGTGTTTCTCTCTCTCTCTTTTTGTAATAGGGAATTGAGACCCAGGCAGATAATTGTAGGAAACCACCCAGGAAGCCTGCAGCTGGGTTGAACTTTGTCCTTCGGGCAGAAGAATAAAATTGATCCAATATATCTTTGCAGTTCTTCTTGCTTTGATCAGGTAGAAAGTGTACGTGTATTTGCTGAACCTCCCCCTACCCCCCCCCCCCCAAGAAAAAGACAAAAAGCACTGTAATGCCATAATCTTTTTCACATTTGCAAAGCATATGTGAAATCAGATAGTGTCTGTGCTAAACTGGCAGCAACACTAGGAGGTTGTCATTGGCATATTGTGATTCAGGAAGAAGAAAAAGAAGAAGAAGAAGAAGAAGAAGAAGAAGAAGAAGAGGAGGAGGAGGAGGAGGAGGAGGAGGTTGAATTTATACCTTGCCCTTCACTACCCAAAGGAGTCTCAGAGCAGCTTCCAATCTTCTTTTCCTTCCCTTCCCCACAACAGACACCCTGTGAGATAGGTGGGCTGAGAGAGCTCTAACAGAAGCTGCTCTTGAAGGGAACAGCTGTGCAAGAACTTGTGACTGACTCATGGTCACATCGGCAGGTGCAGGTGGAGGAGTGGGGAATCAAATCCAATTCTCCCAAATGAGAGTCCATGCACTTAACCACTACGCCAAACTGGCATATTTACTTGGGAGTAAGTCCCATGAATCTTAGTGAGCCTTCTTGGCAAAAGTTCATAGGATGGTCTGCAGGTGGCACACAGTCAGCTAGTCACCATTTTGTCTGGCTGTTATTGGCATTTTCTTGAGGAAGGGCCATGACTCAAGGGGAAGCACCTCGGGTTTGCACGCAGAAGGTCCCAGGTTCAGTCCCCAGTATCTCCAGGCAGGAGGTGATGTAAAAGACCTCTACCTGAAATCCTGGAGAGCTGTTGCCAGTCTGAGTAGACAATGCTTACCTTGATGGACCAGGGATCTGACAATGTAAGGCAGCGCTGTGTGTGTTTTTGGTACACTTCAGCTTCCTGGGGCACTTCCAGATGTCACTCTCAGCAACAGCAGAATTGCCATACTGGAAGTGAGTAGAAAAGTATCTCCTGGAAGGATGTAGTAAGTAGCACTTAGATTTAGAGATGCCACTGCTGTTAGGGTGTAATGGTTGCTGTGCAATATGCCCTGATCATTCTCACAGCAAAATGCCAGCATGTTATCAAATATGACAGCAAAATTAAGTATGCTAAGGTGCCACCTTGTTTCAGTGATCTCTTTGGACTCTAGAAATAGGCAGAAGAAATGCTACAAGAATGAACTGAAGTCTGGCAAGTGTAACCCTACTGAAAAGCATTTCAAATACTGGCTTACAGTAGTTGAAGAGGAGGAAAAAGTGGTCCTGCCAACTGGGTGACTTAAAACTCTCCCCAAACTAGCCTTCATTTATTAGATTTCTGGAACATGTCAGGACGCTTTCACACATGATAAATAACGACTATTTCTCCTCAACAAACAGTAGATACATAGTTGCTCCTGCCACCTACCTATTCTTTCTTGAATCTCACAACACTAGAAGGGCCTTTACTTTAGCTAGGAGTATGTCCCTGCCATCTGAGGTAGTAGAGCGGAGGTATAAAGGGACTCCTTATGCACTTAGGCTCTGTTCCTGTTCCGAGCCTGAAATAGATTCTTTGGAGCATATATTTTTAATTGTTCTTTTCATACAGAGAGCTGAAGGGAAATTATTAGCTCGCTATTGGAAAGGTTCCCTGGCAGATGAAATAAACTCAGATTAGATTATCTTCTATCAGATAGGAACCACCAAACAACAAGACAGGTGGCTAGGTTCTGTTCCCAGGTTTATAAAGAACACAAAAAGTGAGACAAATAGGCCAAACTGTAAATCTTTTAACAAATTTTAAAGTGACTTTTTAAAATGTTTTAAAGGATTAAATAATCTTTTATATCCTTTTTTTACTGTTATAACCCTCAAATCATCAAATTTTAACATGTGGGACTTTCTTTGTGGGACTTTTTATAAGGTACTTTTAAAGTTGTTCTAGATGACTAAAATGTTCTGGTCAATGACTGTAATAATAAACTGAATTGATAAATAAAGCAGTTTCAATCCACTTCAGTGATAGCTTGCAAGTGGATTTTGCCATTTCCTACAGTAAAATCCAGTTGCAAAAAGCATTGAAAGTGGGTCAAAAGTGTGTTATTTAGCGTGTGGGGTTACCTTTCTGCTCAAGTACTAGGTTGCCTGCTTCTGGAAGAGACATTCTTTTCCTTACCTCTCATTCAGACTAAGAGAATGCTTTGTATCCTCTGCCCAGTTTCTGAGCCCGGTTGTGAAGCTGAAGAGGAAGATGGTTAGAAATGAGCAGAGCACACACTGGGATGGAGAAATGGTAGGCTGATTCTCTCAAATGTATTCAGGAGGGAAGTTCAGTGTGACCAAGAGACAATGGGGCACATAGCAACCCTTATGCATTGTGATCCAATTTAAGAACATAAGAGAAGCCATGTTGGATCAGGCCAATGGCCCATCTAGTCCAACACAATGGCCAAAAACCCCCCAGGTGCCATCAGGAGGTCCACCAGTGGGGCCAAGGCGCTAAAAGCCCTCCCACTGTTGCCCCCCCAGCACAAAAATATAGATCATCACTGTCCCAGACTGAGAATTCCATATACCCTTTTGCTAATAGCCACCGATGATCCTCTGCTCCATATGTTTATCCAATCCTCTCTTGAAGTCATCTATGCTTGTAGCCACCACCACCTCCTGTGGCAGTGAATTCCATGTGTTCATCACCCCTTGGGTGAAGAAGTACTTCCTTTTATCCATTGTGTTTGTAACTATAGCCTTCCCTGCACCCATGACCTAAAACCAAATGTTGTGCCTGGAATATGGTGGTCCAGGTGTTACTCTACTGGTGTGGTGTTCAGAAGCCTCAATTCGACTCCATCATGTGGAATATATTAGACTAGTGGTTAGGGTTTATGTCTTAAATTAGCTGCCTGAACACTCTTCTCCCCCAGAGAAATATTAGGAAAACTTAGCATCTCCTGTTGCAAATCTGTATTTATTTATCTTTCTTAGTCAAAACTCCCATTTTGATGAAAATATCAAGGAACGGTGCCAAATAATACTCAGTTGCCTAAACAGGGCTATTGAGGAAATCCACTGATTAAAAGTTTATCTAATTGGTTACTGCTGGGTCATCATTTTGGGACAGGTTTTAATCTTTGTTTCCCCCTGCTAGGCATCACACCAGTGTCTTTTATAGCAGTTCAACATGCAGAATTTAACAGGTGAAATGTTCTAATTCTTTATCTTCTTGAAGGAAAACTTTCATTTAAGACTTCCCACCTGGCCCCAAACTATGGTTTCTGATTTGGGTAGAACTGTGTCTGGAAGCTGACCTAGGATCAGCTGTGGCTCAATGGCAGAGCATTTGCTTGGCATGCAGAAGGTCCCAAGTTCAATCCCTGGTATCTCCAGTTTAAAGGACCAAGTAGTAGGTGACAGAAAAGACCTCTGCTTGAAACCCTGTAGAGCAGCTGCCAGTCTGAGCATACAATACTGACCTTGACGGACTTAGGGTCTGATACTGTATAAGGCGGTTTCATGGGTTCATCTGCTACATTCCAGCAGCTTCTAAGCTTGTTCTAGAACTAACAGGTGAGAAGGGTGTACTGTGGCACAGTTATCACCATTCATAACCTCGCTGAGGCCTGGTAGCATACGATGCAAAGCCTTGGAGTAGGCTTACCAACATGCTAGTGAGACCTGGTGACCTCCTGGAATTGCGACTGATCTACAGGGATCAGTTATCCGGGTGAAAATGGTTGCTTTGGAGGGTGGACTGCACGGGATTATACTCATCGGAAGTCCCTCCCCTCTGCAAACCGTGCCCTCCCCAGACTCCACCCCCAAATCTCCAGGATTCCCCAACCCATAGGTGGCACTTCTGATCTCATCAGGTCTCAAAAGGTAGGCAGGGTAAACCCCAGGGCTTTTTTGGTAGGAGAAGCCCAGCAGGAACTCATTTGCATATTAGGGGTGTGGCCTAATATACACCTTTGGTGTATATTTGGCCACACCCCTGACACCAAGCCAGCCAGAACTGTGATCCTGTGCATTCCTGCTCAAAAAAAGCCCTGGTAGACCCTGGTTAGTATTTGGGAGACCATCAAGGAAATCCAGGGTTGCTGCGCAGAGGCAGGTAGTGGAAAACCACCTCTGTTCCTCTCTTGCCTTGAGAGCCCTGTGTTGTCACCAGGTGTGAAATTCTAGCAGGAGCTCCTTTGCATATTAGGCCCATACCTTCCTGATGTAGCCAATCCTCCAAGAGTTTACAAGGCTCTTTTTTGTAAACTCTTGGAGGATTGGCTACATCAGGGGTGTGTGGCCTAATATGCAAAGGAGCTTCCACTAGAATTCCACCCCTGGTTGTCACAGTAAGTCAGCAGCAACTTGCCAGCACTTTTGACCTCCTAGAGTTGCCAGCTCTGGGTTGGGAAATACCTGGAGATTGGAGGTGGAGCCTAGAGAAGGCAGGGTTTAGGGCGGGACCTCTGCAGGGTATATAATGCTATAGAGTTCACTCCAAAGTAGCCATTTTCTCCCAGAGGATTGGTCTCTGTCACCTGGAGATCAGTTCTAATCTTCAGAGATTTCCATCCACCACCTGGAGGCTGGCAACCCTACCACCACCAAATCAGTGGATTTCCTCAATGGCCCTGTTTTAGGCAATTGAGTATTATTTGGCAGTACATGGAATGGACCAACAGATAGAGTTTAAGCAGGTGGCAATTACATACCAATCCTGTTGTGGTGAAATCTTTGCCTCGACAACCCGGCGGCTATAAAAAGGACACATTTAGACTCCGAGTAAATTTCAAGTATTTTTAACTACACGCGTTGTTTAGAATAGGAAATTCTTCCAGTCCCCTGCTTTCCATTCAAGGACAGTGTTGCTGGAACATCCCCCACCCCCTAAGTTCTCTTCCATTCTCTCCTGGTAAGATTCACGATAATAGCTGATCTGCTTCAGAGACTGTTAAATTTATATCCATAATGATTTCAAACTTGCTAAGTTTGGCCGCTTGTCAACCCTGTGGGGATTCTGCACATTTGGGGATAGGGGTGGCTATTAGAACGTCAACATGATAACTCGCAAAGACTGTCAGTGTGAGTTGGATAATGAATGGATTCCTTAGTGCTACAGCGCCCCTTGGAATAACAGCGGCCCACCCATTTTATACTCTCACAGAAAACATTCTGCAATCCCTCTTTTGGCAATTTAGTCAAACTGCTGCTTGTGCTAAATATTTCACAACACCACTGTCCTTTTGGAATGTGGTTGCCCTTTACATCAAATGACTGAACCAGTATTTATCTAACTGCGTTTCCCCTGATTTCTTTAAAGACCGCGACATGGTATAGGTTCATACTTGCAATGAAGCTGCGAGAAAGGGGTGCCGGACTGGAAAATTTGACTCTAGGGTGTAGCCAGGACAGGGCCACTCAGGGCTTTTTTTGTAGCAGGAACTCCTTTGCATATTAGACCACAGACCCCTGATGTAGCCAATCCTCCTGGAGCTTACAGTAGGCCCTGTACTAAGATCCCTGTAAGCTCTTGGAGGATTGGCTACATCAGGGGTCTGTGGCCTAATATGCAAAGGAGTTCCTACTACAAAAATGCCCTGGGGCCACTAAATATATTCCTTTATTTGGAGCTCTGTCTTGCCTCCAATTATTGTATTATTATTTTAAAAAGCTTAATAATTTATGACACCCCAGCTGCTATTTAACTAATGTTTTTAGAGTACAGTCAATTCAGATTTGAATTCAACCCCCCATGACAGCAAGTCCAGTACCCCCTTCCCGATCAATAGGGCTCCAGTAATGCTTGTCTCACCTGCCCACCCCAAATTTCCCTGGATTTACAGTCTTCCTTACGATGCTTAAGTTATCCTGCAAATAACTCTCCTTTAGCAAAACATGATCTTGGCTCCAGATGCCTAAAAGGGGAAAGATGGAAGTTATTTATTTAAGGAAAGTGTTTCTTCGTTATAAGTGAAAATAAAAGCCACTGCACTTAAAAATAAAAAGATAACTGTTATTTGAAAGCGTATAAATAAATACTCCTGACTGCCATCTGGTATTGTTCTTATTTAAATACTGGCATTTCATAGACACTAAATAAAAACACAATGACACCTGCGTGTGATTGGGAGGTTTATAAAAATTCCTGGTTTGGCTCATCTGGTTCCCGTTTAAAGGGGAACATTGGCCCTGGTTCCATAGTCTGCAAGGGAATTTTACAGCTGGGGTGGTGGATTGGTGCTAGGCCAGGGATGTCAAATCCAGAGGGTTCCTATCACGCCCGCAAGCAAGTCTGCTTTCTTCTCCCTCTCTCTTGCTTCCTTCTGTGTCACAGCTTGCTTTGCCAGGCTTACTCAATCACACAGGAACGACAGAGCAAAGCCTCTATTTTCTCCTTTGGCTAAGGCTCCTCCCTTGAAGGTGGGGAAAGGGACAGTTTGCTTTGCCAGGCTCTCTCAGTCACACAGCAGAGGTAATGAGCCACGCCTGTTTTCCTTCTGTTGGCTGAAGCTGCACCCCCTCCTCATCCCTTGGGGTGGGAGGAAAAGAGCCAGAGCTTCCTTTGCCCAGTTTCCTCAATCACACAGGAGAGATACAAAATTTTTAATTGTGTTTGTCTGTGTCCTTTATAAAGTGTATATCACCACTACCTGGCATTACATTTTATGACACACATGGCCCGGCCCGACAAGGTCTCATTTATGTCAGATTTGGCTCTCATAATGAAGGAGTTCAACATCCCTGCGCTAGTGGTGTTCCTTCAGAAACAGAAGGAAATAGGTTTGTGTGTAGGCCTGCCAAGTCTTGGAAGGTATAAGTCTAGCAAAGGGCAAGATCCAGTGTGGGACCCACCCACCATGTATGGAGATGGAGGGGAAGGAAGTAGAAAAGTCACAAAGGATTTTAAAAGCCTGCCCAAGTGTACTCCTTGCTCATTTTCCTTGTGATTGAAACAACTCAAATCACTTCAGTGACTGTGGAACATCAGGCTCTGCGATTGACTGGAAGTATGAAACCTCTTGATTGGCCAAGCTTGGTCTTCCGCTTTTGCCTGGTCAACAAAACAATGCATGCTGCACTTCAGGGTTCCAGATTTTCCACTTCAGCCTCCCGCATTCATTGACCTCAGAGACCTTGGACCTCAGCCTTCATGATATAGGTGCCCACAACATTAGCCTGGCCCTACCACAGTTGAACTTCATCTAGTTACATGAGGTCGCCCAACTTAGTTGAGTATGTGGGAGCTTTCGGAATACAGAAAACATAGAATGTGCTATCGTCACAAAATGGCTTCCATTGGGCCTGGGGCCAGTCACAAAATAGAGAAGTTCTAAGCCAACCATCCTTTTATGATGAACTCTCTGCAGGCACAATGTGATGTTCTGAAGCAGTGAGAGGAGAAAGAATTGGCTGTTTGGTTTGGGGGAAAAGCCCATGGGTACCACATTGGGGGTCCCCGAGCTGGCATTGCTACCCATTAAGAGTAACCATTTCCCTTTTGCCGGTTTTGACATGGTATCATTTTTGTTTAAATCTCCCCCCATTGCTTTGGGAAGCCTTTGTTCTTAGGAGAGACTGAAGCAAAAGAGATGCTGGTGCTATCAGCATTCAGCTCCTCCATTCCCTTCCAATTCTCCTAAGTGTGTATCTTTCTCTCCTTGGCTTTCTACAGGATCGTATGCAAATCAGCGAGTTGATTTACTTACAGCATATTACAGATCTGAAGACACAGAGCATCTTTCTCTCTCCCCAGAGAACCCTGAGAACTGTAGACCTATGAGGGCGGCTTTTCTGATAGAGAATTCTCTTTGTGCTTGCTTGTTGGCTGAAAGTGCTGTCAAGCACAGCTAACCTATGGTGATCCCTCATGGGGGTTTCAAGGCAAGAGACAAACATGAGGTGGTTCCTTTGCTTAGCAGCAACCCTGAACTTCCATAGTGGTCTCCCGTCCAAGTTCTAACCAGGAATGACCCTGCTTAGCTTCCAAGATCTGTCAAGATTGGGCTAGCCTGGGCCATCCAGGTTAGGATCATCCAGGTCTGTTTCCTTACCAGACTGCAATTCCCACAATTCTTTGCGGTGGGTGGGTGGGAGAACCATGATTGTTAAGCCATGATAAAACCAACATAGGTTTATAGCAGAGGTGGCCAACAGTAGCTCTCCCCATTGCTGGCTGGGGCTGATGGGAGTTGTAGGCAAAAAACATCTGGAGAGCTACCATTGGCCACTCCTGGTTTATAGTGTCGATACGTTGGCAGTAGCATGGATCTAGTCCCAAATTCTATCCTCATCGATAATCAGCCATTCTTTCTGAAAAAACGCACACCATTGCTAGTTTATAGAACACAGTTTGAGTCCAGCGGTACCTTTAAGATCAACAAAGTTTACTTCTGGGTATAAGCTTTCATATGCATGAAAGCTTATATCCAGAATTAGATGTTGTTGGTCTTAAAGGTGCCATGAGACTCAAACTTTGTTTTGTTGCTTTAGTCCATCATGGCTACCCGCCTGAATATTGCTAGTTTATGTCTCTCATGACTGTTTTATGCATTTGCTATTACTTTACTGTCTGTCATTTCGGGCAGCATTTTCCTCTGGAAACGCAGCTAGCAAAAATTTTTTATGTAAGGGAACAATCCAGCCAGCCCTAAGCATATTTTAAACTCCCCTTTGATTTCATGAGGGGAAACTTAAACATGTGGTTAACTTCCCCATTGTAATCATTGGGGTTTAAGAGTGCTTTACTGGGCAGGCATTGTGCCCAAAATAAATAAATTATCGAAACCAGATCCTTTACCTTACTTACCCAAAGATTCCTAAGCTACCGCTACAGCCTCTCCCAAAAATGTTCGCTAGAAGAGGGAGGGAAATTTCATTGTGCTGCTAGCTCTCATGACCTGGTTGGGGAAGTCTCTGAACCCATTGAGATAGGAACTGTCAATCTCGGTATACTAGTTCTACTTCATCGCCTTATTATTATTTTTTAATTATTTCCGAAGCAGCTTATGACATTGTTTCCCCCTTCTGTGGACTTTTGGAATTGTCCTGAATTGTCCAGGAATTGCCTATGGCTCAGGTTTTAGAGATCCTGTTTCCCTGCTTATTAGAGACCTGGAGATCTCCCGCTATTACAGTTGATCTCCAGACAACAGATCAGTTCCCTTTTGAAAATGGCTGCTTTGGAGGGTAGACTCTGTGGCATTGTACCTGGCTGAGGTCCTTCCCCAGTTCCAGTAACCTTGAAGGGCATAACAAGGAAAACAGTGCAATACCATTTGACAATGTAAAAGACAATATGAATACAACTTTTTGTGACGCTACATAATAAGAGGAATAAAAGGAATGATTTTTTTTAAAAGCACAACAATCTAAAATAATGCAAAAAATTAAAACAATCTGTTTTTTTTTTTTGTAGCAGAAACTCCTTTGCATATTAGGCCACACACCCCTGTTGTAGCCAATCCTCCAAGAGCTTAGAGGGCTCTTATTACAGGGCCTACTGTAAGCTCCAGGAGGATTGGCTACACCAGGGGTGTGTGGCCTAATATGCAAAGGAGTTCCTGCTACAAAAAAAGTTCTGAAAACAATACAATAATAACTTAATAATCAGGGGGGAGCATAATTAAATGATTTATGGACCTGCTTTCTTTCATTCACTCTTCCCCTTCCTTCCTATCCATTCCCCTCTTTCTTTTCCTCTTTTCCTTTCTCCCTCAAGACATATGCCAAGAACTCTGCCACTTGCTCAGTGATTTCAAAGGATTTATCTGCTTCAAGAATTCAATACCACCATTAGGCTCAACCTTTAAAAGTTGGAAGAGAGGACTGATCAAACATAAACACATCGGAGTGAAGCACAGGCAGTATAAGAGGATATGCTGTACTGAATCAGGTTCTCCGGGGCTTTTTTTTGGTAGCAGGAACTCCTTTGCATATTAGGCCACACACCCCTGATGAGCTAATCCTCCAAGAGCTTACAGTAGACCCTGTACTAAGAGCCCTGTAAGCTCTTGGAGGATTGGCTACATCAGGGGTGTGTGGCCTAATATGCAAAGGAGTTCCTGCTACAAAAAAGCCCTGAGGTTCTCTATAACAACACCTGCAGAGCCTTGTCTCATAAGGAGGTCCTCCCCCTCTTCAAGCCCCACCCTTCCCAATCTCCACCCCAAAATCTTCAGGTTTTTCCTCACCCGGAGGTGGCAGTCCTAAACTTGCATAGCAACTGAGGGCCTGATTTTTAACTGTGCAAAGCAGAATGCTGTGTGGATAGGCAATTTGAACTCCCTCAGTCATGTTTCAAATCGACATTTAAAGTGCCCCCTCCTTTCTCCTTAACAGGGCTCTGAACTCCAGCATTGTTTGTTTGCTGGTGGGAAACGGAAAACCTGCTCCAGGTCTCAAAGCACCTTTAATATTTGCAAGGGGGTGACTACAGCGCTAGTCGTATCGGAAGGCCGAAAAGCATGTCAGCCTTCTGCGGAGACACCACACGTTGCTGCCATTGCAGTGAACTTTCACATTCCTGGCAGGGGACTGCAAAAATTGTAAGGAGGTGTATATAAAGACAGCCTAAAAATTGTGCCAAGGGGAGTTAGCTTCTAAGGAAGCAATAATTTCCTCTTCCTGTTTTTCAAGAACTTTAAGTGTGTAAGGCAATTTTTGTTTTGTTTTGTTTTTGGCGTACGGTTGCTGCAGAGAGCACAATTGGGACTTTAAAATTCAGTTGTTTTGCTAGCCCTGAAAGAATCTGTGCTGAGCTTTCACTTCCTTTCCTTCAGCTCTTATTAGAGGGATCTGTACTTAGACCGAGGCCAAAATCATTATAGCTGAAGGATATGGTCAGAAAGATTAGGGAATAATCTCCCCTTTCCCGGTCAACACATGTGCACCATATGCCACCGTTCGCTCTTCCAACAGCAAGCAGTATTCTTGAATTCCTCTAGTCATGGAAAACATATTAACGGAGCTAGTTTCCATACTGTGTCATGCATGGTGGAGAGTATTGTCAGCTGAGTTTACTGTTGCATAATCTTTGGTCTGAATCCTAAACTCGTTTGTGAAGTACTCTGTTCAAAATCAGCTGTTTGGAGTGTTCTTCCAAGACAGATATCTCGAGTGTGTTATATGCCCCAGTCCAAAACTCTTGTATATGTGGTTTGCATCTTTGCATCTAGGGCTGTGAGAGACCTCCTAATAGTAGCCCTTGACCCCTGCCGCTGCTTGGTAGAAGAAGAAGATGGGTTTATATTCTGCCCTATACTCTGAATCTCAGAGTCTCAGAGCAGTCACAATTTCCTTTACCTTCCCCCCCTCCCCACAACTGACACCCTGTGAGGTAGGTGGGGTGTCAAGGGTAGAAAAGCTCCGGAAATCACCATCAGAGTGATGGTGTGACATCATTTCTGGGGTAAATCTGGAAGTGGTATCATTGTATCACAGGGACACTCTAGGATTCTCTATGCAAAATGACTCTGAATCTCAGAGCAGTCACAATTTCCTTTACCTTCCCCCCCTCCCCACAACAGACACCCTGTGAGGTAGGTGGGGTGTCAAGGGTAGAAAAGCTCCGGAAATCACCATCAGAGTGATGGTATGACATCATTTCTGGGGTAAATCTGGAAGTGGTATCATTGTATCAAAGGGACACTCTAGGATTCTCTATGCAAAATGACTGTGGGTTCTCAGGAGGGCTTTTTTTGAGCAGGAACACACAGAAATGCAGTTCTGGCTGGCTTGGCATCAGGAGGTGTGGCCTAATATGCAAATGAGTTCCTACTGGAGTTTTTCCACAGAAAGCCCTGTGTGAAACAACGGTGATGTCAAAGTGTGGTCTAATATGAAAAAAAAGCCATGGTTCTCAGGTCAGAGTACTCATTCACACACGCATTCTCAGGTCCATTCAGCAGAGACAAGCTGGCTCAAAACATCAACAGTTTATCTGCAAGGGGACAACTCTCACGACCGAGAACTACAGCTAGCATAGAAAACTGGAAATTGAAACAAGAGCTCCACCCAAGAGGACCAAACTAAATCACACAGATATTAGGGGAGGGGAAGACTGTTCAATTACATACATATGTGTACAATGAATATACCACACTATGGAACTTTATGGAACCTAAAAAATTGTACAAACACATTAATGTCAGGTTTGTCCCAGAAGTGACATCACACAATATGTTGTCAAAGGCTTCCACAGCGGGAGTCCATTGGTTGTTGTAGATTTTCCAGGCTGTGTGGCCATGGTCTTGGCATTGTGAGACCTGACGTCTCGCCAGCAACCCCACCTGCCTGAGTAAATATAAATTACATGCCTACCAACTTCTTCTCAATTTGACCCAGAGAGAACTCCAGTTTTTTGGGTTACACCTCTGAGGATGCCAGTCACAGTTGCTGGCGAAGCGTCGGGTCTCACAATGCCAAGACCACAGCCACGCAGCCCGGAAAATCTACAACAGCCAGTGACATCACACAATCACTTTAATGGTGTCCCCTTATGTCTCTGCCCCAAGGGTTGCCAACTGTGCACTGGGAAATTCCAGGAGATTTCTGGGTGGTGCTGGGGGCTAGATTTAGCCCTGGGAGTTCCAGTTGCTGATTCTGTAGATGGAGCAGATCCATAAACACAACAGAATGAGGCAGTTCTTGGGGTGGGGAAGGGCCATGGATTTACAGGAGCGTTTGTTCCTATGTGGACTTGTTGGTTGTCCATACCAGGCTACATGAATATTTTCTCATGCATTGCACCTTTTAAAGCGAACCACCACTCGATTTTTATATTCTGTGGGGTTTAAAGAGTGGCTTAGTGGCACAAACCACTGTGTTAAAACACAACAATTTGAAGCATGTGCACCCTCTCTGCTTTTGGTGGATTTTGAGAAGAAACAGGTTTTTTTTTAAATTGTCTATTGGCTTTTGAAAGCAAAAGAAAATATCACCTGCTGTCTTCAATTAATTCTGTTAACAATTACCAGAGCCTTACAGTATGTGTGGTGTTCTTTAATTAAATCAGAGGAGACATGATTTGAACAAGACTTTAGTTTCACTTTGAAAGTTATTAAATAAACTGATAGGGTTTTGTTCCATGGAAGATCCTGGGAGCATCCGGTTAAATTTTAATCATGTGCAGCTAGTCAAATAGTGGCCATTCCAAAAAAACCCGAGGGTAATAACTAGATATGGAAAAGATGGTATGTCAGATTCTATCTGGAGGCTCAAAACCTGGCACACATTTGAAAAAAAGACTTTCAGGTTTGAACTGGCTGAAAGACCTAAACAGGGCTTTTCTTGTAGAAAAAGCCCAACAGGGAGCTATTTGCATATTAGACCACACCCCCTGACATCACCATTGTTTCACACAGGGCTTTCTTGTAGAAAAAGCCAACAGGAACTAATTTGCCTATTAGGCCACACACCCTGATGCCAAGCCAGCTGGAACTGCATTCCTGTGCGTTCCTGCTCAACCCCCCCCCCCCTGTACCTAAAGTATTAAGACAACAATGTTGAAGCATGGGGGCTAATTTTGTTTGCAGAGCGAGCTAATCACCTATCGTCCAAAATGGTGGTTGGGCTGTTGCTACAGCTCATGACTACGGAATGCTGTGGAACTATCATTTGATCACCTAGTGCAATAAGTTTCCAAATAACTTGCACAAAAGGAACCTTTTCCAGGCTGAATTGTCTGATGGTTGGGTTGCCAACCTCCAGATGGCACCTGGAGACTCCCCACTATGACAGATGATCTCCAAATTATCAAGATCGGTTCTCCTGGAGAAAATGGCTGCTTTGGGGGAGGGGGTGGACTCTATGGCATTGTACCTGCTGAGGTCCCTTCCCTTCCCCTCCCCAAACCCTGCCTTCCCTAGGCTCTTCCCTCAAACATGCCCCTTTGTGTGTGTGGGAGACAGAAGAGTGAAGCCAAAGGAAGGAAGTGATTCCCTGAGAGTATCAGTCTCCACATCAAAGCGACAGAAGCAGAAAAGTAAACAGGAAGGACGCTCACAGTTTTTGCCTGTCTGTCTGTCTGTCTCCTGTAATCTCCTCTGGAGGCTGAGGCTAAGAGACAGTGTCAGGGCTCAAGGTTTTCCATTCCTAATTGCAGGGGTGGAATTCTAGCAGGAGCTCTTTTGCATATTAGGTCACACCCCCTGATGTAGCCAATCCTCAAAGAGTGTACAAGGCTGTTTTTTGTAAGATCCAGAAGGATTGGCTACATCAGGGGTGTGTGGCCTAATATGCAAAGGAGCTCCTGTTAGAATTCTACCCCTGCTTAATTGTATCTGATGAAGGAAGCCTTGACTGTTGAAAGCTTACACCAGGGGTCCACAACCTTTTTGAGGCTATGGGCACCACTAGCGTTTCGACACATGGGTAGGCACAGTCACAAAATGGCTGCCACAGGAGGCGGCGCCAACTACAGAATATCAGAGACAGAGGTTATACATAACTCTCGTAGTAACTCCCTAACCTTTCGGGCACAAGCTCTGTTGAACAGGATGCCTTTCAATCTGTTCAATCAATCAGAAGCCCTGCTGACCAAAAGCCGCATCTAGCCCCACCCACTTCCTCAAAGTGCTTGGTGGGCACCAGGAAAGGTGTTGGCAAGCTTGTTGGGGGCCCGTGGAAAGCTTGTTCGTCTTTACGGTACTACTGGACTCAAATCTTGACGTCCTTACTGCAGACAAACCCAGCTGTCTAACTAAAACCATATTCTATGTCAGGGATGGCCAAACTTGCTTAATGTAAGAGCCACATAGAATAAACGTCAGATGCTTGAGAGCTGCAAGACATGAATGTCAAATGTTTGAGAGCCACAAGAGGGGAAGGCAGGCAGGCAGGCAAACACTTGGGAGAGGTGGAAAGAAAGGAACTTTAATTTTAAATGCATTCTCCAAGCTGCTGGCTGGTATGGCTTGAAGAGGTGATTTAAAGAGACATATGCCTTTTCCAAGCTGACCGAAGGGGCAGTGGGGGCTTCAAGAGCCACACAATATGTGTGAAAGAGCTACAAGTGGCTCCTGAGCCACAGTTCAGCCACCCCTGTTATACATTACAGAAAATTATTGTATGATTTTTGGTATTATATGGTATTTGATATTATACGGTACACTGCCATGTACCAACTTATCCCGGTTCCCCAGCTGTGTATCTTGTTTTAACAAAACCAAAACCTGAGAGTGGTTTAACCTATTTTGTATGATGAATGGCTAACCTAAGTGCCAAAGTGAGGAGGTACCTTAGAAATGAAATAAACAAACCTTGGCCATTTTGCAAAGGATACAAAATCTATTTGGGCATTCATTCAGAGCTGACTTTGCTTTGGTCAAGTTAAAAGAACCATTCTTTTTCACTTCTGCACAGTCCTTATCTGTTTTAAATTCAGGACGTCTTCAAAGAAATGGCACGTCGTTAGAAACAAAAGGCTTTTTTGAATGCGCTCAGCTGAATCCTGGACAACGAAATCCTCTTCTCTGTGTGAGATCTATGTAAAACGAGCATATTTTTGCTTTGTGGGAACGTCTCAAGAAAAACAAACGTATCCACCCAAACAGACTGTGGTATTTATGCTGGATCTCTCCTTGTAGATCTGTTTCATATGTTCTTGGGCTGGCAGAATGGATACCTGACCTGGTCACAAACGCTGGAGCTAGATGGTATAGCAGACATGCTGCTTCTGCCAAAAACAGCAGCCTTGTGTCTCCCTGTCTTCCTATTAACACCCAATGATACAAAACACAGGATGCGACATTAGTGCATGGCGAATTTCCCCTGCCCTGCAATAAAATTGAGAAGGGGTTAGGGAAATTTTTAGCACAGTAAGGTCACAAGATATATTTTTAATTCCTAGATGTTAGGAGGGGGAAGCACTCAGCTACAGTTTTCAGCAGCAGCATTAGATCTCGACCCTAGGCATGGGCAAAGGATGCAGCTTACCTAGCGTAATGCATTGTTGTCATAATTTAAAAGGACCACACTCCTTTTAAATGCCTTCCCTCCATTGGAAATAACGAAGGATGGGGGCACCTTCTTTTGGGACACATAGAATTGGACACCCTGGTTCAATATTTTTGAAACTTGGGAGTTTTTTTGAGGAGAGGCACCAGATGCTATGCTGAAAATTTGGTGCCTCTACTCAAAACACAGCCCCTCACGAGCCCCAGATACTCACAGATTGATTCTCCATTACACCCTATGGGGACCAGTCTCCATAGGGTATTATGGAGTGCCCAGTGGACATTCAACCCCCCCCCACTTTCTGATAACCCTCAAGCAGGGGGAGGACCTCCAAACCAAGGGATCCCCTCCCCCCAACTGGGGATTGGCAAGCCTAGTTTCCCTCATGGAAATTCAACACTTTAGCTGTGGCACTGAGGGATATTTCATACCAGAGGCAACTGTAAAAGCTGTGTATGTGACATGATTTTTATCTGATTGTTTCATCTTAACAGCCCTAAAACCAGTGGTCGGGTGGCGTTGATTCATCTCCAGCACTAATGCACCACAGATAACATTTCACTTGTTACAAATCCCCGGAAGACAAACGGCAGCCAGAAGTTAAAAGGAGATTGTTGATCTAAGTTTTGTGTATATTTCCCCCCTTTAAGAATCAGTTAAATCATATCAAGGAATCTGCAGTAAAAAAGGCCTTCCTTTCTATAAAGTGCTAAAACATTATGTTCCTTTGAGGCTGGATTTCACATAATTTCACGTATTACCAACTCTGTCCTGGGAAAACATGGTTCTCTAACTAAGTGAGAGAGAAGCTCTTTTCAATCATTACAGTTTTGGCACTCAAGCCATGTGTGAAGGGAAGTTGTCCTACCCATGATGATAGTTTTGTGTGCCTAGGCCAGTGACAGACATTTTAACCTCCGTAGCTTTCTTAACACTGGCTTTCTTATATGACCCATCTTTTTCCTGAAACATGGGCTAACACTGGAATGTGTGTCTTGGTGTCCTTGGGTCAGCCACCGTTTATCAGATTAAACTGCTTAACATGATCAAGGGTTAGCAGGGCTTTTTTTAGTAGCAGGAACTCCTTTGCATATTTGGCCACACACCCCTGATGTAGCCAAGCCTCCAAGGGCTTTCAGTAGGCCTTGTACTAAGAGCCCTGTAACCTCTTGGAAGATTGGCTGCATAAGAGGGGTGTGGCCTAATATGTAAAGGAGTTCCTGCTACCAAAAAAGTCCTGGGCTTGCTGACTTGATTGGAAAATAGCTGGAGATGTGGGGGGTGGAGCCTGGGGAAGGCAGGGTTTGGGGAGAGGAGGGAGCTCAGTGAGATATAATGTCCACCCTCTGAAGAAACCATTTTCTCCCGGGGCACTGATCTCTATTGTCTGGAGATCAGTTGTCATTTCAGGAGATCTTCAGGATCTGCCTGGAGGCTGGGAACCCTATTTTTTCCCCCTATAGTCCAATTTTTATTAAGTTTCATACAGGGAAAATTAGGGGGGTTATGGGGAAAGAGTAAGGGAAAGAATAAAAAAAGGATAAAGATAGATTACATTTCTGCTTTAAAATAATAAGTATATAGTTCATTGTACTTGCAAGTATTCAGAATTGTTACATAAGTATTACCTTTCGATTCATCAAACGTTTGTACATTCCTACAAATGTTTGTAGGCTGGGAAACCTATTGAGGGTGTGGGAGAGGGTATGAATGCTGCTGTTTGGTCTTAGTAGGAATGATGGAATCATTTTTAAAAGTATTTCTGAAATCCCACTCTGACTGGCAAATTCTATTTATCAGATATATGTATGCTTCTCCCTTCCCCCAATGACTATGGCTGTCAGCTCTGGGTTGGGAAATTCCTGGAGATTTGGGGGGTGGAGCCTGAAGAGGATGGTGCTTGAGGAGAGGGAAAGACTTCAGTGGTGTACAATGCCATGGAATCCACCTTCCAAAGCAGCCATTTTATCCAGGTGAATTGATGTCTGTCCCCTGGAGATCAGGTCTAATAGCGGGAAATCTCCAGCTACCACCTGGAGGCTGGCAGCCCTGCAAATGACCCAAAGAGAATACAAAGAGTTACATTAAAAAAACACAACTAAAGCTGAAGCATGTAAAACATCTTTTTGGTACAAAGCTGTCTTCTGAGAGCAGAAGGTAGCAACGTAGGATTCTCTCTTCTATAGGATTGGTGCCACCAACGAAAAGCCCTGCCCCGCACCCCAAGGGATCTGTCTTCATTCACAGAAGCTTCTCCAGATGACTTGAAGCAGGGATGTAAACTTTAGGGAGGGGAATGGCAGGGCTCAAGCCCCCTCTGGGATTTCCCAACAGGGACAAGGCTCTCACCAGCTGCCTGGTACCTTCATGAAATTCAGCCTGTCTTGTGTGTCTTTGCAGCAATTGCAAGTTTATAGAAGGCACAGTGCTGTTTTTTTTTGGGGGGGGGATTGGTAAAGATAAGAGTGGGGGGGACCTTCAGTGGATAATACGGTCTGTGAAGAAACAATACAGAAAGAAAAAGAGCCTGAAAAAGTGGGGGTGGGGGGAGGATGAACAGAACTGGTAGAATCCATCTAGCAATTAGAAGTCCTCATGGGCTGTACTGAAGAATGTATTTCCTGTAGCCTGCAACACAAACTCTCTGATGGGTGAAGAAAATTATGGTTTGCTGTTGCATATAGGATAGTAGTAATCAGGGCTTTCTTTGTAGAAAAAACCCAGTAGGAACTAGGCTTCCCAACCCCCCCGCCCTGGCGGGGGACCCCCGAATTTGCAGCCTCCTCCCCCGCTCTCCAAAAATCTGGAAGCGGGGTGGGTGGGGAGAACTTGCGTGTAGGCATCATGTAGTTGTAGAGCTCCTGATCTGTTGGAAAATGTGTGCCTTTAAGGCTGCGCAGGAAACAGGAAGGGCTTCATTGGAAAGGGTCAGTAATAGTTTCCATGGAGAACAGCCCCTCCCTTTCTTTTGCTTTCGTTTTCACAGCAAGTAGAGTTCTGCAGGAAGAAGATCTAGTAAGTATTTGTGTGTGTGTGAGAGGGAGGGGGCAGGGGATTCCCTGGTTTGGAGGCCCTCCCCCCCTTTAGAAAGCGTGGTGGGGAGGGAAATGTCTATTGGGCACGCTATTATTTCCTCTGGAGAACGATTCCCATAGGGAATAATAGGAAATTGATCCGTGGGTATTGGGGGCTCTGGGGGAGGCTATGTTTTGAGATAGAGGCACCAAATTTCTAGTATAGCATCTAGTGCCTCTCCCCAAAATACCCCCCAAGTTTCAAAACTATTGGACCAGAGGGTCCAATTCTATGAGCCCCAAAAGATGGTGCCCCTATCCTTAATTATTTCCTATGGAAGAAAGGCATTTAAAAAGGTGTGCTGTCCCTTTAAATGTGATGGCCAGAACTCCCTTGGAGTTCAATTATGCTTGTCATACCCTTGTTCCTGGCTCCACCCCCAATGTCTCCTGGCTCCACCCCCAAAGTCTTCTGGCTCCGCCCCCAAAGTCCCCAGATTTTTCTTTAGTTGGACTTGGCAACCCTAGCAGGAATTCATTTGCATATTAGGCCACACCTCTTGAAGTCATCATTGTTTCACGCAGGGCTTTTTGGTAGAAAAAGCCCAGCAGGGACTCCTTTGCATATTAGACCACACACCCCTGGTGCCAAGCCAGCTGGAACTGCTTTCCTGTGCATTCCTGCTAAAAAAAAGCCCTGGTAGTAATTGCAATATTACAATGTCCTTGTGGACCTTCCTTAGACAAAGCAATGGTCCCATCTCCATTTTGTCTTTAGCTACGGGCAGAAGGTAGGGTTACCATATTTTGTAAAACAAACAAACAAACAAAAAAGATGACATATTTCCTGACTGACTACCTCAAACAAATGATCATTATGATAAATCTCATTTGAAATACCCCTACTATATAAGCTGTGATAATTGCTATGAACTAGCATATTTCTAACTTCCCAACCCCAAAAGAGGACATTTTTATCAGTTTTCTAAAAAGAGCCTAAAAGAGGACTGACACAAAACCCCAAATCCTCTGAAATGAGGAGATCTGGTGACCCTAGGAGAGGGAGAAAAACTAATTCCAAAGGTGGCAAGTTTACTCTTCTACTCAGTTGGGTTGCCACCTCCAGACTTAGGGCTGCCATCCTCCAGGTTGGAAAAGACACAAGCAGTTGCCTCATTGATGCCCCAAATCAAAAGACCCCATAGTGATTTTAAGATAGCGTTTGAACAGAAGTTCTGATCAGTGTACAACCAGGGGTTGTTTTGCAGAAAAATAGGTGGTGGAGCTCATTAGCATAACTCATTAGCATATGTCCCTCCCCCAATAGCCATAAGCCACCAGACGCAAGAAAGGAGAGCCCTGGGAAAGTGAGGCTGATTGGGCTGGCTAGAGATTCAGCCAGCCTAAGCAGGCCTTGCTCGCCTGGGGCTCTCCTTGGTTGCCCCCTCCCCAGTCAAAAGGCCAGCAAGCCACCCTCCACACAAAATCACATATGAAGTGGAGAAAGGGTGGTGTGGGCTTTTCTAGGGGTTAATGAGGGCTGCTGGGGGCGTGGCAAAGCCCCTGGTGGCTGGCTGGCTCTCTGCTCTCCTAATCCAGGGACTGTTACGCAGCTGCACCTACTATTCAGTGGACAAGGTCGGTGGAGAGGAAGAGGGGGAACCCTCAGAAAGGTTCAGGAGCTGCACTCCTGTGAGCTCCAGCTGAATTCAAGGCCTAGCAGCAACCATAATTAGGCAAAGCTCCCATTTGTCCTGCCAAGAATCACAAGCTAATGATAGCATTCTTTAGTTTCTGAGGTAGTGAAGAGTTAATAATATTCTTTAAACAATGAGCAGATGTTAATGCCATTATACTGGATTTCTAACAACAAACAGATTGCTTCTTCCTGAACAATGCCAATAGCTTTTTTTTAAAAAAAAGCTTTTGACAAATGTGTCATTCTCTGAGAAGTGATACATAGTGGAGGGGAAAAGATACAGCCGGCCCAGGACCGATTGTGCCAGCAGGAAAACTAGGCAATTGCCTAGGGCACAGGCCTTCCGGGGGTGCCAAATTGGCCACCCCCATGTGATTTGGAGATGTTATCAGTGCGGGGGGGGGGGAGCAGCAGAAGGTAGCTTTGCCTAGGGTGCCAGACAATCTAGGGCCAGCCCTGGATACAGCACCCAGGATCTCTGAAATAAGGTCTGCCCCGTGGCGCAGAGTGGTAAAGCTGCAGTACTGCAGTCCTAAGCTCTGCTCACGACCTGAGTTCGATCCTGGTGGAAGCTGGGTTCCGGTAGCTGGCTCAAGGTTGACTCAGCCTTCCATCCTTCTGAGGTCGGTAAAATGAGTGCCCAGTTTGCTGGCGGGGAAGCGTAGATGACTGGGGAAAGCAATGGCAAACCACCCCATAAAAAGTCTGCCGTGAAAACGTTGTGAAAGCAACATCACCCCAGAGTCAGAAACGACTGGTGCTTGCACAGGGGGACTACCTTTTTTTTTTTTCCCCAAACAATTTTTATTTTAAATATAATGTATGTAAACAGAGAATAACATTGATACAGTAATGCCTTGATTTTCATTCCACATACATACCGTTATATAAAATAAAGTTATACAGCTATAGAGTGATCACGAGAAAAGAATACTCTTGTGGATAACCCGTTGGTTAAGTGAAGAAGAAAGGTGGATTGACTCAATTAAGGAAGTGGCGGCCCTCAGTTTGCAAGGCTGTTAACAACAGGACGTTTGGGATGGCATCGATTCATAGGGATAGATCCAAGAGGGCAGCCGTGTTGGTCTGAAGCAGTTGAACAAAGCAGGAGTCAAGCAGGACCTTTAAGACCAACCAAGTTTTATTGAGAATGTAAGCTTTCATGTGCTCTCTAAGCACACTTCATCGGATGAGGGGATTCATAGGGTTGCCATAATTGAGAAGACATTTGACAGCATATAACATACACATTAAGTGCCACCCCCTCCCCAATTTCCAGAGTAAAAATGCTTATTGCTGAAAATCAGAGAGTGAGCATCTAGTTTATCAGAGGGATAAAATATTGATATAAAACTTTAGAAAATCCTTTAACCAAGCACTAAATCACAGAGTTCTAAAGCCATTACTTGAGATGCCACATTACACCGAATTTATATCTTTCTGAGGAAGATTATTGTTGATCTAAAAATGTAGACATGTCCTAAGCCTGTGAACCAGATTTCTTTCTGAAATCTCAGTGTTCTGGGAAGAGATTGTGCAACAAATGTAAAAAAAAAAAAAGCCAGCTAGCAAAAAAATAATTAAAGACAAACCAATAAATGAAGGACCTCAATTCCAATGAAACAATTAGTTTTGCAACTTTGAAAAAATGATATTCAATATGATACTATCCTAGCATCCCGAATACATAGATCAGCAATTCCTCAGGGTGGTACCCACTGGTAACATGGCAACCATTAGTATGCTTCTTGGAACCGACTCGTTTCCCCCTGCCCCCAAAGCATCCCTTCTCTAAAGTAAAGAGCCAATGCTGGCTTTCCTTCACTATCTGGGAATAGGAGTTACTTTGTGCTTTTTGTCTCCAGGGAACACTCAAAAGAGGGAGTACCCTGGATGCTTAGCTTAGAATTGCCTAAACTTTTATGGAGCATCTCAATATTTTAACAGCTATTGTTTAATTGGTCCCAGTTTCCCATAGCATTCCTGTGGCATCCCATGTATTGATAAATGCTAGTTTGGTGTAGTGGTTAAGTGTGTGGACTCTAATCTGAAGAACTGGATTTGATTCCCCACTCTTCCACATGCAGATGCTAGATGACCTTGGGTCAGTCACAGTTCTCTCACAGCTGTTCTCTCAAGAGCAGTTCTCGAAAGAGCTCTCTCAGCCCCATCTATCTCACAGGGTGTCTGTTGTGTGGAGATGAAGGGAAGAAGATTGTAAGCTGCTCTGAGACTCCAAGTGAAGGGTGGGGTATTAATTCAATTCTTCTCTCCAAGACAGGGATTTGTGCATGCATATGGGTACCCGTTGCAATGTTTCCTTTGCTAGATCCCTGGAAGTAGCAGCAGTCCCCCCCCCCCAGTGAATTGCACCCCAGAGCCAAACAGAAGGTTGACTGATACCAACAGCTCTGAGTTTGCATCTCACTTGAAAAGGGAATCTTGTTCCTCCTTCTCTGCTCCCCTTCTGATAGGAGCTATCAAGTGCGATTGCTCCAATCAGTTATTGGCTCAGTGCACGCAGGCGTCCTTCTGTTACATGCCAAGATGGAATGCTCCATGCATATGTACAAGACCAAGGCGTGATCCAAGCCTTGTTTCTTGCTACGATTATCATGTTGCAGAAATCCTGTTCCAGGCCATGTGTTGATGTTGGGCTATTCATTTTTAAATCAGAGGTGATAAGCATGTATAAATGGAGACGAGACTTATACTTATCAAAACAAATAAAGTTTACTAGTATAAAACATCAGGGAGAGGTACTTGGGATAAAAGAAAATAAAACAATTTATTCTACATTACTTACTACGTCCTTACAGTTACATGGCTATATCACAATGGTGTGGTCCTTGGCTTTCTTCTTCCCAGTACGCTGAAAAGAACACAAATAAATACAATAAATAAATGTTGGTGGAAGTACCAAGGGAGAGCATAGAATCATAGAGTTGGAAGGGACCTCCAGGGTCATCTAGTCCAACCCCCTGCATGCTGCAGGAAATTCACAAATAACCTCCCCCCACACCACCCAATGCTCCCTGCTCCATGCCCAGAAGATGGGGAAAAAACCCTCCAGGATCCCTGGCCAAACTGACCTGGAGAAAAATTCCTTCCTGACCCCAAAGTGGCAAGCAGCATTTCCCTGAGCGTGTAAGAAGGGGCCACGAGAACTAAGCACAGATGCAACCCTCTCTGCCCTCCTTCTTGTGATCTGCCTACGCTCACAGAATCAGCATTGCTGTCAGATGGACATCTAGCCTCTGCTTAAAAACTTCCAAGGAAGGAGCGCCCACCACCTCCCGAGGAAGCCTGTTCCACTGAGGAACTGCTCTGTCAGAAAGTTCTATCCAATGTTTGGCCGAAAACTCTTGATTTAATTTCAACGCGTTGCCTCTGGTCCGCCTTTCGGGGGCAACAGAAAACAACTCTACGACATCCTGTATATGACAGCCCTTCAAGTACTTGAAGATGGTGATCATATCACCTCTCAGCTGCCTCCTCTCCAGGAGGATGTTGTTACTTGTCACAGACAATGATGTTGTTACTTGTCACAGACAATCGCTATCCGTTAGCAGGGTTGGCGCTAGACTGTCTGGCACCCTAGGCAAGGCTAACTTCTGGTGCCCCCCCCTACTGATAACACCACCGAGTCACATGGGGGGGCATCCAATTTGGCACTCCCAGAAGGCTGGTGCCCTAGGCAATTGCCTTGTTTGCCTAGTGGTGGGACCAGCCCTGTCCATTAGGAATCGGTTAGCAGTTGTGAGTAAAACTGCTCAGTCTTCCAGCAACTGATAACTAGCTTTCCCTGCATATTGCTAGAAGCCTTACAGAAACATGCCAAGAGAGCAGAGCCAGCATGGTGGAGCGATTGTAGTGCTGGACTAGAATCAGTGGATATGCCACATTGCCACAGAACCTTGCTGGATGACCTTGAGACAAAGAAAAAAATGGTTGTGTGGTGGGAAGAAAATTTCATTCTGATATGTTAATAACCCCCAGGGCATTTTTTTTAAAGCAGGAACTCCTTTGCATATTAAGCCACCCCCCCCCTTGATGTACCCTGTAAGAAAAGCCCTATAAGCTCTTGGAGGATAGGCTACATCGGGGTGTGTGGCTTAATATGCAAAGGAGTTCCTGCTACAAAAAAGCCCTGATAACCCCTACACATTTTACATTGAGCTTCCCCAAGGGGCTCTGTGGAATGTAGAAGAAGAAGTGGATGTATATCTCGCCCTCCACTCTGAATCTCAGAGTGACTTACAATCTCCTTTACCTTCCTATCCCACAACAAACACCCTATGAGGTGGGTGAGACTGAGAGAGCTCTCCCAGAAGCTGCCCTTTTAAGGACAACTCCTCGAGAGCTACGGCTGACCCAAGACCATTCCAGCAGCTGCAAGTGGAGGACTGGGGAATCAAACCCAGTTCTCCCAGATAAGAGTCCACACACCAAACTGGCTCTTAATCACTACACCAAACTGCTCCCGCTCAACCTTTGCTCTAGTTGATGCAGCCCTTTGTTTTCTTCTGGGTGACCTGGGGCCTGTCACACTCTCGCAACCTAACCTACCTGGCAGGGTTGTTGCGAGGATAAAACCGAGGCCAGTGGTAAACTGCTTGGGGCCCCCTTTTGGCAGAAAAGGGGGTTGCAATTGTAATCTTAAAAAAAAAAGACTATGTAGGAGGGAATTGAGATGCCTGTGGCTTTCCTAGCAGAGCCCATGCTAATGCAGAGATAATGAGAGGCATTCCAGAAACACCTCCCTTGCACAAACAGCTTGGTGCTGGCCCTGAGCCCTCACTGGCTGAGCAGAGGGGATGGATGGACTTCAGAAAGCAGGATGAAACCAGCTATCCTGAGCAAGGCAGACCTGGTGATGATGGTGGGTGCTAGGCTGGCAATGTGGCTTCTAGATAGGACTGGATAGGACTGCACGCTTCCTGAAGGATCTTGCCCTTAGCCCTGGGGGGCTGGGGGGGTGCTGTCTGAATCCACTGCTCCTGAAACTTCAGATAACACTGGCGTCCAAGGAATGCCTTTCATTTGCTCTCGCTGAGTCACTGAGCGTGTTTGCTTGGAGTCAGGCTGCTCACAGTTTATGGCGACTGCATGAATAAACGACCTCCAGCACAACCTATCATTAACAAACTTGCTCAGGTCTTACAGATTCTTTGATCGTAGGATTGCCAAGTCTCCCTTGAGAAATACCTGGAGATTTGCGGTGCGGGGGGGGGGGGAGCTTGGGGAGAACAGGTTTTGGAGAGGAGAGAGGGGAGCAATGCCATGGAGTCCTACCTCCAAAGCAGCCATTTTCTCCAGGAGAACAGATACCTGCTGTCTAGAGGTCAGCTGTAATCCTGGGAGATCTCCAGTCCCCACTTCGAGGCTGACAACCCTAAAGTCAACCAATCTCATGTTGGGTCTGCAGGGCGTCTTTGTGGCAAAACTCACTGAGTTCTGAGCACCTGCAGCTTGGGGTGGGGAGCTCTCTTAAGTCCTGAGGGGGTGATTGGTGGAAATCAGTGGAACCTTATATATTAGGGCTGGCCAACGGTAGCTCTCCAGATGTCTTTTTTGCCTACAACTCCCATCAGCCCCAGTCAGCATGGACAATGGCTCGGGCTGATGGGAGTTGTAGGCAAAAAAAAAAAAATCTGGAGCGCTACCGTTGGCCATCCCTGTTATATATAACTACCAGCAACTTTGAAAAACAAACACCGGGTCTTCCTCTTTTCCTACTGCCTTCAACTTTTCCTAGCATTATTGTCTTTTCCAGTGAGTCTTGTCTGGCACCCAAAGATATTGTGCTGTATCATTCATGCCTGGGTAGCTTCCAGATTCAGCTTTTGCAGTGCATGGTATCTGGAGTTGCTCCTAAATACAATCTGAAATTGCAGTTTGTCTAAAATGCTGCCACTTGGCTTTTGCTGGGAATGAGTGTCCCAGCAATTACATTGGCTGCCTGTATGTTTCTGGGCCCAAAGTTCTGATTCTGGGTCCAGAGTCACTGCCAGGAGTGCCTGCTCCCACATGAGCCCTCCCACTCTTTAAAATGTGCCAGTGAAGCTGTGCTCTGGTTACTGTTGCAGAAGGATGCAAGACCAGCATCCCTCAGGAGCAGGGCCTTCTTAGAAGTGACCCCCACCTCTGTAAAACAAGCTCACTTTTGGAGGCCATTGAAGATTTTTAAAATCCTACTGGGCCTTTAATAATGGAATTTATGCTACTGCCAGTGAGCCACATTAGATAATGTTTTAGAGCTTTTGAACATGTTGTGGTTATTTTTGGATTATTCCACTTAGAATTTTATTGGGTTTTTCAATTTGATTTTATTGCAATAGTTAATTAATTATAGTTAATTAATTTATTAACTGTAAATTGTTTTCTGCATTTCTTGTTTTTAACTGAAAGGCAGTATGGAATTTTATTATTTATTTATTTCATTTATGCTCTGCTTTTTCCCCCATTGGGAAACAATACTCCCTCTAAGCTGTGGAGTCCGGTGAGCAAAAATTTTATGTTGTGAGCTGCTGGCATTAAAGTTGTGAGCTACTACATAAATTAGTTTCCTGAACTAAGACAAAAATGTGTGAGCCAGAGGTTAAAAAACTGTGAGTTAGCTCACACTAACTCAGCTTAGAGGGACCTAACATTAACGTAATGTAAGAACATAAGAAGAGCCCTGCTGGCTCAGACCAATGGTCCATCTAGTTCAGCATCCTGTCTCACACAGTGGCCAAGCAGGTCCTCTGGAAGGCCAATAACAGAGCCTTCCCCAGATGTTGCCTCCTGGCTCTGAGATTCAGAGGTTTAGTGTCTCTGAATTTGAAGGCTTCCCTCAGTCACCGTGGCTAGTAGCCATTGATATCCTCCATGAATCCATCTAATCCCTTATTAAAGCTGTCTATGATTGTGGCCATCACTACATCCTCTGGCAGTGAATTCCACATTTTAATCACTCTTTGTGTAAAGAAGTATTTCCTCTTGTCCATCTTGAACCCACTGCCTATCACCTTCATTGGATGCCCTTGAGTTCTAGTCCTTTGGGAGAGGGAGAAAAAGTTCTCTTCGTCAGCTCTCTCCACCACATGCATAATTTTATGAACTTTTATCATGTCCCCCCTTAGTCATCTCTTTTCTAAACTGAAAATTCCCAGACTCTTCGGCCTTTCCTCATAGGAAAGGTGCTAATCATCTCGGTTGCCCTCCTCTGTACTTTTTCCAGCTCTGCAATGTCCTTATGGAGATAAGGGGACCAGAACCGTACGTAGTGTTCCAAAGGAGGCTGCATGCATCATTGATCTATATAGAGGCATTATAATATTGGTCATTATATTCTCAGTCCTTTTCCTAATAACCCTTAACATAGAGTTGCCTTTTTCACCACTGTGGCACACTGAGTGGACACTTTCATTGAGTGATCCACTATGATGCCATTCCAAGATCATTTCCCCTCTCAATCTTAACAAGTTCATTGTTGTTCTCTCCTCCATTTTATCCTCACATCATCGCTGTGAGGTAAATTAGGCTGAAAGTGCGTGACTGGCTCAAGGACACCCAGCAGCCTTTCATGGCAGAGTACAGATTCATATCTGCAAGGGTCATTTTGTAGAAAAATAGGAGGCGGAGCTCATTAGCATAACTCATTAGCATATCCCACCCCCCCCCAGCCAAAAGCAATGCGATGCAAGAAAGAAGAGCCCTGGGTGAGTGAGGCATGCTTGGGCTGGCTAGAGATCCAGCCAGCCCAAGAAGGCCTCACTTGCCTGTGGTTCTCCTGGGCTGCCCCCCCCCAGTCAAAAGGCCAGCAAGGCACCCCAAATCACATAAGAAACAGAGAATGAAGAAGTGGTTAATGAGGGCTGCTGGGGGTGTGGCAAAATCCCTGGTGGCTGGCTGGCTGCCCACTCTCCTAATCCAGGGATTGTTATGCAGCTGCACCTACTATTCAATGGACAAGGTAGGTGGGGAGGAAGAGGGGGGACCCTCAGAAACGTTCAGGAGCTGTGCTCCTGTGAGCTCCTGCTAAATCCGAGGCCTGCACATCTGCATCTCCCAATTCCTAGACCCACATAATCTCTGTGCCACACTGCTTCTCAAGCTAGGGTTGTCAGCTCCCCAGAGGCAGGGGATTCTCTGGGCCCCCCACCCCCAATCAGATGGCTGACAGGGGGACTTGCCTGGACTTCCTTCCTTCCTCTCTTAAACATTTGACATTCATGTCGTGCAGCTCTCAAACATCTGACATTTACTCTGAGGTTCTTACCTTTACCCACCCATGGTTTAGATTCAAGCCCAAGTACTTAAGATTTATATAAACAGCCCTGATCTTTTGTGACTGAGACAGCCCGCTGACCTGAAAGGTTGGTTCAGAGAAGGTTGCTCCACGGCCACTCCCACATTCCATTCCAGTTTACCTGGAATGTAGCGCCCTGCCAAAAAAGGGATTTGGAGGTAAAGGTACACCTTTGCATTGTGTTTCTCAGCCCAACTCCTCAGAGGGAAAAGTGACTTGTGGAAAAAAAAAAACCCTTTCTGCGCAGCATGGGTATCCGCTTACCTGTTACATCACGACCCAGCAGCTGAGAGAAACCTGTAGGAATTTCCCCACATTCCACCCCGCCCCCAAGAATGGGCCTGAACTTTTCCAAGGGGCTCTATTAGAGAGAATACAGTAAAGAGTGGCGCGGGGGGGGGGGAGGTCCTGGATCATATGATCATAGTGCAGCGGGACTAAGTGGGTGGAGGATTCGAGAGAGAGATTCAGTGGGCCAGACTCAGAGGTGCCCTAGAGCACAAAGGATCAAGCCAGAAAAGCTATCTAGTCAGTGCAGGGAAAGAAGTCCTGATCTGCCCTGCATTCGGGAATATTGCTTGCTCCTGCATTGGCTCATTCCTCCTGAGAGGTTGTCACCCTCCACGGCACCACCATCCTCTAATTTCTCCTTCCCCCGGCATGATCAGCGGAGCATGTTGCAGGTCAAACCTATCGGGTCTTTCCAAGTGAGTTCCTGCTTTTTTATTTGGGGAGGGGGCTTTTCGCGTCTCTTGTTGGTTGGAGGCCTTTTTAAGTGAGGAGGCGAGAAAACTCTGGGCTCTGATAGGGAAAGGAAGAAGCGAGGGACTGAAACTTGCAAACACCTCCAAGATCTGTGAGCAAAGGCTGAAACTGGATATCAACACCCCCACCCCTCACCCCGGTCAAATCTTGCTTTGTTGTCAAACGAGGACATCTCTGCTTAGAGACAGACAGGTTGTGCTTGGAGACAGACACGTCCTGCTCGGGTCTAGAAGGTAGAATTAAAAAAAGAAATCGCTGGCTGCTTGTTTGCTGTGTGTGTGTGTTAGCAAGGTGCTGTTTCATGGACATCGTTTTCCTTTGAGTGAAACTTGGATGTTGCTTCATCTTTGAGTAAATACCAGAGCCCCTACGTGCACGATTAGGCAAGGGTTAGGGAAAGTGGAGTGGATTCACTGATGATATGGTATTGATAGAGAAACTGCTTGTGCATGCTGGATTTGTCTCCTTTTTAAACTTCAGAAGTAGGAATTGAGTGTCCTGGAAGGGGGGTGGGGGGAAGAGTTACAGTTGCCCTAACAGCTTCAGAAATTACAGAAATGCATCTGATGTGGGCACTGAACAGGTATAACTGAGTCTTAAGATGCCAGGGTTACTTAACTTTTAATATCAAACCTGATGATGAATTAAAAACCTGGTTGGTTTTTTTTTTTAAAAAGTGTGTAATTGTACAGGTTGTAGAGAGAAAAACAGGGATTATGCTTCATTGCATTTAGAAATTACTCCCCATTCTGAAAAAAAGATCCAAGTGTGTTAAAATATCCAATCAGGCTTTAATACAAGTCAGCCTCTGGATTGTAGATCATGAGTCATAATTTGAGAATCCCCAGATAACACTGTGCACAGGCCAGACAGTCCCCTAAACTAAGGAAATGATTAGCTCATCTCAATACATGGCCACCAAACACAGCCAATTTGGGACTCATATAGTGGGTTGTATTAGTCGTCAACTCAGTTTTACCTTGCTGCATAATAGTCTGATCTCTGTGTTTCTTTCATCCCTGTACTTCCAGCTAGGAGGAACTCTGCCAAATACCATCAGGGCCCTGTGGGAACTTATGCAATTCCCTAGGGCCTGTAAAGCAGAGATGTTCTGTGAGGCTTTTGGTTGAAGACAGTGATGGTTACCATCTATGTTGGCACCCTCTTTTGTTCTCCATATTCACCCTGCCCCTGTTCCCCCCTACCCGTGAAGTGGTCAGCTGTCTGAAATTGGGGAACAATTGGAACTCTCCATCTGAGTCTTTTAGATTTGTAGTATTAATATTATTTCGATGTTTTATCCTGTGCTTGATATTATCATTGCTGTACATCGCCCCGAGCCCTGAAGTAGCAGGGATTGGGTGATCCATAAGTCTAATAAATAATAATAACCAGGGCTTTTATTGTAGAAAACGCCCAGCAGGAACTCATTTGCATACTAGGCCACACACCCTGATGTCACCATTGTTTCACACAGGGCTTTTTTGTAGAAAAAGCCCAGCAGGAACTCATTTGTGTATTAGGCTGCACCCACTGATACCAAGCCAGCTGGAATTGTGTTCCTGCTCAAAAACAGCCCCGATAATAATAATAGGTACTTTCTATGTCCTCACCTGTCCAGCTTCTGGAAAACTCTACTCATCTATTCAACTTCTTGGAAAGTATCACATTCTCACAGTCCAGGGTTCTTAAACTGTTCAATTTGAGTTCCCAGCCCATACATATAGGTAGAGGCTGAGCAGCAAATAAGCATGTAGCATAATAAAGGTCTTTAAGAGTCAAGGACCAAACTGGAATAACAGGTTTAGTTTATATGGTCACCATTTCTTTGGGTTTAATTCTGGGGGAACACATAGTGAAAGAAATAAATATATCAAAAATCGAAAATTGATTGGTAGATGTACCCTTCTTAATTGTGGAACGCTGAGAGTAATTAACTGAGATCCTGTTAAAGCAGTGTTTTGCTAGCCATATTCTAAGGAGCGCAGATCCTCTTCCTTAGGCCCTGTTTAAATACAGCTCCTGGTAGGATTCCAAGCAGCTGGCTTCCCATTTAAATCTGGCCATTGGCTGCTCTGCATGTAGCTGTAGTGCAGGACTTTTTTTGTACAGGACTCCTTTGCATATTAGGCCACACACCCCCTGATGTAGCCAATCCTCCAAGAGCTTACAGGGCTCTTAGTACAGGGCCTACTGTGTACTCCAGCAAGATTGGCTACATCAGGGGTGTGTGGCCTAATATGCAAAGGAGTTCCTGCTACAAAAAAAGCCCTGGCCATAGGGTCTCCGTAAGTCAGCAGCAACTGGATGGCACTTTCCACTAGGGTTTCTAGTCTGTTTTGGTTTGAAGTTTTTTGGGCAGTGGCACCTTCACATGGTCTAATCGACTTGTGTTTCTCAGAAAGTGGCATATTTTATAGTTAGGATTAGGATATTCTCCTAGTCTAGGGCTCTTAGACTGTCTGTCTGACATGTAATCTCTCAGGATTGATCTCGGAGGAAAGGTCACATTTGCGCAGTCTTCAAATAGTACAGAAATTTGTTTAGCTTATTCAGAAGATTCATCATTCATTCTTCAAGAGTAAACATTGGCTGTCTCTTCCAGATTTCCACACTCCTTGATATCACAAAACCACACAGATCCATTTCCCGATGACACGACCTTTTGATTCATAGATCATAATATTTCTTGCAGCGGTTCCTAGCAGACATGGGGATTCCAGGGCCTTAAACGAGACAGTGACTTTGCTTGATCCTGGATTCCTATCACCTTAACTGGCATTTACTGAGTGCAGATGCTTCTCGTATGAGTAATAGCTCTGCGGAAGCCGTTGTCCCCTTATCACAGACTGAGTGGAGGAGGGTCTGGCGCAGAGTGATTGTGGCTGTCCTCAAGGCCATTGTAGTCAGATTTTTGGCAGAGATTTGCCTCTTGACTAGGAGCGGGCAATGTATGGGCCGGGGTCAGCGGGTGGCCTGCTGATATATGTGGTCCGGCTCATGGTTCCCGTTGCAGCATTGCCAGCTCAGCAGCTCTTAGGATGGCTGGGTCTGTGTTGGAAAATACCTGGAGACTTTGGGGGTGGAGCTGGGAGAGGGCAAAGCTTGGGGAGCGGAAGGGCCTCAGCAGTGTACAATGCCACAGAGTCTACCCTTCAAAGCGGCCTTTTCCTCCAGGGGAGCTGATCTCTGCCAGCTGGAGATCAGTGGTAAAAGCAGAAGATCTCCAGGCCTCACCTGGAGGCTGGCAACCCTAGCAGCTGTTGCTGGACTCCATGCCCCTGGTGGTCTGCGGTTCCAAGCTGAGGACTGCTGAGGGGGTGCCAATGAAGCAGTGCCTCCAAGAGATGGGGCACCAGCTCTTAGGGAAACTGCCTGAGGCACTGGCACTCCAAAGTGAAGCCAGATTCTTGGATCCCAAGCTCTCACAAGAGCACTGGTTCTTGCAAAAACTCAAGGGCATGTGCACAGCTTCCTGCGCTTTCTCTCAAGAAGGCTGGAAGGTGTCGCCTAAGAATACAATCAGCCTCATGCTGTGAGAGCAGAGCTAAAGAAAGTGTCAGTGGAACCTCATAATTGATGGGTGTGTGTGTGTGGAGCTGAGCAAGCAGACAGCCATGGGATATATGCACAGTTCACATCTGGAAGCTAATAACTGATGTTGAAAAAAATTAGCAAGCGGGCTACCATGGGATATGTGCACAGTCTCTGCCACTGCTGTATACCACATCTGGAAGCTAATAATTGATGTGGATTTTTTTAGCAGTGGGCTACAATGGGATAAGTGTACGCTAACGCAGTGAAGATTTTTTTAATGCCCCCCATTTTGCTCTATTTAATAGTTATATAGAGGATGGTGCAGAATTGTTTTCTGTTGCCCCAGAAGGTCGGATCAGAACCAATGTGTAAAATTAAATCAGAAGAGTTTCCGGCTCAACATTAGGAAGAATTTCTTGACAGAGCAGTTCCCCGGTGAAACAGGCTTCCTTAGAAGGTGGTGGGCTCTCCTTCCTTGGAGGTTTTTAAACAGAGGCTAGATGGCCATAGGACGGCAATGCTGATACTGTGAATTTAGGGGAAGGTGTTTGTGAATTTCCTGCATTGTGCAGAGGGTTGGACTAGATGACCTTGGAGGTCCCTTCCAACTCTATGATTCCATGATTGCACAGTGCATGCTGTTTACTGAATAGACAAGCTTCTTCAGATAAACTCTGTTTTATTTCCCTCCCCGCACCAGTTTTAAAAATATTTTTGCGTTTCCTTTCCTTTTGGCCACGCTGCTCATCTTGGAAAGCTTCCTCCTTCCCTTGGCTTTTTCCGTTCCATTTTGAAATTTCAAGCACAGGGAGCAATTTAAAAGGGGGGGGGGGAAGAGACAGGGAAGTTAGATAGTCCTTTGATAATGAGTGAGTAGTACTAATGCCCATTCTGTGGCCTGCCAAGCCCTTGGTTTGCAGGACTGAGGCCAGGGGGTGGAGGTGGGGGGTGGTGGAAGAACAAGCCAGAGAAGAAGTTAGGTGTACAGAAATCGGCTACATGCACATTGCGCAGGGAGGAATCAAAGAGCATGCACTCTGCTCAGGGTGGGTGTGGACCCAGAGAATCTGCAAAAATACATCCTTTTATGGGGAGGAATATACTGGAGGTGTCTGCCTCTTTTGACAGCCCAATGCAAAGTTGTGCAATAGGGGTGTGGGTGCTTATCTTTTTTGTAATGTACATGGAATGTGTACTCTGCCCTTTATTTATTTATTTTTTAAAAAACCCAGAGTTCTACAACAAAAATCTTATAGCCTTCCACAGATTGTGCAAATCAAGCATGCGTGTCTATTTTTTTTTTTGCATGATTTATATTGCTTTTTTTTGGCTTAGGGAGGGGCAATAAGCCATGCAGTGCACAGAAGCTTTTTCCATGATTCTAGAAATCCTGCATAGATCTCTCTTCCCTCCCTCCTACTTTAGAGATTTCACAGCACATTGTCCTGTACTTCCAAGTCTGGCTTTGTGCAGTTGGTGGTCCAGTGTGGTGCAGTGGTTAGAGTCTTGGACTGGGTCTGGGGAGACCTACACTCCAATCCCCATGGAGCCATGAAATTCTCTTAGTTAACTCTCTGTCTAACTCAAGGGTGTTGAACTCATTTGTTATTTGGGATGGATCTGACATAAATGAAACCTTGTCAGGCCGGGCCATGCATGTCATAAAATGTAATGCCAGGTGGCGGAGATATAAACTTTATAAAGGATGCAGGCAAGCACAACTAAAGATCTTTTTTTTTTAAACTTAAAATAAAAATATGCTTAAAAGATTAACATTCCTGCAATATTGTGTTTATTTAACAGTTTCTGATAACTGACACTTCTTGCTGTGCATTAGTGCATCGAAATCTGGAGACAATGCCTATGCTGTAGCAATCTTGTGTATGCAGTTCAGGTGTGTGTAAATTGCAAGCCTACTTTTGATTTATTGACATTCAGTACAGAAGTCTCTTGAGAAATCTCTTGAGCCTAAGACCCAGGGGAAAACATGAAATGGCTGGGCATTGCGAGCTTTTGTACATAAGTTGCTTCATGTGCTGGTCAGCCAATCGAGAAAACAGGCTTTGCCGTGTAGCTCCTGTGCCTAGCAGAGCAAGCTGAGATGCAAAGGAAGCAAGAAAGAGAGAAGGAAGCAGATGGCAGTGAGTTGCTTGCGGGCCTGATAGGAGCCCTCTGGAGGCCTGTCCAGCCCTTAGGTCATATATTTGACACCCTGTAGGGCATGCTGCCTTGAGCAACTTGGGGGAAGGGTGGAATAACAAATGTAATTGTTCACTGTATTTATGTAGTACCTCTCTAACATGGACTTCCAGGTGGAGTACATAGGATGCCCAGAAAGTCTCTTATTCAAGCACTGCCAGACCAGAATCCACTTAGCTTCAGCAGGGTGCCTATCACAATTGCCTTCTAACCATACTTGTCCTTTACAGATGGTGCATCTATGCATATTGGAAGCAAAGCTGTGACACATGTTGAGAGTTGCATTCAGAGGGGTATCCATGTTGGTCTGAACTGGGAAAGCAATGTTTGTGTCCAGTGGCACCTTTAAAACCGACCAAGTTCAATTCTGGACATACCCAGAATATAACTTTGTTGGTCTTAAAGATGCCACTGGACTCAAATTTTGTTCTGAAATATTGGGAATGTTCTCGAGCTACAGTGCTTCTGATATGTGTGATTACCATGTTGCGTGAACAGGGGCATAGTGTGTATATTGCATGCGTGTAGGTGTGGATGAGAACTCTGGACAATCCAGTGGTCAGTTCATTCATACGTTCACATATGCAAAAATGTGTGGGTTTCCCTGCACATATGCCACTTTCTGAGAAATGTGCTAGCACGATCATGTCGTAAAGCGCATACATATGTATTTTATCTTTCCGTGCAAAGAAAGTATTAATAAATACATGTGTGCAATATTTGTTCATGTCTTGCGGCTCTCAAACATCTGACATTTGTTCTTTGTGGCTCTTACATTAAGCAAGTTTGGCCACCCCTGGAATATTGGGTAAGGTTGTGCACAGTTGGTGGGCTTCTGGCCCACATGGATGTAAGGTTTAAAAAATTAAAATGGAGATTCCCTAGATGCTGGATGCTACACATTTACTGATCAGGGCTGCGCCTTAGCCCTGGATATACTGTGATCTGCCGTTTGGCACAACCTACAATGTTCCAGGTGCTGTTGGTACAATGAAGTGATAACAGTCCTTCCAGTCAAAGATTTACCATTTTCATGAGCGAGGATAGGGCTGGAGCAGAGAGGGTAGAGCCCAACATTGTGTGGTGCAGTGGCCCCCAGTTTGGTGTAGCGGTTAAGAGTGGTGGATTCTAATCTGGAGAACCGGGTTTGATACCACGCTCCTCTAGTGCAGCTGCTGGGTGACCATGGGCCTGTCACAGTTCTCTCAAGAGCAGTTCTCTCAGAGCTCTCGCAGCCCAGCCTACCTCTCAGGGTGTCTGTTGTGGGGAGAGGAAGGGAAGGTAGATTGTAAACCATTCTGAGACTTTGAGTGAAGTGTGAAGTATAAATCCAAATCCTTCTCCTTTTCCTTCTTTTTCTGATAACCCACCTGTCCAAATTTACTTGGTATGGTGACCCATACAGGGGTGTAATCCAAGGCTTTTTTTTGCATCCTAGGCAAACCTCGACACTTATCCAGTTGGACTTTGCATTTTTCATAGTGGCTAACCAGATGTTTTTGCGAAACCAACAAACATCTGATTCTAGTAGCCATTAGGACATATTTTGCTTGATCAACATGTACATGCATTGAATTAATGTATGACACGGAAAATACTGTTTCCAAGTTGTATAAAAGAGCAATGAAATTTGCAGGGGTGGCTATTAGGGAGGGCTAGCCGTGACCCACTTTCAGAGGCTTCACAACACACTTTTGGGTGCCAACTGACAGGCTGGGAAACACTGAAATAGCAGACGTGCAGTCAGGAAGACTTGGGGGCGGGGCAATCCCTGTCATGAAAACATAATGTATGAACATTGCAATCATTGGATCTAATGGATGGAATGCTTGACTTTGACTTGAGGGTTTCTGTTTCAAATCCCTATGCATCCATAGACTCTCTAGAGGTTTTGGACAAAATACCATACTGATCACATCAGTTTATAATTCACTGCAGGCAAGGGTGGTCCTTCTTGTTCACACAAGTAAACTTGCTGTTTGGACAACTACTCATCCGCTGGTGTAAATATTTGCAGAAGCAACCGTTGCTTAATATGGGAATTAAGTGCTGCTGAACATCTGTCTATCAGTCTTGAAAAGTCTATTGCAGTGGCTGCTCAGTAGCTGAGGGAAGAATGGACTCTGTGTATGCTCAGAGACACTGTGCTGTTTTCTCACGCATTACAGGGGGTGTAGGTATTTTCAGGAACAACCAGTGCTTAGCTTGCTTGTTCTCTGACATTGAAAACTGGATCCCAGTGGAGACCTGATTCTGACTGATAAGAAAATGGCTGCCATCCTGAATTATCCTGAGAGTAAGACTCATGGAATAACATGAGACTAGCTTCCAATCCAAGCAGACCTTTTAGGATTGTTCAGGGCTTTTTTTTTTTTTTGTAGCAGGAACTCCTTTGCATATTAGGCCACACACCCGTGGTGTAGCCAATCCTCCAAGAGTTTACAGTAGGCCCTGTAATAAGAGGTCTCTAAGCTCGTGGAGGATTGGCTACCTCAGGGGGTGTGGCCTGATATGCAGAGGAGTTCCTGCTACAAAAAAGCCCTAGGATTGTTTCCAATGCATATTAACGCTGCTTCTCATCTGTCTCTTTTTAAATTGGACACCAGTTTACTGGCCTGGTGGATATCCAGGCTAAAATTATGCCTCTTCTCTTAGGTTTCTATTTCTAATATCCTCCCCAATCCTTTCTATTTCCAGTAGTTGCTTTATTTTATTTTTTTGCTGATGTAAAGTATATGTGAGCGAAGCAGATTTTAGAGCCAGAGGCTGATACTGAGATTGCCCTTATTAGGACAAATAAAAAATGGCCAGCTTTTATTGGTGAGGTCAAGGAAATGAGGCAGTGGATAATTTCCCTCCTTATGGTGCGGTTTGGCTTGTATTGCGGTGGTTTGGCTAGCGGATGATAGGACAGTTTGTTCTGCTATTGGAATTCCTCGCAGAACAGATTGTCAGGGTAGTATAGCCTGCCTTCTCTCTGTCTGTCTCTGTCTCTCTGTCTGTCTCTCTCTCTGTAACTTTTTATTGTTACACATTTAATGTGGCAAGGGAAACTGAAGAAGGCAAGTATCTGTAAGTTGCTTTGGCAGAAAAATTTAAGATAGCCACACAGGTATGTTTTTTCAGCCCCATATTTCACATGGCTTTAGGGTTACCTTGAAAACTCATGTCAAACAAGAACAAGTTGCGGGGGGGGGGGGGGGGGGAACGAAGGCAAGGACGGTCCTTGTTGTTCTCACAAATAAATCTGCCATTTGGACAACTACTCATTTTTATAGACATCTTTAGGAACAGTTTAATCTGGAAAGGGAATGCTGTTTGAAGTACAGAATGAGGCCCATTACGATATAACGTCGTGCACAGTGAACTGTGTATGGTAATAAAGATTACTGTCCACTGTACTTAGCAATACAAACAATGCAATATCGGATTTATGAATGGGCTGACTCCTCTGCCTTGGAAATCTGTCTGTGCCTCCTCCTGATGATAAGAGTGATGGAATGAATGAATGAACAAATAAATGTGCCTGCTAGGGTTGCCAGGTCCAATTGAGAAAATACCTGGAAACATTGGGAGTGGAGCCTGGAGACTTTCCCATTCCCTAATAATAATAATAATACAGCAGTGCAGTTCCCCTGAATACAGTCTTCATTTTCTCATCCTCTTTTTTGGCTTCAAAGGGTCCTCCAGCGGCTGCACTTCTGCTTAATGGAAGTGTAATTTGTCATCGCCCCACAAATCCCTTGTCAGGCTTTGGTAGCATTTTTAAACATGGCTTTATTAAGGGACAAACAAGCACACACAGCAGCCAAAATAAAGAATGAATCCTTCCCCCAAACACAGTTTGCAAGCCCACACTGGTATAAATTGCTTTACTTGCTGGAGTTGCTGAATGTAACAATTTGCTTTATTTCAACCAGTTTCTTCAGACTAACCCAGAAAAAACGAAAGTAAGAGAGCAGTCTAGGGGTGGAGTTTTCCTCCATCCCCAAATCAGGTTCTAGTTAACTCTTTACTATCCATTTTATGATACCACATGTCTTTTGAAACAAATGCAAAACAAATGGAGGGACTGTGTTCCTTTCCTCTCTGATACACTTCACACACTCACTGGGAAGAGCCAGGTGGCTCTACCTGCTTGCTTCCCATCCCGCAGCTTTTGTCCTGCCAAGATGGCTGCTGGAGTGGGTCTTCCTTCCACTGGCCAGCTTGCTGGTGATAGGGAGGAGCCTGCAAAATTGGGAAATCCCCTGCCTGAACCTAGGGTTGCCAGGTCTGTGTTGGAAAATTCCTGGAGACTTTGGGGGCGGATCCCAGAGAGGGTGAAGTTTGGGGAGGGGAGGGGAGGGGCCTTAGCATGGCACAATGCCATAGAGTCTTCCCTTCCAAGCAGCCATTTTCTCCAGGGGAACTGATCTCTGCCAGCTGGAGATCAGTGGTAAAAGCAGGATATCTCCAGGCCCCACATGGTGGTTGGCAACCCTACAGATCCGGGGGCTGGAAAGCCTAGCCTATTAGCATTCCAGCTTCAATTTTAGATTATAATATTCTAAAGGCTTTAACTGTTCTACTTCCTTGTTCTCTCAAGTGCAATATACCTTGACTGGAACATTATCAACTCTCTCTCCCAATCATCCTGCTAGGGTTGCCAACAGGCCTGGAGAAAATATGTCTTGTTCCTTAAATAGAGGCCTTGTGGAATGCCATGAAATGCATCAAGTATCTGTTTCCACACTTTTTTTGCCATCAGGTTGCAGCAGACTTATGGTGACCCTGCAGGGTTTTTGAGGCAAGAGGCGTTCAGAGGTGGGTTTGCCATTCCCTGCCTTTGCATAGAAACCCTTAGTATTCTCCTATCCAAATGCTAACTAGAGCCCAGCTTGCTTAGCTTCCGTTATTTGACGAGATTGGGCTAGCCTGGGCTCTCTGGGTCAGGGCATTAAACCTCTCTCTGTTAAAGTCCTGTTGGCAGCCCTAGATCCTGCTGCCTATTAAGATTGTGGGAGTGTTGACTCTTCTCTCTAGAGAAGCTGCGATCGGGCCCAGGGCCTTTTATGGGTTGTGTTAATGAAGCCTGTGTTAGAGCCAGGGCCTTTTTTGAGCAGGGATGCACAGGAACACAGTTCTGGCTGGCTTGGCATCAGGGGTGTGTGGCCTAATATGCAAATGAGTTCCTGTGAAACCATGGTGATGTTGGGGGTGTGACCTAATATGTGGATGAGTTCCTGCTGGGCTTTGTCTACAAAAAAAGCCCTGGTTAGAGCCAAGAGAGATGTTAAACTGGGTCCTCTGAGAATGGAGTTCCCAGCATTCCTATCCCCTTTAATAACAGGCTCAGCATGGGTTTCATTCAGATTGGGACTATAGTGTGAGGGAAAGAGGGGAGTTATGTTTCCTCACATCCCATTTTTTCTGCTACTTGGCCGATTGGGTAGGGTTGCCAGGTCATCGTTTCTCCTTGATGAGGAGTGAGAAGGAGCTTTCTGAGAGTGGGGGGCAGGATGACATAGCATGTCATCACACCGGGGATGTTGCGTGGTGACACTCTGGTATCTTGGGCAAAACTCTGCGGTTATCATAAGAGTTTTATCCAGAACACCAGAGCATCACTATGATGATATCACTTCAGTGTGATGTCACTGTATTGGGAATGTCATGCCAAGTTGTGGCTGTTGGGGGCTCTGGCCTGTTAAACAGAGCTTCTGCTTGAAATGTTGAAGAATTACTCTTGGAATTATGCATGATCTCATTCCCTGACATTTGCAGTTGGCTCCGCCTCCTGTGGCTGCCATTTTGTGATTGTAACCACCGTCCTGTGTCAGAATCCCAGAGGTCCCTACGGGCTCAGAAAGGTTGAGGATCCCTGGTCTAGCTCAGAATTGGCTGCTGTGATTCGCTGCGAGTCTAACAACCACCCTCTTTTCAAGCAGGAGTGGACAAGGAGGGAAGATCTATTTTTGAAAGCTCTGTGGGCAGTAGCTCTGAGCTTTGTGCCTTTGCTTTTCTCTGGACCATCTCTCCTGTTTTAAAAGAACAGTGCAAAACTGATCCAACGCTCTTCTCCAATGCTTTTTTGATCCAAGTCAGCTGGCCTTTCTCTAAGTAACACCCACCTTTTCCCTCGGTGCTTCCTACTGAAGAGAGCTGGAATGCAAGGGAAGGTTTCCAGATGGATGTCACAGCGGAAAGGGAACAAAATGGCAAAACATTAAAAAGGAGTGGGGGAAAAACACACAGAGAGAAATTCTGCTTATTCTTGGTGTTCTGAAAGTGCCATCAGTAGCACAGGAAAAAGGAGGAGGGTAGTTAAGCACTAAATGGTCTGCAGAATGCCAAGGGTTCTCTCCACCAAGCGGAACAAAACAGATCTTTCCATGGAAGTGTTTGTGCTCAAGAGATTTCTCTCTCTCTCTCTCATGTGTAGCAGCTAATAGTGTTGCAGCATGGCTTAAATCCTAGCTGGTCTGAGCCCTTTTCGCCGCTTGGATGTATTTAAAAGGACCCATAACATGGTTCTTTTGGGTTTTCAGTCTTTCCTCTGGAATTACAGGAGCTAGAAACTTAGTGCAAATTTTAAATCTATAATGGCTGTGATATTGAGGGAGTTTCCATAGTACTAGAAGAAAAGAACAGAGTTTAAGCTTCCACGAGGAAGCAGCAGGTCTTTCTGTTCAGGAAAACTCCTGCCCCCTCCACTCTCAGTAGGAGCAAATGGGGAGAGGATGACATTACAGATATGGCGATGTCACATCTCGTTGCCACATCTGCAAAGCTCTAGGAATTTCCCTAACTCTGTGGCCTTTGCCAGGAAGTGACACTGCCAGGAAGTGACGTTGCCAGGAAGTGTCATTGCCACATCAGTAATGCTTCCCCTGCCCATGCTCTATTCCCCAGAAGCTCCCAGGGGTTGCAGATACAGGGCTAGTAGCCTTATTTAGGAACTGATACTGATTCCCCACTAGCCTTATGCCGCTCTCACTCTCCTTTTCTCCGCGGGGCTTCTGTCAGATTTCACACTATCAGCCCTGGGGCTGCAAATAGCTCTGCTTCTTTTGCGCCGCAGACAAGATCATCTAAAACCCAGTTTGTGTTTGCTGAGTGAAAAAGGGTGTTTATTCGGTTCAATTTATACTGAACACCCCCCCTAATCAGAGATCTAAGAACATTAGAACAGTGTTTTGCTGACTTTCATCAAATCGAAGCTGTTCTGGAAAGTGTTCTTTGTTCCTTAATAATTTTAGCTGTGAAGCAGTTGTAATGTTGTAATAGGACTGGTTAGGATGTTTCAGTGAAATTGGAAATGGTATGAATGCTGAGATAGAGAACTGCTATATCGGAGTCTAGAATGAGAGGTGGATAACAGCCTTCAAATCTGGTAGCTCTGGTTCAGAATAGGAAAGTTACCACACACATAGTGAGTGAAGCAACAGCTCACAGTGGCACTTTCACTGATACTCTGGCTGTGGTCTGATATGAACACCTGTACTTAGGGGTGGAATTCTTGCAGGAGCTCCTCTGCATATCAGGCTGCACACCCCTGATGTAGCCAATCCTCCAAGAGCTTACAAGGCTCTTATTGTAAGCTCTTGGAGGATTGGCTACATCAGGGGTATATGGCCTAATATGCAAAGGAGCTCCTGCTAGAATTCCACCCCTGGGGTATGCAGAGATGGATGTTATAACCCAGCTGTTTCCCGCTAGTATTCTGTAACTGAACTTTGGTAAAGAGCTCCATCAGCTTCTACAGGATGTTTAGTAATAATTGGGGAAACAAAAAGCTGTTTGAATGACACCAACGCATGTTAAGTTTAGCACCAGCAGAAGGTAAATATTCTTCTGCTTGTTATCTTTGGCACAGTGGTTTGGCATTCCTGCTGTGTTTTTTTGAGCTAACAAGAGGCAAAGATGAGTCGAAGAAATTTGCACAAGATTGCTACGGTGCAATTCCCAGTCAAATCTGATGGAGCTGCGGATTAAATTCCGAGCTGAGGGCGGGCTCTGAACTCTGTGCTTTTTCTGCACCTAATTCTTTGACTATCTGGAAAGAAATCTAAACATAAAAAAGGGAATATATTCAAGAAGGGGCGGCTGAAACAATTGTGCTCGTAAACACAGAACACAACGTTGGCTTTTGCACGGCTCACTGTAGCCAAATTGCCTATAGGTTTCTTAAACCATAAAATATCTCACTTGGGTTGTATGTTCAGGTGTGAAGCCTCTTCTGTGTAATTACAGCAGAGCCTTGCATAATGAGAAAGGTTAAATATCTTGGCAAGGAGTTTCTCTTTTTTTGGGAGAGGTTTACCCAAGGGCAGACAGAAACATAAAGTATATTCTCAAACTGCGATTTATTTGTGATTGACTACTCTCCCTTAAGATCATCCCCTTCCCCTATTCTCATCAACCTGAACCTCTAAAAAAGGTAAAGGAAAGGTCCCCTGTGCCAGCACCAGTCGTTTCTGACTCTGGGGTGAAGTCGCATCATGACGTTTTCACGGCAGACTTTTTACAGGGTGCTTTGCCATTGCCTTCCCCAGTCATCTACACTTTACCCATGGTTGACCTGACGCCCCATGGCGCCCTAGGCAGACTCACTGCCTGGCGCACCCCCAAGCACCCCGCTCCTCCCCCCCCCGCTGCGCCCCCCTCCCCCACGGCTCCTCCTTCCTCCCTCCCTTCGGACCCTTCCCCCCCCCCCCTGGGTCATTTTCAATGCTGGAACCGGCTCTAGCGCCACGTTCCGGCTCTTTAAAGCCCCCCCCCTCCCCAGCCGAACACTCGAAACGTGGCTAAAACCATGCTGCGGGGGGCGCGCGCGCTCACCGCTCTCAGGAAGAGGGTGCTGAAAGGACGCTCCCCCGCTGCTACTGACTCCTCTCTCCCATCTGGCACGGTTGTAGCCGCGTTTCGAGTGTTTGGCTGGGGGGGGGGGCTTTAAAGAGCCGGAACGTGGCACTAGAGCCGGTTCCGACGTTGAAAATGACACGGGGGGTGGGAAGGGTCCGAACTCCGCAGGGAGGGAGGAGGAGGAGGCCGCAGAGCCGCGGTGGGGAGGCCAGGGGAATGGAGGGGCGGGCGGCGGCAGCAGGGGAGGCAGGTAGGCAAATTAGGTGCTTGCCTGGGGCACCGGGGGGGGTAGGGTGGCCATAATATCTGCAGGCCAGCCAGGGACACCTTGAGGGGGGAAGGAATGTGCCGGAAACAGGAAGTGACGGCACTTCCGGCGACGTCACTTCCGGTGACATCACGCCACCGCCGGAAACAGGAAGTGACATCACTTCCTGTGACATCATTTTCCCCGCGCCACCTGCCGGAAGCAGAAAGTGACCTCACTTCCTGTGACATCATTTTCCCCGTGCCACCTGCCGGAAGCAGGAAGTGACATCACTTCCTGTGACATCATTTCCCCCAAATGACATCATTTCCCCCAAATGCCACTGCCGGAAACAGGAAGTGACTTCACAGCACTTCCTGTGACGTCCCCAAAAATCCCCCAAATATCACCGCCGGAAACACCAAGATTATTTATAGAGAGGGAAAGGGGGAAATAAAGTTAAATAAAACTCTTTTTTTATTTTTTTCAAAGTGAGAAGACTAGAGAGAACGGGTTCCATGCTGAGAAGCCAGTCAGATTCCAGTGAGATTCCAGTGAGACTGTGCTGCATAATGCAGCCTATTTATTTTGTCCTGTTTGCTCTGTTGGCTCTATCTGCGCCACCTTCATCACTTTCGGGGTGTGGATCCCCCAGTGGGGTGGTCTCCCGACTCCCTCCGCCGGCTGTTTCTGATAGCCCTGATAGCCCTGAACCCCCTCTTTCATTTGATATGTGTCCCATGCAGGTGCCACCCTCCCGCTGGGAGATGCTGCAAAATGAGCCCCCTTGAGGCTTATGGCGGCAGGGCTCGGGGGAAGCGAGCTAGACTGCTGTTCTTTTGAGGGCTTATAGAGTGTTTCGAGCCCATCCCTGTGGCATCGATCCCATCGTTGTGGGCCCCAGGGGGCCAGCACAGCGGCCCGCCGAAGCAGCCTGTCACCAATAACACAGGTCGAGATGCAGGACAGGAACCCGGAAGTGACCGACAAGCTGCTTCAGTGGGCCGCTGCGCCGGCCCCCTGGGTTCCACAACGATGGGACCGATGCCACAGGGACGGGCTCGAAACACTCTATAACCCCTCAAAAGAACAGCAGTCTAGCTCGCTTCCCCCGAGCCCTGCCACCATAAGCCACTGGGGGATCCACACCCCGAAAGTGATGAAGGTGGCGCAGATAGAGCCAACAGAGCAAACAGGACAAAATAAATAGGCTGCATTATGCAGCACAGTTGAGAAAGTGCCTTATCCCATATACTGATGAAGTAAATACAAGATTTGAGAACAAAATTGCACCAGAAGACACAAACACAAAGCTCCCTTACACTGAATCAGTGCTTGGGTCCACCAAAGTCAGTATTGTCTACTCCAGGGGTGGCCAGAGTTGCTTAACAAAAGAGCAACACAGAATAAAGGTCAGATGTTTGAGAGCCACAAGACATGAACATCGGATATTTGAGAGCCACGGAAGGAAGGAAGGAAGGAAGGAAGGAAGGAAGGAAGGAAGGAAGGAAGGAAGGAAGGAAGGAAGGAAGGAAGGAAGGAGGGAAGGAGGGAAGGAAGGAGGGAGGGAGGGAGGAAGGAGGGAGGGAAGGAAGGGAGGAGGGAGGGAGGGAAGGAGGGAAGGAAGGAAGGAGGGAAGGAGGGAAGGAAGGAAGGAAGGGAGAGAGGAAGGAGGGAGGGAAGGAAGGGAGGAGGGAGGGAGGGAAGGAAGGAAGGAAGGAGGGAAGGAGGGAGGGAGGGATGAAGGAAGAAAGGGAGGAAGGAAGGAGGGAAGGAGGGAGGAAGGAAGAAAGGAAGGAAGGAGGAAGGAAGGAAGGAGGGAGGGAAGGAAGGGAGGAGGGAAGAAGGGAGGAAGGAAGAAAGGGAGGAAGGAAGGAGGGAAGGAGGGAGGAAGGAAGGAGGAAGGAAGGAAGGAAGGAGGGAGGGAAGGAAGGGAGGGAGGAGGGAGGGAGGGAAGGAAGGAAGGCCAGCCGCCCCCTCCCGCCAGCGCCCCCCCCGCTTTCGGCCCCCTCCCTCCCTCCCTTCTTGCCGGCTTACCTTCTCCCAGAGCGCGGCCTCCCCTCTGGGCGGGCTGGCCAGGAGGCGCAGCGGCGGCTGGTGCTGGTGGCGCTGCTGGCGGCGGCTGAGGAGGAGGCAGCCGAGCCCACCGACCCGGGGCCTCCCGCCATGCCACCGCTGCCGCCGGCCTGCCTCCCGCTCCAGCCATGGCCTCCGCCGCCGCCGGGGCCCTACACCAGCGAGAGGAGCCGGCGAGCCACGCGCACGGTCGGGGAAGGCGGCGAGTGAGGGACTGAGCGTCCCTGCGCGTGCGCACGGCGGTGTGGCGGGCCGTACGCCACCCACTCTCCTGGCCCCGCGCGTGCGCAGAGCCCGCTACACCGCCGTGCGCACGCGCAGGGACGCTCGGTCCCTCACTCGCCGCCTTCCCCGACCGCGCGCGCGGCCCGCCGGCTCCCCGCTGGCTAAACCAAGATCTCTAATGGTCCCGGTATAGCCAGCCCGGGAGGCGGGAATTGGGGGCCAGAATCGGGACTTTCCCGGGTGACCGGGACGATCTGGCCACCCTAGGGGGGGGGGACCCCAGTTTGCTGCCCCCACCCTCCCGTCGCCCTAGGCAACCACTTAGTTTGCCTAGCGGGAGGGCCGGCCCTGACTTTACCCCCAACAAGCTGGGTAGTCATTTTACTGACTTCAGAAGGATGGAAGGCTGAGTCAACCTTGAGCCAGCTACCTGAACCCAGCTTCCGCTGGGATCGAACTCCAGTCATGAGCAGAGCTTGGACTGCAGTACTGCAGCTTACCACTCTGCTCACGGGACTCTCTTGTTTTTCATCGGCCCTTGTTAGCTGCTACCTTTCCGGGCAAATTCACAGTGCTTTCCTAAATAGAATTAAACCAGCCTATGTCCACTGAAGTCAGTGGGTTTAGAAGGGTATAAATCTACTTAAGACTGCACTCCTACATGCATTCCAGAATGGTCATTTCTTGGATGATAGAAGGGAGTAAATGCATAATAGTTACTAAGCATTCATATGACAGGCTCCTGTCTTTGAAGTGAGGGTCTAAGCAGAATAACCATGTCCACGGGGCACAACGGTTTTGGCACTTGAAAAGGTTTGTGCAGAGGGAGGGACAAGATCATAAGATGCTGCTGTGCTGCAGGTCTGACTGGGCCCTTGCAGCAATTTTTAAATGGCTACATTCTCCTCTAAAATGGTGTCAGTGGCCATAGGTTGGTCCATGCCTGCATGTAAGATGTAGTTTGGCTCAGAGGCGCTGAAACTCTACGGAGTAGGGTTTTTTTTGAGCAGGAACACACAGTTCCGGCTGGCTTGGCATCGGGGGGGGGGGTGTATGGCCTAATATGCAAATGAGTTCCTGCTGGACTTTCCTACAAAACCCCCCTCTGTGAAACAATGGTGCCATCAAGGGGTGTGGCTGAATATGCAAATGAGTTCCTGCTGGACTTTTCTACAAGAAAGCTCTTTGTGAAACAATGGTCCCATCAGGGTGTGTGGCCTAATATGCGAATGAGTTCTTCTACAAAAATGCCGTGCTAGGGAGTGAATGAAACAGTGGGTGGCAGATTGAGCAGGTTTCTCCTCCTCCTGATGCATGTTCAGTCGGTTTCATTTGCAGAATCCTCATGTATGGTTTTTAGATGCCCACAGGATTTGTTCACAGAGACGACTACATGTTCACTGGGTGGAGTTTTCCTGTAAAAATCTCCCCAAATCCTACAGATCAGAATAAGCCACCAATAAGAATATATAATCCCTGGAGCACAACAGACCTGTATGGGTTTAAGCAGCGCTTTCCAGAACCTAAGGAGAACACTGATGGATATATCAGAGAGATAAGAGATCAGATAACTCTGTATGACCCTCTCCCAGCAGATTTGGAGAAGCTGGTTAAGCTTACAACTATTCCAACTACTGAGAGCCAGTTTGGTGTAGTGGTTAAATGTGTGGACTCTTATCTGGGAGAACTGGGTTTGATTCCACTTGCACCTGCTGGAATGGCCATGAGTCAGCCACAGCTATCGCAGAAGATGTCCTTGAAAGGGCAGCTGCTGTGAGAGCCCTCTCAGCCCCACTCACCTCACAGGGTGTCTGTTGTAGAGAAGAAGATAAAGGAGATTGTAAGACGCTCTGAGTCTCTGATTCAGAGAGAAGGGCGGGGTATAAATCTGCAGTTCTTCTTATGAGTTTGTGAAGATCATGCAGGAAGCCCGTATGCAGAGGGATAATAGGGAACAGTGACCAGGAGATACTCCCAGCTTACTGATGCACTTGAGTTTGTGAAAATTTTAAAAAGCAACACCTCCTCCCCCTCCCTGCCCAAGTTTGTGCAATCAGAGGTAGTGAGTCTTGGCAGTGCTGGGTCCAGGAGGCAAAAAAGCAGAACCTCAGAACATAAGAAGACCCCTGGTAGATCAGACCAGTGGTCCGTCTTGTCCAGCATTTATACAGCAGCCAGCCAGTTGCCCTGGTGGGCCAAGTGCACTGGACTTAGAGGCCACGGCCCTCCCTTGGTTGCTGCCTTCCCAATATTGGTATTCTGAGGTTAATTTAATTATTATTTGTTATGGTTGAAGGCCAGTTCTAAATTACACACAACAGCAACTGGTGTTCAGAGATTTGCTTCCTCATTCTGTTCCGTCCCCATGGCTAGTAGTCATGGATGGGGCTGCCCTCCAAGAATCTGTTTAGCCTCCTTTTAAACCTATCTATGGTCAGGGTCGGCGCTCTGTCTGCTAGCAGTTAGTTCCAAATTTTAATTACTCGTCCAGAAAAGGAGTATTTATTTTGTCTGTTCTGAACCTATTTCCCAGCAACTTTGTTGGGTGCCCTTGAGCCTTGGTGATATGGGAGAGGCAGAAAAGACTCAGTTCACTTTTATGCCGCATGCAGAATGTTATAAATCTCTGTCATGTCTCCCCTTAGCTGTATTTTTTTTCAAAACTAAAAATCCCCAGATTCTCCAACTGTTCCTCATAGGAAAGGTGCTTCGACCCCTTAATCATCTTGGTTGCCCCTTTTTGTTTTTTCCCCCTTTGAAATGCAGTGTTGGAGGACAGTTTTGTGGATACCGTGGATTGTCAAAAGACAAATAAGTGCAGGGCCATATCCAGGGATTTTTTCCAGGCGGGCTGCCAGGGAGAGCACCGCTAATTAAATTAAGCACTCCAGACTGGGTGTGTGCACACACACTTCTGCTTCCCCTCAGGTAATAATAATAATAATAATAATAATAATAATAATAATAATAATAATAATAATAATAATAGATTTTATTTATATCCCGCCCTCCCCGCCTAGGCGGCTCAGGGCAGCTAACAACATTTCACACAGTTAACATAAATAGATAAAACTTTAAATTTAACAATTAAAAAGAAATTAGACATAAAAAAACCCAGTTGATTAAGTTAAAATACATAATTGAAATTACATTAAATATATCTGGCAGCAATAAAATTGTATGGCGCTGGTTCTGCCAGTTTAGATAGTTCCGTGATCGTATTATAGATGGCGGTTCTTTATTCTTAGCAACTCAGCAGTCGATATCAGCATAGGCTTGTCTGAAAAGGGCGGTCTTGCAGGCCCTGCGGAACTGGTCAAGGTTCCGCAGGGCCCGCACTTCCTCCGGAAGTTGGTTCCACAGTGCAGGAGCCGCAGCTGAAAAGGCCCGTGTTCTGGTGTTTTGAAGTTTGACCTCTCTCGGCCCAGGGATGGTCACTTCGGCCCAGGTAGCACAAGAGGCCAGGACTGGAACAACATGTTTGTTGAGGGGGGGCAAAATTAAAAAATAGTGCCCCCTTAGGAGCCATTCTATCTTATGGTCCCAGAGAATACAATGGACTCCATACCCAATTTGGCGCCCCCTCCTCTGTCGGTGCCGGGGCAAGCACCCCCCTCTGCCCTCCCCTAGATCCGGCCCTGCAAGGGGCAGAGAGGAGCCAGGTACACAGCCCCACCACAGCCTGCCCAACCGCCACCCCCTCTGGCAGCCGCTTGACCAGTGTGGTTCAAGCGCTCTGTCCCTCCTCCTCCCTTCCTGGCAAGACTCCTCACTTCCTTCCCCTCCATCACCGCCTTCTCTTGCGGGCTGGCAAGTGAGGAGGAGGAGAGGAGCCATGGAGACGGAGAAGCCGCAGCTTAAACAAGGTCTTTAAAGTGAAAGGGGATGGGGTAGGGGTGCCCCTAATTCAAAAGGGGGCGCTGCCCTCTGCTCCCCACTGCTGGTGACGTCCCTGAATGTGTGTGTTCTAGATCGAATCAACCCAAACTCTCCGTAGAATTTAAAATGACTATACTGAGGCTTATTGTACTTTGGGTCACATTCCGAGAAGACAAGAGTCATTGGAAAAGACAACCATACAAGGAAAAGTCCAAGACAGCAGGAAAAAAGAAAGACCGAACATGAGATGAATGGACTCAGTCAAGGAATCTTGCAACCTTCAGTTTGCAAGACCTGAGCAAGGCTGTGAATGATAGGACGTTTTTGAGGTCATCGATTCATTGGGTTACCGTAAGTTGGAAGTGACTCGACAGCGCTTAACACACACCCAGACACACACTCCAAGGGGACAAATGCTGTTGCGTTCCAGTTAAGTACTAGGCAGGAGGTGTCTTTCTTGGCCTTGTAGATGCCAGTGTCATCCCTTCCAAGCCACAGAGCAGGAAGAAGTTTAGCGGAGAAGTTCTGTCCCCTGCACTCTTCCCTCTTTTTTGCCAAAACTGTATGAGGTGTGATGCGCTTTCTCTGTAAGAGTGAGTTTAGGGTTGTTGTTTTTCTCTCTGCCAAACCACAAGGAAGGCAAAAGTGGTTCTCTCTGCAGAGGAAATACGGAAGTGGGACTCGGTCTAGACAAAGCTGGGTTTTGCAGATGAGTAAGCCATCCTGGAACTCTGGCTAGAGGAGAAACCTTGCATAAGCGCCATTCCCCCCTAGTGTATTTTTTGAGCTGCTCGTGAGAGCCATAGCTTCAGCCTCACAGGGCTTTTTTTGTTGTTGCAGGAATTCCTTTGCATATTAAGCCACACACCCTTGACGTAGCCAATCCTCCAAGAGCTTACAGGGCTCTTAGTACAGGGCCTACTGTAAGCTCCAACAGGATTGGCTACATCAGGGTGTGTGGCCTAATATGCAAAGGAGCTCCTGCTACAGAAAAAGTCCTGCTTTTGGAGCTAGGGTGGGCCATCTTGCGTGGCCCCAGGGCATGTGCTAAAGGCACGTGATGCAGCTGCTTCCCTGAAAATGACACATATGGTTGGTACCTGGAGGAATCCTGCCTTATTTTCTGAGGAAGGAGAGCAGAGTGTTGTAAAATGCGATAAAGAGCCCTTTGCTCCGAGAGCCCCTATTGCAGTGGGCGCAATGGCACCTGCCAAGAGTTTTTAGAAAGTGGGCAGGGTGAGAATGGGGCTTTTACCCAGCGAAACTTCTGATTGGCCACTGGAGATGCGGACTGCTGTGCAGATTTTTAAAAATAACTTTTTATTTTATAAGGTTTCACATAATATAAAAGATCCGTACAACTCTAAATTTTAAAGAAAGGCTAGACAGCCATCTGACAGCAATGCTGATTCTGTGAGCTTAGGCAGGTCATGAGAAGGAGGGCAGGGAGAGCTGCATCAGTGCTTAGTTCTCGTGGCTCTTTCTTACACGCTCAGGGAAATGCTGATTGCCATTTTAGGGTCAGGAAGCAAAAATGATTATGGAACATTTTATTTAAACATGATGAATAAAATATTTTAAGACAAGGCGTTCAAATATTTTCCAAATCATTTCTTAAAAATATGTATGGTATCAGATTATTCTAATTTCTTTGCACAGAGGACAAGCAAGTCCTAGGTCATGCCCATTCACTGAAACTTAGTCCTATACTCTCTTCTATACACTTCCCCCCTCTTCAGTTCTTTTTATGAGAATGAGTTTTTTTATTTTTATCTAATACTGTAGAGAGGAAATATGAATAATTGTTACTTCTTGATTTTTAAAGCTTGTTTTGCGGAGGTTTTTTTGTCTGTTCCACATTAACTAGTAAACAATTCAGGAGATTGTTGCTTCATTTGTTACAATTACAAATAAATATTATTTAAAAAGTAAATTCTGTTTGTAATAATTGTTTGGATACACTATATTTTTAATATGCTAGTTGTGCCAAGTAAAATTGTCCATAGTCATATTTTATGTTCCTAAAGTAACAGAATGACTTTCAATCTGGAAAAGAAAAAAGAAGTCCTAATGTCACATATTTTTTCAATTTTTCTGAAGATTTCTGGGTTTTTTCCAACCTTCAAAATTTCCGGAAATTTTACATCTCTAATCCTGCAGAATATTTTTGCCTTTAATCGTGTTGACACATAGGAGGACGGCCTATGGTTCTAACTTCTTGGCTGTCTCATGGGGGGGAAACTGCTGTCTGCCCACCTGTACCGTTGCAGGAAACTTTGGAGCTACTCAGAATCTGCTTTAAACCATCTCCCTTCTGAACAAAGATCACTGCACATGGTATTCATTCATCCAGCACATCTGCTGGAGAGTCAGGAATGTTGGAGATCAGATTCTGGTTAACTCTGTTCCACATACGCCACATGCCATAGCATTGAACACATGGCTTTTTTTGAGCAGGAATGCAGTTTCGGCTGGCATGGCATCAGGGGGTGTGGCCTAATATGCAAATGATTCCTGCTGGGCTTTTTCTACAAAAAAGGCCCTGTGTGAAACAATGGTGACATCAGGGGATGGCCTAATATGCAAATGTGTTCCTGCTTTTTTGTGGGGAAAGCTCTGATTGAACATATTTGTCAACCCAAATCTCCCCTCTTCCCTCAGTAAATGTGAAATTGTCACAGTTGGCTTGGGGTCCTGTGTCACGTATAAAGCTGCTTTTCTGGTAGTTTGTAATTTTATGTTTTAAATTTTATTTACTCTGTTGATATCCTGCCTTTCTCTCCAGCGAGGACCCAAAGTAGCTGTCATGACGCAGGTGGGGGTTCCACCTGACACTGCCACCACTCTGGATTTATGGTCCCTTGGGAAGGTCCAGACTAGGGTTGCCGATCCCCAAGTGGGGGCAGGGGATCCCCCGGTTTGGAGGCCCTCCCCCCTCTTCAGGGTCGCCAGAAAGCGGGGGGGGGGGATGTCTGCTGGGAACTCTGTTATTCCCTATGGAGATTTATTCCCATAGAAAATCATGGAGAATTGATCTGCGGGTATCTGGGGCTCTGGGGGGGGGGCTGTTTTTTGGGGTAGAGGCACCAAATTTTCAGTATCGCATCTAGTGCCTCTCCCCAAAATACCCCCCCAAGTTTCAAAAAGATTGGACCAGGGGGTCCAATTCTATGAGCCCCAAAAGAAGGTGCCCCTATTCTTCATTATTTCCTATGGAAGGAAGGAATTGAAAAGGTGTGCCGTCCCTTTAAATGTGATGGCCAGAACTCCCTTTGGAGTTCAATTATGCTTGTCACAGCCTTGATCTTGGCTCCACCCCAAAAGTCTCCTGACTCCACCCCCAAAGTCCCCAGATATTTCTTGAATTGGACTTGGCAACCCTAGTCCAGAGTACTCTCCCAAGCCCAACTAAAAACGCCCCTTTTAGCTGAGAAACACAGGTGCGATGACCAGGCAGAGAACATTAAAAGAGATAAAGGTTTTTAATACAGGGATGGGTATTTAAACAAGGCTAGGTACTTAATAGATATAACAGTGGATAAAGGAAAAAGAAAATAAACCCTAACGTGGCTACCTGCACTTCCCCTAGCCTCTTAGTCGTTAGGGCCCACAGCCCATTTCCCCAGGCTGACTGCCTGTGACTCACTCTACCTTCTGAGTGAGGGATCCTTCGCTCAGCCATAGACTGTCCTCCCAGCCTGACTCTGTGAGAGAAAAGAGCCCAGTTCCACAGCCCACAAAGTTTATGTATCCATCTCCTCACACAATCCCTGGACACTGATTAGTTATAGCAGGCACCAGACATTGTGGGGATTGTAGGCTGCGTCTGCTTTCTACTCCCACACTGGTCTCTAGGCCTAGGCCTCCCTAGGCCTTGTCTCCTAGTCCTGCACAGATTATGACAGTACGTAGTTTATATCGTCCTCCTCCATTTTATCCTCACAACAATCCTGTGAGGTAGGCTAGGCTGAGAGTGGGTGACTGGCCCAAGGTCACCCAGCAAGCTTCCACAGCACAAGTGGGGATTCGAACCTGGGTCTCCCAGATCCTAGTCTGACACTTGAATCATTACACTATGCTGGCTCTCAGTATGATAAGAAGCTATTAGTTATTATGTGAATTTAGAAAAAATGCTTTCAGGTTGTGCTGGCAGTTTAACAAACGTTAGTTTTCCCAGATCCTGTGTAAAGATGTGACACTCAAAAGGCAGACTTTCTGTTAGGGTTGCCAATCCCCAATTGGGGGCAGGGGATCCCCCAATTTGGGGGCCCTCCCCCGCTTCAGGGTTATCAGTCAGCAGGGGAAATGAAGGAAAGTGCTTGTTGGGCACTCCATTATTCCTTGTAGAGTCCAATCTCCATAGAGTATAATGGAGATTTGATCTGTGGAAATCTGGGGCTTGGCCGGGGTGGGGGGCTGTTTCTTGATGTAGAAGCACCAAATTTTCATCATAGCATCCTGTGCTGCCCCTCAACCCCCCTACCCCAGTTTCAAAAAGATTGGATCGGGGGTCCAATATGAGCCCCAAAAGTAGGTACTTCTATCCATTATTTTCAAATGGAGGGAAGGCAGTTAAAAGGCATGCGGTCCCTTTATACGTGATTGCCAGAACTCCCTTTGGAGTTCAGTCCTGGCTCCATCCTCAATGTCTCCTGGCTCCACCCCCAAAGTCCCCAGATATTTCTAGGGTGGACCTGGCAATCCTATTTCATGTCTTTCAGAGCAGTGGTGCATCAGGGTTTCCTTTTAATATTTGGAGTGGATGGGGTGGTTGAGCCACACTTCGGATGCCCTCTCTCCCCCACTTCCAGTCGCTTCTTGCTGCTAGTGCAATTTACCTGCTGGTCAGAAGTGGGGTAGGGAAAGGAAACGTTTTGCAGGCACTTTGATCAATCAACAGATGCTGGCAAAGCATCTCCTAGCTGGCCTGGAAATGGTCAGGAGAAGCATGTTCTCTGGTTACTAAGCAATCTCCAAGGGTATACTTCTCTTCTGTTGGAATATGGATATGCCTTCCTAGCCTGTGCATGACACAAGTACCATTTTTCTTCCAGTGCATATAAGACAGTTCATGTGGCCCAGGTTTATCCCTCAGTTTGTCAAGGTTTGCACTTTCCAGTGCTTGATTCAACTTCTGAGAGGTTGATGGGATGCTGGCAGAATTCCAACAGCTGGCGAAAGCCATTTTTTGCTGCTGCCAATATGTTCTTGTATGAGTAATTTAACCAGGTCCTGTTGTTGACCTTCACAGCCATTCAGTAACATGATTAATGGATGAAAATTTGGACCAGTCATATCTAACCTCTAGCACTTTGTTCTACTTTCTGTGTCTCTCTGTCTGCCTCTGCCTCTGTCTCTCTGCCTCTCTCTGTCTCTCTCTGTCTGTCTGTCTCTTTCTCTCTCTCATACACACACTTACACACACACTCACACTCTTATGAAAATGAGCATGCTTGTTTCCAGCTTTGAAACCTATGCGTCTTGTAGATCTTTGCCTTTCATTTGTCAGATACCAAAGGTAAAATCAGTTTTGTATTAACAGTGCAGTTAGGGTTGTCAACTCCAGCCGGGAAAATTCCTGGATATTTGTCAGTGGAGGGGTTTCACCCAGAATCTATGGCATATCATCGAGGATGCCCTCTAAAACTGTCATTTTCTCCACGAGAGCCAATCTCTGTAATCAGGAGACCAGCTGTTAATTCCAAGAGATCTCCAGGTCCTACCTGGAAGTTGACTACCTCACGTACAGTCCTAAGCAGCGTCACATCCTTTTAAACCCATTGACTTCAGTGGACTTAGAAGGATGTAATTCTGTTTGTTGTTGCTCTGTAAGCCTCTTCCAGTTCTGTACACATTAAAAAGGGCTGCAACTCCCCCCCCCCCGGGTCCATTTTATAAATTACATTGTGCACAGAAACAACTTCAAAGTAGGAAGCAGCGGAAGTGCAGTTGGGAGGGTCAGGGTCAGGTTTCTTAGCTGGACAGACGCCATTTTTTTCATTTGTCTTTTATCAGCCTTTTTTTGCATTTCTCGGTATGTAACTTCTTTCCTGTTGGATGACAACTCTGGAATTTATCAGTAATAATTAAAAAAGGAAAACCCACAAATTCTTTGGCGGGTCTTCACCTTCTCCTTATCTCTTCTGATAGGGCTAAAGCAGCCTCATAGTTGTCATTGTGTTATCCGAGAGAAGGTGAAGGAAAAGAAAAGGATCAAGGCCAGGGCGCTTTTTTTTTGAGCAGGAACACACAGGAATGTGCAGTGCTGGCTGACTTGGTGTCAGGGGTGTGGCCTGATATTCAAATGAGTTCTTGCTGAGCTTTTTCTACGAAAAAAAGCCCTGTGTTAAACAATGGTGATGTCAGGGGATGTGGCCTAATATGCAAATGAGTTCCTGCTGGCCTTTTTCTACAAAAAAAGCCCTGATCAAGGCAATAGGCCTGAAATCGCTGGTTCACTGCTGGGACTTTGCAGTTGCCTAAAGGAAGAAGACCTTAAAGCAAACATTATTCCAAAGCAGAGTTGCTTTGCTTTTGAAATGTCATTGGTGCCTACAGTGGTTACTCAGAAGTCATTGCAGCATTCACAATAATATAAGTATAGAGATCAAATTATAGTTATACTAGGAATAAGGCCTGTTGTGAAGAAAAATACAACGGGTTCTCGAAAGAGGCTCGAGGCAAGTGCCCCCCCACCCTTACTGTCTTCCCACCCAAGTTAAGGCATTCACTCCCCCCACCTCAAGAGGAGTTGACCTCTTTAATCTGGAGAGCAGTTGTAATTCTGAATGATCTCCAGTCCTCACCTGGAAATTGGCAACAGTGGTTTTCCATGAGGAAATGGATGGTTTGGAGAGTGGAGTCTATGGCATTGTACATGTCTGAGATCCCACCGCTCCTCAAACTCACCCTCTCCAGGCTCTACCCCTTCAGATCTCCAGGAATTTGCCAACCTGGAGTTGGCAACCGCTAATTCATGCTGGCTGTAATAGGGGGGGGGGACTTCTGCTGAACAGGAGCAAGCAGCCAAGCCTAGTTAAGTCACGCCAGTCAGGCGGCATCAAGTTACCCAGTGGATGCTGCCAGGCCTAGGGTAGCCAACCTCCAGGACTTTGTGGCTGTTGCTAGTCTGCATGGAATGGCATGGTTGGTATAAGCCAAACAAAAGCTGGGTCCAGACTTGCGGTTTCAGGTGTACGGGAGGTGTCCCAAATCGGGCCGGTTCAAAAAGGAGCAGCTGGAGCCCATTCATATGCTCCCCTGCAAAGTGCCGTAGGATGGGGTAAGTATGGGAGTGGTATGGGAGGCAGATGTGCATGTCTAAACTTGATTTTTTAATCCGTCTGCAAGCCATCCCTGGGTCAGTTTAAACTGCCCGTCTGGACCCAGCCAAAGAGTTGCATTGGGACTATATTTCTCTCTGAATCAGAGACTCAGAGCGGCTTACAGTCTCCTCTATCTTCTCCCTTCATGACAGACATCCTGTGAGGTGGGTGGGGCTGAGAGGACTCTTACAGCAGCTGCCCTTTCAAGGACAACTCCTGAGAGAGCTATGGCTAACCCAAGGCCATTCCAGCAGGTGCATGTGGAGGAGTGGAGAATCAAACCCGGTTCTCCCAGATGAGAAGAAGAAGAAGACTGCAGATTTATACCCTACCCTTCTCTCTGAATCAGAGTCTCAGAGTGGCTTAAAAAGGTAAAGGTAGTCCCCTGTGCAAGCACCAGTCGTTTCTGACTTTGGGGTGAAGTTGCTTTCACGACGTTTTCACGGCAGACTTTTTACGAGGTGGTTTGCCATGGCCTTCCCCAGTCATCTACACTCCCCCCCCCCCAGCAAGCTGAGTATTCATAAGAGCGGTTTACAGTCTCCTTTATCTTCTTCCCCCACAGACAGACACCCTGGGGGGAGCTTCATTGGATTTATATTCCGCCCTCCATTCAGAGTCTCAGAGCAGCTCACAATCTTCTTTACCTTCCTCCCCCACAGTAGACAACCTGTGAAGTGGGTGGGGCTGAGAGGGTTCTCACAGCAGCTGCCCTTTCAAGGACAACTCCTGCTAGAGCTATGACTAAGGCCATTCCAGCAGGTGCAAGTGGAGGAGTGGGGAATCAAACCCGGTTCTCCAAGATAAGAGTCCGCACACTTAACCACTGCACCAAACTGACTCCCCGTGACGCCAAGCCAGCTGGAGCTGTGTTCTGCTGTGATCCTGCTCCAAAAAAAGCCGTGATGATAATGATTCAGTTAAGGAAGTGATGCAGCTGCGGAATGTTGGTGCCCTGCAGAGCTCCAGAGACCAAGTTTGAAAGACGGTCCTCTTCGCTTGCTCCCTCCTCCTCCTTTCCACCCTGCTTCTTGTCTCTTTATGGCAGTGACTGGGGCAAGGAGCCGCAGAGGAGCGTATTTATGCTGTGCTGAAAAGGAGCCATGGAAAGGCTTTCTGGCTCTGGTGGAGCAGCCTGAAGATGTCCCTGTCCAGTTTTATTTTCTTCGTACTGCTTAAAATGGATTTGTTTAGAATATAATCTTCGCTCGGTTGTAAAGCTCGCTACCTCTTTGGCAGGTCTTATGTGTCTTAACTGGCCGTGTGACAGGCAAAATGTCAACAGATGCAGTCTTGGACATGCAGTAATGGGGGAAACTTCATTGGTTATATTGGTGAAGCTGTAGCCAGCTTGCTAGAAAACGGGTTGTCGAGCTAACAGCTGCGGTCGGTTTGTATGCATTTTTTCCTGCATGTGGCAATCGCTGTTTTCATAGAATCATAGAGTTGGAAGGGACCTGCAGGGTCATCTAGTCCAGCCCCCTGCACAATGCAGAAAATTCAATTCTTCATTATACCCTATGGGAATCGATCTCCATAGGGAATAATGGAGTGCCCAGCAGTGGTTGAGGGCCTCTAAACTGGGGGATCCCCTGCCCTCACTTGGGGATTTCCATGTACATCATGGAAACTTCTCATTCCATCAGGAAGGCTTGAGAACAGGATCCCCAACATGGTGCCCGTGCACCTTTTCTGATGCCTACCAAGTATTGTTACGAAATGGGTGGGGGCAGGTAAGGCTTTTGCCCAGCAAGGGTCCAAATGGCTGCTGGAGATTTGATTGGCTGTGCAGATTTTTTAATTGATTGGCTGTGCCACCACAGCACAAACATCTTCATTGTGTGTCTGAAGTAAAGCCGTGGCAGTGATTTTGTGGCTGGCTTTGCCTCTTGCAACACCGGTTTTGTGGCTGCTGCGTCCACCGTGCTGTGTCAGAATTCCAGAGGTGTCCACAGGTTGAAGAGAGTTAGCAAGCCCTGGCTTAAGATTTCCAAAAAAGTAGAAGATGAGGCATGTGTCGTGATCCTGTTGTGTGCATCGGAGCTCATGGAGATCTCTGGGGTATAAATGTGGGGCCCTGCAGTATAAGAACATAAGAGAAGCCATGTTGGATCAGGCCAGTGACGCATCCAGTCCAACACTCTATGTCACACAGTGGCCAAAAACCCCAAGGTGCCATCAGGAGGTCCACCAGTGGGGCCAGGACACTAGAAGCCCTCTCACTGTTGCCTCCCCAAGCACTAAGAATACTGGTGCCCCATCACTGCCCCAGAGAGTTCCAATGATAAGCTGTGACTAATAGCCACTGATGGACCTGTGCTCCTTATGCTTATCCAATCCCCTCTTGAAGCTATCTATGCTTATAACCACCACCACCTCCTGTGGCAGTGCATTCCATGTGTTAATCACCCTTTGGGTGAAGAAGTACTTCCTTTTATCCGTTCTAACCCGACTGCTCAGCAATGTCATTGAATGTCCATGAGTTCTCATATTGTGAAAAAGGAAGAAAAGTATACTTATTTCTCTGTCTTCTCTATCCCATGCATAATCTTGTAAACCTCTTATCATGTCACCCATCAGTCGATGCATCTCCAAGCTAAAGAACCCCAAGCTAAAGCTCCAAGCTAAAGAGTATGGTCCCGCCCAGAGTGCTTAGGCGTGGATCTTAGTCCCTGCTTTCAGTCACATTCCAAACTGTGCGCATCTGCCGCTTGGCAAGGTGATGTCTCTTCCAGGAATGATCTCTGGGTTGTGTGTCTGCCAAGAAGATATATTTTTAGATAGGAGATGGATTACAGTTTTATACCAAATTCATAAATGACCTGTTCTGCATCCAATTAATCCACTAAATTGCGCATTTTCTCCTTTTTCTTTCTTTCTTTTTTTAAAAGAAAAGGATTTTATGATCCACTTGGTACATAATATTTACATGTAAAAATAGTTGGAATCAAGCCCACGTCTTTCTCTGTGCAGTGCCTACCGCAGCGGTTTGGATCGAGACGTTTCAGAGCTTTTGCAGTACAAATAAATGCGAGCAAGTGTAATGTAACCAAATAAGATTGGATGTTTGAAATGAGAGAGGAGCAGCAGCAACAATTTGCATGCTTTTGCTGGGAGTTTGGAGCCATGGCTTAGCAACTAAGTGGATATAGTTAAAAGGTGGAGAAACTGGGTATCAAGCAGCCAAAACCATAATCCTTTTTTAAGGGAGGTGGCCAATGGCTGGCAGTGTTTCCCCCTTTCTTATTTTTATTTTTAGCTATATGTAAATGCAAATATTAAGAGTGGTTAAGAACCTCAAACCGCTCCCTTGGCCAGCAATAGCCTTATCCTTCGGCAAGCCTCGTTCTTTTGCTGTAGCCACAATTGATGGAGAGAGGGCTGCTTCTTCCCCCTGCCTCTTGTAGGGGTGAAATTTAGGGTGACTTGCTCTGTCTTTAAGAGCAGAGCGTTAAGACTTGTGCTGTGGAGTCAGAGTAAGGGTCCACCTAATTCAGCATTCTGTTTCTAACCATGTACCTTCAGTATGTGCCTGAACTGTCAGGGCTTTTTTTGGTAGCGGGAACTCCTTTGCCTATTAGGCCACACCCCTTGATGTAGCCAATCCTCCAAGAGCTTGCAGTCAGCTCTGGCTCTAGGGCACACGGCACCCCTGACTTTATCTTCAAAAAACGCCATACTGCCTGCTGCCTCAAAGCCGGTAGGGCCCAGCCTTGTCGCAGCAAGCTTCTCGGGGGGAGGGGTGGTGGTGGAGATGGAGAGCGTGACGGGTGAGAAGAGAGGGGGCTGGCGGCGGGGGGGGGGGGAAGAGAGAGGCAAATTTAGGTGGTTGCCTTGGGCACCGGGGGGAGCCCAATTTGGTGCCCCCCTTCCCGGCGCCCTAGGCAACCACCTAGTTTGCCTAGTGGATGAGCCAGCCCTGCTTACAGTAGGCCCTGTACTAAGAGCCCTGTAAGCTCTTGGAGGATTGACTACATCAGTGGGGTGTGGCCTAATATGCAAAGGAGTTCCCGCTACCAAAAAAAAAGCCCTGAAGTCTGTACTGAAGTCAGCTTCTACTGTGACTTGGATAACCTCTGTGATTGTACTGTGAAGTGTGTGATTTGGACGATCTCTGTCGTTTAATGTGGTGAGAGCTTGCTCCAAACTTGAATGAATGATCTTGCTGAATCACAGCTTGTGCTGAAGTCAATGGGACAACTCTCTTGTAAATCTGCACTTTACCCCCTTCCCATGTATTCTAAGGAAGAGAGGTGAAGGGAAGGAGCTTGAAAAGGGGCTGGACTCATATTTGGTAGCGGGATTGTGGAGCTGTCAAAAAGGAGCCGAAGCTTCGGATACATGGCTTATGCACATGGCTGAAAGACAAAAAACACGTTGGTGGGATGGTGACCAGGGCTTTTTTTGTAGCAGGAACTCCTTTGCATATTAGGCCACACACCACTGATGTAGCCAATCTTCCTGGAGCCTACTGTTAGCCCTGTACCAACAGTCCTGTATCGTCATGGAGGATTGGTTACATCAGGGGTGTGTGGCCTGATATGCAAAGGAGTTCCTGCTACAAAAAAAAGCCCTGATGGTGACTAATATGTGTAACATGTTTGTAGGGATGGTGGCACATGGATCATGTCAGATTAGAATTATCTGGAGTGTCTTTTCTAAAAAGATAGGAGTCCCACAGCTAGTCAAGAGACTTGGCTCTTGAAGTCAAGCAAGATCCTGTAAAGTGCAAGGGTCCTGTAGCACCTGAAAGACTAACAAAATTTGTGATCGGGCATGAGCTTTCATGACTCATTGCTCGTTTCTTTGGATGCCTGAAGAAGTGACCAGTGATTCAGAAAAGCTCATAACCTGCCACAAATTTTGTTAGCCTTTAAGGTGCTACTGGGTTCTTTCTTTTTTTCTGCTGTTACAGACTGACTAACACAGCTACCCATCTTGATAAGATCTTGTACATTCGAGCTTGTGATCAAATGCACGGTGCCTCTGTAAAATTCTCTCTTGGAGTGTTTGATTTGGACAACCTCTGCTGGTGAGAGCTTGGACCAAACCTTAATTAATGATTTTGCTGAATCAGGTGTGGCAATGCAGAGCCCATTCATGAAAGGATTATAGCCCTGAGACCATCATAGTAATGACTCCAGATTTTAGTCCAGTGCTCTAACCACTACACCACACTGACTGTCGTCGTGTACTAGTGACAAGAGGTCACCTAAAAACACCATGGCGGAAGTGACATTTGAACTGTAGACGTGGTGATGACGCAACACTCTCAGGAATGCCTTCACTTCCTCTATGTTCTTGACACGTGTGGCTTGTTCATTCTGGTTTATGATAGTCAAGCGTGTGGATAATCTTACCTCCCTCATGGAAAGGGGCTTGACTGGAATAGGTTAGACGGTAGCCACCCCTGACCTCCACTGGTGAGTGAAATGGCCTCCAGAGAACCTTTTCTAAGCTAGAAACAAATTCGGTCCAGATTTCTTTCAGGCTATCTGTGTACTACAAATGACTAACGTAGCGTTTTAAGGTTGTTGTTGTCAAGTCGCAGCAGTCTTGTGACAGCCCTGTGAGGTTTACAAGGCAAGAAATGGAACAAAGTTTGAGCCCAGAGGAGCACCTTTAAGACCAACAACGTTTTATTCACGGTATAAGCTTTTGTGTGCAAGCATGCTCCTTCAGGCAAGAAAAGTTCAGAGGTGGTTTGCCCTTGCCTGCCTCTGCCTAACAGCCTTGGACTTCCTTGGTGGTTTCCCATCCAAGCATTGGTTTAATTTCTGAGAACTGACAAGATTGGGCTACCCTGGGCTATCCAGATTAGGACATTTACTTAGGTACCTGTGGAAGCATAGACTGGCTGGTAACATTTCATAAGAGCAAGCAACTTCTACAGATTTTTTGCCAGGTTTAAAAGCCTTTATAGTCTCTTCTAATGACGATTCTCTAGTCCACTTCAAAAGTCCCGTGTTGTGCAGTGTGCTGAATACGCCTGGAAGCAGGTTGAGAGAAAGGGAGACAGCCACTCCCACCCAGACCATCTTCCTGTCAGTTGAATATTTAATAGGATATATCAGGTACCAGATGACACAGAGGAGCTCGTTGTGTTGATGCTCCCTGCCCCATCATGCCCCAGCAGCCAAGTCACTCAGAACACAGACCCTTTAAAAGGAGAGAAAGAATCCATAATGTGGGGTTTAAGGGGATGTTTTGAAGCTGTCATCCCAGTAAATTAGAATATGTTCTGCTTGTGGAGTGGTGCTGTTTGTTCGAAACTGGCTCTAGAGAAAGTAGAGAAAGAAGTACTTTTCTCCCTTTCTCACAATACAAGAACTCGTCGGCATTCAATGAAATTGCTGAGCAGACAGGTTAAAACGGATAAAAGGAAGTACTTCTTCACCCAAAGGGTGATTAACATGTGGAATTCACTGCCACAGGAGGTGGTGGCGGCCATAAGCATAGCCAGCTTCAAGAGGGGTTTAGATAAAAATATGGAGCAGAGGTCCATCAGTGGCTATTAGCCACAACGTGTGTGTATGTATAAATTTTTTTTTTGCCACTTGTGACACAGAGTGTTGCACTGGATGGGCCATTGGCCTGATCTAACATGGCTTCTCTTATGTTCTTAGACTACTGGGTATTGTGCTTTTATTTCTCTACCGTGGGTTTAGAACCAGTGCCGTTAGAGGTTGCTCTTTTTTAAATACAGTTTTGGTCATGTTTTCACAAGAAAGGAAGCATGGAAATCTTTTGTGGGAATCCTGGCCCCAGCTGTGAGGCACCAGGGCCCAATTCAGCTGATGTGCTGTTGATCACCTGGCTGGTATGCAGCTCTTTATAAGGTGCATCAGTCGCCCCACTGGGCCTGGTGGTTGCCAGGATTGGTCCTGTGGGTGGCTGAGAAGGTGTGTGGGGGGTGTAGTCTCCATCCTCCTTGACATCTTAATTTGAAAGGTTTCTGTGGTTCACTGGCAGAGCATCTGCTTGACATGCAGAAGGTCCCAGGTTCAATCCTCGACATCTCCAGTTAAAACAGTCAGCTCCGTGCTGCACTAGGCTGCCCCTGCCCCATCCCGTCTTGGGGGGTTTAAAATAAGGGGTAGGTGAAGGTCTCTACTGTGTTGCCCCTTCCGCCCTCCCGGGCTCCAGGCAGATGAAAGAGGTGGTGCTTCGGAGTGAGGCCACACTGCCTCTTTTGTCTGCAAGCAAAAGGGGCGCGGGGCTGTTCTGCCTCATTTTGAGGCTGCCTCCCCTCTCAGAGCAAGGCCGCACTGCCTCTTTGATACACCCAGATCCCAGGCAGAAGGGGCAGTTCCACTCCTCTGCCTCATTCTGCAGCCCAGTTGCTAACAGGCCACGGACCGGTCCTGGTCTGCAGACCAGGGGTTGGAGACCTCTAACATAGAGTGCATGGCTTAGGTTGGCTGTGGCTGTCCTGCAGATTAAATGTGTTTTTACTGTGGAATTCACCAGCGTGCCATTAGTGTAACTATGGCAGGCGTGACTGCCGTATAAACTGTAAGACGGCTGTCAGACATTATAACAAACAAGTGGCTGTCAAGGAAAAGAGTGATCTTTCCATTGTGTCCTCCGTGGTGCTTATTTTATAGATTTCTTTGCCCATGGGAGGGGCTGTGTCTGTGTGGTACAGCACCTGCTTTGCATGTAGAAGGTCCCAAGTTCAATCCCTGGCAGCTCCATTTAAAAAAAAAAATTGGAGAGAGCTGCTCATAATAGACGTAGAGAGGCAGAATGACATTGCTAGGGTCTCAAATGATTTAGCCTCACCTTAAGCAAAATATATTGTCTCCCCAGCCTCATACTTGTCAAATTTAGACATTCTATCTCATAGAAGGGCCTTTTCTATGGTCCGCTGTAATATCTTTCCCTCAGAGATGGTAGCGGGCCGCTATAGAAAGACACCGATGGCTGAGCGTGTCTGCCAGTGTGGTACTGGAGAAGTGGATGCAATCACACATATTCTGTTTAGTTGTAGGTATTACAACTAAATACGTGCTACATTCATACAACCTATCCAGGAAAGAGTTCAGGTTTCTCGAATTCTGTAATAAGCAACATGCGTCTTTCAGATTCTGATCCAGAGGTCACAGTGGCATGCGCCAAATATCTAGCAGCAGCCTACAGAATCTGTAAACAGTGTGTAAAGGTGTGATATGGGTTCTAAGACATTTTATTTAATTATTTGTAAGTGCTTCATTATTGTTCCATTTTTACTCAGACTTCTAAATGTTACACTATTATGGTTAAATTTTGATATTGGTTTTCAGTATGTCTGGACTGTTTTGTGCTGGTTACGTACTGTAGTAAAGCAATGATGATGAATAGACAGTACTGACTACAATAGAACAGTGGTCTAGCGCTTTTTAAGGCAGCTGCATGCGTTCATGTGCATATGCTGCTTTTCTTTTAAAACAATAGCAGCTCACAACAAGAAAAAATACAACAATAAAAGCATTAAAACAGCAGCGGCTGAAATAAAACACTATAAAGCAGTTAATAAAATGTCAAGATATGGAACTATATGGGTGTTAACAAGTCAATTTATCAGCAATAAAATCAATGCACAGTTTAAAAATAAAACGATTGGTTAAAGAATAAGACAGACTTGCAGTGCCGTCCTAAACAGTATTACACTAGTCAACAATCTTTATGTCAGTGTGCTTAAAGGACACTGTTTTAGAATAGTTTCAGAGGGTAAATCTGACATCAAAAATCACAGCGCTCAAAAACAAGTGAGGGAACATTTTAATCTTCCAGGACATTCCCAGTGCTGACCTAAGAATGTCAGTCTTCAAACAGAGAAGCTTCAAAGGGAGATGACAATGTGAGATTGCTGAACTTGGACTCATTCATCAAGTCAGACCAATGAATAGGATTCCTATCTCACTACAGATGCTAATTTTCGGCTCTTTAGCATTCCTTCCTTGCTCTAACCAACCTGATCACATTTTGCATTGTACCTCTGCATCCTGACTCCTTTCTTTGCAACACCCCCTGTTACCTTCAGACTGGGATTATGGACTTGGGGATCTGCACCCCTACTTGTATCTGATGAAGAGAGCTTGGACTCTCAAAAGCTCAAACCCTGGAAATTTTGTTGGTCTCTAAGGTACTACTTAGCTCTGTAGCTCCTGTGCGATTGAGCAAGTCTTGCAAAGCAAGCTGTGATGCAGAAGGAAGCAAGGGAGAGGAAGCAGGAAGCAAATGACAGCCAGTTGCTTGGGAGCCTGATTGGAGCCCTCCAGGGGCCTGATTCATTCCCCAGGCCTCATGTTTGACACCCCTGCCCTAGAGAGAGAGAGATGGCTTTAGATGCACAGCTGCCATTTTTGGCAGCAGATGGTGTTTTTCATAACATCAAGTTTTTTCATTTCCCCCAGCTCACCCCGTCTCTCTCTAGCAACAGTTCATGTGCCCTTTCCGTTCTCTGCTTTGAACCTGGGCGTCAGCACAGGCTGCCTTGTTGATGCACTCTTTCCTCCCTCCCCCCTTTTAATGGCAAGGACTAACCAGCAAGCATAAAAGCTACATAAAACAGTTGTGGTAAACGCAGGGGGTGGGGGGGAAACCACAACAAAAGTACAAACTGCACCAAAGCCAAGAAGTGCCGCATGGGAGCAAAGATCCACCGGCGTTAGCGAAGTCTTACCTAACAGCCACATCAGCTTTCGACTGCCTTTGGAACCCATAAAGGCTAAGTATGGACCCACTGCTGAATCAGCTTTTCCTCACTCTCCCTGCGCTTTCCCCTTCATCTTCTCAGGGTCGCTCCCAACATATTACAATCCCCCATTTGTGGTTTGAAGACAGTTTATTTTTTTAAAGGAAGAAAACGATTGCAGAGCTCCAAGTACCCCTTCTTCCTGAGCCGAGACAGATTCTTGGAAGAGAGGTCCCTCAGTGGTTAGCCGCATGGCAATCTCTAAGGTGTTCCAGGGTTCAAATATAGGCATTGAAGTCCACAAGTCCCAGTCAGCACTGGCCACTCTGTTCTGATCCATGAAGTTTCTGAGAGGTCTTCAAAGGCAGCCCTGCCTACGAGACATTACAGTAATCTATCCTGCATTTTACCATGGCATGGATAACTGTGGAGAGGCAATCTCTGTCTGTTATTATTTCCCCTCATTGTTGAAATAGAAACTGTATGCTCCCTAGATGGGAGAATCTGTCATAGACGTTTCTCTGTAAAAAGATGTGGTGTTTGATGGTACAATACAAATAAGCATCTTTTCCTATCCTTGGGACTCCTTGGATTGTGAATACCTGTTGTGTGAACGATGGCAAAGACATCTTACTGCAATATCCCAAATAAAGGGCTTGACTTTTAATGTCTCTAAAATGTATCTTACAGGTTAGCCTGTCAAAGAACCGATGACGATGAGGAAGAAGCTGCCCGAGAGCGGCGCAGGCGGGCCAGACAGGAAAGGCTGCGGCAAAGGGAAGAGGACGACGTGTCAGGGACAGAGAAGCTTGAAGTCAATGATCAAAACAAGTAAGGTCCTACTGCAGAGATAAAAGCCTCTGGGCACCTTTAGAATTCTGACAGGATGGTGGGTTCCAGCACAAAATGGCTGCCGCAGGAGACAGAGCCACTTTCCCCTCATAAACAGAAAAGAACTGTGGGTTAACTTTAATGTAGAATACACACAGTCTGGCTGTACCTTGAGGCAAGATCATAGAGTCACAGAATTGGAAAGGTCCATTTGGACCATCTAGTCCAACCCCCCAGCTCAGTGCAGGATTCTTAAAGCATCCCTGACAAGTATTTGTCCAGCCGTTGACTGAAGATTGTCAATGAAGGGGAGCTCTCCACCTCCACCTCCCTAGGTAGCTAATTCTGCTGCTGAGATAGAGGTGTTTAATTCCTGAGAGGAATTCCTTAATTCCGTACTGGTCTGTTCCCTCACAAACAATACAGTGTCTTACTGAAATCTATTGGTCTTTAATGTGACAGAGAACTCTGTTATTTGGGGAGTTCTTGAATATGTGGACAGTCTGACAATCTGTGGGCAGATTGCTCCGCACAGTTTGGGGTGTTCCGGGATAGAAATAGCAACTTTTTCCTTTGAGAGCTGTTCATCTACTTCCAGTGCTGTTTGGAAACTTGTTGTTTTTAGAGGTACAGATTGAAAGTATGAGTCAGCCCCTTTGCAGGTCACCTGCATGCTTACCTGGTATTTTCATTCAGCTTCTAGTTGTCCATTGTTGAAATGAATGGTGTATTGCAATTTTCATGTATTTTATAGCATTGGAGATGAAGAGAGCAAAAGTTCTGCCAAAACCATTACCACTGTGATGAACACACAAGGGGATGGGGAAGGTGACGAGGCTTTATTCTTGGAAAGGATGGCCAGGAGAGAAGAACGGCGCCAGAAACGTCTTCAAGAGGCCATGGAACGCCAGAAGGAATTTGACCCGACAGTCACTGATGAGAACCTGTCATTCACGAGCAGGAGAGAAGTGAACAACGTGGAAGAAAACGAAGCCCCTGGGAAACAGGATAAAGTTGAAACCCACAGAGGACGCTACGAGATTGAGGAAACCGAAACCATCACCAGATCGTACCAGAGGAATAATCTGAGACAAGATGATGAAGATGAGAAGAAAGAAGAGGCAGACAAGGAGGAGGCACAAGAGCAGAAGCCAAAGCAAAGAACCATAGAGGAGAATCAGGTAGAAGTAACGATAGAAAAGAAAACACTAGACAAAGAAGAGGAAGCTGTGGTGTTAGACGTAAAACTCCCTGAGGTAAATGCAGATGAGCCAAAAGTAGCTAATGACACAAGTGCGCTTGCAGAAGAACAAATAGAGAGTGAGGAGGCCATAAGTGTAACTGTAGCACTAGATGGAAAGAAAGATGAAGAGGATGAGGCTGAAGAAAAAAGGATAGAAGAGAAGGAGAGACTGGAGAGGGAGGAAATAGAGAGAGCTAAAGCAGAGGAGGAAAGGAGAGCTGAGGAAGAGCGGGAAAAAAGAGCTGCTGAGGAGAAAGAGAGGCTAGAACAAGAGGAAAGGGAGAGGCAAAAAGCAGAGGAAGAAAGGAAAGCTGAGGAGGAGAGAAAGAGGCTTGAAGAGGAGGAAAAAAGGGCAGCTGAGGAGAAAGAGAGGCTAGAAGCAGAAGAAAGGGAGAGGCTCAAAGCAGAGGAACGAAGGAAAGCTGAGGAGGAGAGAAAAAGGATTGAAGCAGAAGAGAAAAGGGCAGCAGAGGAAAAAAAGAGACGGGAAGCTGAGGAGAGGGAAAGGATCAAGGCTGAGGAGAAAAAAGCTGCTGAAGAAAGAGAGAGGGCCAAGGAGAAGGAGAGGAAGGCAGCGGAAGCTAAGAGGGCAGCTGAGGAAAAGGCCAAGCTGGAAGAGGAGAAGTTAAAGGCAAAGCAGAAGGCAGAGGAGAAAAAGATAGATGATAAGCAGGGGAAAGGGAAGAAGGTAGAAGAGAAGCAGGTAAAAGAGAAGAAGGTACAAGAGGAAAAAACCCCAGCTGCTTCCTTGAGAAAACAGGTACAGTAAACATTTTGCACCCAACTTTATTTTGCCTGTGTTTTTGTAAGAAATGTAATGCATTTTTTAAAAAATGGATTGGAATTCACTCACCGTTTTGTCTCTGCACTTTTTGACTACTAATTCTTGTCAAAATCTTATTCCTTTTGAACTTAAAGCTTCTTGCTTTCCTATCACATGGTCAGTGCACGACACATTGCTCAGTTGCTCCATCCTTGGCTCTCAGATAGACCTTAGCACATGCTTTGAAACCTTCACCGTTTCCTTGCTTTCTCTTTCTGCGGCTGTGAAAGTGCCTAGGGGCAATATTCAAGCACACATGCGAGGGATAGAGGCATCGCATGGCCCACAGCCGAGCACTCGGCAAATAGTTATGGTGGGATGGCTGAACGAGCATCAGTGATTGTTAGAAGTGAGCACAAGCCAGAGCTCTGCTGGGATATATGAGAACACTGGCACGCCAAGGTGGAGGGAAAAGCGCAAAATGTGCAAGAGGAATGTGAAAATGTCACTATGCCACCCAGAGGGAGTTGGCTGCACGGCAAGAGGCAGCAGCGGAGAATGGGGTATGTGAACACAGCTTTGCTGACGCACCGGAGATGTGTGAGGGGTTTGCTCTAGAACTGATGATTTTGTCTTACAAAAATATTGTAAAAGGGGGAAGAGAAAAAGGAAAAGCCACAAGATGAGAAACTCCGACCGGCCTTCAAAAAAGAGGAGGTAACTGTTAATGTTGGGGAAGGGCGGGTGTGTAGAGGTCAGAAAGAAAACACATGCCATTTGTGAGCATTGCTTCCCCCAAGCATCCTTCTGAGGAATCTCTCAGCAGTATTCAAAGAAGCATATGCAACTTCCAAGGATAGGCAGGGCTTTTTTTGTACCAGGAACTCCTTTGCATATTAGGCCACACCCCACTGATGTAGCCAATCCTCCAAGGATTCTTATAGGATTCTTTGTACAGGGCCTACTGTAAGCTCCAAGAGGATTAGCTACCTCAGGGGTGTGTGGCCTAATATGCAAAGGAGTTCCTGCTACAAAAAAAAAGCCCTGAGGATAGGAGACACCCAATTTGGGAAGATCTCTTGCCATTTGACAGGATCTAATCATCCTTCTCCTGAGACATGGCCTGAGCAGAACGTTTTTTTTAAACTAGCTTCATGTGTTAACAGCCCCGTGACGCAGAGTGGTAAAGCTGCTGTACTGCAGTCTGAACTCTCTGCTCACAACCTGAGTTCGATCCCAGCGGAAGCTGGTTTCAGGTAGCTAGCTTGAGATTGACTCAGCCTTCCATCCTTCCGGCGCCGATCAAATGAGTACCCAGTTTGCTGGGGGGAAAGTGTAGAGGATTGGGGAAGGCAATGGCAAACCACCCCCTAAAAAGTCTGCCGTGAAAACGTTGCGAAAGCAACGTCGCCCCTGAATTGGAAATGACTGGTGCTTGCACAGGGGACTACCTTTACCTCTTTTTTCCCCCCATGTGTTAGGTGGTTTTCTATGTTATCATGAATGATTTTTTTCCTGAACTTAGATCTCAGGAAAGTGTGATGAAACAATAAGATATCATTTCCCCATATAGCCCCCCTGCAATAATAAAGCACAACCCGGTTACACAGCACAGGTTGTGAGAATTGGCCACAAATGGATTCTTTAATAGGTCAAGTGAGCATTTGGTGTTGGTTCTCTATTCCGGTGCCAAGTGATCTTTCTTTCCTCGATCTCCTCCTTCACTCCTCCATGCCCTTCCTTCCAGAGACTGATGATTTCTTCTGCCTATGGACATTTGTGACATCTTCAGCCCCTTAATCTGAACCTAACTACCCATTTTCCATTTCAATAATACAAAGCGAGCAGAGCTCATGTTCTTCTTTCTCATTCGAGCAATATGCATTTTTATAAAACAAAACCCACAATGCATTGCATTTCTACTGTAAACACAAGGAACCGGTGCCGGGTTGTTTTACTGTATGGTAAGTAAACAACTTTTCCTGACCTCGGCGGCCCAAGCTAGCTCAATCTTGTCAGCTCTCAGAAGCTAAGTAGGACTTCATGGGAGACCACTGATGAAGTCCAGGGTTTGCTATGCAGAGGCGGGCTGTGGCAAACCACACTGCTTCTGTTTGCCTCATGCCTTGAAAACCTTATGTTGTCTCCATCAGTCAACTCCAACTGGATGGCGTTTTCCACCTCCAAGGAAGAAGTGTGGGTCAAAATCATCCTCTGGGGTTTCAAGCCCAGCGCCTAGTTCACATGGTGATGTATAAGCACCAAGATGGCAGTTGAGTTTGTGCGCTCATGTTTATTCCCACTCTAAACACATTGGTTTCAGCAGGGCTTTTTTTGTAGCAGGAACTCCTTTGCATATTAGGTCACACCTCCCCGATGTAGCCAATCCTCCAATAGCTTACAGGGCTCTTACTACAGGGCCTACTATAAGCTCCAGGATTGGCTACATCAGGGGGTGTGTGGCCTAATAGGCAAAGAAGTTCCTGCTATGAAAAAAGCCCTGGATTTCAGCATGCATAATGTCCTCTGTAGAGAACCAGAATCTCTGTGCTATTTGGGTCTGTCAGGTATGGTGTGGGGTATTTTGAACCAGAGGGAATCCAGATGGAGTGTTGAGTTTACCTCAGGGAGGACTGAATTTAACTTCTACCTCTGCCCCAGACCTGCATGTATTTAGCAAGCTGCTCTATCTCAGTTTCAGTTCCCATCTCTGACGTAGGGAGGGACTGTACTATGGACAGACATAAACCACAGATGCCTCTGAATTCCACAAACACCAGAAATCTGGCAACAGGATTTCAGTGTTGCGTGTTGCAGAAATACTCCAATGAAGGCTTCCTTGAAAGTAGCAAGATTGTGCCCTGTGTCCAGAGTCTTTACTCTTATAGGCGGTGCTGCACATGTGCAGAGGCCTCGTAAGATGACATCATCATCCTACGCCGGCTGAGCTGTCCTCAACCCATGCTTGTGGTTAGGAAGATGCCCTTCCAGTTCCCTGCGTTTAAGAACCTCCTGCACCATTTTCCCCCTCTTAGAACCTCAGTTTCCTTCCTTCTTGTAAGGTTATTACTGTTGCACCAATTTACTATTATAGCAGAAGAAACATCTATACCGGGCACTGGGCAGAAGACAAAAGAATATTTAATTTTCCTGAGTCTACCATGAGTCTCCAGGTAAAATATTAAATATCACAGTGATCATGATAACGTAATATCACTCTTAGCCTATATTTCAAAACAGCTCTTGGAATATTTAAGGATTCATTCATTTACACCCAACCTTTCTCTCCCTTTGGGATCCACAGTGGCTTACTTTATTCTCTCCTCCATTTTATCTTCACAACAACCTTGTGAGATAGGTTAGGCCAAGAATGTGTGCCTGGCCCACAGTCACCCAGCAAGCTTCCATGGCACAAGTCAGGGCCAGATTAACAATTAAGCCAAGTAGGCACTGGCCTATGGGCCCCCATGCGTTTAGGGGTCGCGGGCCAGCTCCCCCCTCCCCATTTCCCCCCTGCTTGCAGCCCTCCCAGCCTGCACACGCAGCCACCAACTGAGCCCCTCTTTGCACTATTTGCCTGGTGAGGCTGCTGCCAGCATTGTCACCAAGTTTGCCTCTCTCTGCCTCTCCCCTGCAGCTTTTTCAAAGGGGCTTTCGAGCAGGTGGCTGCAGCAGGGGCTGCAGGCAGTGGGGCGGCTGCTCCAACGCTGAGATAATTTGCAAGGGGGCCCGTGAGATTTTGACTACTAGGGGCCTCCACAGGGTTTAATCTGGCCCAGGCACAAGTGGTGATTCGAACCCTGCTTTCCCAAATACTAGACACTCTTAACCGCTACCCTACACTGATAAATTGTTAGAGGCCTAAGCATGCTCCTGCTATAACCCAAGTAATCGTGTAACCATTTTAAAAATGCAGTGAAAACTATTAGGGTTCTCGCCAGCCCCAGCAGCGGTGTTTGCCATTTCTTAAAGCTTTGTTTTTTGAATGTTCTGCTGTTTAAATTATTCTTCCTTCCCTTCTCCCATTGCTGACACCTACCAGATTAAAACAAAAATAGTCTCCCAACATTATGATTCCCTCCTCATCACTTCGGTGGGAACATACTACCTTGTTGCTGACTCAGTGGCAAGATTTAGTAGGAATACCGCACCAAGGGGGAAATCCTAGGGTGTGTTTTTTATCATCCAGGATGTCCCTGTGACAGTCCTGTGAGGTAGGTGGGCTGAGAGAAAATGACCTCGTCTGAGGCCACCTACTGAGTTTCGTGGCTCAGCAGGGACTTTTAACCTGGGCCTCCCACAGGCTAACCCAAAATCTGACCTTCCTAACTCAGCTGTTCCCCCCACCCCAGAGTTAATTCTAGGAAAGCGACGTCTCGGACTTTTCCAAGTCACAGAAGGCCCCTTAAGCTGGGGGAACCTGTCAAAGGTATGTTTATGAGCCTGTAATGAAAGTCATTGAGGATGAGGCTATGTTCTTTTCCATCAACACGAGAGAGGAAACACAGCCCCAGGAGAGCAGTCAAAAGATGACCTTGGAGCGTTCCTGTGAATTCAGATCTGTTTCAAGGAAGTGCAGAACCCTGAACCCCAATGAGATGTCAGCTAATGTGAATCTGTCTTTCACCGTTCTGATTTTGGGTTATATCCTAGAATCTGTTTGGGTTCTCTGGACTACCTTAAGATTCTGGGTGTGCAGAATTGGCCTGTAAAGAGCAGGCTTTCTCATGACATGATATTTGTGGTATTTCCTGCTTCCACTTTGGCTAGACATACTGCGTGAGCAGCTTTTTTTCTTTTCTTTCGTTCTTTTTCTTTGCAGAGACCTTTTGTTTCTTTCCCTCCCTTCCTTTTAAAGTGCAGTTTACATTTACAAGGAGATAAGCCGTCCGCCTCAACTTGGCTCTTAAAAATCTCACGGCCTTTAGAATGTTTTTTAAAAAAAAATTAAATATACAGTCAGGAGGTTGATTGCCCAAAGGAAGTGTTAAAAGATTTGAATTAAAATCTCATATGTTAAATATAATTTGTGAATAACGCTGCCAAAGGAGCAGATGAACCATCCGCATTTCAACCCTTCACAAATCCATTAAAATCTAAATGAGTTTGTAAATTTTTAGAACCTCACATGGAAGCAGTGTTCCATCTAAGCTGAGTTAGCACGAGCTAGCTCACAGTTTCTTAGCCTCTGGCTCACATTTTTTTGTCTTAGCTCAGGAAAAATGGCCCCAGAGCAAGCAAATTTATGCAGTAGCTCACGGCTTTAATGCCAGTAGCTCACCAAGTAGACTTTCTGCTCACAAGACTCCACAGCTTAGAGGGAATATTGCATGGAAGCCCCCCTCAAACAAATTGAAGAACATGTGAGGTGATTTAAAATTTAGTAGAGTGGTAAAGCTGCAGTTCTGCAGTCGGAGCCCTCTGCTCATGACCTGAGTTCGATCCCTGCAGAAGCCGGACTCAGCCTTCCATCCTTCTGAGGTCAGTAAAATGAGTACCCAGCTTGCTGGGGGGAAAGTGTAGATGGCTGGGAAAGGCAATGGCAAACCACCCCGTAAAAAGCCTGCTGTGAAAACGTTGTGAAAGCAGCGTCACCTCAGAGTCAAAAATGACTGGTGCTTGCACAGGGGACTACCTTTACCTTTAGACAGCAGCAGCAGAAGAAGAAGAAATTGGATTTATATCCTGCCTTCCACTCTGATGAATCTCAGAGCGGCTCACAATCTCCTTTATCTTCCTCCCCCGCAACAGACACCCTGTGAAGTGGGTGGGGCTGAGACAGCTCTCCCAGAAGCTGCCCTTTCAAGGACAACTCTGCAAGAGCTAGGGCTAACCCAAAGCCATTCCAGCAGCTGCAAGTGGAAGAGTGAGGAATCAAACCTGGTGAAAACCATTAGACACAGTTTAAGCACATAGATAGTAAAGTATGGACCTCTGGGTAATCGCTAGCAGTACAATCCTGTGCAGTTACTGTAGCCTAAGGCCACTGTAACAAATTAGCTTGGATTGGAGTCTGTCCACATTGGATCGCAGTGCAAGAATCCTAAAAGTCTGTCCCTGCAGGTTTACTCAGAAGTAAGCCCTCCTGAGCCCAGCGGCATTTATTCCCTGACAAGCAAGCCTAGGATTGCAGCTGTTAGACTCGAAAAAATGGGATTCCTGATGATTTGTCCCTGGGGTTTTCTCTTCTTTACTGTTTTTGGGTTTTTGATCTCCTCTTAAGACCATCTGGTGGGGAAATGGCTATTTCTATCCTTGCACTAATCAGCGGGCGATCTGGGAATGAGCATTAGTCACACCCAGGACTTAGGCTTCAAAGGGTGGAGCGAGGGGGGGGGAGGGAAGGACAATTCAAGCTTTGAGTTTCAAGGGGAGGGTAGATGGTGATTTTTACTGTGGCCAGATCTTGCTTTCCCAGGAAGGAGACCCCAAAGCCTCTGCATTTGCTTGCAAATGTGCACCATATTATTGCAATGTAGCTAAAGCCTGGTTGATTGAAAGAACAGCACAGGGCAGCTTCTTGATGATCAGGGGTAGAATTCTAGCAGGAGCTTCTTTGCATATTAGGCCACATACCCCTGATGTAGCCAGTCCTCTAAGAGCTCACAGGGTTTTATTTAGCGGGCCTACTGTAAGCTTCAGGAGGATTGGCTACATCAGAGGTGTGTGGCCTAATATGCAAAGGAGCTCCTGCTAGAATTCCACCTCTGCTGATGCTTATGAAAGACAAGCTCTGTATTCTACTCAGTGCTGTGGGAGGCCACAGTAGGGTTCTGGACCGTACTACTTAACTGCAGAGGGGAGTTCATGTATTTTAATGTTCCCCTTTGTAAAAAAAAAACAAAACGGTTTCTTGTCTGTATATAGCTAGGTTGTCTAGGCCACAACCTTTCCCCATGATGTGCTAGTTTATCATATGCTGATGGTGTTCAAAAAGTTGGGCACCTCAAGTGGTACAGTCCGGAATGTTGCCATTTGAACTGGTAATTCTTTCTTTTTTCTTTTTAAAGAAGAGGAGTTAGAAAGGTTAGGTGTGAATCCCATCAGAAATGAACATGGCCCAAATACACTCAGGCAATACTGCCGTGGGGGACATAATAACATCAGTTACAGCCAACCAACGCTCCCTCTAAACTGTGGAGTCTTGTGAGCAAAAATTCTACGTCCTGAGCTACTGGCATTAAAGCTGTGAGTGAGCAATTTGGCTACTGCATAAATTAGTTTGTTCTGGGGCCATCCTTCTTGAGCTAAGACAAAAATGTGGTCCATCAGTGGCTATTAGCCACAGCTTATTGTTGGAACTCTCTGTCTGGGGCAGTGATGCTCTGTATTCTTGGTGCTTGGGCAGGGGGCCCAGTGGGAGGGCTTCTAGTGTCCTGGCCCCACTGATGGACCTCCTGATGGCACTTGGGGTTTTTTTGGCCACTGTGTGACATAGAGTGTTGGACTGGATGGGCCATTGGGGCCTGATCCAACACGGCTTGTCTTATGTGTGAGCTGGAGGCTAAAAAACTGTGAGCTAGCTCACACTAACTCAGCTTAGTGAGAACACTGCTTACGCTGCCCTGGGCTCATCTACATGGACATCATTCAATTTAATATATGCCATCATGTGCAGACAATGCCCTCCACTATCTACTCTGCACAAATGTGTCAGTCTGTGCAGAAGAGACTGAATGAACTCAGATTGGACATAAGGAATTGCAGCATCCAGAAACCAGTTGTGAAACATTTTAATCTCTGTTAGACATACTATGACAGACTTGAAAATACTGTTCTCCCAAATCAAAAAAACAAACAGAATACAAAACAAAGCACTTCAATGGGAATACAAAATGTGAAAGAACTAATCAAGCAGATCAGCATAAGGGGTGTGCATTCGGCTATATCCGAGCTGAAAAAATATCTGAGTATTCTTTCAGCCAGATGAGAGATTTGGCCATTTTTCAGCTGTCCAAAATGACTGCTCCCTGAAAATCCCCAACATTTTCAGAACTGCCAGATAGCCAAAATTAAAGGGCTTGGAGATGTTGTTTAAAGGGATTATGGTCCCTTTAAATTCCTTCCAGATGAACTCACACCTTGGAGTCATGCTGCTAGCACAGTTTGGAGAAGGCATTTAAAGGGGCCATGATCTCTTTAACACTTTCCCCCTCCATTGGTTTCAATGGAGGATGGGGGAGGCGCCTTATTTGGAGGCCCATAGAATTGGACCCCTTGGCCCAATCTTTTTGAAATGAGGGGTGGGGTTAACTGCAAATTTGGTGACTTTGCCTCAAAAAACAGCCCCCCCAAACCCCAGACACCCCAGGATCACTTTTCCATTACACCCTATGCGGACCATTGATTATAATGGTCCCTATGGGGCATAACAAAGCAAAAAGGGGAAAAAAAGAATGCCAAATATTTACTGAATCCGAATACCATACTGGTATTGGGATTTGGGGATAACAGGAAATATCAATTTGGGGGGGGGGGCGGGCGGGTTCAATGTCATTTTTTCACACCCCTTATCAACATTACATATCAATATAGTTTAAACAGAGACTTTGATTTTCTTATGATTACAATCGCTACAGGGGGCTACTTTTTAGACATTTTGATTGGCTGTTCTTAACATGTTTTAGCAGACTACAGCCTTGAAACTTAAGGGAACTCAACACAAGACACTGCCACATCAACCAATCAAGGGTGATTAACATGTGGAATTCACTGCCACAGGAGGTGGTGGCGGCCACAAGTATAGCCACCTTCAAGAGGGGTTTAGATAAAAATATGGAGCACAGGTCCATCAGTGGCTATTAGCCACAGTGTATGTGTGTATATAACATTTTTTGCCACTGTGTGACACAGAGTGTTGGACTTGATGGGCCGTTGGCCTGATCCAACATGGCTTCTCTTATGTTCTTATGTTCTTAACCTTGAACCTTTGACTCCTTTCCCCTGGGTGGTTGTTACATTGACCCTTTTCTTCTTCATCATCATTGTACTTAACTGTTTGGGCCTCGGACTTCTCTTCTCATTAAATGGAACTCCTAGTTCTGTTGATTTATGATGGGATTCACACCTATCCTCTTGGCAGCTCCTCCCTTTTTCCATTACAAAGAGAATTTGCACTTAAAAGTCATGGCAGAATTCACACCACAGCATCTTTGCCTTAGCTCTGTTCCCTTCCTGCCTCCCCTTTCTGCATAACTCCATTTGGCATCTAAGAGCATACAGCCACTCAATTTCAGGCAGCAAATTGCTGCTGTAGTTTATGTTTATCCCAGAGATTTTTTTGTTTTCTCCTCTGGGTGGGATCGGAAAGCAAAACAAATGAATCAAGAGGCTGCCTCTGAGTCAAAATATCTCAAGGTCAACCTTTACAGGGAAAGAGAGAAATTCTCTGCATATTTTGCTTTGAGAGTACAGTCCAGACAGAGCAGTATTTTTAAGTTACAGGGTTGCAAAAAACATGCCCAGCTAGCACTGGGGTAAGGAGAAATACTGTCACAAGTATGTCCCTGGGCAATCATTTCTTGTAATGCAGGTAACCAGTCTTCAGCACAGGTAGAACGTCTTGACAGGAGATGAAGGACCAATGGGCTTGCTTAGGGAATAGAGTCTAGATGAGATTCTTGCCTGCATCTCCAGTTCAATTGGCTAGTGGCAGCCCCATCCTACATACCCACCAGAGAGCCAGTTTGGTGTAGTGCAGGGGTGGTCAACGGTAGCTCTCCAGATGTTTTTTGCCTACAACTCCCATCAGGCCCAGCCATTGGCCATGCTGGCCGGGGCTGATGGGAGTTGTAGGCAAAAAACATCTGGAGAGCTACCGTTGACCACCCCTACATCTGTTGATCACCCCTGGTGTAGTGGTTAAGTGTGCGAACTCTCATCTGGGAGAACCAGGTTTGATTCCCCACTCCTCCACTTGCAGCTGCGGGAATGGGTCAGCCATAACTATCACAGAACTTGTCCTTGAAAGGGCAGCTTCTGGGCGAGCTCTCTCAGCCCCACCCACCTAACAGGGCATCTGTTGTGGGGGAGGAAGATAAAGGAGATTCTGAGCCACTCAGAGACTCTGAGATTCAGAGTGGAGGGCAGAATATAAATCCAATGTCATCGTTGTCTTCTTCTTCATCATCTTCTCCTTCTCTTCAAAGGGTAGGGTAGCTCCATATGTACCATACTTACAGTTGCCAATCTCCAGGTGGCATCTGGAGATCTTCTGCTATTGCAGTTGATATTCAGATGACCAATGGGAGTCTCCCTGGAGGAAATGGAGGGTGGGCTTTATGGCATTGTACTCTGCTGAGGTGCCTCCCCTCCCCAGATCCTGCCCTCTCCAGGTTCTAGCCCCCCAAATCTCCAGGGATTTTCCACACTGCATGCTCTTGACTTGTGGCACTCTTGCCTGCCCCCACCGCCCATTGGCTATCACTGCAATAAGAGGACAGGTCTTATGATTTTAACCTAGTGCGGTCAGCCCTGTAGCTAGGGGCTGCAGCGGGAGGGGGCCATAGGGACCCCTTTAAATCACGCAGGAGGCTGGTGACTGCTCCTGCCACCCCTCCTGCGTAATTTAGACCCCCATAGAGCAGCTGATTTCTGGGCCCTGTAAGTGTCATGGGAAGGACAGCAGCTGCTCCTGGATGCCCCTCCCATGTGATTTAAATCACGCAGGAGGGAGGCAGCAGCCCAGGGGTGAGAGCCTGATTAGCTGCCGGCCTGAGTGCAGTGGCCTTTCGCCTTTTCAGACCGCTTTACCTACTATGCTGGAGGCATGCAGCGTTGGAATCATGTGACGGGAAAGGGGGAAGCCAGAGTGATGATGTTAACCAGTTTCAAGACTAGGACCATGGACAGAGCCCTTCAAAAAGCCAGGGTCAGGAAACCCAAGCCGAACATCGGAAGGTGCACTTTAGTGAGGAACAACTCAAGGGTCGGAGCCGAGTGGGATTCCTCTCCACTCCCGAATGACCTTGCCTCGCTGTCCTGTTGCTTGTTGCAGTCGGTGTGTGTGTGGGGGGGGGGGGGAGAGACCAGAGGTGTGATGTCTTTGTTGTGTACACCAGCACTCCCTATAAGCTGTGGAGTCTTGTGAGCAAAAATTCCACTTCATGAAGTACTGGCAGTAAAGCTGTGAGCGACTGCATAAATGAGTTTGCTCTGGGGCCGTTTTCCTTGACAAAAATGTGTGAGCTGGAGGCTAAAAAAACTGTGGGTTAGCTCACACTGACTCAGCTCAGAGGAAAACTGGTGTACAAGTGCAGCAGGCTTTCCAGAAGGCCACAAAAAAGTGGCGGCAGATGAAGCATCATAATTTATCTGAGGGCCCCTTGAGGATCAATTCCTGGGTCTAGTGAACCTGGAGGTTTCCCTCATTTTATGCCTGATAGTTCCAGAGTTTTGCTGTGTGCCGCATTGCACTCCTTAATTCCGGCATAACTAGGAACATTTCTAACAGTTTTCTGGATCTTTTGATTCCTTCCGTTCATTCACACCGTTTCTCTCTTCTCTTTTAGCAATATGTGTGGGCTGATTGATAAAACACTGCATTAAAGCAATCTTGACGGGCAGGGCTTTTTTTGTAGCAGGAACTCCTTTGCATATTAGGCCACACACCCCTGATTGTAGCCAATCCTCCAAGAGCTTACGGTAGGCCCTGCAATAAGAGCCCTGTGAGATCCTGGAGGATTGGCTGCATTAGGGGTGTGTGGCCTAATATGCAAAGAGGTTCCTGCTACAAAAAAATCCCCGTTGATGGGACTGTAGAAGCAAAGCTGTTTTATGCGGAGCCAGGCTGTTGGCCCTTGTAGCTTGTCTTTGTCTTCTCCATCCGGCAGCAGGCCTCCAAGCTCTTTCCCAGCCCTGCTGCCTGAGATGTTTCAAGACATCTTTCCAGTACATACGATTGCATCAGGATTCTTTCCGTGAGCTGTTTTAGTGACCTATGCACGCCTTCCTGTGTGTTAGTTAAACAGTACACAAAAAAGAATCTGGGTGTGAGTGTTTGTTGCCACCTAACCGAGATTACAGCAAACTTCCACATAGGCCTAGTGATCGTTATGGGGCTGTCATAATGCCTGAGGCTTGGCTTGCTCCAGCTTGCCAGCTGAAAGGAACAAAAATCTGTGGCCATTGGCGCATGCAGTAGATTTGGCATAAAATTTGCTATTAAAAAAACAAACAAACGGAGATAACAGAGCCTTCTTAGTCTACTGGATCCACGTCAGAACAAGAGTAGTTAGCTCAGAGCTGGGAAGAAAAAAAAACTGGGGAGAGATTTGGATGAGAAGAAATTTGGAAAGTTCCCATGCTGGGCGTATGTAAGACCCACCCAATCTCGATGTGTTTGCATTTGCAAATCTCAATGCATGAAAAGATACACAAAAACAGAGAGGGGCCGCTACTACTCCTGCAGCCTGTAAACCATTCTGAAGACGAATCGCTCCTTATCTGCCTTCCAAAAGCAAGAGGAGGGTACCCCTCCTTGCTCTCTTAGAGGCTGGGCGGTAACTCGATTGTTTCCCTGGCAGATAAAAGACAGCAAAGTGAGCAAAGACAAGGCGCCAAAAGATGAGGTCAAGCCCAGCTGGGATCGCAAGAAGGGAATCCCGGAGCCGAAGCCGCAGAATGGGGAACGTTTCCCAGAACTCCCTGCTCACAAACTTAAGCATACGGAGAATGCTTTTAGGTAAGTTTTAGACTTGTGTTGTGCCGTTTACGTTTGGACCTAATGTTGCCTCTTATGGCTCTCCTGCTGCAACAGGATAGGCTGTGTCAGGCTGGTGTTCCTTACAAGGCTGGAGGCCTCTTGAGCATTCAGTCCGCAGTGTGAATGTAGAGCTTAGACTGGCCAGAATGCCCATTCCCATTGCTAGAATGCCCATTTCTCCGTTACATCAATAGGAGCTGTGTATTTGGAGAAAGAGCTCATGGGATGCAGCATTTCCTCTTGTAGAGAGTTTAGTCTTGCATTGCTGGTGCTGCTGTGGACAGAACAGTTAGCTCCAGTCAGCGAAAGCTGTGTGAAACAGGGCTTTTATTTGTAGCTGGAACTCCTTTGGTTATTAGGCCATGCACCCCTGATGTAGCCAATCCTCCTGGAGCTTACAGGAGGCCTTGGAATACGAGCCCGGTAAGATCTTGGAGAATTGGCTACATCAGGGGTGTGTGGCCTAATATGCAAAGGAGTTCCTGCTACAAAAAAACCCTTGTCCTAAGCAATTTTCCCTCTAAACTGCAGAGTCTTCTGAGCAAAAATTCTACTCTGTGAGTTACTGGTATTAAAAGTTATGAGCTACTGGCATTAAAGTTGTGAGCTGCTGCATAAATTATTGTGTTGTGGGGCCATTTTTCCTGTAAGCTTCAGGAGGATTGGCTACATTAGAGTTGTGTGACTTAATATGCAAAGGAGCTCCTGCTAGAATTCCACCTCTTCTGATGCTTATGAAAGACAAGCTCTGTATTCTACTCAGTGCTGTGGGAGACCACAATAGGGTTCTGGACTGTACTACTTAACTGCAGGGGGGAGTTCATGTATTTTAATGTTCCCCTTTGTAAAAAAACACGGTTTCTTGTCTGTATATAGCTAGGTTGTCTAGGCCACAACCTTTCCCCATGATGTGCTAGTTTATCATATGCTGATGGTGTTCAAAAAGTTGGCACCTCAAGTGGTACAGTCCGGAATGTTGCCATTTCTGTCTGCTGCTGAGGGATTGTCCATCTTCAGGGCTTTTTTTGTAGCAGGAACTCTTTTGCATATTAGGCCACACATCCCTGATGTAGCCAATCCTCCCGGAGCTTACAGCAGGCCCTGTAAGAAAAGCCCTGTAAAGTCTTGGAGGATTGGCTACATCACAGGGGTGTGCCCTAATATGCAAATGAGTTCCTGCTACAAAAAAGCCTTGCCCATCTTTGTTCTTATTGAAACTGCAGGCTGCTGTTGGGTAGGAAGGAGAATCAGAAAGTCTTGGGAGATTGCCAAGTGTTTTGTATGATGGAGGCCACTGTTTCTCTGTGAGTTGTTCCTGCAGATGCAAAGATGACAGTTTGAGTGCCCTTCTGAAGCACCGCTTACGCCACTGAAATACAGAAAAGCCAAAAGCAGTTATTTCATTTGGAAAAGAGATGCTTTGTTATCAAGAAACTGGTGGATGGGTGCCATGTCACCCATGAACAGCATTTTGGGCATCATGGATGTAGATCATCTCTCATGGTGTTGGTTTGAACTAGCAAAGGAAAAATAATCTTTCTCGCTGTGCACAAATGTCTTCCTTTCCCAGCCGCCCTGGCCTCAAAACCACCCCAAATGCTGAGGAAGCCAAGCCAGCACCCACTGTGGAGGCAGGCAAGCGAGTAGAGGAACTACGCCGTCGCCGCGGTGAGAATGAGAATGAAGAGTTCGAGAAGATGAAACAGAAGCAACAAGAGGCTGCCGTGGAACTGGAGGAGCTGAAGAAGAAGCGAGAAGAGCGTCGGAAGATTCTGGAAGAAGAAGAGCAGAGGAGGAAGAAAGATGAGGCAGGCAGAAAAGCTCGGGAGGAGGTAATGGTCTTCCGGAGTGGCCCTCGGCATCCAAATCATGGCAGCAAACATGATTTTGCTGGCCTGGGGGCATTGAGAATTGTATTTTAAAAGCTGCATGTGTGGTAGGGTATCCTTGCCTTCTGATTTCTCAAGTCATCAAAGCATGTTTCTTGGGGCTGGTTCCAAGCAAGCATTTTTCACAAGTTAAATTTGGTTTGAGTTGGCTTTGAGCATGGAATTGGGTGGGATGAGCCCAAATTCCTTCTCCGCCGCTTTCTTTCTAGCAGGGCTTTTTTTTTGTAGCGGGAACTCTTTTGCATTTTAGGCCACACCCCCTGATGTAGCCAATCCTCCTGGAGCTTACAGTAAGCCTTGTACTAAGAGCCCTGAAAGCTCTCAGAGGATTGGCTACACAAGAGAGGTGTGGCCTCATATGCAAAGAACTTGCTACAAAAAACGCTCTGCTTTCTACCAGGTTGTGTACATACGTATAAATCCTTTAGCAGCTACCTTGGCATCAAATTAGATGTGCAGCTGGAATCCATGTCCTTCTATTTAAATAAGTCAGGAAGTGAGGGGGGAGCTGTTTTTTGACAAAAAGCAAAGCACTTGGGTGAGGAGAGGCCCTACCTCATCCTACTTGCATCCAGCTGCTTCCTCTTCACCTGCTTTGCACTTGAAAAAGAACATGTGGATAAATACCCTCCAGTTGTCACTGGTTTAGCCCTGGAACATCTGTATGACTGATGTTGCTTTACTTGGTGTTTAACTGGGATCAGATTTCACAACTGATTCAGAGTCTGTGCTTGCTTGGAAAGTTCATCTGATCAAATTCCACTCCGTCGAATAGTTCTACTGGTTTTGAATTGGAGGCTTAATGCTGGCACTGTGCTTCCACACACACTGAATGACGCCCCTTCAATCTGCTTTCAATGCACTTTGCAACTAGATTTTACTGTCTGAAATGACAAGATCCACTTGCTGGCGATTGCTAAAGTGCATTAAAGGTGTGTTGAAAGTGCATCATCCAGGTTACGTTGAAAGCACCCTGATGTTAGAGAAAGTTCAGCAAGGATTCCAATTGCTTCTCAGAGCCCAGCAAGTTGCCAGAAGCAATCCTTGCACTTACATGCAACAGTATGGCTCTTTCTATCAGTTGCCGGGCAGCAAGGGAGAAGGATGTAGTAGTCAATTGGCTTGTGGGCTCCCCAGAGGCAGCTGCTCAGCCCCTGTGTGAATGGAATTCTGGACTAGATGGGCCCCTGGTTTGATCTCTCAGGGCTTTTTTGTAGCAGGAGCTCCTTTGCATATTAGGCCACACCCCAAGAGCTTACAGTAAGCCCTGTACTAAGAGCTCTGTAAGCTCCAGGAGATTGGCTACATCGGGGTGTGTGGCCTAATATGCAAAGGAGTTCCTGCTACAGAAAAAGCGCTGCGTTCTCTAATGTGGCAAGATTGAATTCCCATGCCCTGATACTGGTGAGGGGAGGGCGGGTAAAAAGTGGGGTAGAGAGGAGTCCTGGACCATCCCATTCCTTACCTTGGGCGTTCTCCCCTCCTTTGAAGCTTGTCGACTTGGAGAGATCTTTGGTTTGGTTCTCCATGGTCAGAGAGGTATCGGCCCATAAATGGAACAGATCTGCAGCAATCCATTCCACTTCTTACCCTGTCCAGAATTTTAACGTCTGGGTGGAATTATGAATCCCAAAGTCTTAAGTAGCTTGCTTTGTGTTATTACTTTTGGTAGGAAGAGAAGCGGCGGCTGAAGGAAGAAATTGAAAGGAGAAGGGCAGAAGCAGCGGAGAAACGGCAGAAGATGCCCGACGAAGGCTTGCCTGAAGACAAGAAGCCTTTTAAATGCTTCACCCCCAAGGGGTCCTCTCTCAAGGTAATCCTTGGCTGCAGCATCCCCCTAGAAAACTCGCATTCAGGAAGAAGGGCTCCTTTAGAGCAGGGGTGGCCAGGCTGCAGCTCGGAAGCCACATCTGGCTCTTCCACACATATTGTGTGGCTCTAGAGCATCCGAAAGCCAGTATTCCATATTTTGTACGTACCATTTGTAAGCATGCAGGTGCTGTGTTCACATGAGATTAAGCCACGTATGCGGGGTCCTTGCTTCCCCTCCATGCAGCTGACCTTGCACGCTGCCTGGTTACTTTCGGCTTCCTCAAAAACACAGGGTTATATATATATCTGCTGATTTTTTTTATTGCATAGTTCAGTGCTTGGTCTTGTACAAGGTGTGCTTTGTTTCCACTGAAGTCAGTCTCAGTGGAAATTTTGAGATCGATTTTCACGGAGTGTGCATCCTGCAATGCGATGCTGACTATGTAACCTTTGCAGACAATAGCTTTTGTTTGGTTATCCATGTATGAGGGATGTAGCTATCGAAAAGAGCAAGAGTGCATAGCACCTTAAAGACTAACAAAGTTGTTTAAAAAATTTTTTGGGGGGGAAAGAAATACGGTTACCTTTTAATCTTTGGTTTGAAAATCATAGCGCAAATGTGCTGCAGCTGAGATAAAAGGAACTGTGTGGTGATTCAGGGTTTGTTTTTTCTAGAATTGAAATAATGATAAGGTTTGTGAGCCAAAAAATGGAGAAATATGTAAGATTTTATTTATAATTTGTGTATTTTTCCCGTCACCTTATTCCTTTCCCTCTTCCCTTATTTTATGTTATCTTATAACTTTAACAAACTGCTAAAACGAAAGAAAAGAAAAGAAAAAAAGTCGGACAACATTGGTGGCAGGGGAGGTGCTTTCCTGAGTCATTGCTCACTTCTTCAGTGATGTGTATGAGACCTTCTCTTATTGGTCTTAACCACCTTGCTTTTCGTCTTGTTTTACAGATCTATTTTGTCATTCTGTTTACCGTATGTGCCTCAGTCTTTTGGGGAGTCAGCATGTCGTTTGCTTGGTGTGTGCTGTGAGATCTTTCTGAGTCCTGCTCATAGATAGATGTGTGTGCATGTATATATATGTGTGTGTGTGTATGTGTGTATACACACACACACACACACATATATTGGCCACTGTGTGACACAGTGTTGGACTGGATGGGCCATTGGCCTGATCCAACATGGCTTCTCTTACGTTCTTAGATTTGTGCTCCATTTCACCTGTGTTTTAGAACTTGGTTTTCTTGTGATTTTTGTGGGCTGTGTGTGTGTGTGGGGGGGGGGGGAAGCCGTCAGAGAGCTTTTTAAAAAGAACATGAACAGATAAATAAATCCTTAAGGGTTTTATACAAACAAATATGATGGCAAAGGGTTGGGTACCAGAGTGGCGATTGGCATCACCCTGGGTGTGTAAGAAGGGGCCGCAAGAACGAAGCACTGATGCAGCCCTTCCTGACCTCCCTCTCATGATCTGCCTAATTCACAGAATCAGCATTGGTGTCAGATGGACATCTAAAAAGGTAAAGGTGGTCCCCTGCGCAAGCACCCATGGGGTGACATCATATCACAATGTTTTCTTAGCAGACTTTTTAACGGGGTGGTTTGCCATTGTCTTCCCCTGTCATTTACCCCCAGCAAGCTGGGTACTCATCTTACCCATCTTGGAAGGATAGAAGGCTGAGTCAACCTTGATCCGGCTACCTGAACCCTGTGCTTAAAAGTAGGAGAGCCAACCACCTCTGAAAGAAGCCTGCTCCACTGACGTACCGCTCTGTCAGGAAGTTCTTCCAGATGTTTAGCTGAAAACTCTTTTGATTTAATTTCAGTCCATTGGTTGGGCAATAGAAAATGACCCCACTCCATCCTCTATATAACAGCCCTTCAGATACTTGAAGATGGCTATTGTATCACCTCTCGGTTGTCTCCTCTCCAGGCTGAAAAAAAAAACAGTTATAAGACTTCCTTAACTCCTGTGAGATTCATTCCTCTCACGAGAGCGTGGTCACCTCTCAGGCGAATCTGGAGAGCCCTGTGGGGAATGTGAGGCTGCTTATGCTGCTTTTAAAGAGCCTGGAGGAGTGAAGAGGGAGGGGAGATTGGTATCGGGGCCCAGGGCTCAGGGGAGACCTCAGATGGATTAAATGGACAGAGCCAGTAGGAGATGCTGCAGCTATTCTGTGCATTTATACATTCCTCCTGCAGCTGTTTAACTCCTGTATGGGAACAGACCAACCCAGATATAGTTACCCCAGGTGACCGCAGGGCTTTTTTTTGTAGCAGGAACTCCTTTGCATATTAGGCCACACCCCCTGATGTAGCCAATCCTCCAAGAGCTTACAGGGCTGTTAGCACAGGGCCTGCTGTAAGCTCCAGGAGGATTGGCTACATCAGGGGTGTGTGGCCTAATATGCAAAGGAGTTCTGCCTACAAAAAAAGCCCTGCAGGTGAGATTCTTGTGCTGTCTTGAGCAAGGCTCAAGAGCCTAAAAGGGAATGTAAGTCAAGTGGCAGAGAGCACCATAGGTTTGCAGTATGGAATCACGTACATAACAAACCAAACACACTGCATATTATTAAGTTTGATCATGTTCTGGAAAACAGTTCCCCCCATTTTACAGATGGGGAAACAGAGAAGCCAAGAGCGTCTAGTATGAAAGATACTCCGCAAATCCAGGAAAAAAGCATGGGTATAGATCGGCAGACAGGGAGAAATGTAGGCAATGAGAGAAGGGCAAAATGCCCACTTCTTTGTGCTTCTTCAAGGGTGAAGAGTTTCCTGAGGTGATAAACAGTGTGTAGGAAAGAAAAGTATGGAAGTTGTGTGGATTGTCGCGTGTAACAATCAACATCCATCTGCTCCAGTGTGATTGTTGCATGTGGCAATTGGCATGCAGTCCGAATGCTTTTTAAGGAAGTTGCAATCTTTAGGAATGTCCCATTGTCTTTGTGTCAGTTGACCCAAGAGAAGGCAAGAAGGGATTTCTAAACTGGGGCGTATATTAAGATGTACTTTCTCCACCTTCCATCTGTATCATGCTGTTTCATGCTGCCATCTTGTGGCAGTAGAAAGCATGTGCCGCTCAAGAGAACAGCACGTGCCCTATAAATGCCACCTTGGAACAACTGAATTGCAAGTCCCATCTCCAACACAGCAGGCTCTGGGCCATGAGAGTTTCTGCCACCACAAATGCTGCAAAACTTTTATTTTATACAATGGTGGAAATTCACAAGAGTAGCTGAGCAGGGGAATTGGCTGCCCAGGGAGGCGGTGAGCTCCCTCTCACTGGCAGTCTTCAAGCAGCGGCCGGCTGAACACTTGTCAGGGATGCTTTAGGCCGATCCTGCATTGAGCAGGGGGCTGGCCTGGATGGCCCCTTCTAACCCTGTGATTCTAAAACTCATGGCTGTTTTTGCTGCCATGGGTGAGCACAGCTGCCCTTTGGGAATACCCTGCAGTCTTCGTCTTCTTCATAGAATCATAGAGTTGGAAGGGACCTCCAGGGTCATCTAGTCCAACCCCCTGCACAATGCAGGAAACCCACATACGCCTCCCCCTAAATTCACAGGATCTTCATCGCTGTCAGATGGCCATCTAGCCTCTGTTTTAAAACCTCCAAGGAAAGAGAGCCCACCATCTCCCGAGGAAGCCTGTTCCACTGAGGAATCGCCAACGCTGATGAATTTTTGCTTTAAAAGTTATTTATTTATTTTGGTAAATTTATATTCTGCCCTTTCCCAGGCGGGCTCAGGGCCGATTACATCCAAGTAAAACCAGTAAAACAAGTCAAATGCAATAAAACCAATAAAATGCAATTAAAACAACAACACAGCACAGTACTATATAACAAAGGTGGGCGGGCTCATAGTGCAGGTTGGAGTACAGTCAGTGGCCCAGATATAATAATTCAGATGACGGATCACTGTGGGGGAGGATAGCTGATGGTATGGGCAATAAGGAAAAGGATGCCCATTTGCCTCAACCAAAAGCCTGGCGGAAATCCCCTATCGCAGAACTGCAACATCCCAAGACAGTGCTGCCTCTAAGTGGCTTTCTTGCAGTGAAGAGAGTATGACCAGCTTAGTCTTCACGTTGGAGTCCAGGTGTTGTGTGTTGCGTTCCATTTCTCTTTCTTGCATCTCTACAAATGCTTCCGCCTTCTGATCTTTTCAACGGACTCTCTTGCCTTGGTAACCGCAACGCGTCGTTGGGTGATTTTTCCTCACTTCTCCTCTCTTCTTATTTTCTTAGATAGAAGAACGTGCGGAATTCTTGAACAAATCTGCCCAAAAGAGGTAAGGAGGCCTCACGCTACCCAAGGCAGCACTGCAAAGAAGCATTCTGGGTTGGGCGAGAAGGCTCTAACCTGTCTCCTAACACTCTGTTTCTGTGCAGTGGCATGAAACCTACTCATGCGGCAGCCGTTGTCTCCAAGATCGACAGCAGACTTGAGCAGTACACAAGTGCAATTGAGGTGAGTTTTCCAGAGCTTCAGAACTTCCCTGATTGACCATTTCAAGCAGTGCACACAGCTTAGAGCAGGAATGGCTGAACTGTGACTCGGGAGCGACATTTGGCTCTTTCACACATGTTGTGTGGCTCTTGAAGCCCCCACTGCCCTATCAGCTGGCTTGGAGAAGGCATTTCTCTTTAAATCACTTCACCAAGCAAAACGAGGCAGCCAGTGGCTTGGAGAATGCATTTAAAGTTGCTTTCTTTCCATCTCTCCTCCCTACTCCTCCTCAGAGAGCCAGTTTGGTGTAGTGGTTAAGTGCGCAGACTCTTATCTGGAAGAACCGGGTTTGATTCCCCACTTCTCCACTTGTACCTGCTGGAACGGCCTTGGGTCACCCATAGCTCTGGCAGAGGTTGTCCTTGAAAGGGCAGCTGCTGTGAGAGCCCTCCCAGCCCCACCCACCCCCCAGGGTGTCTGTTGTGGGGGGAGAAGAGATAGGAGATTGTAAGCCGCTCTTAGTCTCTGATTCAGGGAGAAGAGCAGAGTATAAATCTGCAATTCTTCTTCTATTTTCCTTCCTTCCTTGAGGCTCTCAAACTTCTGATGCTTATTCTGTGCCAAGAGTTATGGAGTTATTGGCACACAGGCTCTGACCTTACACCTACCTTGATCAATTCTGGACCATGTGGTGAGGCATACAATAAGACACTGGATGCAATATGTATGCCTGTGATTAGGACAAGGCTGTAGAATAAGAGGCCTCAAGAATATCTTTAAGCCTTTGTCACTTCATTAAATTTTCTTGTGGTCTAGCATTGCTCTGTTGTTTTATTGTATTCTCTATTATGAGCCAGTATATGTATTTACTTTTCTGACCTCTGAAGAAGACCAGTGTAGGTCGAAATGCGTCAGGTCAGGTTAAGTTAAGTGGGTTCCCATTGTGGTTTTATGACTGTACAAAGGATAGAGGCTAATGATAGGCCCCTAAATGGTTATAGCTTTCTATAATAAGTACATGTATGTTTGCTTATGATTTATTATACAGTTTGCTTTTAATGTTTGGCCCTTTAATTGCATATTAAGCTTTTAGGTTTCTTACGCCAGTTTTTGGGTTCTTTCTTTCCCCTCTCTGTTTTTTCTTACACACACACAAGAATGTAAGGGTGAAAAGACCTCTCTCCTCCCCTCCACCGCCATAACATTGTGCAGACTGTCATAATGATTTCCATGCACCTTCAGTGTGACCGACCAGGTGTTTCTTGCAGGGTACAAAGGCTGCCCGGCCCGTCAAGGCCGCCCCCTCTGACCTCCCGGTTCCTGCCGAGGGAGTTCGTAACATTAAGAGCATGTGGGAGAAAGGCAATGTGTTCTCCTCGCCCTCCGGCATGGGGACGCCCAATAAGGTACGTTGTCCTACGTTGATTCCTTTGAAATGTGGTGCGGGAAGAGAGTTTGAGGGATTCTGTGGACTGCCCAAAGGACAAATAAGTGGGTTCTAGATCAACGCAAGCCTGAACTCCTCCCTCAGGAAGCTAAAATGGCTTAACGGAGGCTCTTCTGCTTTGGTCACATCGTGAGAAGGCAGGAGTCACTGGAGAAGGCAATAGTGTTAGGAAAAGTTGAAGGTAGCAGGAAAAGAGGAAGACCCAGCATGGAATTGATTGACTGGAATCAAGGAAGCCACGGCCCTCCGTTTGCAAGACCTGAGCAAAAGTATTACTGATAGCATGTTTTGGAGGTCATCGATTCATTGGGTCATCTCAGGGGTAGAATTCTAGCAGGAGCTTTTTTGCATATTAGGCCACACCCCCTTGATGTAGCCAATCCTCCAAGAGTTTACAAGGCTCTTTTTTGTAATCTCTTGGAGGATTGGCTACATCAGGGGTGTGTGGCCTAATTTGCAAAGGAGCTCCTGCTAGAATTCTACCCTGGGTCATCTTAAGCTGGAAGCAGAGTGATAGCACCACACAAAGAGACTCCCTTCTGATTTGTCATGCTAGGCACTGCATGTTAGGCACTGCATTCCAAACAGTAGTGAGTAGAAATTCTGACAGAATAAGAAGTACTGCTTGGGAGGGAGGGGGTCAGAAGTGAGTGAACCCACAACTTGGACTTCACTCACATGCAGCATCCAGTTGCAAAAGCCACTGAAAGGGAACATTCCCTTTCAATGGCTTTTGCAAGTGGGGAGGCAGAGGGGAACAAAAGGGAGTGCTGAAACAAATGCTTCCCACCATTAACCCCATGAACCTCCAACAACCACCTGGAAGGTCGTGGATAGGGATGGGCATGAACCTCGGTTTGCAAACCCACGAACCAGCCGTATTCATGGAGAGGTTCATGCCCATCCCTACAGTGTGCACTCAATGGCATCTGCTCGCCTTCATCCCTTGTTATATCTAACTCTCCTGCCCACTGTTGGCTTTTCCCCTCACTCCCCTCTGGGCAGGACTTGGTCTCTTGCTGATTGGTTTTTAAATACCTCACTGTTTATTTTATATTATTATAAGGAAATTTTTTAGCATATGGTACTTTGTATGATTGGATGGAAACCTGGTTTATGTATATGTATATTTAAAAGGAACAGATGTACTGACTTTTTCTCTCACACACACATACGCATACTGTTGTCCTTTCCTGTCCCCCCTTCCACAACTTTGTTTTTAAGTTCTATGAAGCAAAGATTTGTTTCCCCACACACAGGGCTGACTCGCCTAGGCGGTTGCATCAAATTTTTTGAGGAGAAAGCTGGAGGAGGCTTCGCTCCCCCCTCACTTCTGGTTCTGGAAAGGAGGGGGGAGAAGCCTCCTCCCGCTTTCTCTTAAAAAAATGCAGCTCTTCCAGCTGCCTCAAAGCTGGTAGGCCCCAGCCTTGTCACAGTGAGCGGCGGGGGGGGGGGGGTGCGATGGAGCACGGCAGAAGGGAAGGGAGGGGGCTGGCGGTGGGTGGGGCACAGCGGGTGTTCTGGGCAGGGAGCCTGCCTGGGGTGCCATGTGCCCTAGGGCCAGCGCTGCCCACATACGTGTATGATAATCTGTAAAACATCGTGTCCAGTGCAACATCAAGTGGCTATCGATGGAACGCTGTATCTGGCGCAGTGGTGCTCTGTAGTCTTGATGCTTGGAGGGCTTCTGGAGTTCTGGCCCTGCTGGTGGACCTCCTGATGGCACCTGAGTTTTGGCCACTGTGTGATGCAGAGTGTTGGACTGGATGGGCCATTAGCCTGATCCAACATGGCTTCTCTTATGTTTTTAAGTGATGTCACCATATAAGTAAATGTTTGTTTTAAAAAAAAAGAAGTGAAAGAAAAGACACCCCCCCTCGCCATAACAGGAGTGTGTTTACATGAACTACTGGAACCTGGTGATTCTAATGTATTAGCAATTATTTGTATATTCGTATTCCTGAGACACCTCCCAACTATTCTACAGGAAACTGCTGGACTAAAGGTCGGAGTCTCCAGTCGTATCAATGAATGGTTAACTAAGACCCCAGAAAACAACAAATCCCCTGCTCCAAAACCTTCAGTAAGTGTTTATTTTTAGTATTTTGCAGGGCTTTTTTTTTTTTTTGCACCCCTGATGTAGCCAATCCTCCAAGAGCTTACAGTAGGCCTTGTACTAAGAGCCCTGGCTGCTCACAACAGCAGCAATCCACCTTCGTTCTCAGCAAGAAAGTCAGTCTACAAAAGTCAATGAAATGGAGCTTGAGGGGCTAAGGATGCCAGCCCTGGGTGCGAGGTGATTCATACACATGTCTTTCTGGTGATTTGGCTTTGAACTTGTCCCAGGCTTCCCCCTTCACTGCTGTGGATTGAGAATCCTGAGCTCTCAGCAGAAGTTTGGGACTCAGGCGTTACCCAAAGTATAACGGGTTGCATTGAGCAACGACGCCTGCCACAGAGCAACAAGATTTGGCTACTTAATTAGGATGATCCTGCATGGAGCAGGGGGTTGGATTAGATCAGGGGTGGCCAAACTGTGACTCAGGAGCCACATGTGGCTCTTTCACACATATTATGTGGCTCCTGAACCCCTCACTGCTCCATTGGCGGCTTGGAGAAAGCATTTGTCTCTTCAGATCAATTCGCCAAGCCAGCCAGTGGCTTTGAGAATGCATTTAAGTTACCAAAGATTTCAGGTTTTCACAGCTGGCATCATCATTAGGGTTTGTAGAATCTTTCGGGCTCAAGTGCCGTGTTCTACTGGAGAAAGTTTTTCTTCTAGACGTTTCGTTCTCAGCTGCGGAGAACATCCTCAGTGGCGTTGCAGCCGGAGCAGGCGCTCAGACCTTCTTGGCTGCTGTGCATTGAGTGAGGCCAGGGCTGCTGGAGAGCTGCTATTTCTAGGCTGGAGGGGATGTGATGAAAGGGCAATTGGTTTGTGGATGTGCCCATTGTTTGGTGGGGCTTCCTGGAAGGGTGGTGATAAGGAAACTGGCTGTGGAATGTGACCATTGTTCTGTGTTGATTGCTGGGAGGGTTGGAAGGGGTGTGAAGATAAGGAAGATGGTTGTTGACTGTGCTGGTTGTTCTCTGGAATGTGCTGGTTGTTCTGTGACCTTCCGCAATTTGTAGTCTGTAGGGTGTTTTGCAGAGCTGGATACCAAGAATGGTGGATGGAAATGCCTTCTTCCTTTCTGTTAAAGTTGTGCTGGTGTTTGTAAATTTCAATAGTTTCTCTGTTAAGTTACATTTGCTTTCTTTCCACCTCCCTTACCCATCTGTTTGCCTTCCTGCCTTCCTTTCAGCTCTCAAGCATCTGATGTTCATGTCTTAATGGCTCTCAAAACATCTGGCATTTATTCTATGTGGCTCTTATGTTAAGCGAGTTTGGCCGCCCCTGAACTAGATGGTCTGTATGGCCCCATCCAGTTCTATGATTTGCCACTTGGAAATATACCTCTGAATTAACTAATATCTGAGGAAGAGCATATAATCTTTCAGTGACCCTGTGGGACCAGACTGACTGACTGAAACCTTTATTAGGCACTTGTTCATAAGAATCTAGGTAATAACAAGTAGGAGACAATGCAATTATATTATAAAAGAAAATGCCATTCAGAACTATAAACATCTACATTTAGTATATAATCAAGGATAGACTAAAGAATAATCCTGTCAATACTTGTTGTTTCTTCCCTAACCCAATAAACCGAGACAGCCATCCTACTCAGTTTGATTATTGCCGATCAGTGAGAATAGACAAGGAAATATTAACATTAATTGGGACATGCATACAAGTAGAGTGAAGGTGTATTTGTTTAACGTTTAAACAGCACAGGTATTACTTTCCAACTTTGTGCAGGATTCTCAGCCTTGGTTAGTACCAGTACTGGGGGAAGGAGATCATGGGACCAATGTGGCCATGTATACACTGTTTAAAAAAAATCAAAATGCAAGGGATAATCCTGACTAGTAAATGCAGTAATATTTATGAATTCAATTATGAACCTCTTTTAAAAGAACTCGAATGTAAGTTAAAGAAATGGCGTACCTTGCAACTGTCATTTATGGGCAGAATTGCTTTGATTAAGATGTATATTCTACCCAAGGTGCTGTTTTTATTTCAAATGGTTAATTTTGCAATTAGAAAAATGTTTATTGTTAAAATAGAACAGATGTGCAGATCCTTCATTTGGTTAGATAAGAAACCGAGAATTAAATGGAAAATCTTAATGGACACCAAGGTAAATGGAGGTTTAGGTCTGCCAGACTGGGAAAACTACCATCTGGCATGTGGCGTGGTCTGGTTGCGTGACTGGATAGGCCTCGAAAATAAAAGAATACTAACCTTAGAAGGTTTTGACCTCCAAAATGGTTGGCACTTCAATTTATGGTATGCAGAGAAAACTCAGAAGTATTTTGTTAATCATTTGATTCGGAAAGGGATATATAATGTTTGGCTGAAACTTAAAAAGAAAATATACAATAAAGTCCCGAGATGGATATCGCCTAGTGAAGCTTCAATCCAGCCACAGTTAAGGTACTACTCAAAGTTAGTCAGATACCAAGACCTTTTAGACGGAAATGACAGAATAAGCGGGAAAGAGGAATTAGAGGCGAAAGGTATAAAGTTAGACTGGTGGACCATGACCCTGGTACTGGCTAAATTTAATAAGGATAAACTGATTGGGTTCACCAATCCCAAGTTTGATTTTGATAAAATTTTAGTAAATAAGGTGGACAAAATAATCAAAAAAACTTATAACTATACGATGCAGATGAAATTGGAGGATGAAGTTGTCAAGGAAGTAATGTTGAAATGGTCCAAAAACTTGACATAAAACATAGATCTAGAAACATGGTCACGTTTTTGGAAAATGAACTACAAGGTTATTAAGCTGATTAACTTTAGAGAAAAATTTTTTAAGTTATTCCACAGGTGGCACATCACTCCCGTTCAACTAAACAAGATCAATGCGTCAACTCCCCCAAATTGTTGGAAATGCGGGATAAAGATAGGTTCATTCTTCCATCTCTGGTGGACATGCAAATAGGCAAAGAAATTTTGGGTTAAAATTTATGAGATGTTGAAGATGATGTTAAACATAAATTGGCAGTTTAAACCTGAAGTTATGTTACTCTCTTTAGTGAGGAAGGAAGTACCGCAGGAGGATGAACATTTGATAATATATGTCCTAACCAGCGGCAAGAATTGTATACGCCAGGCATTGGAGACAAAAAGAGTGTCCAGAATTAGAGGAGGTTGTAGACAAAACACTACAAGCCGCGGAGATGGACATTCTGTCAAATATGTTAAAAGGGATACCCAAAGCCGAAGCAATAAAAAAATGGGAAAAGTTGTATATATGGTTAAAAAAGGAGTAAGGTAGCTATGACTGTAGGTTAAAGGTAATGTTACTGATATTATAAATATGGATAAAATGTTGATAAGAAGAAATGTTTGATAATGGTTTGATACTGCATTCAGCCCCATTTGGAAGGCCAGGGATAGGTTATATTTCTGAGGCTGCTTGTTACTATTTTTTTTTTTTGGTGTAAACCTATCTGTATGTGAATTGTTGTGGATATATTGTTTTGGAAATAAAAAAAAAATCAAAATGCTGTGTGAAGGCAGCACAAATTTCGTGCCAAGAGGGGTGACATTTTGAAATGGGGAAGTTTGCATGCACCTATTTGACATAATGCACTATATATAGGAAACAAAAAGTTTCTGAGATTTTCCAGGTTTTCAACCACGTGTCTCTAAGACTTATTTCTACAGCCATATGGACTAGAAACCAGGTTCTTATTCTTGTACAGCACCATTGCAGAACTGCAGATTCAGGCAGACTTACTGAAATCCTTTCAGCAGTTCATCAACCAAAGGGGGCTGTAGCAATACAGAAGGTTGCAGTATAATTTTTAGCAAAACACAAATATGAAACAACCGGGGGTGGGAATGGGAAATGAATTACAATGAAGCTCTTCTGTCAATTCTGATCTCTGTGTTATCTGTTATCATTCTGTACAAATGCCTGTTTTGTTGAGAGCATGGCACACTTAAAGCCCAGGGAGGAAGAAGTATAACATAATAGAGGGAGAAGTATTTTTCTCCCTTTCTCACAATATGAGAACTCGTGGGCACTCAATGAAATTGCTAAGCAGTCGGGTTAGATAGGATAAAAGGAAGACCTTCTTCACCCAAAGGGTGATTAACACATGGAATCCACTGCCACAGGTGGTGGCGGCTGCCAGCATAGAGGGGATTGGATAAAGATATGGAGCAGAGGTCCATCAGTGGCTATTAGCCACAAGGTATAGATGGAACTCTCTGTCTGGGGCAAGTGATGTTCTTTATTGTTGGTGCTGGGGGGGGGGGCAACAGTGGGAGGGCTTCTAGTGTCCTGGCCCCAATGGTGGACTTCCTGATGGCACCTGGGTTTTTTTGCCACCGAGTTACAGTGTTGGACTGGATGGGCCATTGGCCTGATTCAACATGGCATCTCGTATGTTCTTAGGTAGATTGTTGAAGTGCCAAACCATATTTCTGCATACTGTGGCCCGATGGACCACTTGAAGTAGCAGGGCATGTCAAGATGGCAAATTCCTGTTGTCTAAGATTGATGGTCCTACATCCAGCTGGAAACAGGAAGATCTAGCAGCCACACTAATTCATTAAGTAGAAATTTTATAAGTAGTTAATGTTCATGATAGTTAAGAACATGTACACATTTCCTGATGTCAGATATGCATTAGTAAATCAGCATGGGAAGGAAAGGTGGCATGATACAGCCCAGCTTAATCAGATCTTGGAAGCTAAGCAGGGATGGGGGGCTAACTAAGGAAGACTCTGCTGAGGAAGGCAACAGCAAACCACCTCTGCTTCTCACTTGCCTTGTGAGCCCCTTGCTGGGGGTTGCTTTATGTCAGTTGAAACTTGACGACACATACGTATAATTTGTGTATTCCAAACCATGCTGCAGGTGTATGCGATGCAAGCTCATCTACAAAATGCAAAATGGAAAGCAGAGAAATGGTCAATTGCCCCAACATCTGGCTATCCACTGTCCGAGAAAAGTATCTAGACAGACCTTTGGTCTGATTGAGCAAAGCAATTCACATGCTGTTAGCTATCGAACCTTTTGTCTGGGCGGGTTAAAAGAGGCCCCCTGAAAAGAGTATTTTCATATCTTCTGGCTGATCATTGGGAGTAACCGGCCTGTGGAGGAGTTCAGAGGAGTAACTTGAGTCTAACCTGTCCTTTCCCTCAATCCCTTCTTTCCTCCTCAGTCAGTCGCTTTCTGTCTTTCTTCTCTCTTCCACTGTGATCAGCGTGACTGGATCTCCTGAAAAAGCTATCAGCTGTTCTCTTCTTCTCTTGGATTGGCTGTTTTCTGTTGAACTAGTCAGGTAAAATCTCTTTACACGCTACCTTGCCAAGCTATGAAAGCCTTGATCCTACACTCCCAATCTGAACCGCCTTTCTATGCACTTTCAAGTCCAGTTGGCTAAAAGGGGACTGTTACAAAGGAAGCATCACCTCGGTGCTCATTAATCGGCTTTATCTAAATTTATATAGGTCTACGCATAATTTCTTTCCTCAAACTCATTGGTTTGTTTTTCAACTTGAAATAGGACTTAAGACCTGGAGATGTGTCCGGCAAACGCAACCTCTGGGAGAAGCAGTCGGTGGAAAAGGCCTCGTCTCCCACAAAGGTACCTTTCCAGGTTTGGCATCGATCTAGGGCAGCTCAGTGGTGGTGTGGTGGTGGTGGAGCTCTTGAAGGAGAGCCAGTTTGGTTTAATGGTTAAGAGCGCAGACTCAGATCTGGGAGACCTGGGTCTGAGTCCCCACTCCTCCACATGCAGCTGCTGGTGTGACCTCAAAGAGCTGTTCTCAAAAGAGCTCTCCCAGACTCACCTGCCTCACAATTACAGGGTATCTGTTTGTGGGGAGAGGAAGGGAAGGAGATTGTAAGCTGCTCTGAGATGCTGAGTAAAGGGCAGGGTATAAATTCAAGCTCCCCCTCCTCCTCTTTCTCCTTCTCTTCTTCTGTGTTGTAGAGTAGATATTTATCTGTTGTAGATATTTCTCTGATCTTTCAACTTGTGCAACTCTCTTTAATATACAGGTAACAGCAGCAGGGAAAAAGTCAGAGACCAATGGTAAGTGAGAGGGGTATTTTTTCTCTTTGTGATCAGAAAGTCTGTGTCCTCCTGATTTTGGCAGCTGATGGTGGTATGAACAAGGGAGTACATACAGCAGGGCATGGTTGAAAGCAGGGACCCCAAGAAGATGCCAGTCCAGTCCAAACATTTATTACGGCAGAAGCCAGCAGCAATAACAGTTCACAACAATAGTCAGTGAGAATACAAAGATAAATGAGAATACAAAGATAAAATCTGAGGTATAAAAAAGGATAAAAAATCTAGTATGAATAAAAACAAGTTATAGCATATCTTCCATTACAAGAGATTTACATTTTTGATCACTAAGCAACAGGATCTGGCCACAGCACAAGAGATGAAGCTCTGAGAGTCTTCTAGGAGAAAGTTACCCAAAGTCTCTGGCTTGGTATTTTAGTCTATATAGCAGGGGTGGCCAAACTGTGGCTCTTTCATGCATATTGCGTGGCTCTTAAAACCCCCCACTGTCCCATCAGCCAGCTTGGAAAAGGCATTTGTCTCTTTAAATCACTTCTTCAAGCCAAGGTAGCTGGCAGCTTGGAGAATGCATTTAAAGTTAAAGTTGCTTTATTTCCACCTCTGCCCCTCCTATCTGCTTTCTTCCCTCCCTGTCTCTCCCTCCCGGCTCTCAGACATCTGACATTCATGCCTTGCGGCTCTCAGACATCTGACATTTATTCTATGCGGCTCTTACATTAAGCAAGTTTGGCCATCCCTGGTCTATATCTTATCAAAAAGAGCCCTTGCTTTGCTAGGTGTACATGCATTGCCTTTTGATAATAAAAGAGCGGGTCAACCATAATATGAGGGATTTTGTTTGGGATACATATGGGTGGAGTACAGAACTCACTGGGAAACCCACAGTGATCTGAGACAGTCAGCAAAAGAGGCCTTGCCAGTGAAGTCTGGGAGACCTGACCCAAAAATCTTCACAAATCGCCGCTTCCACAGTTCCAAACCTGATTTATGCAAGTCAGCCTGAAAGATGGCACGTCTTGCAATCCCAAACAACCTCTTACCTTCTCTTTCTTTTAGCAGGTTTGAGACAATTCGAAAAGGAGCCCTAAAGAAGCCCACCAACCATGCTGGACCAACTCAGTTTTAAAAAACGGAAGTGCTAAAATTTGTTTTTCTTTTTTTATATATATTTATGGTTGTTTACCAAAAAAAAAAAAAGGCCTTTTGTTGGGGTTTTTCTTTTTTTTGCATTATTCCAGTTTTTAAAAAAACCATGTATATTAGCACTGTATTTAATAATCCGCCTTCAACATCCATCCTAATAGTAGTGCCTTTGCATCCGGAGCCTTATTTCTAAAAAAGAAACCCATGCTGTGAAAGAGAGACCCTTCTGCTGTTTTTTAACTTTCAACAGAACTGTGTGTCCGAACAAGTCAAGTTCAACCCACTGAAAAGGACCACCGTCCGCCTCAGAGCTTCCATCCGTGGATATCCCACCATAGATGGAAAAAGGAGGAGAAAGGTCTGGGGCTCATTTCAAATAATAAAAGGGCGAGGAAACAGCCGATAATTGGTGTTTAAAGGAGAGGTGCTGATAAAGCTTTTTTTCAGTAGACAAATGCTTGGTCCAGTCCCCTCTGGGGTTCCCAATCTTACTTATTCGAATGCACAGGAACACAAACCCACCAATACTCCCTCTAAGCTTTGGAGTCTTGTGAGCGAAAATTCTACTTTGTGAGCGACCGGCATTGAAGTTGTGAGCTGCTGCATAAATGAGTGTGCTCTGGGGCCATTTATCCTGAGCTAAGACAAAAATGTGTGAGCCAGAGGCTAAAAAACAGTGAGCTAGCTCACGCTAACTCAGCTTAGAGGGAACATTGAAACCCACGTCACACCAGACCCCTGGTTGGCGCTCCGCTTTTCACAAAGGGGAGGCCGTGCGTTCCTCTTCCCTCCAAACTGATAACTTTCTGAAGGAAGCGGGTACCCTGTCACGATGCTCTGTTGCAGGGACCATGTGTATTTTCCCTCCTCCTTTCCCAGCCTTTTTTTTTCCTAAAGGGGGGAAGAATTTGTGCAGGTCGAGTGCCTGTGCAATCAGAGATTGTGAAGCGCCATCTGTATATGCAAAGTGAGGTCCGCAGTGGAGGCGAGAGGGGGCCAGTTCACTCCCCCGCAAAGGACAGGTGGCATTGCGGATTCTGCCCCAACACCATTCATTTCAGCCAGACCAGTATGAAGGATGCTGCAGTAAGACCTGGCCCCATGGATCCAATCTTTCTGCACTTTAAATTGAGGCAGGGAAGAAATTCCTTTCACTTAACAATATTTGTTTCTCTACTTTCCCCATGTCAGCTCTTCATCTGTAACAAGTCGGGAACGTGTTTTGTACTTCATTTCTTTTTTTGTTTTGTTTTCCTATTTAGTTTTAAGTTAATATCCTAAATTTGGATGACTGCGGTTGACAGCGGTACTGAAACGTCTCCCTTTTTGTTTTGTTTTGTTTTCCGGTTAGTTGCAATTTTTAGAGTATATACAAATATAGCTTTATGTGACTTAGCTGTAAGGCACTACTAACTGTAGAAGGCTTTTAATACCTGCTAGAGTATTATATTTAGTTATAAACTTAACATGGCTAGCCAATATCACAACCTCTTTTTAAAAAAAACAACAACAAAAATACACACTTTTTATATTAAGATTTCATAATTGCCATTAGGCTTGTGGCAAGTGGAAGTGCTTAGATTTTTTTTTTTAAAAAAATATCAGATGCCTTTGATGGTTAATTAAATTTATAGTTTTAAAAGAGGGAGAGAAGGGTATTAAGCGTCAAACATAGGTCACTTGTATAAAGCAATGTAGCTAATTTATATAAAACTTCCATGATTAACACACACACACAAGACACATATGCGCACATTATGTTGGTGACACGTTTGTTCATTGCTGCACACTTAACTTTCCCTTTATCAAGGCTACCTGCATCTCACAGTGTCTCTTAAGAAAGAAAAAAAAATCCACAGAATGGGCACAGTCCATCCATTCCCTTTCACTTTGCTGGAAGGGATCACCTCAGGGTTGTCCTCCCTGTTCCTCTTGGCCATCCAAGCGCTGTTGTGTACCATTCCGTACTACAGTTTGGCGTAGTGGTTAAGTGTGTGAACTCTTACCTGGGAGAACCGGGTTTGATTCCCCACTCCTCCACTTGCAGCTGCTGGAATGGCCTTGGGTCAGCCATAGCTCTGGCAGAGGTTGTCCTTGAAAGGGCAGCTGCTGTGAGAGCCCTCTCCAGCCCCACCCACCTCACAGGGTGTCTGTTGTGGGGGGGAGAAGATATAGGAGTTTGTAAGCCGCTCTGATTCTCTGATTCAGAGAGAAGGGTGGGGTATAAATCTGCAGTCTTCTTTAAAGGAGAAGTCCACCATGTCTTCTCTGGCCATCCCTCTCTTCCCTGAGGTCTCTGTGCATAAGTTATGTATGCTCCAGAATGCACACAGGGTTGAGAGCCGGCTGTGCTGAGAAGAGGGAGAAACCAGGACTCCACTAAACATTAATGTGTTCCTGCAAAGGCAGCCATGCTTGTGGCAGAAAGGAAAGGGGGGGTCACACCCTTCCCCACCAGTGCTCCTTCTAAACTGTGGAGTCTTGTGAGCAAAAATTCTACTCTGTGAGCTACTGGCATTAAATTTGTGAGCTACTGCATAAATTAGCTTGCTTTGGGGCCATTTTTCCTGAGCGAAGACAAAAATGTGTGAGCTGGAGACTAAAAAACGGTGAGCTAGCTCACGCAAACTCAGCTTAGAGGGAACACTGGCTCATCCCAGGCTTTTATTTTACAGCCATATCATTTGATCTGTATATAGTATCCACAGTGCTTAAGAGAAATTGTTAGGTTGGTTTCCAGTCACATATCACAATATCCAGTATTTACATCATAAAGACTATCGATAGGGCCAAACGGACAGCTTTTGATGTTATAGCCCACCGTCTAATGCAGTTTGCTTGAGAACGGTTGCCCTTTTCTATGTATCTGGAGCATCTCTTGTCTTGCCCCATTCTTTTGTTTAAGGGACAATGATGAATCATGAGCCAAAGAAACCCTCCTGCTGGCACAGTGAAATATCACGTCAGTTTTCACAAACGGAGTGAAGTCAAGCAAGAAAAAAAAAAGTGAACTGTGGAGCTGTCTTTTTGTTTGTTTGGGATTTTTTTTTTTTAAAAACTACACTTTTGAACTCTCTACATCTGAGTTACCTGCAATAAACCAATATGCTGAATCTGCAATTCACAATAAATGGAGTATGTCTATCTGATGGCTGAGTCGGTGTGTATTTTTTAAACAAATAAATGGCCTGATCTGGTTGGGCTGTGTTCCTGCCACTCTCTAGAAATGCTGCTTCTCGTTTGGTGGGGGGAGGAGGGGAAGGAGATTGTAAGCCCCTCTGAGACTCTGTTGGGCAGTGAAGGGCTAGGGCAGGGGTCCTCAAACTACGGCCCGCGGGCCAGATGCGGCCCACTGAGGACGTTTATGCGGCCCGCCGGGTTATGGCAAAATCAGACCGGAAGTGACGTTCGACCTAAACTTGCGTTAGCAACGCACGCTTCTGGCACTGGGCTGAGGCGGCAGAGACAGAGTGTGAGGTGATACCGAGGTGAGGTGAGTTCCCAGGCCAGGGGGTGTGGTGTGGGGAAGCGAGAGAGATGCAGAAGACAGAGAACTGACGGCCCGTGGCCTTGTACAGTAACGGCAGTCCGGCCCTCCAACAGTCTGAGGGACAGTGAACTGGCCCCCTATTTAAAAAGTTTGAGGACCCCTGGGCTAGGGTTTCCAAGTCCAACTCAAGAAATATCTGGGGACTTTGGGGGTGGAGCCAGGAGCAAGGGTGGGACAAGCATGGTTGAACTCCAAAAGGAGTTCTGGCAATCCCATTGAAAGGGTCTGTGGTGCTCCTTTTAAATGAACATAAATGAGTGTGAACGTAAAGCTACTAGCTGCTGTACAGAAACTTATTAGTACAACTTGGGTTTATAGCCAAGATAGTCAGGTACCTTTTGCATGTTTATCTTTTGGGTTTTTTTTTAACCAATTCACTTACACCAATTCCAATGCAATGCCACTGTTTCCAACAATAATTATTCTTTTGACTTTTGCCAGATGTTTCTGAAGCGCCTAGTGAAGAAAGAAATCATTACAAGCAGAGGGTAGAAACTGAGTGTTCCTCATTTGGTGCTGAAACAGACAGAACCATCAGATCAAATAAAGTGTGTTAAAGAATGCAAAAGATGGGGGGGGGGCAGTCCTCGGAGATGAATTCATAATTCTACTTAATTTTGAACAGGCTTTTTTGGTTAGAAAAGCCCAGCAGGAACTAATTTGCATATTAGGCCACACCCCCAGTGCCAAGCCAGCTGGAACTATTTTCCTGTGCATTCCTGCTCCCCCCCCCCAAAAAAAGTCCTGGTTTTGAGCCATATTTCCCCCCATTTAGCCTCCATTTTCTTTGCTTCCACCGCAGTCAAAAGATCCTCTTAACCCTACTTAGGAAGTGCAGGTCCCCTGGAGAAGTGAGAATATACATTCCTAAATAAATGAATGCCTGCTTAGATTACAAGGGTGTGTGAAATAACCCCCCCCCCCCTCTCTTGAGCTTTCTCCTCTGCTTTTTTCGGGTTCCTGGTAGTGCCATCGTGTATGACCTGCAGAAAGACCCAGGTCTGACATCTCTGTAGCAAATAATTGTAATGCTGCCTGCTCTGACCTAGTCAGCTCTTGGAAGCTAAACAGGGTTGGCCCTGGTTAGTACTTAGAATCACAGAGTTGAAGGGACCTCCAGGGTCATCTAGTCCAACCCCCTGCACAATTCAGCAAACTCACAAATACCTTCCCCTTGGATGGGAGACGTCCAAAGAAGTGTTGGATATTGTGACTCTGCATGCAAGAGGATCCGGAAGGGAAAGGGTTAAGAGAATTGTCTCATTGGGGTACACTTGGAAGTTGGCGCCACACTCATCGATTAGATGCGGAGCCTCTGGCCCTTGCTTGCCTTTTGTTTCATCTTATATAGGACTTCCCTCTTTCTTTCTCTCAGCTGGGCTTGAAGCTGTGGCAAGCTAACATTTCTGAAGTCAAATCTGTTCACAATAAGTTAAATGTATCTACAGGGATGTGTCATCCAAGATATGCTTCTATTTTTTGTAAGTAAGATTTCTTTCTCTCATTACCACCGGAGTCAGATCTTCTTTGTAATTTGTTTGGATGTGAATGGCAGTTTAATCTACTGTTAGTACATGGCAAAATGCCTTGGCTTGTGGTTTTTGAACCCAAACCTATTATGGCAAATGGATCAGACCAGTGGTGGTCCAGCTAGTCCAGCATCCCGTGTCTCTCAGTGGCCAACCACTTCCTCTGGCTGGCCAACAACTGGGCATAGAGGGCAAGACCTTCATAAGAACATCAGAAGAGCCCTGCTGGATCAGAGCAGTGGTCCATCTAGTCCAGCATCCTGTCTTGCACAATGGTAGGCTTCCCAATCCCCAGGTCCCAGAGGGGGATCCCCCGGATTTACAGGCTTCCCCCCTCCCCCAGCCAGCTGGCCGGCGGGGGAAGCCCCGCCCCCACAACCATCATGCACCTCCATGAACTATTCCCATAGAGAATTATGGGGAATTGATTCGCGGGTATCGGGGGCTCTGGGGGAGCTGTTTTTTGAGATAGAGGCACCAAATTTTCAGTATAGCATCTAGTGCCTCTCCCCAAAATACCTCCCAAGTTTCAAAAAGATTAGACCAGGGGGTCCAATTCTATGAACCCCAAAAGAAGGTGCCCCTATCCTTCATTATTTCCTATGGAAGGAAGGCATTTAAAAAGATGTGCAGTCCCTTTAAATGTGATGGCCAGAACTCCCTTGAAGTTCAATTATGCTTGTCACACCCTTGCTTTTGGCTCCACCCCCAATGTCTCCTGGCTCCACCCCCAAAGTCTCCTGGCTCCACCCCCAAAGTCCCCAGATATTTCTTGAATTGGACTTGGCAACCCTACACAATGGCCAGCCAGTTCCTCTGGACGGCCAACAACAGGGTATAGAGTCTGAGGCCTTCCCTGGTTTTTGCCTCCTGGCATTGGGATTTAGAGGCCTAGTGCCTCTGACCATGGAGTTTCTCCTCAGATACCATGGCTAGTAGCCAATGACAGACTTACCCTCCATAAATCTCTCATTTCCCTTTTAAAGCTGCTTATTCCTGTGGCCATCATTACGTTTTCTGGCAGCAAATTCCACATTTTAATCTCTCTCTGCATAAAGGAGTACTTGCAAAGACTACAGCAGTGTCTTTGCTGGATGAGATTAGGGCCCATCGAATCCTCAATATCAATAAGCCTCCTCATTGCCCCAGAGTTCTGCAGGATCTATTTTGGCAATGCAAAAAGTTCTCACGCTGGAACCAGCCAGTAGAGATGATCGCCTTAAGTTCTGTAGCTCTGTGACTTTAGAGGAGGGAGATATTTCAGAGGTTTCAACCATCTCCTTTTTAAAAAAAGAAACTTGACCCTCCACACACACACACTCTCCCTCCCCATGATGCTGTTTCTGCTTCCCTTTGCAGTTGCTGATAGTCATCTGGGAAAATGTCAAGTAGGGTGTTTTTCAGCTCTGAATTCCAGCATGGGATCTTGTTATTTGACCCACTTGCTTCCAGATTTTCTCCATCATTTTTTGTGATCAGTGTCTGCCTCTCCCCCATTATAGCGTTTCCATTCCAAGCCTGCAACTCTACGGTCCCAGGAAAGCTAACCTTGCCAGGAATTAACCAAAAACAATGCATAAACATTTCCACATGGTGGCAGCACTTGCTTTGTGATGGCACACTCCTTCAGACACCCAGAATTTTACCCAGAATTAAACTTCACCCCAGCGTTGGAAACAACTGGTGCTTGTACTGGAGACTACCTTCACCTTTTAAACTTTGTTGGTCTTATTGGTGCCACTGGATTCAAACTTTGTTCTGCTCCTTCGGACCAACACAGCTACACATCAGAATCTGCTCTGTGACATAATTAAGTTTGAGACCAGTAGCACCCTTAAGACTAACAAAGTTTAAAAGGCAAAGGTAGTCCCCTGTGCAAACACCAGTTGTTTCTGACTCGGGTGAAGTTTAATTCTGGGTATAAACTTTAGTGTGCATACACACTTCTTCAGATGCACATGAAAGTTTACACCCAGAATTAAACTGTTGTTCTTAAAGGTGCCACTGGACTCAATCTTTGTTCTCCTGCGTCAGACCAACACAGCTTCCCCACTCGAATCCACTTTGTGGTAGTCAGATTTGAGTCCAGTAGCTCCCACTAGAGTCATTCTTCACAGGACTACACTGCTAAGAGGTAGCGCTCCTCTGCATATTAGGCGATGCCCCCCTGATGTAGCCAATCCTACTGGAACTTACAATAGACCCTGTAAGCTCTTGGAGGATTGGCTACACCAGGGAGGCGTGGCCTAATATGCAGAGGAGCTCTTGCTAGAAAAAGAACCCTGGCAGTTACTATAACTACTTCAGTGTAAACCAACTATGTTCAACAAGAGTTTTTTTTACTCCTCTCTCTTCTCAACCTGCCCTTTGAATATTTCATGTCCCAATTCAAGGCAAAAGTATAAAAGGTTCCCTTACATGCTCATCACTTTCCAACTATTTTACTCCTGATGGGATAACTTTAATTTTAGGGTAGCGTCTTTCCAACACACTGCTTGCTTGCTCCTCAACAACAAAGTCTTCTAAAGTTCTGGAAACCTGGCAAAGAAAACAACATGATCACTCCAGGGGTTCATGAACATTTCAATGCAAAATCTACTGAAGCAGCTGTATATCTGCCACAAGTAACTCCATGCTTTATACATTTTATATATATAGACCTCTTGGTGGCACGCTTGTTATTATCTGACCAATCAGACTAGTAACCTGGGTGTTTGGCTCCTTTGGAGGACCCTGTACTGTCGCCTCAAAACCCCTCTTCCAAAGGGGTTGGAAGCCTTTCAGTCTTCCCACTTTGGATACTTTATGAAGCTTAAAGGGACTGTTTCCCCCCTCAAAATGTGCCTAATTGAATGACGGATACTGGTCTTTGCTTCTGAAAGCTGTCTCTCACCAGAGTATCTGAGAATTAAAATCCCCCTTCATGGGCTCTGCATTAGACTCTGCCTAGTGACTTTTTCACCCTCACATCTCCAAAAGATATCTGCTCCCTTCTGGAGTATGCAGTTCACCTGCAGAAGGCAGAGCCAACTGCAAAATGTCAGGGAGTGAGGTATCTATAACGCTAACAGTACCTCTCCAATATTTCAGGCAGAAGCTCTGTTTAACAACTTTTAAAATTAACATTATCGTTGTAAAATATTTTTTTCACATACGTTGGGGGAATTCAGCCTCATCGGCTGAACAGGCTTCAGCAACTGGGGGAGGGTGGTGGTGGTCAACTCGTTCCCTGTTCATGTAGCTAAAGATACAGATCTCGCTCAAATTCTGCTACCCAGGGTATGTCTTCACTCTGGCCCTCTTTAGCTACAATAGAGGCCTCCTCCTCCACATACATGCAATTTGCCTTCAGTAACGCAGTGCACAAAGTTATGTGGTGCACAAAGTATTTTTTTTTTAAAACTCTCCACAGCTAATCTTATCTCTACTGACCAATCACAAACTCTGCAAGGCAAAAGCCCTACCTGGCCCCACCCACTTTCTAAAAACATTTGGTGGACTTCAAGAAAGGTGTTGGTGGCTGCCATGGCTGTATTGTGTGGACCAGACCGGCTCCTGAGTTCTGAGTTCTTCTCCCCACATTCTGTTCTGACACTTCTAACACCGTACTGGCTCTTTAGTAGGATTGCCAATCCTTAGGTGGAGGCAGGGGATCCCCTGGTTTAAAGGCCCTCCCCCTGCTTCAGGGTTTTCAGAAAGCGGGGGGGGGGGGGAGGGAGGGAAATGTCCTCTGAGCACTCCTTTATACCCTAATACCCTATGGAGTCTAGTCCCCATAGGATATAATGGAATATCAAGCTGTGGGTATCTGGAGCTCTGGGGGGGGGCTGTTTTTTGAGGTGGAGGCACCAAATTTGCAGCATAGCACCTGGAACTTCTCCTCACATCCTCCCCAAGTTTCAAAAAGATTGGATTGGGGGGGTCCAATTTTATGAGCCCCCAAAGAAGGTGCCTCCATGCTCCATTATTTCCAATTAAAGGAACACATTTAAAAGGAGTGTGATCCCTTTAAATGTGATGGCCAGAACTCCCTTTGGAGTTCAATCATGCTTATCACAACCTTGCTCCTGGCTCCACCCCCAATGTATCCTGGCTCCACCCCCAAAGACCCACATATTTCCGGAGTCAGAGTTGGCAACCCTACTCTTTAAAGAACCTCGATGCCATAAATTATCATGGGTCTTTTTGACAGTTTTTAACAGAAGTAATCTGGGTCATCTTAGCTGAAGTCTCCACTGCCAGAGACTCTTTGAGCTTCCCAGTACGCTGGAAAGTAAAACATGTGACAGAATCACTGATTTAACAGCAATAGTTACAGAACACACTCCCTGCCATTCAGCATCATATACCCATCCTCGTCCTGCCTGTATCACTCAAGAATATTTACGGCACGTTTGGAAAGCTCATTCTAAGGGAACAAAATGGAGCATAACGGAAGTACAGAAAATATTATCCAGGCTTCCCACCCATGGCGTTCCTAAAAGCAATGGCTGGCATGAGTTACACAGACCTGGGAAACCTGCGGTAGGCTATCTATCACACCTCAAGCAAGTCAGAACCCATCTTTCTCACCGGTCTGAAGTTTATTGCTGGTTTTATAACTGAAAATGCCTTACTCAGTAAAATATCCTGAGGGGGAAACGCTGTAGCCGGCTTTTAAGAGAAGGAGGGGCAAAGTTTGAGACTGATTTTTCTGCAATGTTTCGTGCCCCTCCCCCCATCAATTCTTTCAAAATCCAGCATTAAGGAATTAATGAGGAAGAGAGCCGTATGTGAACAAAACCGCTTGCAGAAAGAATGAAGCAGGAGTCCAGTGGTACCTTTTACCCCATGGGTGCCACGTAGGGTTGCCAAGTCCTACCTTGGCGTCGGCAGGGGAGTCCTTTCCTCGTAGGGTTGCTGATCCCCAGGTGGGCAAACAGGAAACCACAGTGGAACGACTGGTAAGGCAAAAATAGGAAAACAGGGTGTAATTTACAAAGCAAGAATAAATGCAACCACTCTTATTATGCTTTCAGTTCATTGGAACATCACAAACACAACTTTCAACCAAGATACAGTGAACTGAACTGAACCAATGAACTGGAAGCATAATTACAGTGTTTTTGCCTTATCAATCCCCAGGTGGGGGCAGGGGACCCCCTGGTTAGGAGGCCCTCCCACCACTTCAGGGTCATCAGAAAGCAAGGGGGGGGGAATGTTTGCTGGGCACTCCGTTATTTCCTATGGAGACCAATTCCCATAGGGTATAATGGAGAATTGAACTGTGGTTATCTGGGGCTCTTGGGGGGGCTGTTTTTTGAGGCAGAGGCACCAAATTTTCAGCGTGGTATCCAGTGCCTCTTCCCAAAATACCCTCCAAGTGTCAAAAGGATTGGACCAGGGGGTCCAGTTCTTTGGGCCCCAAAAGAAGATGCCCCATCCTTCATTATTTTCAATGGAGGGAAGGCATTTAAAAGGTGTGCGGTCCCTTTAAATGTGATGGCCAGAACTCCCCTTGGAGTTCAATTATGCTTGTCACAACCTTGGTCCTGGCTCCACCCCAAAGACTCCTGGCTCCACCCCCAAAGTCCCCATATATTTCTTGAATTGGACTTGGCAACCCTATTTCCTCATGCCCACCAAATGTTTGTAGAAAGCACACAGAGCCAGGTAGGTCTTTTGCCCAGAAAGGCTTCTGATTAGCTGTGTAGCTTTTTTTTGTGTGTGTGTGTGGCTGTGGCAGCAGGTGCCACTGCAGCGCAAGCACCATCACTGTGGGACCAAAGTTAAACTGCGGCAATCATTTTGTGACTCGCTCTGCCTCTAGCGGCAGCCATTTTGTGGCCATCATTATGTGAGGTGCTAGAATTTCAAAGGTACCCAGAGGCTCAAAAAGGATGAAATCTCTCATTTTAGACCAACAAAATTTATTCCCGCTCTTGCTTTTATGTGTCAGACCTCGCTTCTTCAGATCTGAAAGCTTATGCTAGGATAAATGTCCATCTTTAAAGATATCACGGGCTCCTGTTTCATTCTCCTACAACAAACCAAGACAGCTACCTACTGAGAGCCAGAGCTTTTTTTGAACAGGAACACAGTTCCGACTGACTTGACATCAGGGGGTGTGGCCTAATAGGCAAATAAGTTCCTGCTGGACTTTTTCTACAAAAAGTTGTGTGAAACAATGGCGATGTCAGGGGGTGTAACCTAATATGCAAATGAGTCCCTGCTGGGCTTTTTGCACAAAATAGCCCTGCATAGAGCTATCACTTGAGAGCAAGACATGTTTCAAGTAGGAGCGCTGCCCAATAGCAGACCGTCCAGAACAAACAACCCACCTTTACTATTATTTAGTTAATTTATACTCCACTTTTCTCCCCAGTGGGGAAACAAAGTGGCTTACATTGTTCTCCTCCTTTCTCTTTTATCCTCACAGTCATCCTGTGAGGTTAGGTTAGGTCGTGAGAGTGTGACTAGCCCAATAGTAGAGCCGGTGGCATTCAAACTCAGGTCTCCCAGATCTGAGTTCGGCACTCTTAACCACTACACCATAATGGCTCTCTATGCTTTTAAGGCACATAATTAAAACTCTTAATTATTATTATTATTTTGATGTTTAATACTTCACTGAGCTTAAAAGAATGGAACTCCTTGGCTGGTTAGAAACAGGTTAAAACAGGGCTGGTCAAACTGTGGCTCGGGAGCCATATGTGGTTCTTTTACACATATTGTGTGGCTCTTGAAGCCCCCACTGCCCAGCTTGGAAATGTGCTTTAAGTTGCTTTCTTTCTGCCTCTTTCTTCCTCCAACTACTTGTGGCTCTCAAACATCTGGCATTCATGTCTTGTGGCTCTCAAACATCTGACATTTATTCTATGTGGCTCTTACACTAAACAAGTTTGGCCAAACTTGTTTTGTGTAAGAGCCACATAGAATACCGTAAATGTGTTGAAAAAATATTGCTATAAAATGAATAAAGTATTTAATATCAAACTTGTGTCATATTTATGTGCTCCTGTTGAAAACATCCACGGTCTGCACATACACAATCTATTTCAAAACACAGTAATGATACATAAACTCCACACATCTAATATTTCTGAATAAACATATAGTCACAGGTCTCTAAAAGTGCTCACTGTTCTGGCATTGGGAACAGAAGTCCAATCAGTGGAAATAATAACCCAGGGGATCGCTGGTCAGGTATTCTGTTTTGGATTTCTCCTTTGTCTAGGGTCCAAATTGTCAACTTGTTCCACTGTACTTCTCATTCAAGTTCATAGATAGCTCCTGCACATCTCAATTTTCCAAACAGTGCAGAGTGAAAAAACTGTTGGGCTAGTTGGCCTGTATCATGGCCTCTTCCAACTCTGCGATTCTGTGATTCTATGTATTAACATGCTTTGTTAGGAGCTTATTCTTTGCGCAGAACAACCATCCAACATACAGTCCTTTGTTTTTATTCTGAAGAGGTTCAGTCCAAGGAGGAGAGTAGCATGTGCTTCTTTCCATCATCGACCAGGGGTGGCCAAACCCATAGAATAAATGTCAGATATTGAAGAGCCACAAGACATGGACATCAGATGTTGGAGAGCCCCAAGACAAGAAGGGAGGGAGGTAAATAGATGAGGAGGGAGAGATGGAAAGAAAACAACTTTAAATGCATTCTCCAAGCCTCCAGCTGGCTTGGCTTGGAGAAGTGATTTAAAGACAGAAATGCTTTCTTCTCCAAGCCAGCTGATGGGGCAGTGGTGGCTTCAAGAGCCACATGTGGCTTCCAAGCCACAGTTTGCCCCCCTCCCCCCCGATCTGGACTATAATCAGCAACACGATGCGCACCTGTCAAGATATGCTGTCCACTGCCAACTAGGGTTACCAACCTCAAGGTAGGGTCTGGGGTTCTCCTGAAATTATGACTGTTCCCTTCGTCATCGTGTCCAAATAGGTCTGATGATCAGACTGATTTTGGCCCTGGGAGGGGGGAAAAACTTTGCCAAAAGTTGATATGACGGTGCAGCTAGCCACAAGAAAAGTTACTATGCATGAGTGAATTTATCAGTTTACTCAAGTAAAGGACATTCTTCATTCATTTTGAGTGTCCAATGCTGATGAGAAAAAACCTTTGTGGCATATTTCATATCTTATGATGCCTGCCTGCAAGCAGGGAAGAGTAATATTTAGTTTACGGGGAAACTGTCCAGCCATTGCTTAGTCTGGGAAATTACATGAAGCCTAGGAAAGGAAAGTTGTGCTTTAAATAACAGAAACCCCCCCCAAAACAAAACAAATCATTTCCATTTCTAGGACCGTAACTCATTTCTGGACATTGTTTTCTGCAGGGCTTTTTTTCTGGGGGAATGTGATGGAATGGAGTTCTCGAGTCCAACCTCTTTGGGGAAACAAAATTCTTTTAAAAAATAAAATAAAAGTTCACGAGGGGCACTCATGTGTTTCTCCTTCATTGCCATAATTTTCCGGGAGGGGCGGGGGGGGGGGAGAACCCCTGCTAGCAGCAAATAATTAGAGTTTGAACACCCCAGACCTTGTCCCAAGAGGCAACTGTTTTGGTCCTTTAAAAAGACGGGTATGGAGTGTAACTGTGCCCCCATCTTTTGGCTTGTAACATTTAACACTTTCCCATTCCATTCTCACCAGAACCTTGCGAGACTGCTCACGTGGAGAGAACGTGATGGGCCCAAAACCCCAAACAAGTTTTCAGACAATGACATTCGAACCTGGCTCACCCAGATCTTAACCCAGCACTCTGTTGTGTGAGCCCCTAGGCAGAGAAGGCTCAGAGAATGGACCTTTTGCAGCACAGTTTTTAAAGCCACAGTCAGTACAATAGTGAGGAGGCCCTTTTTGACCCATAATAACACAGCAGAAACCCAGACGCATTCATTCTTGCAATGTAGTTTATTCTTCGCTAGAATAACTTGGCAATCTCTTCTGCCCCTGGCCTACACGCACGCACGCACACACACACACACACACACACACACAATGTGAGCCTGCACAGAAGCCATGATGATGAAGAAGAAGACTGCAGATTTATAACCCTCTCTTCTCTATGAATCAGAGACTTTGAGTGACTTACAATCTCCTATTTCTTCTTCCCCCACAACAGATACCCTGTGAGGTGGGTGGGGCTGAGAGGGCTCTCACAGCAGCTGCCCTTTCAAGGACAACTCCTGTGATAGCTATGGCTAACCCAAGGCCATTCCAGCAGGTGCAAGTGGAGCAGTGGGGAATCAAACCCGTTTCTCCCAGATAAGAGTCCACACACACTTAACCACTACACCAAACTGGCTACACCAAACTGACTCTCGAAAGTGCTGGAGAACTGACTTACTGCTTCAGCCATGATACTGCTTATTTGCTTGGACCCTCTGGGATCTGTATCATGTTCAGTACCAAATGGTGGCAGAGCAGCTGCTTAACATGCAGAAATTTCCAGGTTCAGGGCCTGATATCTTCAGTTAAAAGTTCTGGCAGAAGGTGATGTGAAAGACCTCTGCCTGAGACCAAGGAGAGCACCTGCCACTCTAAGTAGACAATCCTGACTTTGATGGACCAAGGGTCTAATTCAGTCTAAGGCAGTTCCACGTGTTCAGTCAAAGGCATGGGATCCTCACAGGGTCTTGACACTTCCTTTCTCTCCTCAATAGGAGGAATCCCAAAGGCACTGCACCTCCAGTAAAAAAAACCTCTGAGATCTTCAAGGTCCAAATAACTCTGCTACCTCAACTCTTCGCCGCCACAGTAATGAATTGTTTCTGACTTATTTTGAGCAGGAATGCGCAGGGACACAGTTCCAGGTGGCTTGGCATCAGGAGGTGTGGCCTAATATGCAAATGAGTTCCTGCTGGGCTTTTTCTACAAAAAAAGCCCTGTGTGAAACAATGGTGATGTCAGATGGGGTGGCCTAATATGTAAATGAATTCCTGCTGGGCTTTTTCTACAAAAAAAGCCCCTGTAGATGGATAAGATTGAGAACAGCTTGAGAACAAATCAAAACAAAACCTGGACATATTGTGAGCATGTGTGTGAACTGAAAGCAATTCAAAAAAGCCCCAATAAATGTATCCAATCACATGAATGATTAGATTTTCCCCAAAGGATACCAGAAAAGGAGGGGGTGGTGACACCCATTGTCCACTCTCACAGGCTGCAGTCACGCACACTAATAAGTAATGCACTTTCAATATACTACATTCAATCCACTTTCCAACTGGCTTTTGCCAGTTCACGTGGCAGCCACAGAGTGCCTACCACAACTTCTTTTATTCCGGATCATATAAATAGAAGATTTACTTTTTTAAGTAAATGAAAAGATATCTACAAATATCAGTTCGCTTCCCTGAAGTTGCCATTAAAATATAAGTTTTGTGCAGTCCACCCCCCTTAATCACTTTATGTGTTAAAAGCACATATTCCCCAGACAGAGTCCCCAGCCTTTTTGAGCCTGCGATTACCATTGGACTTCTGACAGAGTGTTGGGCACAGTCACAAAATGACTGCCAAAAAATGTCCGTTGCAGGAGGTGGAGGCAGCCACAAAATGGCTGCCAGAGCTTACCTGTCATCAGTGGTCATCTTACAGAAAAATAAGTGGTGGAGCTCATCCAGGGATAGTTATGCAGCTGTACATACTATTCAATGGACAAGGAAGTGGAACTCTCATAAGGAGGAGGTGGAACTCTGAGAAAGGTTCAGGAGCTGTGCTCCTGTGAGCTCCCACTGAATCTGAGGCGTGCCTGTCGTCATATAGTGAAGATCCTTGTGTGGTGGTGGCAGCGGCCGCCCAATAATGTTCTGAAAAATCTGCACACCCAATCAAATCTCCAATGGCTGATCAGGGCTTTCTAAAAGCATTTCTCAGGCACCAGGAAAGGTGCTGGCGGGGAGGGGGGTGTGCCATGGTGTTCACAGGAACCATGTTAGGGACTGCTGCTCCAAAGTAATAGCTAGTGGGGTTCATCACATTGGGAGGATTGTACATAGTTTACGCTTCTGGTACATTCAGTTGGCAGAAGTCAGGTATGTAAAATTTTAATGTCTGGAAAGGGTTGTTCTGGTACCACAATGGTAACTTAACAAGGAAGAAATTGGCATCACATCCAGAAATGCAAATAATTTAAAGTCTGTTCCTTTCCTCCATCATAGAGTTGCCAATCCCCAGGTGGGGGCAGGGGATCCCCCAGTTTGGAGGTCCTCCCCCCCCCCGCTTCAGGGTCATCAGAAAGTGTGTGTGTGTGGGGGGGAGGGAAATGTCTGATGAGCAATCCATTATTCCTTATGGAGACCCATTCCCATAGAGTATAATGGAGAATTGATCTGCAGGTATTTGGGGCTCTTGGAAGGCTGCTTTTTGAGCTGGAGGCAGCAAATTTTCAGCATAGCATCCATTGCCTCTCCTCAAAACACCCTCCAAATTTCAAATAGATTGGACCAGGGAGTCTAAGTCTATGAGCTCCCAAATAAGGTGCCCCTATCCTTCATTAATTCCAAATGAAGGTAAGGCATTTAAAAGGCATGCGGTCCCTTTAAATGTGATAGCCAGAACTCCTTTTGGAGTTCAATTGTGCTTGTCACATCCTGGCTCCTGGCTCCACCCCCAAAGTCTCCTGGCTCCACCCCCAAAGTCCCCAGATATTTCTTGAAGTGGACTTGGCATCCCTACTCTATAATGAGGCAAGGTAGCAACTCCCTTTATTGCTGCTGCAGAAATGGTTCATTCTCTCCAATTCCATAATTCAGTTTGATGCTTTCTTTCATAACGCCTCCAGGCCATCGTGTTCTGAGGGAATCTCCCCCAGATATTTTAAAGCGTGAAACTGGGTAACCTGAAAGCACTTTTTCCTCTCTCGTCATCTGCAATTCCCTCCTGTCTTTCCCGGTCTACGATTTGTGGGCTCTTTCGTGGAGAAGGCCGAAATGACACCATTTTTCATGAAAGGGGACAGGGACCCTGGCAGTTCTATTTGGCTGCCTTGTTATTGGACTGCTCCTGTGTCACTTTGCATTAATTGTGTCTCCTCAGAAGCCCAGATTAGTTCTATCGGCGAGATCTGCGATACATGGGCTTGGATATTGTTCTTTCCTAGCTAGCCCGTTTCTAATTCTCACGGGGCCCCTGAAGGTTGGCGAGATCACAACTTGTCAGTGTGAAAGACCCACAGATGCAAATTGCCTTATTTGTCATTTGAGCCCTGGGAAGTGATTTCCTTGAAAGCAAAATCTCTGTGTGTGTGTTTTTAATTTCCATTTTTATAGCCATTGTGCATATCTGCCTGTAATCCCCCTCTGCCTGCTGTTATTCTCTCCTCATAGAGATATCAACACCAGGTTACTAGAATATGAGCAAAGTGTTATTTGTCGTGGGTTGTGTTCCTCAGGGGAGGGGAGGCAGCATGGTATGAACTCATCACATCTCGGAAGCTAAGCGGAAAGCTTTTAACAACAACCCTGTGAGGTATCTTAGACTGAGACACAAAACTAGCCCTAAGTCTTCTACTGAGCTTTGTGACTGGGAATAAAGTGATAGGAGCTTGGGTCTTTGCTAAGATGTTACTTGCTACCTGGGGTAGAGTTGCCAGGTGTCACGATTCAGGGGGCTGTTACCTATCGCGGTCACCACTCTGCGTTAAGGGTCCCCTTGAGATCCTCCCATGCCCTTCAGGCCTCCTTTAGCTTAGGCTGAATAATAGACGTGATAACCAGGCAGAATGAACAACAGAACAAAAGGTTTATGTAACAGATCAGTTCAGTGCAATATAAACAAGAGAGTCAGTTTGGTTTAGTGGATAAGTATGCGGACTCTTATATGGGAGAATCGGGTTTGATTCCCCACTCCTCCACTTGCAGCTGCTGGAATGGCCTTGGGTTAGCCATAGCTATTGCAGGAGTTGTCCTTGAAAGGGCAGCTGCTGTGAGAGCCCTCTCAGCCCCACCCAGCTCACAAGGTGTCTGTTGTGGGGGGAGAAGACATAGGAGATTGTAAGCTGCTATGAGTCTCTGATTCAGAGAGAAGGGTGGGGTATAAAGCTGCAGTTGTCTTCTTCAAACTTCTCAGTCAGACCTGGGCCCTCTCAACCTTCCTCTAAGGGCGAGGGTCGCCTCCCTGCAGTAGCCCTTCCTCAGCTCTGCCTCCCAGGAAAAGAACAAAGGCTTCCACCTCCCAGGCCTTTTATTCAAGCTCTCCTCTTTCTCTGACTGGCCCAAAATGACACCAAAACCTTACCGGGCTTCTGGGCATTGTAGGCCCTTCCCACCACTCCCACTCAGGCTTTCCTGGGCCCACAGGCCTCTAAGGCACAGCCCAGATCAATGCACCAGGTCTTATTCAGCTGCTGGCTGGGGATGTTGGTCTTCCTCCCTGGGATTCTCTTTGCATGCGTGAAGTGTGCATGGTGTGATGACATCACCGGGCCGGAAGTGATGTCATTGTGCCGGTGCTCTTCAGGGGCAGGGCATCCCCACCAGCCAGTTCCGTGGCAATGGGTTGGAGGCCCCAAAATTGGGAGAAAACCCACCTCCAGCAGGGGAATGGGAACCTTAAGCCAGGGATTTGTGAGTAATGGTATTTTAAAATAAGTATGGTATGCTTTTATAAAAGACCACAGACTGGCTAATTCTGGGCGCAATTATCATTAATACAAATACTCGTCCTGATTAAGTGATTAATTAGTTAAATATTAAAGTTTTAATGTGGATACATTTGAGAGGGAACCCCTATTTGGTCTTTTGTTTTTAAAGCTATGTGTTTAATTTCAAAAGGAACCTGTCTTTTGGCTCTTTCCCTCCCCTCAAGCAGATGACGTTCTGTTTCCTTTGATCATAATACTTTTTGATAGCTCAAACATTCCCATCTAACGGTTTCTGTTTCTTTGTAGTGCCTGTAATGTTGCTGTCGTGATGCTAATCTTGCCTTTGGACAACTGAAACCACCACAGTTGCCACAGAAGCGCTTACTGTGTGCCACTTCATTTCCCCCCCCAATCACGTTATCTCTCCAGGTCTCTCCACAAATAAATATATGTTGCTCTATGTACAGTAATATCTGGCACTGCGGGTTTTTTGTGTGAGGCTTTCTTTCTAGATCGGTAGTAAGCTTCCCAATCCCCAGGTCCCAGCGGGGGATTCCCCGGTTTTACAGGCTTCCCCCCGCCCCCAGTCAGAGGGGGAAGCCCCACTCCCACAGCCACCATGCACCTCTAGAGCTCCGGCCGGTTTAGAAACATGCAAACAGGTACATTTCAAAATGTGTGTGTGTCTGTGTGCCTCACGACTACTGAGTAAAGGGGGTGGGTATAATAAGGATTTCTAGTCTCTTCGGGGTTCTGTTTTATTTTCAGATAGACGGATAACTATGTATGTAGGGGACCATTGCTGATTTGCTGATGATTCCAAATACGCAGGCACCAGAGAACTTAACAGTTAACCTCAGGTTTTTATTTACACACAGTCTTCAGCTGGGGGGAAGGGATATATTTACATAGGCTATTTTGTATCTTGGATGAATAACAGTCGCTAAACAGTTCAGGCTTTACAATACAGAGGTTCACTGAGGTCTCTCAGGGTCCACAGTTCTTATATTCTTCACTCTCCAAACTCTAATTAGGTTGGCCTCTTGGGCTTTATGTGTCTGGTCTCTTGAGTCGACTGGCGTGTCTGCTCCCAGCCCTCCTGACTCCCTCAGACCCACATCTCTCCCTTGTTAGTTCTTAAGAGCAGTGTAAATATTTCTGTGACCACTCAGGTCTTTCACTGTGACACTCGATTGTCACTCTCAGCCACCTGGCTGTCTCCAAAGAGCTAACAGCGAGCTTCACTTCACCAGAAGTCTCTTCACAGCTCTCTGTATCAGCTCTCTCTTCAGCTCTCCTGCTGAGCCTGCCCCGGCGGGGAGGGCGGGGTATAAATAAAATATTATTATTATTATTATTATTATTATTATTATTATTATTATTATTATTATTATTATCATCATCATCATCATCATCATCATCATCATCATTATTATTATTATTATTATACCATATATTGCCCACCTCAACTGTCTCCCTCTGACAGTTGCTGACAGTTGACTCTCCAGCCATTATCTGTCACTCACTCATCCTGAGAGTTCCGAGCACTCAGGCCCCCACCCTCAGATCACATGTCTCAGACTCCCTGAGTCCTTAGCTTTTCTATTAACCCTTCCAATTCCGTCACAGTGCCATCCTACTACCATAGTCAGTTGGTGCATCTCAAAGGTCCCAGAGGACAGGATGAGATCCATAACCTAAATCTTGTCATCCCTTCAAATAGATTCACTATTCTTTTTTCTCTGCCCAGAACTCAGATATCAAATCTATCATCTAGAATAGATGATGAACCCAGATTTTCCTTTGCTAGGGTTCCCAATTTTCCACTTATGGTGAGAGACCTCCAGGTAATGGAAACCATTGCCCACCAATACTCACCTGAGGCCAAAAGGGGAAGGTTGTGCTTGTTCTGTGGAGAAAAATTGAAAAGAAATATAAAGGTCTCTTCTACTACAGGAAATGCTGGCCATAGAGTTCCTGATGATTCCTAGCGCTACCTTGTCACTTCTGGGTAGTTCTAGGAATCGATGGGTACTCTATGGTCAGAACTTCCTGTAAGCAGACAAGGTGTTATTTTTCTTTATAATTTTTCTACCAGGACACTGCTTCTCCCCCACACTTCTCCTGCTGATTACTAGGCACTGAGATTGCCAGGCACTGCCTGGTAACCCTACTATTTGACCTTCATCAATTGGAGCTTAACCATAATTGTTTGGAAGTTATTAAGAGCAGCACTGTGGATCTCAAGTTTGTGGGGCATTTGTGGACATCTGTTTAGATGGCACAAAGCTATCAGAAGCAGTTTCATGTCATTCTGAACGATTTCTCTGAAAAGGTTAGCTTGCCTTGAACCTTGTTGTAAAAACTGTAAATATATATATATACATCAGCCAATGCAGGTCATCAACAATTTAAATTCCAATTACTTTTGGCAGGATGACAGCAACCTTAGCAATTCTGCACTACTTTCTTTCGATCTGGAGACATGACCTTATGGAAATGATCTTCTTCAAGCTTTGTTTTGGGGGCTGAAACATTCACTGTTTTATTCTGGTCACAAAATCTTTTATTTAAACCCGACCCACCATATCCAAAAGGCCCGAGGAAGCTAAAAGAGACTATAAATGTGAACTATCCCATTAAACCCATTTTCAAATTCACGAAACTCTAATTGGGAACAGAATACCAAACCTCTATCTCAGATACAGCCAGCTCCAAAGATTCTCAGGGTTGGCTTCTGATGGAATTCCATGGGGAAATTTTAGAGATGCTTCTCAAATAGCTCAACTTAGCCCAAGCTTGTCAGGGCTAAGGGATACCAGGGTTGCTTTGTGAAGAAAGGCAATGGCAAACCACCTCTGCTCATCTCTCACTTTGAAAACCTCATAGATGAGGTCATCGTGAGTCAGTTGTGACTCAACAGTGTATTGGTCTTCTCTGAATCTCTTCCTTGAATTTCTCCTTGGATTTTGGAGTTCTGAATTGTGCTGTTCTTTCTCATAGTTGATGTAATAGGAATTGCCCATTTGGGGAAAAATCTCCAAATTTTGTATAAAGCACTGTATTTGCCTGGTTTGTCACAATTTTCCAAACAGGCATGCATTGCTAAAACACTGCAAAAAAGCAATCTTTGAAGGTTCTGTATGTGTGAATAGACTGAGAGAGTCTTTTAGAGTACAGCAGTGCATTTTAGGTAGCAGCAAAATGAAGAGTATGAACATGCAAGCCTCAGGTTCAGCAGGAGCTCACAGGAGTGCAGCTCCTGAACTTTTATGATGCCCCCCCTCCTCCTCCCCACCTATCTTGTCCATTGAATAGTAGGAGCAGCTGCATAACAATCCCTGGATCAGGAGAGCAGGCAGCCAGCCAGCCACCAGGAGCTTTGCCACACCCCCAGTAGCCCTCATTAACCCTTGGAGAAGCCCACAACACCCTTTCTCCACTTCTTATGTGATTTTGGGCAGCAGGTGGCTTGCTGGCCTTTTGACTGTGGAGGTGGGGGTGGGGGGCTCAGGAGAGCCCCAGGCAAGCAAGGCCTGCTTGGGCTGGTTGGATCTCTAGCCATATATCGTGCTCAGTCCTCCAAGACTACAAACACCATAGAACAAGCTAGTTAGATGGGACAATATCAGTCTCCTTCCTGTCTGCTTTGCTTTCACTATCCCTCTCTAATCAGTAGAATGTAATCTCAGGGAACTTCCTTCCTCTTTGTTCTCCTCCTCTACCTTTTTCTTCCCTGCATGCACCAGGAAGAACAGCATGGCGTCTCTCCTCCTGACCTGAGTTGAGCAGATGATCTACTATCAATCCAAAGCCATCCATAGTTAGCTAGAATAGAAAGAAGAAGAATAAGAGGAAGAAAATGATGATGGTACTGGATTTATAACCTGCCCTTCACTCCGAATCTCCTTTACCTTTCTCCCCCACAACAGACACTCTGTGAGGTAGGTGGGGCTGAGAGAGCTCTCACAGAAGCTGCCCTTTCAAGGACAGCTATGCGAGAACTAGGGCTACAAGTGTAGGAGTGAGGAATCAAAACTGGTTCTCCCAGATAAGGACCTGCACATTTAACCACTATACCAAACTGACTCTCAGATAATCACTCTTTCTCTCCAGTACACTTATATGTTGTGTTTCTTTAAATAAACCCACCAGTACTAGTTACTTAACTTGAAGCGGAGGCTCTCTGTGCCGTTTGTGAGATAGTGTGGTAACCATTAGACTAGGCCATGCTGCTGCTCTGAAGCTCAGAAGGAGCACGCTGCTGAGTGAAGGTAAGGAGGTCTGCCTGCCCAGTCTAGCCATCCTAAATCAGACCCAACACTCTCTGGGCTGCACATAGGGCAGAAGGCTATTTTAAAAAGCCTCTGATCTGCATGTCTCTCCCTCACCCCCCAAGTCTTGTTCATGCAGATGGACTTTCTCATTGCTTCAGAGAGACAGGCTGCCATTATTGGAATTGTCTATTTCTTCAGTAGATGTCACCTCACTGTTTAAAAATGAAGTGAAAATTGAAAGAACTTAGGAGTGGCTGAAGCAGCCCTCCCCACTACCATTAAAAATACAACAGTTCTCAGTCAAGGATATATAGACCCGTCCCATACCCAGCAAAAAGCAACAACACCCCATTGGCCAGCTTGGAGAAGGCATTTCTGTTTTTAAATCACTTCTTCAAGCCAAGCCATCTTGAAATAGTTCTATACTGGGAAAGACAAGTGAAGGCCGAATCATTGAGTGGGTAGAAGGATATGGTGTCGGGTGCCGGCTCTGGGTTGGCAAATACCTGGATATTTTGGGGGTGGAGCCTGGGGAGGCAGGGTTTAGGGAGGGGAGGGACCTCCAAGGGTATAATGCCATAGAGTTCACCCTCCTAGAGAGCCAGTTTGGTATAGTGGTTAAGAGTGGTAGACTCTAATCTAGAGAACTGGGTTCAATTCCCCACTCCTCCACATGAAGCCAGCTGGGTGATCATGGGTCAGTCACAGTTCTCTCAACCCCAAAAATAAACAGCTTGCCACAAAAACAGCTAGATTTTCAAGCTGCCAGACAATCTTCAGATCTCCTGGCTAAACTACACCCACAGTTGTGCAATAATTAATTAATTAGTTCACCCTCCAAAATGGTCACTTTCTTCAGGGAAACTGACCTCTGTTGTCTGGAAATCAGTTGTAATAGCAGAGATAACCAGGCTCCACCTGGAGGTTGGTAACCCTGGTCTGGTAGAAATTTGAGCTTGATGAGGTCGGTAAAATGAGTACTCAGCTTGCTGGGGGGAAAGTGTAAAAGACTGGGGAAGGCAATGACAAACCACCCCGTAAAAAGTCTGCCGTGAAAATGTTGTGAAAGCAACGTCACCCCAGAGTCGGAAACGACTGGTGCTTGCACAGGGGACCTTTCCTTCCTTCCTTCCCTTTCAAGGTGCCCTCAAGTAGTGACGAAGATACCATCTGTCATCCGCAGCTATCCCTGATTCACTTACATTCCCCCCCCGTCCCATTCTTCCAATACGTTCAACACAATGAGATCGCTTTGTCCTTTCTCTAGTAAGGAAGTAACGTCAGCGAGATTGTTGCTCTTTACATAGCGCAGGATGTTCTCTGTTAAAATGCCCCCCCAAACACTGAGGTTCAAAGGTCATTTGAAGAGCTATTTTTTGAAACCACCCAAAATCCAATGTGACATCAGCCTGGAAGGGAGTGACAATTTTCTCTCAAATTATCGGTCATAGCGACCATAGCCCATTATTCTTCTGTGTCATTGAAGACTTAGTTTGGTACATTAAAGAATCGTCACCTCCGGGTGATGGAATACAAGTCCCACCTGTACCAGGAATGTGTGAAGCGTCAGAGTACCTAAAAAAGGGACGAGAGGCATTAAGCCTTCCAATTAAGAGTCTTAGGGAGAATCTCATTAGGTTATGTTATGGGACGAGTGGATGCATAATGTGTGAGGGAGCCAAAAGGTTTCATGCATGACGGTGAAAGTTCCTTCCATCATGGACCATATAAATGCTGATAATGAGGAAGGGTGTAAAACAAAACAGGTCTGGTGCTTTCTAACTAATTTTCAGCTCAGTTGTAATTTGTACTGATTCGTGGCCTGTGGTGGGTATTTATAGGCCCTAAGTACATTATACTTCACGGGCATAGGTCTGCATTGATAAGAGCTGTGAGCTTGTTGTTTGATAGGAGCATTTTGTCTTTCAAGAGACGTGTTTGTCAGAGAATTCAGGCCTCATCGATCCACTGAGCTCAGCTTTGGAGGTCCTTCTGCTCCAGGTGATGACCCCCACCCCACTTTCAGAAGCACCCAGAAGCATCAAGGAGTACCCTTTAAAAAACCCATGCTAGGATAGGGTTGCCAGCCTCCAAGTGGCACCTGCAGATCTCCAACGATGACAGTTGATCTCCAGACAACCAAGTTAGCCACGTTTCTATGCAGCATTAAACGAGACCGATAAGTCGCTTCTCAGGTGCTTTCTCATCTCACTCTTTCCCTCTTTCTCTCTTAGGGCTGGTGGTTTGGTATGGCCAATCAGTCAGGTTGCCAACCTCCAGGTTCTTCCTTCTGAGCCAGTTTGGTGTAGTAGTTATATGTGTGGACTCTTATCTGGGAGAACTAGGTTTGATTCCCCACTCCTCCACTTGCAGCCGCTGGAATGGCCTTGGGTCAGCCATAGCTCTGGCAGAGTTGTTCTTAAAAGGGCAGCTTCTGTCAGAGCTCTCAGCCCCACCCACCTCACAGGGTATCTGTTGTAGGGGAGGAAGATAAAGGAGATTGTAAGCCACTCTGAGACTCTGATTCGGAGAGAAGGGCGGGGTATAAATCCACGGTCTTCTTCTTCGTAAAACACTTCACAAAGGTATTAGTGACATATACCTAATTCCTGGAAGAACTTTTTATATTGGCAGAAGAACTTTGTGTGTTGGTTTTGATTGAATTAGCTGAATTATACCTGGATGCATTTTGATTTTGTAGAAGCTATATGTTCCTGTGAACCTTGTATATGATTTTAAATTAATAATTATCCCATGAGATTTGGACCTCTATACTTTTGGCGCTGTTACAGTAATTTGTTCTTGATTCTGCACTATTCGCTCAAGGTGAACTGATCCCTGTCTCTTGGAGATCTGATATAACAGCAGGAGATCTCTACCCACCACCTGAAGGAGAGCAAACCTAGCTCTTGCTGTGGTGGGAGGCCTCCCTATGGCAGTCTTCATTACCCACTACTAGGGTTGCCAAGTCCAATCCAAGAAATATCTGGGGACTTTGGGAGTGGAGCCAGGAGACTTTGGGGGTGGAGCCAGGAGACATTAGGGGTGGAGCCAAGATCAAGGCTGTGACAAGCATAATTGAACTCCAAAGGGAGTTCTGGCCATCATATTTAAAGGGACGGCACACCTTTTCAATTCCTTCCTTCCATAGGAAATAATGAAGGATAGGGGCACCTTCTTTTGGGGCTCATAGAATTGGACCCCCTGGTCCAATATTTTTGAAACTTGGGGGCTATTTTGGGGAGAGGCACTAGATGCTATACTGAAAATTTGGTGCCTCTACCCCAAACAACAGCCCCCCCAGAGCCCCAGATACCCGCGGATCAATTCTCCATGATTTTCTATGGGAATAAATCTCCATAGGGAATAATAGAGTTCCCAGCAGACATTTCCCTCCCCTCCCCCCGCTTTCTGACGACCCTGAAGCGGGGGGAGGGCCTCCAAACCAGGGGATCTCCTGCCCCCACCTGGGGATTGGCAACCCTACCCACTACTACTCAGAGCAGCAGTGAGAAGTGAAAAGCCACATCATGGAGTATTGTGTTCAGTTGTGGGCACCACATTTTAGGAAGGATATAGACAAGCTGGAACGGATCTAGAAGAGGGTGACGAAGATGGTGAGGAGTCTGGAGATCGTCCTATGAGGAAAGGTTGAAGGAGCTGGGCATGTTTAGCCTGGAGAGGAGGCGGCTGAGAGGTGATATGATCACCATCTTTGAAGGGCTGTCCTATAGAGGATGGCGTGGAATTGTTTTCTGTGGCCCCAAAAGGTAGGACTAGAACCAATGGGTTGAAATTAAATCAAAAGAGTTTCCGGCTCAACATTAGGAAGAACTTCCTGACCGTTAGAGCGATTCCTCAGTGGAACAGGCTTCCTCGGGAAGTGGTGGGCTCTACTTCCTTGGAAGTTTTTAAACAGAGGCTAGATGGCCATCGGACACCAATGAAGATCCTGTGAATTTAGGGGGAGGTATTTGTGAGTTTCCTGCATTGTGCAGGGGGTTGGACTAGATGACCCTGGAAGTCCTTCCCAACTATATGATTCTATGATTCTATCAGCTGCATCACCACATCCCTTCCAGGAGAACACCCAGAAGTGACATAGGATAATTCTAGGGATTGCTGGAAACTCTATGATAAAGCCATTGAGCTTGTGGTGATTTCTAGAGCTACCCTACATCACTTCCAAGTTTTGAAATTGACAAAGGGTTGCAGCCATCACACACATGCCCATGGTTCCTCCCTCAACCCTCCCACTGGTTGTGAGGTTGGGCCTGACAATCCAGTATGCTCATTCTGAAAATGTTGAGAACAGTTGAGTGTCAGTTAAAAGGAATAAAAAGTAGAGGGAGATGGGTAAATCAGCCTGCTCAGTCAAGGCCATAAGAACTTACAATAGGAGACATTTAGCCTCAGAGAACATCCTTCTGAGGTTGGTAAAATGAGTACCCAGTTTGCTGGGGGTAAAGTGTAGATGACTTGAGAAGGCAATGGTAAACCACCCCATAAAAAGTCTGCCAAGAAAATGTCATGATATGATGTCACCCCACGGGTCAGTAGCAACTCGCTGCTTGCACAGGGGACTATCTTTACCTTTCCAAGTCATTGATCCCTTACTGGTTAGTAAAGAAAAACCAGTCTCACTTCTAAGCCTTGTATGTCCTAGTTTCAGCTTTCAAAATGGAGAAAACAAAGAAGATGAGAAAGGAAACACATAGATCTCTAATTTTTCCAGAGCAAAACCCCCTACCAAATTCTAACTTTGGCTGAAAATGAAGAGCTACAGTTATTACTGATTATGCCTCAAACAGTAAAAGCCCAACTCCTCTGACGAAGATTGTCTGTTGAGCACCACTGAAGAAAGAGGGAATGTTTTTGGAAACTACGCAGGCGATGTAATATCTGTCAGACTCAAAATGCGGGCGGGGGGTGGGGAGCGGCTGAAGAAGGGAGTATCAGATACATATAATGTTTCAGCTTGACAGGAAGCTGATTTCTTCTTTTAGTAATCAGAAGCTCACGTTAGTCAGAACTACCCGATCATGCTACCCCTTAGGCAATGAAGGCAACACAGAAATAAATCTAAGGGAATGGAGGCCGAGAAACATTTATGGGTATTTTTTGATCTAACAGGAATCTTCTGCTGACGTTAAATGTAAGCGGGGATTGAAGTGACTCAACGGAACAGTGTAAAATGTGAAAAAGCTCATTTTCTTTTGCCTCAATATGAGGATGTAAATGACACAGGGCAGGGGAAAAGAAGTTGCACTTTTGGAATTGGGGTTGCCTACTCCTTTCCCTGGAGGAAACTTGATTATTCAGACAGTGAAGTTTCCAACCTATTCCACTGTCCTCAAACTGCATTCCATACTGCCTTTGAATAAAAATATACCCAGGCACAGCTCTGTTAATTTCTCCTTCCTCCCTCCCTTCCTTTGAAGAAGAAGAAAGAAGAAGAGTTGGATTTATACCCTCCCTTGAGTCTCAGAGTGATTTCCCTTCCTCTCCTCACAACAGACACCCTGTGAGGTAGGTTGGACTGAGAGAGCTCTGAGAGAACTGTGAATGGCCCAAGGTCACCCTGATGGCTGCATGTTGAGGAGTGGGGAATTAAACCCAGTCCTCCAGATCAGACACCACAACTCTTAACCACTACACTAAACTGGCTCTCCAGTTGTGTACCCCACCCTTCTCCCAAAGTGGCTTACAATGTTCTCATCTCCATTTTACCCTCACAAACAACCCAGTGAGGTAGATTAGCTTGAGAGTACTTTTTTCCTCAACAGGGACCAAAAAGCTTACAGTGTTCTCCTGTCTTTATGGCTGGCATGTCTAGGCTGGGAAATTCCAGATTTTGAGGGTGGAGTCTAGGGAGAAAAGGGACTGGGGATACAATGCCATAGAATACATCCTCCGGAGCAGCCATTTTCTTTTGGGAAACTGATCTCTGTAGTCTGGAGAGCAAGTGGAACTCCTGGAGATTGCTAGGCCCCACTTGGAGGCTGTCATGCCTTTCCTCCATTTTATCATTACAATATCCCTGTGAAGTAGGTTAGGCTGAGAATGTGTGACTGACCCAAGGTCACCCTGCAAGCTTCTGTCATAGAGTACAGATTCAAACCTGGGTTTTCCAGAACCAAGTTTGACACACTAATTATTATGCTTTTCAGACAGTGCCGGATCAAACCCTGTGGAGGCCCCTAGGTGGTCAAAATCTTGGGGGGGGGGGGTGGCTTCCAAATTATCTCAGAGTCTGAGCACCTGCCCCACTGCCCATGCCCCACACTGCAGCCGGCAGGCACCTTCTCAAAAGCCCCTTTAACAAAGCTGCGGGGGAGAGGCAGTGAGAGGCAAACTTGGCATCAATGGCAGCAGCAGCCACACCAGGCAAGCCGAGCAAAGAGTGGCTCAGTTGCTGGCTGTGCGTGCAGGCTGGGAGGGCTGCAAGCAGGGGAAAAATTGGGGGGGAGGGCGGGAAGCTGGCCCAGGGCCCCTAAGAGAGTGGAGGCCGATAAGCCAGTGCCCACTTGGCCTAATTGTTAATCTGGCTCTGTTTTCAGAAGATCCATTGTGTCTGGATCATGGGTGCTGTAAAACAAAGGCATGCAGTTTGTGTTCTAGTTTTTAAAACTCAGTTATATGGCACAAGGGGGCCCAAGTTTGGACAAGGTCCATGGCTGAATGGAGAGATGGGGATTAAACTTCCCTATGTGTCAGTTTCCCAACCTGAAATGGCTCAGAGGAGTCACAGTGTACTACCCTGAATAAACTTAAATGTAGCCACATCAGCATAAGTGTTGTGCTATTATTCCTCATCTGGGGACACGGTGACTTCTTGGGGCTATGTCAACTTGGGTAGACAATGTGCAAGGAATCCTCCAGTGTCTGCAAACCAGGGTACCACCTTGAATTAGGACCTCCTGATGGACCTTCTGAGTGTGCCTTTTTTTGGGGGGGGGGGTACTGTGTGACACAGTGTTGGACTGGATGGGCCATTGACCTAATCCAACATGGCTCCTCTTATGTTTTTATAACCCTGCACACTTAGAATCATAGAGTTGGAAGGGACCTCTAGGGTCATCTAGTCCAACTCCCTGCACAATGCAGGAAACTCACAAACACCTTCCCCTAAATTCACAGGATCTTCATTGCTGTCAGATGGCCATCTAGCCTCTGTTTAAAAACCTCCAAGGAAGTAGAGCCCACCACCTCCCTAGAAAGCCTGTTCCACTGAGGAATCGCTCTAACGGTCAGGAAGTTCTTCCTAATGTTGAGCTGGAAACTCTTTTGATTTAATTTCAACTCATTGGTTCTGGTCCTACCTTTTGGGGCCACAGAAAACAATTCCACACCATCCTTTATATGACAGCCCTAAGGGGAGGGACGGTGGCTCAGTGGTAGAGCATCTGCTTGGTAAGCAGAAGGTCCCAGGTTCAATCCCTGGCATCTCCAACTAAAAAGCGTCCAGGCAAATAGGCGTGAAAAACCTCAGCTTGAGACCCTGGAGAGCCGCTGCCAGTCTAGTAGACAATACTGACTTTGATGGACCGAGGGTCTGATTCAGTATAAGGCAGCTTCATATGTTCAAGTACTTGAAGATGGTGATCATATCACCTCTCAGCCGCCTCCTCTCCAGGCTAAACATCCCCAGCTCCTTCAACCTTTCCTCATACGACTTGGTCTCCAGACCGCTTATCATCTTGGTTGCCCTCCTCTGGACCCGTTCCAGCTTGTCTATATCCTTCTTAAATTGTGGTGCCCAGAACTGAACACAGTACTCCAGGTGAGGTCTTACCAGAGCAGAGTAAAACTGAATTTAACAGGGAGCTCCAATCATGGCACCTGGCTTTATGGGACCTGGTGAAGAACCATGAATGGACCCAGAGACAATGTATCATGTCAGGCATCAGTTGTGGGTTTTCTCCAGTTCTGGTGCACCTGATTTGGATTGTAACCATGACATGCGTCAGTTTTCCCTTCCCTTGATGGCATGTCCCCAATCTAAAATGGTCAGGGGTGAGGATTTTTAGCCCATATAGGATATCTGTGTGTCCTTGAAATGAGCATGCATTTCTCCAAAGGGCCAAGTAGGACCCCTGGGAACATTTCTGGTTGGGAAAATGGTGTAGGGGGGAGCCAGCCTTCAGGCGGAGCCTAGGGGTATCCCAGAATTACAACTGATCTAGAGTCTACATAGATCAGTTCCCCTGAAGAAAATGTCTACTTTGCAGGATGGACTCTATAGATTTATACCCCAAAAAGGCCCTCCCTCCCCTTCCCACCACTCCACACCCTCAATCTTCACAAATTTTCCAAGTTGGAGTTGGCAACTCTAAGGGAAGAGGTTCAACACAATTTAAATTGTGAACAATTTAAATTGTGTTCAACCTCTTCCCTTAGAGTTGCCAACTCCAACTTGGAAAATTTGTGAAGATTGAGGGTGTGGAGTGGTGGGAAGGGGAGGAAGGGATGTAGAGTGGAAGGGGAAGGGGTGTGGAGTGGTGGGAAATAGTTCACAATTTAAACTGGATTTTAGAATGAAAAGACCGAAGGAGGTAGCACGCACGACCACAGCCTCGCAATGGACAGCTAAAACTATACCAACTATTGTATCTTGGCAAAATAGATGACGGGAACATTTTATAATGTATAACATCACATCTAATGTATCAATATCCATCTCAAAAGTTCAAGAATTAGCAAGTTAATTAGCAATTTGGTATCCATGTAGATAGATTAATTTATAAGAACATATGAAGCTGCCTTATACTGAATCAGACCCTCCTGGGTCCATCGAAGTCAGTATTGTCTTCTCAGACTGGCAGCAGCTCTCCAGGGTCTCAGGCTGAGGTTTTTCACATCTATTTGCCTGGACCCTTTTTAGTTGGAGATGCCAGGGATTGAACCTGGGACCTTTTGCTTACCAAGCAGATGCTTTGCCACTGAGCCGCCATCCCTCCCCATGGGATGGTGGCTCAGTGGTAGAGCATCTGCTTGGGAAGCAGAAGGTCCCAGGTTCAATTCCTGGCATCTCCAAAAAAAGGGTCCAGGCAAATAGGTGTGAAAAGCCTCAGCTTGAGACCCTGGAGAGCCGCTGCCAGTCTGAGTAGACAATACTGACTTTGATGGACCGAGGGTCTGATTCAGTATAAGGCAGCTTCATATGTTCAATTTGGTATCCAAGTTAATAGCAATTTGGTATCCATGTAGATAGATCCAGGTGGGCAGCCATGTTGGTCTGAAGCAGTTGAACAAAGCTTTGTTCAGTTTGGTATCCAATCACTGAATATCTTACAGATAAAAGCGGTTTTACCAGAAAATCAGTTATACCAAAGAGTGATGTATTTCTGAACACTCACAGTATTTTAATTTATATCATAATGGTCTAATTGTATATTTTTATGAACTCTTTTGAAATATTTATTCTACATAGGATGTTATTTTAATGTGTTTTGGATTTTTCTTTGTGTAATTTTAAAAAAAAATAATAAAATTACATTAATTGGGGGGGGGGGGGGGGAGAGAGAGAGACCAAAGGAGAAGAAACCTCTTACATGAGCAATAGGAGGATGAGCACGAGATTAAGTTCTTTGGAAACCCAGCCTCCTGCTGCCCGCCAATGCCTCAAGCCCTAGCAAAACACACATGTGGAAGTGACCTGAATGTGTGAACCAGCTCTCAAGATGGCAAAGTTAGATCACTTGAATCACAAATATATTTAATGAGAACAAATGAGAGCTGAAAACTTGCATGAGTTTTGGACTAACTAAGCATCTTTTTTCGCGGTGGACAATTGGAAAGGCATTTGAATTGCCAGCATTAACAAAGAAAATGAAAGGGAACATCGATCCAAATGTATGAGCAATTTAGGAATGATTCTCTTACGATATATGGCATGAGGCATACTAACAAATGATAAATTAGAGACTTGAAGGCATTTGGATTAAACAGGGATGGGACTATAGAAGGTATATTAGTAGTTCTGGCCCAAATCCCCCCCCCTCTTTTTTTTCACAGACATGAAAATGTTACCTCAAAAGGAAATTGAGTTCTTATCTGTAATGTGAAGATTTAAACAGGATGTGATAATATAAAATAATTCACCATTGTCCCATCCTAGTGGCACAAACCTGCTTGCATGATTAGAATAATTTCCATGTATTCTATTGTTAGAGAATCGTTTCCGTTACAAAAGGAGAACAAAGTTGTGTGATTAGCATTTTTAATGAGTTATGTTACTTTGAAATTTTATTTAGCCTTTGTTGGCTTTTTTAGATTAACTTTATGCAATGGCTTTCTGATTTGGTGGATGTAGGGACTGTATTGTGATTTCTCAGTATTGGAAGAAGCAGAATTTTCTTTTAAGTCTAAGGACATAATTTGCACCCAAAGAAACTGTAATAATTCCACAAGCCCACCATGCCAGAACAATTGCAGGTTTTTTATCAGAACAAACAGGGCCTTTCGATCGGACTGTACACTGAACATGAGTTAACACTGTGATGCAGTAGCTAAAAAGGCAAATGCGATTTTGGACTGTATCAACAGAAGTATAGTGTCCAGATGAAATGAAGTGATGGTATTACTTTACTTTGCTCTGGTTAGACCTCACCTAGAGTATTGTGTTCAGTTTTGGGCCTCACAATTTAAGAAGGATATAGAAGCTGGAATGTGTCCAGAGGAGGGCAATAGAGATGGTGAGGAGTCTGGAGATCAAGTCTTACAAGTAAAGGCTGAAGGAACTGGGTATGTTTAGCCTGGAGAGGAGATGACGGCAAAGTGATATAGTTACCATCTTCAAGTACTTGAAGGGCTGTCATATGGAGAATGGTGTGGGGTTGACCCCAGAAGGTTGGACCAGAACCAATGGGTTGAAATTAAATCAGAAGAGTTTTTGATTAAATGTTAGGAAGAACTTCCTGACAGAGTGGTTCCTCAATGGAACAGGCTTCCTCAGGAGGTGGTGGGCTCTCCTTCTTTAGAGGTTTTTAAACAGAGGCTAGATGGCCATCTGACAGCAATGCTCATTCTGAGAATTAGGCAGCTCATGAGAAGGAGGGCAGGAAGGGCTGCATCAGTGCTTAGTTCTTTTGGCCCTTTCTTACATACCCTGAGGAATGCTGATTGCCACTTTGGGGTCAGTCAGCTATCTTTCTCCGGGACAGTTTGGTCAGGGATCCTTTTTTCTTTTTGCCATCTTCTGGGCATGGAGCGGGTGTCATTGGGTGTGTGTGTGGGGAGGTATTTGTGAAATTCCTGCATAGTGCTTGGAGTTGGACCCTGGAGGTCTCTTCCAACTCTATGATTCTCTCCTGTTAAGTGTCATTCCTTATCCGTGCCAAGGGTGTGTGCATGAAATTATTGTCATTAGTATGATACTTCTATGTCACATCATCAGGCTTTGCCTCATGACATCATTAGGCCTTGACAAGTCTCAAGGTTGCCATGCTGGAGACCTAGGCTGTGGTCAGATGAGCAGGTTGATCCGATGTTGTTGCTGTTCCTTCCAGATTAATAGTGCACAGCATCTGCTTCCCATTTCTCAGATGTTGGTACTTCATTCTTGAAAGCTTCAAAAGGTCCGTCCTCCTGACCCCTCCTTTCTTTTAATTAGAGGAGCTAGTCTAGTGAGAGATGACTGGAGCTCCCATTCCTGACTGCTGCTTAACAGGCTGGCAGGGGGAAATTAAGAAGAAGACTGCAGATTTATACCCCACCCTTCTCTCTGAATCAGAGACTCAGAGCGGCTTACAATCTCCTATATCTTCTCTCCCCACAGCAGACACCCTGTTAAGTGGGTGGGGCTGAGAGGACTCTCATAGCAGCTGCCCTTTCAAGGACAACTCCTGTGATAGTTATGGCTGACCCAAGGCCATTCCAGCAGCTGCAAGTCGAGGAGTGGGGAATCAGACCCAGTTCTCCCAGATAAGAGTCCGCATACTTAACCACTACACCAAATTACTGGGGCTTTGTAGAAGTGGACCAATGTGCAATGTCACTTCAAGGAAAAATAGGAAGTGACATCATCATGCCTGGGTGATGCTCTGGGATCCACTCAAAACTTTATGGGAACATTCTCCCAAACTCTCCTGGTGGGCTGCCACTGTCATCTGGCAACCAATGTTCCCTCTAAGCTGCAGAGTCTTGTGAGCAAAAATTCTACTCTGTGACTCAGCTACTGGCATTAAAGTTGTGAGCTGCTGCATAAATTAGTGTGCTCTGGGGCCACCCTTCCTGAGCTAAAACAAAAATGTGTGAGCTGGAGGCTAAAAATCAGTGAGCTAGCTCACGCTAACTCAGCTTAGAGGGAACACTGTTGACAACCCTCCCTTCTTCAGACAGTGCTGCTTGGTATCATTTCCAGTGTAATTTTGTGGGACAACTGCTTCAAATAGTAAGCAATTTTTTGTAGACTGATAAAGCTAAGGAGATGCTTTTGCTTCATGCTGCAAGGCTATCTCCATACTTTCACCACGCAATCCTTTTGGCAAAGGACAATGACACAAAGGCCTGTGAAGTAAAAGGGCCCATTAACCTGGAGTGTGGGTAAATATGCAATTCTCTGATGCTTCAAGTGGCCACTAGATGGGGCTCTTATCAGCACGATTAATCATTTGTAGATACAGGAATGAAACCCATGGAGAAGGCAACTGCAAAATCCTGTGGAACTAGGATGGATTCGTCTACATCAGGGGTGGACAATGGTAGCTCTCCAGATGTTTTTTGCCTACAACTCCCATCAGCCCCAGCCATTGGCCATGCTGGCTGGGGCTGATGGGAGTTGTAGGCAAAAAACATCTGGAGAGCTACCATTGGCCATTGCTGGTTTACATCACTTCAGACTAAATCCAGCTTTGAACTTCCCCTCCATAAATCTCTATGCCAGCGGTGGCCAAACTGCAGCTCGGGAGCCACATATGGCTCTTTCACCCATACTGTGTGGCTCTTGAAGCCACCACCACGTCATTGGCCATCTTGGAGAAGGCATGTCTCTTCTCCAAGTCAAGGCAGCCTGCAGCTTGGAGACTGCATTTTAAGTTAAAAATTGCTTCTTTCCACCTCCCCCCCATTTGCCTTCCTTCCTTCCTGTTTTGCAGCTCTCAAACATCTGATGTTCACATCTTGCAGCTCTCAGACATCAAACGTTTATTTCATGTGGCTTTTACGTTAAGCAAGTTTGCCCCCCCCCCCACTCTATGCACCACTCTATGCAAATGGATAGTAGCTCAGCAGGCCAGTAGGAGTCACTCACTCCCTTCTTCTTTTCTGGCTATGCTGATTTTCTGTCTGTAAGGAGCACTTAACGCTGGAGATTGTTCCTAAATGTATGTTCTCCAAATGAGATTTTCCATGCTCCTGTACCTTCTGCCTGAAATGTGCAGTCTTTTCTGTCACCTCTGCGTTCTGCCACCTTATTCTCCTCACATTCTCCTGCATATGTGAATGAGGACTGAATGTAGCATTGCCAGGTCTCCTTGTCAGTCTGGTGGGGGGATTCGGGGAGTGTTCCGGGGGCAGGCGGAAACACTGCAAGACATTGGGGGTGGAATTCTAGCAGGAGCTCCTTTGCATATTAGGCCACACCCCCCTGATGTACCCAATCCTCCAAGAGTTTACAAAAAAAGAGCCTTATAAGTTCTTGGAGGATTGGCTACATCAGGGTAGTGTGGCCTAATGTGCAAAGGAGCTCCTGTTAGAATTCCAGCCCTGTGTGACATCCCCAACATGATGATGTCACTTGGAAGTTTGCCATGAAACCAGAGCATCCCCTGCTCAATGCCCCTGACATGACTACTTAAGGGAGGGGCTTCCCCTACCAGCCAGCTGGTCCACAGTGGGGAGAAGCCCCTGAAACCACTGGCGACACTAATCAGATGTAGAAATACCAGCCTTCAGGTGGGCCCTGGGGGTATTCTGGAATTAGAGCTTATCAGTTCTGCTGGTTAAAATGGCTGCTTTGGAGGATGAACTCTATGACATTGTGCCCCACAGATCAGTCCCTGTTCTCTCCAGGCTCCATTCCCAAATCTCCTGAAGTTTCCCTTCTTGCAGTGCCAGATTAAACCCCGTGGAGACCCCTAGGCAGTCAAAGTCTTGCCCCCCCCCTCGCAAATTATCTCAGAGTCTGAGCGCCCAACTCGCCGCCCACAGCCCCCGTTGCAGCCTGCAGGCACCTTCTTAAAAGCCCCTTTGACTAAGCTGAAGGGGAGAGGCAGAGAGAGGCAAACTTGGCAACAACGCCAGCAGCAGCTACACCGAACAAGTTGGGTAAAGAGCAGCTCAGTTGCTGGCTGCATGTGCAGACTGGGAGGGCTGCAAGCAGGGGGGAAACCAGGGGAGAAAAGCCAGCCCAGGGTCCCTAAAGGCGTGGGGGCCCATAAACCAGTGCCTACTTGGCCTAATTGTTAATCCGGCTCTGCCTTCTTGGATCTAACAACCCCACCCCACTTTCCCCTGCCAATGGCTGGGAGGCACTTGGAAACTCTACTCGAATGGCAGTCTTGTTAAACTGAAAATAGCTAATCATGGGAGCATGGCTGAAGGCAGATCTCACTGGTTGAAAACTGTTCTACTCCAGTAGAATTACAAAGAGGTACACCTCACATTTTGTCTTTTCAGTCTTTTTAATTTAAAAAAACACCCCCAAACTGGTTGCAATTTACATTTTGGATATTTATAGCCTGTGGACGTGAGGTTTATTTTCTTTTCAATGGAAGGATTATCACAAGCACATAGATCATAGGAGTGTTACCACTTCAAAACGCTAGGCATGTTATCCCACATGCATAGCGGAATGACATCCATGGGGTCGCAAAACAGAAATGGCTCTTTCATACAAACGAAATAACGCACTTTCAATCCAGTTTCGATGTACTTTGCAACTGGGTCTTGCTGTGTGAAATGGCAAAATCCACTTGCAAACGGTCGCTGATGTGAATTTGAAACTGTATTATTTCGCATGTGTGAAAGCACCCAAAAACTCGCAAAAGGAAAACAAGGCACTGTTCAGAATAAAAAGGGAGGCCATGACCAAAGGGGATGCGGGCTGCCCAATCCTCAAGCTGTTTGCTCTTACGGCAACTTCATTGAAGCAAAGAAAAATTGTATGGAGGCCTTAGGGGTGGTGGTGGTGGGGGGGTCAGGACGTTGTACATAAAAATTGGGGGCGGGGAGGAAGGGTCGGTATTCCTAATGAGGATTTCAGCCATTGCTGTTGCAAGACGTTAAAGTTGTAGATAGTTAGGAGGTTCTCTGTCTCTTTTGCCATAGGTGTTGGATCCTACGTTGGTCGGCGAGTAGATTGTTCCGAAGGTATTGCTGGAACGGACTAAGAAGTCAGCCAAGCGCTGAGTGACACAGGTGGCTGTGTTGCACTTCCGTTTCTCCAAGCGGTGACTGCAGAGGCAGAAAGAAAAACAGAAAAATCACCATGAAAAGCTGGCAGCAAGCCCTCCGATTGCCGTTGCCTGTTGTTCGTGACTGAAGGTCTTCATGATCGATCGCTCTATGTGGGAAAGGAAGAATAGAGGGGAAGGAGCTGCTTTGGGGAGTTTTGCTGGGAAGCAAGATAGCAATCTCGCCCATGAAAACTTGGCTGTTGAAAGGACCTTTTCTGGAGCTGACAAGCTGGTTTATTTGGTATTGCTGTTACCGCTGATTTGTAATGCATCTATTTTTGCATTTGTCATTATTTGATTTTGTTGTACCCACGTGTCTTTTGATAGACACAGACAGGCAAACAGGTTGGGCAGTGACTCCACCTTATGTACCTGGCAGGGTGGGAAAGCCTTTATTGGTAGGGTTGCTAGCTGTGGGTGGAGAAATATCTGGATTTGGGGGGGGGTATGGTGGAGCCTGGGGAGGGTGGGGTTTGGGGAGTGGAGGGACTTCAGAAGCGTACAATGCTAGAGAGTCAATTCTGTCACAGGTTTCAGGGGAAAAAAGACATTACTCCAATTACCGCCACCTATCCAGGCAGGTCTAACCAATTTTATTCCACTTTCCTTTTAGCTGATTCCCAGGGCTTTGTTTGTAGCAGGAGCTTCTTTGCATATTAGGCCACACACCCCTGATGTAGCCAAGCCTCCTGGAGCTTATAGTAGGCTCTGTAATACTGGAGAGCCAGTTTGGTGTAGTGGTTAAGTGTGTGGACTCTTATCTGGGAGAACCGGGTTTGATTCCCCACTCCTCCACTTGCACCTGCTAGCATGGCCTTGGGTCAGCCATCGCTCTGGCAGAGGTTGTCCTTGAAAGGGCAGCTGCTGTGAGAGCCTTCTCCAGCCCCACCCACCTCACAGGATGTCTGTTGTGGGGGAGGAAGGTAAAGGAGATTGTGAGCCGCTCTGAGACTCTTCGGAGTGGAGGGCGGGATATAAATCCAATATCTTCTTCTTCTTCTTCTTAATAAGAGCCCTGTAAGGTCTTGGAGGATTGGCTACATCAGAGGTGCGTGACCTAATATGCAAAGGAGCTCCTGCTACAAACAAAGCCCTCTTGATTCTTGTAATGAAATTACAGCCAAGGTAGCAAGATTTTGTGCCACAGCCAGCTTAATCAGATAGAAGATTATTGCCTCTTTTAAGACATGCTAAATATATTTTAATTTTATTTTATCTGTCTAAGTTCTCTTCTGTATGTATAGCTTAGCCATGTTTATGTAGTTAATGCATATGTTATACATCAGGGGTGGCCAATGGTAGCTCTCCAGATGTTTTTTGCCTACAACTCCCATCAGCCCCAGCCATTGGCCATGCTGGCTGGGGCTGCTGGGAGTTGTAGGCAAAAAACATCTGAAGAGCTACCGTTGGCCACCCCTGTTATATAGTAATGTACTGCTGAATCTTGGATTGTAATAATAAAACTATACTGTACAGCTATCCGCCCTCCAAAGCAGCCATTTTCTCCAGGTGAACTATCATCTAGAGATCAGTTGTAATAGTGGGAGATCTCCAGGCCTCATATGGTTGCCAAACCACTCTGGTGGCATCGGGGGTCATCCCACTCCAAATCCCCAATGCCCCACACCTATCAGCTGGTTGGCAAGGTAAACTTACCCCTGGTGTGGTCATCCAATGGCCCATCCAGTCCAACACTCTGGGCGTTTTCGCACTCACCTTCAAGTGGTGCGACCACCCTCCTCACGCCGGCGGATCTGCAGGGATTTCGCACCAGAAGCGCCGGCGCACCCAAAAGAGCCGGCGACTTCCGTCGCGAAACCAGCTCAAACGTTTTCCTGCTTCTTGGCGGTTTCCGTTTGAGCTGGTTTCGCGACGGAAGTCGCCGGCTCTTTTGGGTGCGCCGGCGCTTCTGGTGCGAAATCCCTGCAGATCCGCCGGCGTGAGGAGGGTGGTCGCACCACTTGAAGGTCAGTGCGAAAACGCCCTCTGTGTCACACAGTGGCCTAAAAAACCCAGGTGCCATCAGGAGGTCCACCAGTGGGGCCAGGACACTAGAAGCCCTCCCACTGTGCCCCTCCCAAGCACCAAGAATACAGAGCATCACTGCCCCCAGACAGAGAGCTCCAACAATATGCTGTAGCTAATAGCTACTGAGGGACCTGGCGACCCTAGGGCCACACCTGGAGATTGGCAGTCATATTTATTGGAGATTACAAATTATTCTGACCTAGATGGCTCAGCCAAGCTCAATCTCATCAGAACTCAGAAGCATGGGATGGAGAAAGTAGAGAAAGAAGTACTTTTCTCTCTTTCTCACAATACAAGAATATATAATTTTTTTTGCCACTGTGTGACACAGAATGTTGGACTGGATGGGCCATTGGCCTGATCTAACATGGCTTCTCTTATGTTCTTATGCTAAGCAGGGTCAGTCCTGGTTAGCATCTGGATGAAAAGCCACAGGGAAAGTCCAGAACATAAGGACATAAGAGAAGCCATGTTGGATCAAGCCAATGGCCCATCCAGTCCAACACTCTGTGTCACACAGTGGCCAAAAAACCTAAGTGCCATCAGGAGGTCCACCAGTAGGGCCAGGACACTAGAAGCCCTCCCACTGTGCCCCCCCAAGCACCAAGAATACAGAGCATCACTGCCCCAGAGTTCTAACAATACGCTATGGCTAATAGCCACTGATGGACCTCTGCTCCATATGCTTATTCAATCCCCTCTTATAAGAACATAAGAGAAGATAAGAACATAAGAGAAGGGTTGCTGTAAAGAAGGAGGAGGAGGAGGAGATTGGATTTGTATCTTGCCCTTCACTTGGAGTCTCAGTGTGGTTTATAATATCCTTTCCCTTCCTCTCCCACAGCAGACACCCTGTGAAATAGGTGGAGCTGAGAGAGCTCTCCAAGAACTGCTCTTGAGCAGAACATCTCTGGGAAAGTTATGACTGACCCACTCTGGCAGGTGCATGTGGAGGAGGAGTGGGGTATCAAACCCAGTTATCCCAGATAAGCGACTGCATACTTAACCACTACACCAAACGGGCTCAGAGGCAGGTGAGAGCAAATCAACTCTGTCTCTTGATCACCATAAATCAGCTGTGACTTAAAGTCGCTTTCTACCACCAAGAATGGAATTAAAGTTATAAACAAGGAGCTAAATCTAGATTTTACTTTAAAAAAATCCCAGCCACACATTCATTCAAGTCAAACAGGGAAAATGAAGCAATCCATATGTGAACTCAGATAATATCCGGAATGTCATTTATTTCTTCTGTAGAACTTTGCACTCTCTGGACATCTGGTGCTGTGTTTGAAGTGCTTTTGGACTTTATCTTGGTTAGTTTATTAACCTTGAAAGAGGCTGTTTTTAACTTGAGCATCTGTTAACTAACCATCACAGCAAGGTACCCATTTTTGCTGACTCACACTGCACCAGTAAAGAGACAGAAGATTCTGCAAGACCTTCAGTTGATCTAAGAGCCAGCCACGTCACAGAGACCTGTTCTCTGCTTCCTTTCTGTTCCAGTTTCATCCTATATGACTGCCCAAGGACTATAGCTGTACTTGTTCTATATTGCTCTCTATCTGTCAGTCTGTCTATCCATTCGCCAAGACACAGCTGACTTACGGTGACCCCGTAGGGCTTTCAAGGCAAGAGATGTTCAGAGGTGGTTTGCCATTGCTTGTCTCTGTATAGCAACCCTGGACTTCCTTGGTGGTCTCCCTTCCAACCCTGCTTAGCTTCTGAGATCTTATAAGATCAGGCTAGTCTGGGCTATCCAGGCCAGGGCTCGCTATCCAGGTTATGTCTTTACATAATTTTATAATGCTCAGTTCTGCCTGTATTCTTGAAATATATGCATGCTTTTTAATGTTAGAGACCCTATTCTGTTACAAGTCTATATACTGTCTATTTCTGCAAGTATGCTCCTGCTATATAATTTCTGCATCATTTAGAATGGTGTGTATGTTAAAGCACTGTTTCAGAAATCTTTCAGATTTCTGCTTATTTTCAGATTTCTGCCATCCAAAGTTATCCTCTAGTCAAAAAAGTAGGATTCATCTAAGGCAGGCAATGTCCTTATAATCTAAAAAATATTTATTGATTTGTTTTAAGTGGTAGAATAGCAGAAAGACCTGTCTACCCCAGTGTCAAAAAAGACCTTCACCAATTCACTGGAATTTTCTGTTCAGCACATCATAAAAAAATCTGTGAATTCTATGAACTGGAGCAAAGCTACATATTTCAGTCCAACACCAAAAGTCAGTGGAGTTCCTTCTGGTCTTAAGGATGTCTTTTACACTCTTTACTATTTGATTTGAAAACGGAAACCCTTGCTCAAGCCAAGCCAACAAAATGAGGGCGTTCAAGGTATTGGCATGCAATGGTCATGATGAACCCAAAATACTTTTCTGTGTGGATGATGATCAACTCTCACTTTCCCAACCAGAATCTTGGAACTTCTCGTAGATTCAGTCAGGGCTTTTGTTGTAGAAAAAGCCCAGCAGGAATTCATTTGCATGAATGACACCAAGCCTGTTGGAACTGCATTCTTGTGCATTCCCGCTCAAAAAATGCCCTGGATTCAATAGATCAGCCATACCAGACAATTGTTGAGATAGAAAATTCACTTGAATAGAACATGGGCTCTTGGTCCAAGGTGCACTTTACTGGTATAATGATCTGATCATTTAGATGGATCTCAAAGTACAGAGCTAGATTCAACTGAACTGTGAACAGAACAAATTCAGGGAACAGATCTCCTCCCCCCTTCTGTGTTCCCTTTGCAGCTTCCTGTGTCTGTCAAAAACTGTTCCTGTAGCTTGTGGAAACTTCTGTGATTAAGGTTGCCAAGTCCCCCGCAGCCTCTGGCCTCTGATACCATAAAGTTTTCCTTCCAAATTGCTAGAGTTTCTGGGAAAACCATAGAATTTTCCTGGAAGCTCCTAGAGAGGCCAGCACGTGACGTCGCTGGTGGGATGACGTCACTTACGAGTGACGTCATCATGTTGGCGATGTCAGGAGGGGATCCTCCTGCCAGCCCACTGCAGGCTGGCAGGTTGGGGACCCCCAAAATGGGAGAACCCGTGCCCCGCCTGGGAGTTTGGCAGTCTTGTCTGTGATTGTCTCTTGTTAAAAATTTAAACCCTGCAGTATTCTTATGGAAATTCACTTTGGATGGTTTCAATCAACCTGATGTGAATTAAGAGCTAATTTGATTCAGGATACAATCTAACACCATTAAAATGGAAGGTTGACCCCTGACCTGGATAGCCCAGGCAAGCCTGATCTCATCAGATCTTGGAAGCTAAGCAGCATTGACTCTGGCAAGTACTTGGATGGGAGACCTCCTTGGAACACCAGCAGTTGGGAGGTGGGGCAGGCTTTATCCAGCCACTTCCCTAAATATCCTCCAAGCCCCCAATTAGGGATTGGTCACCAGATGTCACCATGACTTCCAGGTGCACACACATACACACTCATACATGCACACACACACATGCAAAGAAGGAGAAGGCTGAATAGTTGCTGAATAGGATGTGACATATTTGATATAAAACAGGGTATTTCATGTTCACTATTCTCCTAAACTATTTTTTTAAACTATAAACATTTAAGAGTATAATAAATGGCAAAAACGTATCAATTGACAAACAAGTCTTGTCCTTATAGCCTAGGAATAACTAATTCCAAAAGCCATCAGGAAAGATGTCATTGATATAATTATTGCTTTGCTTAAAGGTATAATTCTCATTGACAGTGCTGGTCCTATGCAGTTATGACCTTCGAAGCTCATTGACGTGGAATTAGAATGGTGTAATTCTGCTTAGATTGGCACAGTCCACCACTTTATTCAGGATGCATTTGTATAATCTAGAAGCTTCCAAAGTTTGCCATATCTTCGACTAGCAAAGCATCCTTTGTAATAAAGCATAATATTTCACAGTTCTGCAAATCCCTCTTTGTACCTATAATTCAATTTCAGCACCTATAACTGAAAGACCTTTTACATCTGCTCATCAAAGGCCAAATCATGTATTACAGGATGGATAAATTAAAGATATTAAGTACAATCTGGCCTTTTTGGGAAACGGTTCTCCAATTGATTTTTCTTACTGATTTTGCTGAAATTTAGCAAAAGCTCTTCCATTCTCTCTCTCTCTCTCTCTCTCGAATTTACTATTTTCCCACTGTGATAAAATTCAATGGGGCTAAAAATATGTTGATTAGAAACACATTTTAAAAAAATCTGTTGCCACATACACTGCAGACTAAAGAATTTTTTAATCAATGCATTTAACAAACTAGGCTTGCAACTGTTTGTGTTTTCTGAACATGTGTGTGCGCCTTTAAATCTCAAGAGGAAAGCTGCAGGGGGCAGGGTGAGCAGATAGAGCCTGGTGACTCTCAGTCCCTCTGTTTGTTTGGAGGAAAACTCTACCCCTTAGGCTGTTCTTTTGTTTTCTTGAATAAGTTGGTTGAAATACAGCAGATGGTTACATTCAGCAACATGAGCAAACTGCCCTGGTGAAATCACAAAAGTGTGTGTTTGCTAACTATGTATTTTGGCTGCTTTGTGAGAAAGTGTGTGTGTTCACTTCCATTTAGTGGAAGTGTAGCTGCTGGGGATCAGGAAATGAAGCTTGTATTCAGGGGAACTGCACTGCTGTATTTTTAAAAATTTATTTCAGGGAATGGGAAAGTCTCCTGGCTCCATCCCCAAAGTCTCCAGATATTTTGTGAGTTGGACCTGGTAACCCTAATAGACCAATGGTGTGACTCCAGGTTAAGGCAGCTTCATATATTCACTCTCTCTAACAGTGTTAGAACTTGACACGGTCAAAATAAATGAATTAGCAGTAGGCGCCCCCTACCCACACGCCAGCTGGTCCGTGCCGCCTCTTTCTCCCACCTGAGACTCAGGCGGAGGAAAGAGGTGGCTCAGCCTTGTTCTCAGGCTGCCTCTCCTTCAAGAGGAAGCAGCTGGAGAGTGAAGATGAGACACTGCACTACCTCCTTCCCCCGCCCTGGGGGCTTTGGGGGTGGAGCCAGGAACAAGGGTGTGACAAGCATAATTGAACTCCAAGGAAGTTCTGGCCATCACATTTAAAGGAACCACACACTTTTTAAAATGCCTTCCTTCCACAGGAAATAATGAAGGATAGGGGTACCTTCTCTTGGGGCTCATAGAATTGGACCCCCTGGCCCAAGCTTTTTGAAACTTGGGGGGTATTTTGGGGAGAGGCACAGATGTTATGCTGAAAATTAGGTGCCTCTACATCAAAATGCAGCTTATCCAGAGCCCCAGATACCTGTGGATCAATTCTCCATCATTCCCTATGGGAATAAGTCTCCATAGGGAATAACAGAGTTCCCAGTAGACATTTCCCTCCCCCACCCTGCTTTCTGATGACCCTGAAGCGGGTGGAGGACCTCCAAATCGAGGGATCCCCTGCCCCCACCTTAGGATTGGAAACCTAGCCCGCCCCCTCCCCTACCTTCCCCAGCACCGTGCTGTGTTTCTCCCCCTCCCCCGCGGGCAGAGGAGCGAGGAGGCTCAAAGGAGTCAGCCCTACCTGCTTCGGCAGGAACTGGGCTGATTCTAAGTTGGAGGAGGAGGAGTTTCGCCCCTCCCTCACTTCTGAAAGTGAGGGGGGGGGAAGCCTCCTTCAGCGCGCTGTTCAAATAACTTAGAATCAGCCCGGGCCCTGCCGAAATGGTAGGCCTAATCGCCACTCCCCCGTGTGATCAGAGGGGCGCCGCAACGAGGCTCGGGCAGTTTCCACAGGGCCCGGACTGATTCTAAGTTATTTGAATAGTGCGCTGAAGGAGGCTTCTCCTCCCTTGTCACTTCCCGAAGTGAGGGAGGGGCCGAAACTCTTCCTCCTCCAGCCTGCTCTTAAAAAAAGTAGAATCAGCCCAGTTCCTGCTGAAGCAGGTACGGCTAACTCCTCCAAGTCTCCTTGGTCCTCTGCTCATGTGGGCAGGGGAGGCGGGGGCAGAACGTGGCGCTGGGGAGGGGAGGGGGCGGGCCATGGTGGGGAGCAGAGCCTCTTTGTGTGTGGGGGATGGAGTGTGGCACCGGTTTGCGGCACTGCGAAGGGCAAGTGGAGTGGCGGCGGGGAGGCAGAGGACAGGGAGTGGCTGCCTGGTTGCTAAGTGGTACCGGTCCGCAGCCCGGGGGTTGGGGACCCCTGTTATAGAAGATTCAGATGTCTTTATAGCATATTTGGACAAGACTCTTTTCCATCAGCATCCTCGAAGGATCCTTGGTCTCATCCAGGATACACAAGGCAGGGGACACTCCCCCCCACTCCCCCGTCCTTTATCACAGGCAGAAAATCTCATTGGACCCAACCAAGTATCAGTATTAATGCTATGAGTATAGCTGCGATTTAGATGCAATTTGTCAACGCAGCGCCTTTCTCCGGCACCTCCAGAAAAGGATAATTATAGTATCGTCATGTCATTAAGCGGCAACAATGACTCAATGTTTACCTTTCAGGTGAACTTTGAAAAGGTTATTTAGAGCAATTGCTGATATCATGACAACGATTAGCATGACAAGCGATGCCTTGCTCCTTTGAGTGACTCCTGCGGCTGTGGAAGTCCCCCCTCCCCACCCTGCTGAATGGCTCCTCTTCCCCTGGGACCTGCTCCGTTGTCTTCCCCTGATATTTGCTGCCATTTCAATTGACAAACACACAGAAGAGTTTGTTGCTCTCTGTAGATAGTTTCAGAAGGCAGCCATGTTGGTCTACAGTAGGGTTGCCAAGTCCGATAAGAAATATCTGGAGACTTTGGGGGTGGAGCCAGGTGCAAGGGTATGACAAGCATGATTGAACTCCAAAAGGAGTTCTGGCAATCACATTTAAAGGGTCCGTGCTCCTTTTAAATCCCTTCCTACCATAGGTAATAATGGAGGATGGAGCATCTTCTTTGGGGGCTCACAGAACTGGACCCCCTGGTGCATTTTTTTTGAAACTTGGGGGGGGGTGTTTTGAGGAGAGGCATCAGACACTATGCTGAACATTTGGTGTCTCTACCTCTAAAAACAGCCCCTCTGGAGCCCCAGATATCTATGGATCAATCCGCTATTATACCCAATCTATCTCCATAGGGAATCTATCTCCACAGGGTATAATGAAATGCCCAGCAGCAATTTCCCTCTTCCTGCCTCTTTCAGATGACCCTGAAGAGGGTGGAAGGCCTTCAAACCACCCCACCTGTGGATTCCCCTGCTCCACCTGGGGGGCGGGGTTTAGAACAGCTAGATTTGAGTCCGTTAGCACTTAGAGACCAACAAGATTTTTGGGATAGGAGCTTTCTTTCTTCTTTTTAAGTATTTTTGTTTGAGCGTGTGTATGTGTGTTTAGTCTGCTTTCACGCCAGGAAGTCATGGTGACCTCCAGCTCTCCCTAATGGGACTTGGACATTTTTCAGAGAGGTGGCTGAATCAAGTTTGTCCCTGCTCAACTTCTGGTTGAAGGCAGAAGTAGCTACATCTGTATTTTCACTTATGGGTTGCCCCACAGAATCATAGAGTTGGAAGGGACCTCCAGGGTCATCTAGTCCAACCCCCTGCTCATGTGAGCTCCTGCTGAATTCAAGGCCTGTCCACAGCCAATGTGGCACAGGGGTAAGAGTGTTGGACTCTGATCTGGGAAACCCAAGTTCAAAGTCTCCCTCTGCCACGGATGCTTGCTGGGTGATCTCAGGCCAATCACGCTCTCCCATCCTAACGTGCCTTCATAGGGCTTTTGCACAAATCAAATGGAGGAGGTGAAAAGTTATAAGCCGCCTTGGGTACCCATTGGTTGGACTAGATGACCGTTCCAACTCTATGATTGTATGAATTTGTACCCCACCTTTCTCCTCAATCGGGTCCCAAAGCAGCTTCTAATTTTCTCCTTTTCTCAATTTTTTATCCTCAAAAAACCCAAAGCAACATGTTAACTAGGTTATGCTGAGAACGTATAACTGATCCAAGATTGCCCAGCTAGCTTCTTTCATGCAATTGCCGCAATGTCTAGTGTTATCCTCCATTGCAGGAGAATATGGACATTCATTCATATTTCAAGAATTGTTTGGCAGGAAATGGCACCAGACCCGGATTCATTCAGTCACATTTTAAAAGCATGTTAAAAAGGTAAAGGTAGTCCCCTGTGCAAGCACCAGTTGTTTCCGACTCTGGGGTGACATTGCATCATGACGTTTTCACAGCAGACATTTTATGGGGTGGTTTGCCATTGCCTTCCCAATCATCTACACTTCCCCCCAGCAAGCTGGGTACCCATTTTACCGACCTCGGAAGGATGGAAGGCTGTGTCAACCTTGAGCTGGCTACCTGAACCCAGCTTCCGCCAGGATCGAACTCAGGTTGTGAGCAGAGAGCTTTGACTGCAGTACTGCAGCTTTACCACTCTGCGCCACAGGGCTCCTCAAAAGCATGTTAAGGGTATTTAAATATGTTATTTTCCCATCTAGTGTCTGAAAGCTGGCCTGATCTTGGATCATCAAATCTTGGAAGTTAAGCAGGGTCAGCCCTGGTTAGTATTTGGATGGGAGACTACCAAGGAAGTTCAGGGTTGCTATGCAGAGGAAGACAATGGCAAACTACCTCAGTTAGTCTCTTGTCTTGAAAACACTATGGAGTCAGCTGCAACTTGATAGCACTTTGCAAACACACACCCCCATGTTCATCTTCAGACTGCTCCACGTGCCAATAGAAGGTAAGTTATGTTTGCACCAGATCTTTCCAAACTGTCACTGAGGGGAGAGATATATGGGGATTTGCATTTTGGGGGAGGCAGGGTCAAGTTTTAATAACTGACATATTTTTACCATCAGCATTACAAAGACATTTTGTTAATTGATCTTTTTACATCTCAGGTGTTCCTATTCTTGCGCAGGTGTTGAGTTCACGCGCTGTCTTCAGCTTCACCAATGAGATCACTAATTATCAAGATTCTCTAGGATTTGCATGAGTGGTAATTTGCATTTGTGTGGGTGAGAACTGCCTCTCTACCTTCCCTTGTCAGGAGAGTGTCACATATTCCCAGTGCTCCTCTGCGGCTGAAGGATGAACTAGAGATTGGGAGAGACACACAGCTACCGCTGAAAACTGCAGCCATGAGCCCATTTCTTTTTAACCCTTCTTTCCTGCAAGGCTTGATGGCACAGTTATTCAATTTCCTCATTGCAAGTGGTAGCCTGAGAGGCAGAATTAAAGTGGGATAATCTAGCTGTTTTGTTACTGTCCATGAGGTTTTCTTGGCAAGGATACTGGAGTGGTTTGCCATTTCCTTCTCCAGTGGATCACATTTTGTCTCGGTTCTCAGCTGTGGCCTGTCCATCTTGGGTGGCCCTGCATGGCATAGCCCACAGCCTCACTGAACCGCGCAAGCCCCCTCGCCACATTAAGGCAGCAATCTATGAGAGGGAAAGGTAAAGGTAGTCCCCTGTGCAAGCACTAGTCGTTTCTGACTCTGGGGTGATGTTGCTTTCACAACGTTTTCACGGCAGACTGGTGGAAGACAGGAGGGCCTGGCGTGACTTTGTCCATGGGGTCGCAAAGAGTTGGACTCAACTGTGTGACTGAACAACAAGCTTTGGATAGAAGAAGAAGAAAAAGAAGAAAAAGAAAAAGAAGAAAAAGAAGAGTAGTAGTAGGAGATTGGATTTATACCCTGCCCTTTACTACCGAAAGGAGTCTCAGAGTGGCTTACAATCTCCTTTCCCTTCCCCTGCCCACCTGTAGGTAGGTGGAACTGAGTGAGTTCTGAGAGAACTGCTCTTGAACAGCTCTGAGAGAGTTATGACTGACCCAAGGCCACTCCAGCAGGTGCATGTGGAGGAGGAGTGGGGAATCAACCATGGTTCTCCCAGACCACTACACCAAACTGACCTAAGCACATGCATAGGCCACCAAGGGAAGGGAGGCACAACAGAGAGGCTTTTTGCTTATATCGCTTATTTCTATTTAGTGTTAAATGAATAAATAACACTGCTATTTTGTGTTAAATAAATAAATACTGAGTGTTAAAAGATAGTGCTATTTAGTGTTAAATGAATAAATGTCTTGCAGCCATTTAAATCTAATCACTGGTTTTGCTTGCCTTGTTTTGAAGGGGAGTAATCAAAAGTGAAGGGTTAAATGGCTACTCATCTGCCATTTAAACCTAACAGCTGATTGGCAAACCTCACAACTCATCTGTCAAGTTTAAATGGCTGGCCCTGAACCCACCAAATCGGACCAGCCACAGGTCTGGTAAGTGTTCAGGGAAGGTACCTTCCCCAAACATCTGTTTGTGAACTCTGAATCAGCCCAAGTTCGGGTTGAATTTCATGAACTGGTTCATGCCCATTTCTAATAAACCTCATCTCTTTTTCAGAAATTTAAAAACCCACAAAAGCTGTTGCAGTAATTAGGACCTCACATTCTAAACCAGGGATAGCCAAACTTTCTTACCATAAGGCGCACATAAAATAAATGTCAGATGTTTGAAAGCCACAAGATGTAAGGAAGGAAGAAAATAGTTATGGGGAGGGGGGAGGGAGAAGTGGCAAGAAAGCAACTTTAACTTTAAATACATTCTCCTAGCCACCAGCTGGCTTGGCTTGGATAAGTGATTTAAAGAGAGAAATGCCTTCTCTAAGCCAGTCAATGGAGCTTTACGGCCTTCAAGAGCCAGACAATATGAGCGAAAGAGCCATATGTGGCTCCTGAGCCGCAGTTTGGCCATCCCTGTTCTAAACTATTAAATGTGGCCTCAGTTCCTTTGGCAGGAAGTTTGCAACCATCTGGAAGAGTAGAAGCTACCATTTAGCTAGGCCTTAGCCAGGTATGTCATTCTGTGGAATTCCAAATATCTTTGGTGGCATTTAAAGGTATTTAAAGGCATTTAAGGGCCAATGGGAATGATCCCAATGTCATTTCTATGTTACTTTGTAGGGCTTAGAGTTGACAGACATTTTTTGGACACCCCCCCCCTACTCCGCCCCTCCAGAAGACTTTACAGGGCAGGGCATGAGGAAACGTATATTGTCAATGCATTACTTCACTTCCAGCTAAAATCTGGAAGTGATATCACCAGCACTCTACGGTTTTGCTGATCTGTAGAGAGTTGGTGACATCACTTCCAGTTTTTATCCAGAAGTGATGTTGACACATCGACGATGTCCTCTTCTCCCTTCCCCCCTACACTCATTCTCCTAGAACTCTTGGAGTTATATTTAATATCCAGAGAACAGTACCTCTGAAAGGGAACTGTAGAACCTCATACATTCCTTTAATTGCTGTAGTGACTAATAGTAATGGAGGAGGTTGAAATGAACCATTTAGAGAAGCAGAAATTTTTTTCTTGCAAGTCAAGAACAAAAAAGAAAACAAAAACAGCACTGAAGCTTCATACTATGAAAGGGTTAACTACCATGCAAAAATATAAATCAGGAGTCAGCAACCTTTTATAAACAGCCAAACCAGGGCTTTTGGGGTAGTAGGAACTCCTTTCATATTAGGCCACACAACCTTGATGTAGCCAATCCTCCAGGAGCTTACAGGGCTCTTAGTACAGGGCCTACTGTAAGCTCCAGGAGGATTGGCTACAGCAGGGATGTGTGGCCTAACAGGCAAAGGAGGTCCTGCTACCAAAAAAGCCTTGAGCCAAACTATATCAAAATTCACAGCAGATGATCAAGAAACAGCCAGTGTGAGAGAAGAACTATTTGCTTAACTGAAAACCTTTACCTTAGCACAGGAGTCACCAACATGGTAACTGTTGGGCACCATGGCATCCATCAACACCTTTCCTGTTGTTAGGGTTGCCAATCCCCAGGTGGGGGCAGGGGATCCCCCGGTTTGGAGGCCCTCCCCCCTCTTCAGGGTCATCAGAAAGCGGGGGGAGGGGAGGGGAGGGAAATGTCTGCTGGGAACTCTGTTATTCCCTATGGAGATTTATTCCCATAGAAAATCATGGAGAATTGATCCGTGCGTATCTGGGGCTCTGGGGGGGCTGTTTTTTGGGGAAGAGGCACCAAATTTTCAGTATAGCATCTAGTGCCTCTCCCCAAAATACCCTCCAAGTTTCAAAAAGATTAGACCAGGGGGTCCAATTCTATGAGCCCCAAAAGAAGGTGCCCCTATCCTTCATTATTTCCTATGGAAGGAAGGCATTGAAAAGGTGTGCCGTCCCTTTAAATGTGACGGCCAGAACTCCCTTTGGAGTTCAATTATGCTTGTCACAGCCTTGATCTTGGCTCCACTCCTAATGTCTCCTGGCTCCACCTCCAAAGTCTCCTGGCTCCACCCCAAAGTCGCCAGATATTTCTTGAATTGGACTTGGCAACTCTACCTGTTGTCCATCAAGTATTTTTAGAAAATTGGCAGGGTCAGGGGGGTTGACTAAAATTGCAGTCTCCTTAAACTCACATAGGGATGCCAGCCTCCAGATGGGACCTGGGGATCCCCTGGAACTACAGCTAATCTCTAGACTTCAGAGATTGGTTCCCCTGGGTAAAATGGATACTTTGGAAGGTGGACTCTATGGCATTGTACTCCATTAAAGTCCCTGTCCTTCTCAGCCTCCATCTCCAGGAATTTCCCAAACCTGAATCTGGCAACCCTAAATCCCTCAGTCCCCTTCCAGTGGCTGGAGGACCTGGCAACCCTAGTTCACGTAGACAAAATTGAGCGGATGCAGGAGAGAGCAACGAGGATGATCAAGGGCCTAGAGGAAGAATCCTATGAGAAAAGGCTGAGGGCTTTGAGAATGTTCAGTCTGGAGAAGAGGAGATTGAGGGGGGACATCTTTAAATATTTGAAAGGCTGTCATTTAGAGGAGGGCAAGAGCTGTTCCACTTGGCAGCCGAGGATAGGACCTGAAGCAATAGGCTCAAATTACAAGCAGAAATGTACTGGCTGGATATTAGGAATTTTTTTTTTACAGTCAGAGTAGTTTAGAGGTGGAACCAGCTGCCTAGGAAGGTGGTGAGCTGCCCTTCATTGGCAGTCTTCAAAACGCGGCTGGATGATTATTTGTTGGAGATGCTTTAGGCTGATCCTGCATGGAGCAGGGATTGGACTAGATGATCTGTATGGCCCCTTCCAACTCTATAATTCTAGACCAGAATAAAGGAGGAAGAGAAAGTGTGCATACCCAAAGTGTGTGTGGGTTTTTTTGTTCAAGTCACGGCTGATTTATGGCAACACAACCAATGGGATTTCCAAGGCAAGAGATTTTCAGAGGTGGTTTCCCATTGCCTGCCTCCATGCCACAACCCTGGTATTCCTTGGTGGTCTTCCTTCTAAATACCAACTAGAGTTGACCTTGCTTATCTTCCGAGATCTGATGGGAATGGGCTGGCCTGCGCTATCCAGGTCAGGTCTCAATGATCCCAAGATGGTGAAAACTTTCCTTAATAGCACACTATACCTTACATTTTTGCAGGAGGTGTGTAACCATTTACTATTCTTCGTGCATACTTAGGTTTTGCACAGAAGGAAAGGTATGTGAGGAAAATATCTGCTTCTATGATACTGTAGGAATTAACATTTGGGATCATTGCATGGCACCATTTCCATTCCTGTATAATTGTTTCTTTGTTTTGTAAAACAATAATCCTTAATATGGGCTCATCTTTTGTTGCCACGAATTACTGTCATTGTCAGATAAAACTCATTCATCTGCATCCCTCTAAAATTGTCTTCTGCCAGTCGGGGAAGACATTTTGTTTTATTTGGCATGCCACCCTCCCATGTCAAATGTTCCCTCTAAACTGCAGAGTCTTGTGAGCAACAATTCTACTTTATGAGCTACTGGCATTAAAGTTGTGGAATACTACATAAATTAGTGTGCTCTGGGTTATCCTTCCTTAGCTAAGATAAACATGTGTGATCTGGAGGCTAAAAATCTGTGAGCTAGCTCATGCTAACTCAATCTGGAGGGAACACTGCCCATGACTCTTGTTGGCCCCCCTCACTGGTTGTGTTGTAAGGGATGCCAGCCTACAAGGATCTCGGGAACCCCCAGAATTGCAGCTCATCTCTGGACCAGTGTTTCCTCTAAGCTGAGCTGGTGTGAGCTAGCTCACAGATTTTTAGCCTCCAGCTCACACATTTTTGTCTTAGCTCAGGAAGGATGGCCCCAGAGCACAGTAATTTATCCAGCAGCTCACAACTTTAATGCCAGTAGCTTGCAACTTTAATGCCAGTAGCTCACAAAGTAGAATTTTTGCTCAAAAGACTCTGCAGCTTAGAGGGAACATTGCTCTGGACTACAGAGATCAGTTCCCTTAGAGAAAATGGCTGCTTTGGAGGGTGAATTCTAGAGCATTGTACCTCACTGAGTCTCTGTCCCCTCTGGGCTCCATTCCCAAATCTCCAAGAGCTTCCCAACCTGGATCCAGCAAACAGTGGGAAGTGTGCAGGGATTTATTTTTGTAGAAAAACCCAGCAGGAACTCATTTGCATATTAGCCCACATCCCTGACATCACCATCATTGCACACAGGGCTTTTTAGTAGGAAAAAGTCCAGCAGGAACTCATTTGCATACTAGGCCACACACCCTGGATGCCAAGCTACCTGGAACTGCGTTCCTGTGTGTTCTTGCTCAAAAAAAGCCCTTTGGGGAAGTATGTGAGAAACAGAGGCTTCCTCTGCAGAGCTTTCATTGGTGCCCTCCCACCCAAGTGCCAGTCCTGCTTACATTCAAGATATGACGAGATTGAGTTGTGCCATGCCATTTTCCCTCCCATTTGAATGGAAAGAAGAAGACTGCAGATTTATACCCTGCCCTTCTCTCTGAATCAGAGACTCAGAGTGGCTTACAATCTCCTGTATCTTCTCCCACAACAGACACCCTGTGAGGTGGGTGGGGCTGAGAGTTCTGACAGAAGCTGCCCTTTCAAGGACAACTCCTGCGATAGCTATGGCTAACCCAAGGCCATTTCAGCAGGTGCAAGTGGAGGAGTGGGGAATCAAACCGGATTCTCCCAGATAAAAGTCCACACACTTAACCACTACACCAAACTGGCTCTCCAAACCACAACACCCAACTGGAGGCATGGAATTGTTTAAAATATATATATATATATATATATATATATATATATATATATATATATATATATATATATATATATATATATATATATATATATAAAAAAAATCTGAAGAAGTACAGGAGGATTAAAATCTGGGGAGAGGTTCGGCATTCAGTTTACTGGCTGCCTACAATAGAAGCAAGGGTCTCTAAAATACTGGTTATAAAACGATTCCATTAGTGGAATGGCACTGTACCAACTGACTTTGGGGTAGCTATATCGGAAGACTAGTGCAAGCTGTCTATTGAGACAGGCATGATCTCTGAAAAGAACTGCAGAACTCTAAATACAAAAAAGGAGAGAGAAATCTGACACAAACAGCATATATTGTCCTGGAGACACATTTTACATTTCAATCAAAAGCAATCCGAAAAAACGGCTACCTTTTGGGCTTGACTGTTTCTTCTCCCAGGGGAGCTCCGTTCAGTTCTATGAAGCCAGTACTTCTTGAAAGGGCAGGCAAGAGCCATTCTTGTCTGTTGGGAGTCCCCTCAGAGAAATCCTCAGCCAAGGAGAGCTGTCTTTAATCAGAAAAAGAGAAAGCAAAAACTGTTTCATGCTACAGCGTATATGGCGTAAGCAAGCAGTGGAACTCCGAACAGATCTCTCCTTGCAAAAGGAGGGTAGGCGCACTGGTTACTTACCTCTTGACCGGTGTCGCTTCCAGGGAATTTAAAGTAATTGATAAGAAGATGAAAAGAAAGGGTCCTTTGAGGCTGCGCATTTCTCTTTTGGAAGTTTCTGAGGGGGGAAAAAATCACAAGGCAAAAACTTGAGTTTTAGTCACACAGTTAGCTATGCATGCTGAAGAATAACCATCATAGTACCCCAAATAAAGTAGAATATTCCAGCAAAATTAGAAAGAAAAATGCTCCAAGTTGTTTGAAACAACATCAAAATGTTCTCTTTTCAACATAAAGAATAAAAAACTCCCTAGTTCTAGCAAAAATAACTCAAATGGCACCTAAATGGCACCTTAACAAGATTTTATTCCAGCCTAAATTTATGTGGACTGGAGCCCGCTATCATTTCTTGTGATTTGCCCAAATGTTTATTTTTGTTTTGTTTTTTAAAAAAACCCTCACCTTTTTTCTAGTTAAACCAGACAAATCACATTTGCTGTGGAGTTTTTTCCTCCTTTCCCCTACTTCATTTTTCAGAGCTTTAGAATACCAACAGCAAAAACTGAAGTGATGTTGTTACCTTTTGGCGGTTGAGGAATTTAGCTGAAGAAATCCCAACAAATTCTGCTTTCGAAGAAAGAAAATCCACGATGATTCTCACTTGCTTCTGACTGTGGAGAACCCTTTCCCTCCACCTTCCTTGCTAGCAGGCTGGCTCTTATATACTCTTCACACCTTTCTCTGCACTGACATCAGGTAGTACAGAGAGAGAGAGAGACCCTGTTATTAATTTCTCTCTCTACAGATAGAAAGCAACCCAGAAAGGAGCAGAGGCTGATGGGTCATCACTACATCACTACAGCAAATTTTAGGCGAGCCCATTCAGGAAGCACTCATTGAAGAGGTCGTAATGAAAGAAGGCGGTGTGATACAAGCACCAGTACCACTGTTTCAAGATTCCTAATAAGATGCTGAGGTAACTGTTGCTGTAAGCATCAACAGCAACTAAATGGGGTAACAATAAAAATTAGGAAGGAAGTGAAATGAAGGATGCAAAAGAACCAACTTTGAGTCCAGCATCACATTTAAGACCAACAAAGTTTAATTCTGGGTATAAGCTTTTGTGAACAGACACACTTCTTCAAATATATTGAACAGATTTCCTCAAAACTTACACATAGGTAGAGAGAGTGTGAGAGGAGTTAGTTGTCAGGAAGGGCTAGTTGCATAAGTAACTAGCCACTTGAAGGACACAAAACTGCTGAAATACCCAGACACAGGCATTTTGTGAGGAAGCAACCCACAAACTTAGTTGGATAGAAGTTACCAAAAAGAAAATTAAACAGGCTGAATTGCAGAACATAGTGTAGTGCTTAGAGTATTTCAGATCTGGCAGATCCAGGTTCAGTGGAGAGCTGCTTGGGTCCTCATGGGAGGGGGGCAAAATTGCGACAAATAAAATTAATCCAATAATAAAGTGTTGTATTTACAGAGCGTTTTCTCTGAATCCACCCCAAAAACTTTTCATATACTATATCTTAATCATCCTTCTACAAAAGACCAATTTGACTATCCTCATATGACTCCTGAGGAGAGACCAAGAAATGAGACTTCCGTTTCAGTTTTAGATCACATGATGTGAGATGTTTCTTCAACTGTCATTAGCAGTCAAGGGATGGGGCTGCGCATGTGGGAAAGCTCAGTGACCAGGCTTGTGGGGTTTCATTCAAATTGGGACCATAGCACTTGGGGATAAAGTACTTACGCCTTTCCCCTGCATTTCCAACCTGAAATAGCTCTAGGGAAGTGGTGTTTGCCCTGAAAACTTTTTACTTCACCAGGACATGTGGAACATCCCCCAGAGTCTTCAGGCCTGAAAAAATAATATGGAGAATGGGGGTGTAGATACTTCTCATGTGCCAAGGTCCTGATCCAGATAGGGCCCCACACACCTGGAAGTGGAGTTCAGAAGAAGGAGGAGGAGGAGATTGGTTTTATACCCTGTCCTTCACTACCCAAAGGAGTCTCAGAGTGGCTAACAATCTCCTTTCCCTTCCCTTCTCCACAACAGACACCCTGTGAGCAATGTTCCCTCTAAGCTGCAGGGTCTTGTGAGCAAAAATTCTACTTTGTGAACTACTGGCATTAAAGTTGTGAGCTACTGCATACATTATTGTGCTCTGGAGCCATTTTTCCTGAGCTAAGAAAAATGTGGGAGGATAAAAATCTGTGAGCTAGCTCACACTAACTCAGCCTAGAGGGAACACAGCCTGTGAGGCAGGTGGAGCTGAGAGAGCTCTAACAGAAACTGCTCTTCAGAGGTGTGGAAATTCCTTGCGATTTGGTGGTGGCACTAGTGGAGCTTTGGAAGGGGGGTGGGATTTGGGAAGGGGGGGAACCTCAGTGACTTATAATGCCACAAAACCCATCCTCCAAAGCAGCCATTTTTCTCCATGAGAAATGATCGTTGTAATCTGGAGACAAGTCATAATTCTAGGGGATTTCCAGTTCCCATTTGGAGGTTGGCAACCCTAGCTGGTATAAATCAAACTGCTTCATGTTTGTGGTGGAGATCTGGTGTTTAAATGGCATAGGGAACATCTCTTCCGCCCACTTGGCACAGGTAAAGGCCAGACTGCGTCTTCAGCCACTGCACAGAGGTGAGGAATGGTGGAAGGAAAAGTGACTTCTTTCCATTCCTGTTTATTCTACATTGGCCCCTTCAGTTTCTCTCCCACCCACTGGGGAAAAGATATGGGTATTCAGAGCTTTTTTTTTTTTTTTAGAAAAAGCCCAGCAGGAACTCATTTGCATGTTAGGCCACCCCCTGACATCACCATTGTTTTGCACAGGGCTTTTTGTAGAAGCCCAGCAGGTACTCATTTTCATATTAGGCCACACCTCCTGATGCCAAGCCAGCCGGAACTGCGTTTCTGGGTGTTCCTGCTAAAAAAAAAAAAGCCTGTGGGTATTTTTCCGTTTTCCCCAGTATTTGGGAAAGTTGACAAACTGAAATGCCCAAGTATTTCTGCTTTTTATCTTGAGATTCTTAACCAGTGTGCTGCAACAACCATAGAATCACAGAATAACAGAGCTGAAAGGGGGCAGGGGTTTTTCCCTGCCAGGACCCACAGGAGTGGAGTTCTGGGCTGGCCCAACCCACCATGTAGCAGCCACGTGCTCCCAGGCCAGGCGATGTGGCCTAATAGTCAAATGAGCTCCTGCTGAGCTGTTTCTAAAAAAGAAAAGAAAAGCACTGGAAGAACCATGCAGACCATCTAGTCCAACCCCCTGCTCAATGCAAGATTAGCCTAGAGCAGGGGTGGCCAAACTGTAGTTTGAGAGCCACATGTGGCTCTTTCACACATATTGTGTGGCTCTCAAAGCCCCTACCAACCCATTAGCCAGCTGGGAGAAGCCATTTCTCTCTTTAAATCACTTCTCCAAGCCAAGTCAGCTGGTGGCTTAGAGAATGCATTTAAAGTTGCTTTCCGCCTCTCTCTTCCCCTCCCATCTATTTGCTTTAACATCTGACATTCATGTCTTGCGGTTCTCAAACATCTAAGGTTCATTCTATGTGGCTCTTATGTTAAGCAAGTTTGGCAACCCCTGGCCTAGAGCCAGGACCAGATCTACATGTTTTCTGAGGGGGCAGTAATTAAAAAATGGTGCCCCTTATGGGCCATTCTACCTTATGGGTCCATAGAATACAATGGACTCCATACCCAATTTGGTGCCCCCCTCCATTGGCACCGGGGCAAGCACCCCCCTCTGCCCTCCTAGATCCGGTCCTGCCTAGACTACCCCTGGCAAGTGTTTGTCCAGCAGCTGCTTCAAGACTGCCAGTGAGGGGGAGCTGCCCACCTCCCTCGGTAGCTGATTCCAGTAACAACGTATTTGGGTCTAAGTTCTGCCTAAGTTTCCATCAACATGTCTCACGCAAAGCAGTCAGGATTCCATTCGCAGCCACCGCCAACACATACACACATAAGTACACATACGTCTGAAAATTGCAGAGGGGGGAAAAAAAGAATGACAACTAACCTTTGTCTTAAGGCGCTCTTTGGAGTTTCAGATGAGGCTTCCTTGACAGTTCTGCTATTAATAGCGGCTTTTTCTCATGGTCTGAAAAAGCAGAGCTGAGCCCAACTGGGAATTGGAGATGTTCATAATAGTTTTCTGCCGGCAGCAAAGGCAGGAAATAAATACATAAATAATAATAATACTAAAACACCGCACAGTCATTCGTGGAGGTGGATGTATGTTGCTAGGAATGAGTGTAACACTTTGTACTTCTCCACTTCCCTGGGCGGTAGGAAGTGCCAGGGTGCAGGCAGAAATACATCTCTCTCCCCCCCCACCCAGTTTGAAAATGGAAATAATCTTTTGAGTTTGGGGTCCACAGGAAAAAAAACATGTCTGGCAGAATGAGCTTCTGCTACAATGGCATTCTAGATGACTGAGATTGATTCCCCACTTGTCCCCAAGGCCAGCGCATGGGAGTAGGCGACGTAGGCAATTGCTGAGGGCACCAGCTCCCAACAGGGGTGGAGAGCGGGCACCCGCTCCCCACTCACACCATTCCTGAGCCTCCAACTGGACGCTGAGAAACAACAGCACTTTCAGTCCTTGTCACACATTCTTTCTAGGCACTGAGGGGTCAGAGGAACTTCCCCAGCCCCTCAGTGCCAAGAAACAATGGCACTTTCAGTCCTCGGCACTCTCCAAACTCAGAGACCGCCAAGGACTGAAAGCGCCGCACATTCTTTCTGGGCGTTGGGGGGGGGGGGGTTGGAGGAGCTCCTGAGCCCCTCAGTGCCCAGAAACGATGGCACTTTCAGTCCTTGCCGCACATGGGTGCTGAAGGGTTGAAGGAGCTTCTCCAGCCCTTCAACGCCCAGAAACAATGGCGCTTTCAGTCCTCGGTGCTTTCCAAACTCGGAGAGTGCTGAGGACTTAAAGTGCGGCATGCTCCCCACATGCTGAGGGGTCAGGGAAGTTCCTCCGACCCTCAGCACCAGAAACAATGGCACTTAAGTGACTGAGATGATGGCATCTCCTCTGGGTGACATCATCATGCCGCATGTCCACTTTGCGCGCGTGCAAAAATTTTTCCCTGGTGGGAGTGGGGGTGGGCGTGCATTGGAGTTCTGCCTTGGACAGCAGAACCCCACGTGCCGCCCCTGCTCGTCTCAATCTCATGCTCCTCTTCTCCGGAGGGCTTCCTTCCAATTTCACACAAGCTGCCCTGGGGCTGCAACTCGCTCTGCCTCTTTCACGCGGCAAGCAGAAACTAGTTTTTAGTGGATCTTGCTTGCTATGCAAAAGAGGTGGAGCAAGTTGCAGCCTCGGGGCAGCTTGTGTGAAATCAGACAGAAGCACTGTGGATAAGAGGCGCATGAGACCAGGACAAGGTTAGTGGGGAATTGGTCTGATTGTGTTGGGACTTGACTGCATAAAGTACTTGTTTCCCACCTGTTCAACCTGTACACTTGAAGCTCACCCATTTAGTGCAAAAGGCAAAATGGGGGAAAGGAGAATGATGCTGTAAGTCACTTTGGGTCCCATTGGGAAGAGAAGCAGTGGATAAATGTCTCGATAAATAAATAACACACTTTTCACAAGGAAACCAACTCTGTTGTTTCCATCTGCTCAACGTGCACATTTGAAGCTCACCTGTTTATTGTAAAAGGCAAAATGGAGGAAAGGGAGAATGATGTTGTAAGCCACTATGGGTCCCATTGCTCAAAACAATACATCCTCCTGGACTGAATCAAGATTTAGGTTTCCTGTCTCATTACCAATGCTCATTTCTCCATAGCTACTACCTCTCTGCATATCACACTTTATCCAATCACATCTGCTATTGTCATTTGTCTGCTAATATCATTTGGCATCTGAAATCTCTCCACTTTCCAATATATAGGACAGATGGACTCACATTCTAGCTGTATCTGAAGAAGTGAGCAGTGACTCGTGAAAGCTCATACCACAAATTTTTTTAGTCTTTGCTACTGGACTCTTACTCAGTAGATAGATAATACTCTCCTCACAAGGAAACCAGCCTTCTAAAAAGAAATACCCCCTGCATACACGCACACACTGAGTGCATGATAGTTGCACTTTATACAGGAATTGCTGGAATACAAAGTGATGTGTATTAATTTTAAATCATCTTTGAATCCCACTTTTCCTGGCAAAGGTAGACATATTTTTAGGGCTACCATCAAGACTCACCTTTGGCAGTACACCTTATATTTTTGACTGGCATACCAGTAACCAGCTACAAACTATAAATTCCATTTTTATATCAGGCAGGAGTAGGGCTGCCAACCTCCAGGTAGTTAAACCACAGGACCACAGTGGGCAAGGAAATCTAAAGCACGGTGCTTTAGTTGCTTTAAACCTCCAGGTAATAGCTGGAGATCTCCTGGTGTTATATATGTGATCGGAATTGTGTTTAATATACGGGGTTCTTGCCTGGCTCATTGGAGCCTGGAAGTGAGCTTGGGGACTTGGGAACAATGGGCAGCAGGATTCAAATCCTTGTTGCCCTGCTCCAATCACGGTTTGGAGCAGGTTTGAATGGTCTAATAGCATGCTAGCGTGGGAACCTGGTGTGTATATATAGTTGGCCCTATTGGCCCAGTCTTCAGTCTTTGAGTGCAGCCCTATATTATGCTGTACAAATAAAAGAGCGATGTTCACTTCCACCTCGCCTCTTCATTGCGTGGAACCCATTATATTATACCTGGGATTACAACTGACCCAGGGCCAGCCCTACAACTAGGCAAACTTGGTGACTGCCTAGGGTGCTGACCTTCTGGGGGCACCAAATTGGGTGCCTCCATGCAATTCAGTGATGTAGTTGCCCTAGTAGATGACCTTCAACGGCATCTGGATCGGGGTGGCTCGGCAGTGCTGATGTTGTTGGACCTATCGGCGGCGTTCGATACGGTCGACCATCGGTTACTGACTTGCCGCCTCGCCGACGCGGGGATTCAGGGGCTGGCCTTGCAGTGGCTTTCCTCTTTCCTTGAAGGTCGGGGACAAAGGGTCGCGATTGGGGGGGAGCTATCCCGGAGGCACACACTTAATTGTGGAGTGCCCCAGGGAGCAGTTCTCTCCCCGATGTTATTTAACATCTATATGCGACCTCTTGCCCAGATTGCCCGAAGGTATGGGCTGGGGTGTCACCAGTATGCTGATGACACCCAGCTCTATCTACTCATGGACGGCCGACCGGTCTGCGTCCCAGAAAATCTAGATCGGGCATTGCAGGCCGTGGCTGAGTGGCTCAGACTGAGTGGACTGAGACTGAATCCTGCGAAGACAGAGGTCCTCTGTTTGGGCCGTCGTGGACCGGGGGCGGAAATCCCCCTGCCGACTTTTGACGGTGCGCCGCTGATGGCGGCGGACAGGGTCAAGAGCCTGGGGGTGCTGTTGGAGCCGTCCCTAAAGATGGAGGCTCAGATAGCAACCACTGCCAAGTCCGCGTTCTTTCATCTTAGACGGGCAAGGCAGTTGGCCCCCTTCCTGGACTGCGACGACCTAGCAACAGTGATCCATGCTACGGTCACCTTGAGATTGGATTACTGCAATGCCCTCTACATGGGGCTGCCCCTGTGCCGGACCCGGAAATTGCAGCTGGTGCAGAATGCCGCGGCCCGGCTGTTATTGGGCCTCCCAAGGTGGGGACACATCCGGCCGGGCCTTCGGGCTCTGCACTGGCTTCCAATAACATACCGAGTCCGGTACAAGGTGCTGGTCATTACCTTTAAAGCCCTATATGGCCTGGGACCTGCCTACCTGAAGGACCGTCTCTCCCCACACGTTCCCCAGAGAGTACTGAGGTCTGGGACTCAAAACCTTCTCACCATCCCCGGGCCCAAGGAAGTCCGTCTCAAGACAACCAGAGACAGGGCCTTTTCTACAATGGCCCCCACATGGTGGAACCAGCTGCCGGAAGAGGTGAGGGCCCTGCGGGATCTTACTCAGTTCCGCAGGGCCTGTAAGACAACCCTCTTCCGGTTAGCCTATGCCGACTAGATAAATGTAGCTTATCAGATTTTAGTGAAATATACTGGATAGTTTTAATGTTAAGATTTTAAGGTTTTTAGGTTTTTTAAATGTTTTGACTTTTAAATGTATTAATTTTGTACTTTGTTTATTGTTTTGTCGTTTGCTGTGAGCCGCCCTGAGCCACTTTGTGGGAAGGGCGGGATATAAGTTATAGAATAAATAAATAAATGTTATCAGTTCTGGGGGGGGAGGGGCGGCAGAAGTTAGCCTTGTTGGTCCTGACTGACCTCCATGCAACAGAGGTCAGTTCGCCTGGAGAAAATGGCTACTTTGGAAGGTGGAGCCTATAGCTTTATACCCCATTGAAGTCCCTCCTCTCCCCCAAACGTTGCCTTCCTCAGGCTCCACCCCACCAATCTCCAGGTATTTCCCAACCTAGCTCTGGCAGTCCTAAATACGATCCAGATTTCCCACATCAAGCACCTAAGTATTTGGGCCAACCTTCACATTGTTCCTGTTACTCTCACAACAACTCTTAAGTGGTAGGCTAGTCTGAGAAGCTGCAGTATACACAAAGACACCCAGACAGCTTCAGAACGAATGGTGTGTTCACACTACACTAAATAATGTGTTTTATATCCGGATTTTACCGTGTAAGAATTGCAAAAATCCAGATGTAAAACATTATTTAGTAGTAGTAGAAGAAGAAGAATTGCAGATTTATACCCCGCCCTTCTGCCTGAATCAGAGACTCAGAGCGGCTCACAATCTCCTATATCTTCTCCCCCCACAACAAACACCCTGTGAGGTGGGTGGGGCTGAGAGGGCTCTCACAGCAGCTGCCCTTTCAAGGAACTCCTGCGAGAGCTATGGCTGACCCAAGGCCATTCCAGCAGGTGCAAGTGGAGGAATAGGGAATCAAACCCAGTTCTCCCAGATAAGAGTCCGCACACCATAGTGTGAACACACCATAAGGAAGGGGGCAGTACTGAACCCATTTTCAAGTGCAGCATTCCAGGCCCATCATCACGCTTGCTGTTCATGCGCCTTAAATCCAAGTATTCTAAATATTTTAGAATTTGCACTGTGTGCCGCTTCCCCCCCCCCCCCCTTTAAAGCAATTCTTTCCCTTTTACTTGGAATCTAATCAGATGAGCTGGATGATTTCTATCCACAGAGAGCAACAATGTCCCACTTGAAGAAACGGGACCTGGTGAATGACAAAATGGAAATGTTATCAGATTATATAAAGCATTGATTGATGAATCATAGTTAATGGCCTTTTTCTGGCGGGGGGGGGAGGGCTCCAGAGATGCATTGATGTCTTTGAACTGTCAGTCAACCTGCCATACGTTTGTTCCGGAGACATTTTTTAAAATACATGTAATATGCCTCAGGTGAACACATAACTGATGCATGCAAAATTGCCTTTATCTTAAACCACAGGCCTTTTTTAAAACCTAAAACTGTTTCTCTGGATCCACCACTCCCCTCTCCCCCATGTCAATTAATAGAACAGCCAGAATATTCAGTATTTCCATCATTCAGATTTCCTCTAACAGGATGTCTTAACAAATTTACCTCTAGACCCGAAGACCTTAACATGTTTTCATTATTAAAAAAAAATACACCTGCAAAGGGAATAAATGAGAGCTCTAAATTTCTTTCAAAAGAGAGAAAAGATGTCTGCAATAATCGTATTATGAAAGGTGTGAATAAAATTATATTACTGAACCTGGAAAGACAGGAAACCCCTCCTGGTGTGTGTATTCAGGTTGCTGACAATACAGAGACTGAAAACTTCCTGGTTCGGAATAAACAGCAACATACTGGAATTTTCGAACAGAACAAAATGGCAGCCTAAAACTCAGTCGCTTGCCTACAAACCAGAACTGAATTTGCTTTTGGATTCCAGCTGTGTAAGCAAAAGAAAACCCCACAAACATTTTGTTGCTTCATCTGATTCGTGGTAACCAGCAAGTCTTCAAACGTCACATTAGCTTTATAGGGCTGCCAGACCCCAGGTGGTACAATAACTACTAATGTGTTATTATTGCATACATACAACAGTACCCGTAGTGTGCAATGTTTACTTAATAGAGATATCTCAATCAGTCCAATTCTTCCATATCAAATGTATTGAAGAAGAAGAAGAAGATGATGATATTGGATTTATATCCCGCCCTTCACTCTGAATCTCAGAGTCTCAGTATGGCTCACAATCGCTTTTATCTTCCTCCACCACAACAGACACCCTGTGAGGTGGGTGGGGCTGAGAGGGCTCTCACAGCAGCTGCCCTTTCAAGGACAACTCCTACAAGAGTTATGGCTGACCCAAGGCCATTCCAGCAGCTGCAAGTGGAGGAGTGGGGAATCAAACCCAGTTCTCCCAGATGAGAGTCTGTACACTTAACCACTACACCGATCTGGCTCTCAATCACCAGTGAATCACCAGTGTTCTACAGTTCCATACATACAATGCCACCAATCCAATACAAACAGCACTCAGGATTGATTCTTGCTGGGGAAAAGTGACTAGATGTGTCCCTGGTAAATCAGCATGATCAGGGCTTTTTTTTGTAGAAAAAGCCCAGCAGGAACTCATTTGCATTTTAGGCCACACCCCTGACACCAAGCCAGTTGGAACTGCATTCCTGTGCATTCCGGCTCAAAAAAAAAAAAAAAAAAGCCATGAGCGTGTTTCAATCCAAGTCTTCTTCCTGGGCACAGAAATATATTTTAACTGGAACCAATGCTCAAAAATATAATTTACATGAGGACTTCCATGAGAACCTCTTTGCCTATGGAAGTTGATGACGGCTTGTCTATGGAAGTTGATGACAGTTCTCCCAGCTACTGGCAGGGGATGGAGGGTGTAGCATTGCTAGATCCAGGCTGGGAAACTCCTGGAGATCTGGGGATGGAGCCTGGGGAGGATAGGGACCTCAGTGGGGTACTATGCCATAGAATCCACCCTCCAAAGCAGCCATTTTCTCTAGGGGAACCGTTTCTGTGTCTGGAGATGAGCTGTAATTCTAGGGGATCTCCAGTTCCCACCTGGAGGCTGGCATCCCTACCCAGGGCTGGCAACTCTACTTATATAGATGACCTCCCCCTATTGCACTGACTGAATGCACAGGGAGAAGGAGGGGTTGTGAGCATGCTGGCCACGCCCCCTGCTTCTGTGCCATCCCTGAGTCATTTACAAGGCAAAAATGTATAGAGGCAGTGTGTTCTCTCCCTCCCCATGATCAGCAACGTTCACAAAGCAGCATTGCTGATCAGAGGAAGGGACAGTCTATGCCAGGGGTAGTCAAATTTGCTTAATGAAGAGCCACATAGAATAAACATCAGATTTTTGAGAACTATAAGACATGAGCATCAGGTGACTGAGAGCCACAAGGGAGGGAGGGAGGGAGGAAGGAAATAGAGGGGGTGGGAGGTAGAGATGGAAAGAAAGCAACTTTAACTTTAAATGTATTCTCCAAGCCTTCGGCTGGCTTGGCTTAAATAAGTGATTTAAAGAGACAGGTGCCTTCTGCAAGCTGGCTGATGGGGCAGTGGGGGCTTCAAGAGCCATACTGTTATGTATATAACACATTGCTGAGATGTTGGGTTGCTAGTTCCTGTCTGGCTCATTGTAGCCTTAAGGACTGAGCTTGGGGGACACTGAAACAATGAGAAGCAGGATCCAAATCTCCACTTCCCCTGACCAATAGCAAGCCCCCTGCTGGTTCAAATGATCCAATGACGTTCAAGTGCGGGAACCAGTATTGTATATAGTTGGCCCCGTTGGCCCAGTTCTCCAGTCTTAGTTTTACCGGTAACATGTTGTATCACTAATAAAGCGCTTTGATCACTATGCTACGAGACTCCTCATGAATTGAAGCCAGTATTTAACACATACAATATGTGTGGAAGAGCCACAGTTTGGCCACCCCTGGTCTATGCCGATATTCCATTTGTGTATAGTACATCAGTGATCACGCAAAGGCATAGGGATCATGCACTCATGCTTCTGATTCCTCCACACATGTTCAGTCAAGATGCAGGGTGTGTTAGTCTGAACTGGGCTAGACCCTACCCCCATAAACAGCAGAGGCAAAATGAAACATCAACAACCTTTTGAAATGTGATGACATTTCAGAATCTATGCAGCTCACACCCTGATGCTGAACTGTCACCTCAACATCCAACAATTAATTTATATTAAATTTGATCTGGTTTATCAAAAAAGCAGAAATTTATTTACCTTGCTAAATTTTCTCCATCAGGCAGTGTTGACTACTGGCTGCAACTTTCAGATGCCAAATGCCAACTTTCGGGCCATTTGGACAACATACCAGCTTTCACGTGCTGATGAATATTCAAGAGGTTTGGATGGTTAGGTTTGGTTTGGTTAGGTTTGGTTAGGCAGCAGAGGGGAAAAAACCAGATCAGGAGTTTGATGACAGGTCTCGAGACTGAGACATATGTCTCGAGACTGAGACATATTAAGGGAAGTATCCAAATAAAAACAAAATGGTTAAATAAGTAGTAACATAACCCGGGAGGGGGGGGAGTGCGCTTGCTCAAGGTGTAGAGAAGGGATGAGTGATCATCCTCAGTCTATGGCTCTACACAAAGGGGGGGGGGGGAGAGATGGGGAAGGGGAGGGAAGAGGTATTTGGGAATGGGAAGGGGTACAAAAGTAAACTAGGTATTCAGCCAGGGGTACAAAAGAATGGTAGTTTTCGATCTAAATATGGATAAAACATTAAGGATGCTGACACTGAATGTCAATGGCTTGGGATCAGACTTAAAGAGATACAAGCTCTCTAGATTCCTTAAACAACAGAATATAGACATAGTTTGGCTCCAGGAAACTCATAAATCTAAAAGAGATAAAAGACCCTTGATTAGTGACCCAAATTGGGAAATTTTGGCAGAGGCACGGGGATCAAATAAAGCAAGGGGGGTAGCAATCCTAACTTATAAAAGGTATGATATAAGAACAATAGAGGTGATAAGAGATGCTGAAGGGAGATTTGTCATGGTTAAGTGTTTGATTGAAAATAGGTTAACATCATTGATAAATATATATGCTCCAAATACAGGACAGAAAACCTTTTTATTAAAAGTTCTAAAAAAAGCTAGTAAATTTATTGAAGGGGAGGTGATATTAGCGGGGGACTTTAATAAGGATGTTAATAAGGATAAAATAATAAATTGGAGACAATGGAACTTTATTGAAGTATATAAAGCTCTTAAATTGGTACCTGAACCCACATACTTCTCAGGGAGATATAAAACGACTTCATGTTTAGATTATGTATTAATTAATAGAACATGCAATTGGGAAATTAAAAAAGTTATTACCCACCCAATATGGATATCGGATCATGCCCCGATAAGTGTAGAATTTAAAACAACACATAAGCAAACCAAAAGAATATGGAGATACAATAATATGGTTATGGCTAAGGATAAGGATAAAAAACATATTATGGAACAAACGAAGCTATTCTTTCAAGAGAACAGAGGTACAGTGGGAACAAATATCTTATGGGACGCAGCTAAGGCGGTGATCAGAGGACAATGTATTATGAAAGAAAAGGAGATAAAGAAAAAATGGTATGCAGACAGAGAAGGCAGGCTTCAAGAATTAGGTAAACTGCAAAAAGACCAAGCTCAGAAGTTTTGCCCCATTAGACACAAGTTAATTAGGGATTTACAGAAAAAACTAGATGATCTAGACTCTATGGCATTATGGAGGAAACAGGTCATGGTAAAAAATGAATACCAGAGAAATACTCTTAACTCAGCTAAGAGACTAGCACATTTTCTAAAAAATAAGAAACAAAGGCAAAGTGTGAGAAGTATCAGAGTGGATAAAAAGCTAACACAGAATTCAGAGGAAATAAAAGCAGCATTTGAGACTTTTTATAAAGACTTATATGGAGAAAAAGGAGTGAAAGATTTTGAAGAAGAGATAGGAGTAAGGCTGACAGATACAGAGCAGAGAGGATTAGAGGACAATATAACAAGACAAGAGATTGAAAGAGTGATAGATAGTTTAAAGGTAGGAAAATCTCCTGGACTGGATGGATTCTCAGCAGAATTTTATAAGGAAATGAGAGAAATATTAGTACCAGAATTGCAAGAAGTATTTAATAATATACTTAAAGGGGGCATAGCTCCAGACACATGGAGAAAGGCAGAAATCACAGTGATTTTAAAACCCCAAAAGGATCCTCAAGAAGTAGGATCATACAGACCAATTAGCCTATTGAATCAGGATTATAAAATTTTTGCCAAAGTAATGGCCAATAGGCTTAAAAATATTATACAAAAAGTTATAAAAGAAGATCAATATGGTTTTGTAGAAGGTAGGAACATTGCACATCCAATCCGAAACATAATAAATGTTTTGAGCCATAACAAGTCCGGGAAATTGGCGTTATTGAAGTTAGATGTTTATAAAGCCTTTGATACATTGTCACATAATTTTTTGTGGACAGTTATGGATAAATATGGGATAAGTCAATCAACAATAAGGGTATTTAAGGAGATATATAGAGAAGGTACAGCTGTAGTTAGACTTAATGGAGAACACACGGCACAATTTGCAATCCAGAGGGGAGTTAGGCAGGGATGCCCGATCTCCCCCTTTTTCTTCATAATGGCAATGGAACAGTTAGCCCAACGTCTCAGAAACTCGGGGAGAATTGAAGGATGTCATTTAGGCAAGGAAGAAATTAAGTTGAACTTGTTTGCAGATGATCTGATTATAGTCACAGTTAATCCAAAAGAAGCAGTAAAGGAGATACAGATTATATTAGAGGACTTTGAATCAAACTCAGGACTAAAAATTAATATGGCAAAATCAGAAATAATGTACATTAATGTAAAAAAAGAGGAAAGGAAAGAGATTCATGAACGAACGGGGATAGGACTAGGGGTCAAGAAAATCAGATATTTAGGAATAGACTTAGTCAAAAATGTTAAAAAGTTGGTAGAAAAGAATTATAACAGAATATGGAGTACGATAGTAAAAGATATGAAGAGATGGGGCAAGAAGATGTTAAACATAACAACCAAGATTAATATAGCGAAAATGTTTTGGACCTCGAAACTATTGTACTTATTCCAAACGATACCTTTAGAAATTAAAAAACAAAAACTCGATAGCTGGAACGCGAAAATAAAAGAATGGATATTCGGTAGTGTCACGGCTGGGGCCGGGTCAGGCAAAGTCCAGAGGCAGTCCGAGGTCTGTAGCCAGCAAGCAGGAGTGTCCGAGGTGCCAAATCCAAATCGCTGTGCAAGTATCGCAGGTCCGAGGTCCAGAAGCCGAGGTCAGGGAGTCCAGAAGTCAAAAGCCAAAGTCAGGAATTCAGGAACCAAAGTCAAGCCGGAGTGGATGCTAGAACGTCAGGGAGATGACTAGTTGCTTCCACAAAGCCTCCTCCCAAAGCCCACAGCTATATAGCCCTCTGCTGGCTGTTGCCCATTTGGGCTAATTGCTGGCTCTGGGAGGCAGCCAGGATCCTGTTACAACTCAAGCATCCTTGCTCTTAGGAGGGCCAGAATCCTCTCAAAACTCAGGACTCAGGGAGCGTCTTGCTTGTGAGCGTGCCGCCCTCCTCCGATCCCTGAGGTCCTGACGGAGGCGGTCACGCACACGAGCCACCCGAGAGGGCGAGGCAGGGGGGCTGGGATCTTCTTCAGCAGGAGGCAGGGGTACTGGTGCAGGTGGCAGGGGTACAGTTTCCTTGGCAGACTCGTCTTCCTCTGCAGGGTCCCCAGCACCCATGACACTATCCCCCCCCCCAGGGCCCCCCTCCGTCGAGGGACCTGGGAGGTCGGGGTGGTCGTTGTGGAACTGTTGCACCAAGTCCGGGGCATGAAGATTGTCCACGGGCTCCCAAGACCGGTCTTCTGGGCCGTATCCCTCCCAGTCCACAAGGTACTGGAGGCCTCCGCGATGGTACCGGGAGTCCAGGATCTGGCGCACCTCGTATTCTTCCTCGTCATCCACCAACACCGGTGGTGGCGGCGGTGGGCAAGGAGGCCGAGCTGGGTCAGGGGGTGCAGCTGGAACAAGGAGGGAGCGATGGAACACAGGGTGAATGCGGAGGTGAGGTGGCAACTGGAGCCTGAAAGCGACGGGGTTTATTTGGTCCATGACGGGGTAGGGTCCGATGAACCGCGCATCCAGCTTGTGAGACCGACCAGGCCGGCGCAGGTAGCGAGTCGAGAGCCACACCTGATCCCCCGGCTGGACTGGGGGGCCTTCCTGCCTCTTCCGGTCCGCAGCCAGTTTATAGGCTTCCTTGGCCCGCTGTAGCTGCTCTCGGAGCAAGTCTTGGCTGGCGCGGAGTTCTTGCAGGTAGGCCTCGACGGCGGGGACATTCGTGGGTGGCAGGATCGCCGGGAAGAACCGAGGGTGGTAGCCGTAGGTTGCAGCAAACGGGGTCATTTGGGTAGACGAGTGGACCGCGTTGTTGTATGCAAACTCCGCTAGAGGCAACAGAGTGGTCCAGTTGTCCTGCTGGTAGCAGGTGTAGCAGCGGAGATATTGCTCTAGCGTGGCATTGGTGCGCTCTGTCTGACCATCTGTCTGCGGGTGGTAGGCTGAGGACAGGTGCACTCGAGTACCCAGGCTGGAATGGAGGGCTTGCCAGAACCGAGAGGAGAACTGGGGCCCCCGGTCTGAGATCAGGTGGGCTGGGAGTCCGTGCAGACGAAAGATGTGTTGCAGGTAGAGCTGAGCTGTCTCCTGAGCTGTGGGAAGTTTCGGGCACGGAATGAAGTGGGCCATCTTGGTAAATAGGTCGACGACCACCAAGATGCAAGTCTGACCTTTGGATCGTGGGAGTTCCGTGATGAAGTCCATCGAGATGGTATCCCAGGGTCCTGAGGGTGCGGGCAAGGGCTGTAACAACCCCGAGGGTTTGGCCGGGACGTCTTTGGCCCGCCGACAGACGTCACAGGAGCTGACATAACGGGCAACATCGGAGCGAACTCGTGGCCACCAGAATTCTCGCGTCAGCAAGTGGGTGGTCTTATGCTGTCCGAAGTGCCCGGCGGGCAACGAGTCGTGGGTCAGGCGTAGCACTTCTGCCCGTAAGGGCCCGGGCGGCACATAGAGGCGTTCGCGGTGTAGCAAGAGACCGCCTCGAGTCGTGAACTCGCCTGCCGAGTCATCTTGGAGGGCCTGGAGGTGTTGCTGGACCCAGGGATCGTTGGCCTGGCTAGCACGAATGTCCTCCACGAGTGTGGGTGTAGTGGAGGTGGCTGCAAACACTGAGGGCGGCAGGATGGGAGCAGCGGGCGCGGCCTCAGTTGAAGCAGGGGCGTATTCCGGTTTCCGGGAGAGTGCATCTGCTTTCCGGTTCTGGGTATGGGGGATGTAGGAGATCTGGAAGTCAAAGCGAGAGAAGAATAGGGACCACCGGATCTGGCGCTGGTTGAGACGGCGGGTGGTCTGGAGGTGCTCTAAGTTCCGGTGGTCGGTGAGCACTTGAACAGGGTGGCGAGCCCCTTCGAGGTAATGCCTCCAAACCTCAAAAGCCGCCTTGATTGCGAGCAGCTCTCTCTCCCAGATGGTGTAGTTCTTCTCCGCAGCGGTGAGCTGGCGCGAGTAATAGGCGCAGGGCTGGAGTGGCTGAGACGGCTTCTCGCGCTGGGACAGCACTGCTCCCAGGGCCACGTTGGAGGCATCAGCTTCCACCGTAAAGGGAAGCTGGGGGTCAGGGTATCTCAGGAGTGGCCCGGTGGCAAAACGGGTCTTCAGAGTGGAGAAGGCGTTATCGGCCTCTGGGGACCAGTGGAAAGGTTCTTTGGGGCGGAGTAGTTGAGTCAGGGGCGTGGTCAGAGATGCATAGGCCGGGATGAATTGCCGATAATAGTTGGCGAAACCAAGGAACCGCTGCAGGTCTTTGCGATTCTGAGGGGCCTGCCAGGTCAGGACCGCTTCCACTTTTTTCGGGTCCATGAGGATTCCCTGTGGTGACACAATGTGACCAAGGAACTCGACGGAGCGCAGGTCAAAGTCGCACTTCTCCAGCTTGGCGTAGAGGCCATGGGCTCGTAGGCGCTGCAGGACCTGGCGGACGTGCTCGGCGTGCTGGGCAGGATTGCGGGAGTAGATTAGGATGTCATCCAGGTATATGATCGCGAAGCGGTCGAGCAGGTCCCGGAATACATCATTCATGAACCTCTGGAAGACAGCGGGGGCGTTGGTCAATCCGAAGGGCATCACCAGGTGCTCGTACTGCCCGTATCGGGTCCCAAACGCGGTCTTCCATTCGTCTCCGGGCCGTATGCGCACCAAATTATACGCTCCGCGGAGGTCCAGCTTGGTGTAGATTTGGGCCCCCTTTAAACGATCCAAGAGTTCAGGGATCAGTGGTAGAGGGTACCGGTCGCGGATGGTGATCTTGTTCAGGGCCCGGTAGTCATTGCACAGCCGGAGCTCCCCACTTTTCTTCTTCACGAAGAGGACTGGAGCAGACAGGGGAGAAGTTGAGGGTCGGATGAATCCGCGTTTCAGGTTCTTGTCCAGGTAGTCTCGCAAAGCTGCCAACTCAGGCTCCGACATTGGGTACAGACGCCCCACCGGGAGTGGTGCTCCAGGTACCAAATCAATGGCACAGTCATAGGGTCGGTGAGGGGGAAGCTGATCTGCTCCTGTCTCCTCAAAGACATCGGCGAAATCCGCATACTTCTGAGGGAGCTGAGGACCACCACTCGGGATGCCGGCTGCTAGAGTGGTGGGAGGAGTCAGATGGGGGCATGGGTCTCGGAAGCGTAGTTCCTGCTGGGCCCAGTCCACGAGGGGGTTGTGCAGCTTCAGCCAGGAAAGGCCTAGAATCAGCGGGAAGCGAGGCATGCGGGCGACATCAAACTGTAGCTGTTCTTGGTGCTGCTGGACGTGGAAGGTGATGGGACAGGTCTCCTGGGTGACGGGGCCAGAACGGAGGAGGCGCCCGTCAATAGCCTCCACCAGCGTTGGAGTATCTTTTGGCTGCACTGGAATCTGGTGCTGCTTTACAAAGGCGGCATCTACGAAACAGTGGGCTGCTCCCGAGTCCAGCATGGCATACACGAACAGCCAGCGCCCATCGGGCAGACGGAGTTTGACTGGTAGCAGGAACGGGCCCGGGGTATCAGCCTGTTGTTCGGAGGACCCAGCTAGTCGCCCCAGGCTGGAGGGTCCACTTACGCCTGGGGCTGGCCTTTTGGCGGCGGTGGCAATGTAGGTCCGGGTATCCGATGTTTAGCAGGGCAGCCAGAGGCATAGTGGCCTGCCGTGCCGCAGTAGAGGCACAGGTTCTGCGTGTGGCGTCTGGCCTTTTCTTCTGGAGTCAGGCGGGGTCGAGCAGCTCCAAGCTGCATAGGCTCACCCTCGTCTCTGGTACTAGCTGGGGATGGGAGAGGAGCCAAGTGGCATGGCGCAGGGAGCTGGCGCCCTCGGGTCTTGGCTTGGCGGCGACTTTCCAGGCGGCCATCGATGCGGAGGCAGAGGGTGATAAGTTCCTGGAGCGTGGGGGGCCGCTCCACCCTGGCCAGTTCGTCCAGGACTTCCTCTGCCAACCCCTCGGTAAACTGGTCCATCTGAGCAGCCTCATTCCACGCCAAGTCTTGGGCCAGGAGCTTGAATTCGGTGGCATACTGAGCCACCGAGGACTGGCCTTGTTTCAGGGCCCTGATTTTCCGGTTGGCTGTGGCTGCTTGGACTGGGTTGGAGAAGGCAGCAGACAGGTGGGCCTCAAACCCCTGGTAATCAGTCAGTAGGGGAGAGGACCCAACCAGTAGGGGTGTGGCCCACTTGGCCGCCTGCCCCTTTAACAGACTAATGATAAAACACACCTTCGTCTTGTCATTGGAGAAGTCCCGTGCTCTTAGTTCAAAGTACAGCTGACACTGTGCCAGGAAAGCAGGAAATTCTTCCACGGCACCCCCAAATCTGTCAGGTGGGGGAACTGGGCACTTGGCTGGAGCACTGGCCACAGGTTGTTGCTGCAAGTGCACTACTGCCTGTGTTAGCTGCTGTACCTGGGCTTGGAGCGCAGCCAGTAGTTCGGTGGTTTCACTTGCTTCAGCCTCCATCCTGTGGAGTGGGTGTTTGTCAGGTGGAAGCAATCTGTCACGGCTGGGGCCGGGTCAGGCAAAGTCCAGAGGCAGTCCGAGGTCTGTAGCCAGCAAGCAGGAGTGTCCGAGGTGCCAAATCCAAATCGCTGTGCAAGTATCGCAGGTCCGAGGTCCAGAAGCCGAGGTCAGGGAGTCCAGAAGTCAAAAGCCAAAGTCAGGAATTCAGGAACCAAAGTCAAGCCGGAGTGGATGCTAGAACGTCAGGGAGATGACTAGTTGCTTCCACAAAGCCTCCTCCCAAAGCCCACAGCTATATAGCCCTCTGCTGGCTGTTGCCCATTTGGGCTAATTGCTGGCTCTGGGAGGCAGCCAGGATCCTGTTACAACTCAAGCATCCTTGCTCTTAGGAGGGCCAGAATCCTCTCAAAACTCAGGACTCAGGGAGCGTCTTGCTTGTGAGCGTGCCGCCCTCCTCCGATCCCTGAGGTCCTGACGGAGGCGGTCACGCACACGAGCCACCCGAGAGGGCGAGGCAGGGGGGCTGGGATCTTCTTCAGCAGGAGGCAGGGGTACTGGTGCAGGTGGCAGGGGTACAGTTTCCTTGGCAGACTCGTCTTCCTCTGCAGGGTCCCCAGCACCCATGACAGGTAGCAAAAAAAGTAGAGTTTCAAGGCATTTCATATATGCGCATAATACAAACATGGGTTGGGGGGCCCCAGATCTGAGGAGTTATTATGAGTCATTTCAATTAAAAGCATTAATGGAAATAGGAGAGGAAAGGGAGAGGAAGTGGGTAAGAGTAGAGAATGAGGCAAATAATGGAATAGGGAATTTAGGGGTTTTCACTGGACGCAAGATCAAAGTTAACATATTAGAAACAGGACCGAGGAAAACAGCACTAATGATTTGGAGAAAATGGCAATTAAAATGGTTAAAGGGAACATCTAAACAAACCCCATTAGAGGCCTTGGATGAAAAGAATGACGATAAAGGATGGTGGAGATTACTCAGTAAAAAAGGGTATAACAAGCTACAAGATATGTTAGTTGGGCAGACACTCAAACCATTGCAAACGCTATACGATGAAATAGGTAGGAAATATTGGCTGAAAATAACAGGATTATATAACAGAATTAGGAAGACAATAGAAGACAGATTGGTGACTGAAGGAGAACCAATGGAGGAGTTGTTAAAAGGGATGATAAAAACAAAGAAAGGGACAGTAGGAAGGATATATAGGAAAATGACGACGGATAAGGAGGAGATAAAAAATTTAGTTAAAAAAAATGGAGCTCTGAAACTAACTTAGCAGATAATGTATTTGACAGTCTCAAGAAAGGTATACATCAGCTCAAAACGCATAAATTTAGAGAACTGGAGTTAAAGTTCCTCATAAAATGGTACAGAACACCAGCAACATTAGCCAATATGTTCCAGGGTTTGAATTCTAACTGTTGGCACTGTGGAAAGAAAAAAGGATGGTATTCCCACATGTGGTGGGAATGCTCAGAAGTTAAACTCTTTTGGGAAAAGGTAATAGAGCATATCCATAACTTTTTTGCTATAAGACCAACGATAGATCTAGATTTAATGTTCGGGAGCATATTAAATAAATACGGAATCAATAAAGAAGGGCTGGATCTATTCAAAGCAATGGTGCTAGCTGGCAAGGCTGTAATAGCCTTTGGCTGGAAGGATAAAACCAAATGGACGGAGCAAAACTGGCATAATTATTTATTTGAATATGTTCAGTCGGACATTATAGCCATGCTTAATCGTGATGAACAATGGGGGTCAAAAACAAAAAGGATAAAGGAGAAATGGTATCCATACTTAAAGTGGTCACTAGAAGGTCAACGGCGGGACATTCGGTGGAAGCTTCTTAATTTGTGCCCCTGGCTAGAAAGTTGAGCACGCAAGGGAGGGAGGGAGGGATTAGGGAAGAAAAATAGATTGATGAATGTGATAGGAAATCAAATCCTATGTACTAAAACATTCTCATCCCTATCGTCAGGGCAGGAAAAGCTCGGAAGTGACAAGAATATGAAGGTGAAAGAGAAAATGGACTTAATAAGGCCTAGAAGGAGAAGACTAAAGAACGACGGTACTACTTGGAAGCAAGAAGACCTCAATATGGACTGATATAAGAACATTTAAACTAAAAGGACCGAGCAAGAATACCTTGTAAAGGGAGATAGAGATTCAGATGTATACTCTGTATGAGAAAAAGGATAAGCTCAATGTAAATGACTAAAACAATAAATATATTCATATAAAAAAAAAAAAAAGGAGTTTGATGACAGGATTGAGTTGGGATTACCTGCTTCCCAAGACGAAATGGTACTTGGCAAAGAGTCCAAATAGATGATAAATAAGGTTTTGCACCCTCCGGTGGTGGCTGGAAATCTTCTGGGGTTAGAACCAGGGCCTTTTTTTGAACAGGAATGCACAGGAATGCAGTTCTGGCTGACTTGACATCAAGGATGTGGCCTAATATGCAAATGAGTTCCTACAAAAAAGTCCTGTGTGAAACAATGGTAATGTCAGGGAGTGTGGCCTAATATACAAATGAGTTCCTGCTGAGATTTTTCTGCAAATCAAACCCTGGTTACAACTGATTTCCAGAGATCAATGCCCTTGGAGAAAATGGCCTCTCTGGGAGGTGGACTCCATGGCATCGTATCCCATTAAAGTCCCTCCTCTCCTCAAACCCAACCTTTCTCAGGCTGGGCCCCCAAATCTTCAGGCATTTCCCATCCCAATGATGGTCATTGCTAATTTATAAAACATCGACTCAATTAATGGAAACAATCGACTGTACATCTTTTCAACACAAGAAGTCTAATGTGCAGATTACAATCTCACGAAAGCTAAGGCTTTCAACAGGTTACAGCATCAAGTGATTTTATTGCTCGTGGATGCATTCCAGTACACATTTGCCCATTGGCTGCAAGAGCTTAAGAGGGGTGTCTTTCCTATTCCACCGGAGCCTTTGGCAATCAAGTTCTTTATAATCCAATTTTGCTTTTTAAACAGCTATGATGCTGGCTTGGATCAACTGGATAATTTCTACCTGCTCAAATTTGGGCATTCCCTCCCTCCTGTAGCAGACTTCTGACTCTTCCACTTTGTTCCTGGGGGTTCTCGCCTGGGGGGGGGCAACATTTGGAGGGCATTTCAGACTTTAGCATCAAGGAGAATGTTGCACTCTTCTGACAGAAAAACCTTCTGCCCACAGAAACCTTGCAGTGGATCCAAGCCAATATGCTGTAATTCGATGTCACTTGATCCTATAAGCTTTCAGGATCTATGGCTAGGTGTTTCACCTTTTGTATTTTCATAAGACTGAGCTTTTCCCAGGGTGTCTTGCTTACAGCATGTGAGAATTCGGGATGCTGATGCTTTTAAACTCTAGGCCAAGATCCCCAATTCTTTTGAGCCTTTGGGCACATCTGACAGTGTGGTGGGTGCAGCCGCAAAATGGCTGCCACAGGAAGCTCACCTTCAGTCCACAGTGAAAATTATTGTGCTATGGTGGCAGCTGTTGCCAAAGCAACATTTAAAAAAATTCTGCACAGCCAGTCAGACCTCCAGTGGCCCATTAGAAGTCTTCCTGGGCAAAAGCCCCACCCATAGTGTGATAGAGCACATTAAAAATGCTGTTCCTAAAGCAGTAAAATCGGAGAAGGAAGGTGTTGTCTGTTGTGAAATGAAACCGTTATAGACTGCTCAGGGGAAAGAAGACACACTGATTTCAGAAACGGGAAAAGAGTTTGATATACTCTAAGAGTGACCTTTCTGGAAAACCTGAACAGTTATTTGGAAACTATACGCAGAATCATTGTAACTGAAAATATTTAGGCAACCATCTGTCACTGATAAAAACCAAGAAGTTGTGAAAATAAGCTGTTACACCACCAATTTATATACATACTGCTTCACCAACAATGTTTACCTCAGCCTTTTCAATTCCTGACTACCCCATACCAGTGTTCCCTGTAAGCTGAGTTAGTATGAGCTAACTCACAGTTTTTTAGCCTCTGGGACATACATTTTTGTCTTCGCTCAGGAAAAATGCCCCCAAAGTGAATTAATTTATGCAGTAGCTCACACCTTTAATGTCAGTAACTCACAAAGTAGAATTTTTGCTCACAAGTCTCCACAGCTTAGAGGGAACATTGCCCCACACCATCCCTGCCCACAAAATAAAACCTTTGTTCTTGTTTACTGTTACACAGTCTCCAGTGCCATTTCAAGGGAACTAAAAAGAAAGCTCATAGTTTCTACTGACAAGTTCCTGGTCTCTCAGTTAGGGCACATGCTGCAGACTGGTCTGGAGACAGAGCATCTTGTGGAGACTGTTTGGTTCCTATGTATAATACTTGAATATTACAAAGTGTACTTTGTATAAAGATTGTGGGATATCCTGCGTTGACAAAGGATTGAAACAGGTGTGGAAGAAGTCAAAGATTTGTTCCAGGGAATTCCAACTTCAACTACGTGTGAGAACTGAATGCCTTTGCATCTATTGAAACTGTTATCAAGTCTGTTTGGATTCAAGATGTACGATAATGACATCTAGGAACTTGTTCTCTTTATGTATCACAATATTGTTGCAAATATTAGTAATTTTGTCATCATAACTTTGAAGTTGTGGTTTGTTTGCAATTCTGTGGTGACCTCTCTTTGTTTCACAAATTCCTGGGCTGGGCAAAAGCCAAATCAGATTCTGCCACAGACATTAAGATTTTGGTGGGAAAAATCTGCGTCAGAATGGGGAGAGTAACTGGAGGTCTGTCATACATGGCACCCATGGGCACCACGTTTAACCCCTGCTCTAGGTATTTATATAAGGCACTAAAATCACCAAGGAAGACCTTTTAGTTGAGACAAGTTGGATTTTAACATTTTAAAAATATCTATATAAATCTGTTTTATCATTAGAAAACAATTTGCTTGAAACGGTTGGTGTTTAGGAACGGCAAGGCTGTAATCCGCATTTTACACTTCTTGTTTTGGATGACTTACTGCTTGCAGCCAGCCAGTTATTTATTGTATTCAGTTGATGGTTTATCTGGACACTTCCTCCGCTCAAGTTTCATATTCTGTTGGGTTGCTGGAGAACAATGTCACCCCCCACTTGTGATTTACTTTGATTAATTCTTCCTGCTCTATTTTATGGTTTGAACCCCCACCCCCTATTTCAAGAAAAAGGGAGTTCCCTGAATCTTTCCTCTGCTGGCAGATGGAAAAGTCTGTTTTGTATCAGGAAACACCATCAGGCGAATGGACAGCTAACCCCCATTGGTCAACCATCACTGTCCCAGTGCAGATTGAGCATCTGCTAGGGGAGGAACGGTGGCTCAGTGGTAGAGCATCTGCTTGGTAAGCAGAAGGTCCCAGGTTCAATCCCCAGCATCTCCAACTAAAAAGGGTCCAGGCAAATAGGCATGAAAAACCTCCGCTTGAGACCCTGGAGAGCCGCTGCCAGTCTGAGTAGACAATACTGACTTTGATGGACCGAGGGTCTGATTCAGTACAAGGCAGCTCATAGGTTCATATGAACCCATCTATGGCTGTTTTTAGATCCACAATCAGTTTTTCCCAGCGCTTTTAAAATGGTAGTGATGCTGAGGTGATTTCATGAGGTTTTCAAGGCAGGAGATAGTCTGAGGTGGTTTGCCATTGACACATCCCTGGTACTCCTTGGATGTCTCCCATCCAAATACTGACCAGACTGATCCTGCTTAGCTTCTAAGATCTGATGAGATCAGGCTAGCCTGAGAGGCTGATGAGATCAGGAAACCATATATTGGCTTGTGCTTGGAAAGGAAATGATGGGACTGGTCTTTGGAAGGTCTTCTTTTCTCTGGCTAATAACTGCAAATGGTATGCATGCGTTTCCACACACCATGTGGGCCCCAATCCAAACAGAACCTCATAAAGCTGCTATGCCCATCTAAAAAAAAAAATACTAGTAAGGTCTGATCACTGGTTGCCCAGCATCTGGTCTAGTGAAGCTCCATGAACAGCACAGTCTAATGTATTTCTCTTTTAAAATAGTGTATCAGAATAATGTTTTTCTGTATTTAGATCCAAGTGGGCAGCCGCGTTGGTCTGAAGTAGTTGAACAAAGCAGGAGTCAAGGTGCACCTTTAAGACCAACCAAGTTTTATTCAGAGTGCACAGGAAAGCTTGCATTCTGAATAAAACTTGGTTGGTCTTAAAGGTGCAACTTGACTCCTGTTTTTTTTTTTTTTTGTATTGATATACTCATATATGGGATATTGGCTGTTTATCTCATTACATATACTAATCCATCTTCCACTATATTTTAATGTATTCTTTTTTTTCTAATGGCAAACTAGAATGATGTTTATATGTTTTAATTAAATGTTTACATGTTTTAATTAAACCTCTTGAGAAACGAATGCCCTCATTTTAAACCAGAGCTAACCTTACAACAGACTTATTTATGGCACTTCACACCTAATGACATCAATCTGCTCTATATTACCCTTCACTGTTGTTTCAGCCCAGTTAACACTAACTAACAAACACAAACCCCAACTTGGGAATCTTTTAAGCTGCTAAAAAACATTTCCATGACTCTGCAAACCAACTCACTGCCCACTTTCTCTATATTTAGGACTGCTTGCCATTCCATACTATTGTCTGATGAAGTGTGCTTAGAGCACATGAAAGCTTACATTCTGAATAAAACTTCGTTGGTCTTAAATGTGCAACTTGATTCCTAGTTTGTTCTATTACTGGTCAGTAGATAGGCTTAAGATTTTTCGCTCTGAATTTCCTTGCTGAATTAGATCATGGACTCACCCACTCCTGCAGTTTCTTTCCAACACCGGCCAGATGCCTCTTGGAAAGGTCTGTAGTTCAGAAGTCTTTGCTCGGCCTGTGGAAGGTCTCATGTTCAATTCCTGGAATCTCCAGTTGAAAGTATCTGATAGAAGGTAATGGGGAAAACCTGTAAGCCAAAATGCCCTCAAAACGAGGTTGGAGAATTGACAGGTGGGCACCTGGCTTAATAGAGATCTTTTAATCTATGTATACAGGATAGACGTCCAGAAATTATTGCTTAAATTTACCAAGGACTCTAATTAAGTAAAACAATTAAAATTGATTCCAGAAAAATATAGAACTCACATACAAGGCAATGTGCTCATGAAACATACATACAGTCCTAAGAAAAATAGAGAGAGATATAGAGACAACACATGGATAGACTAGGGTGGCCAGACCGTCCCGGTCTCCCGGGACATTCCCAGATCTGGCCACCCAATCCCGGATCCCGGGCTGCCTATACCGGGACCATTAAAGGTCCCGGTTTAGGCAGCCCCGGAGCCGGTGGGCCGCGGGCGCGGGCGGGGAAGGCGGGGAGTGAGGGAGGGAGCGTCCCTGCGCCTGCGCAGGGCCCCTGCGCACGCGCAGGGACGCTCCCACCCTCACTCCCCGCCTTCCCCGCCCGCGCGCGGGGCCCGGCGGCAGTGGTGGAGGCCTCTCCGTGGCCTCCGCTGGTCGCTGGAAGCCCTCCAGAGACTCTGGAGGGCCTCCAGCGACCAGCGGAGGCCGCGGAGAGGCCGCGGGGCACCCGGCGCTGGTCCCGGAAGGCCTTCCAGAGCCTCTGGAAGGCCTTCCGGGACCAGCGCCGGCCAGCGAAGGCTTCCCCGCGGCCTCCGCTGGTCCCTGGAGGCCCTCCAGAGTCTCTGGAGGGCCTCCAGGGACCAGCGGAGGCCGCGGGGAAGCCGCGGGGCACCCGGCGCTGGCCCCGGAAGGCCTTCCAGAACCTCTGGAAGGCCTTCGGGGACCAGCGCCGGCCAGCGAAGGCTTCCCCGCGGCCTCCGCTGGTCCCTGGAGGCCCTCCAGAGTCTCTGGAGGGCCTCCAGGGACCAGCGGAGGCCGCGGGGAAGCCGCGGGGCACCTGGCGCTGGTCCCGGAAGGCCTTCCAGAGGCTCTGGAAGGCCTTCCGGGACCAGCGCCGGCCAGCGAAGGCTTCCCCGCGGCCTCCGCTGGTCCCTGGAGGCCCTCCAGAGTCTCTGGAGGGCCTCCAGGGACCAGCGGAGGCCGCGGGGAAGCCGCGGGGCACCCGGCGCTGGTCCCGGAAGGCCTTCCAGAGGCTCTGGAAGGCCTTCGGGGACCAGCGCCGGCCAGCGAAGGCTTCCCCGCGGCCTCCGCTGGTCCCTGGAGGCCCTCCAGAGTCTCTGGAGGGCCTCCAGGGACCAGCGGAGGCCGCGGGGAAGCCGCGGGGCACCCGGCGCTGGTCCCGGAAGGCCTTCCAGAGCCTCTGGAAGGCCTTCGGGGACCAGCGCCGGCCAGTGAAAGCTTCCCCGCGGCCTCCGCTGGTCCCTGGAGGCCCTCCAGAGTCTCTGGAGGGCCTCCAGGGACCAGCGGAGGCCGCGGGGAAGCCGCGGGGCACCCGGCGCTGGTCCCGGAAGGCCTTCCAGAGGCTCTGGAAGGCCTTCGGGGACCAGCGCCGGCCAGCGAAGGCTTCCCCGCGGCCTCCGCTGGTCCCTGGAGGCCCTCCAGAGACTGGAGGGCCTCCAGGGACCAGCGGAGGCCGCGGGGAAGCCGCGGGGCACCCGGCGCTGGTCCCGGAAGGCCTTCCAGAGGCTCTGGAAGGCCTTCCGGGACCAGCGCCGGCCAGCGAAGGCTTCCCCGCGGCCTCCGCTGGTCCCTGGAGGCCCTCCAGAGTCTCTGGAGGGCCTCCAGGGACCAGCGGAGGCCGCGGGGAAGCCGCGGGGCACCCGGCGCTGGTCCCGGAAGGCCTTCCAGAGCCTCTGGAAGGCCTTCGGGGACCAGCGCCGGTCAGCGAAGGCTTCCCCGCGGCCTCCGCTGGTCCCTGGAGGCCCTCCAGAGTCTCTGGAGGGCCTCCAGGGACCAGCGGAGGCCGCGGGGAAGCCGCGGAGCAGCCGGCGCTGGTCCCTAGAGGCCTCCAGAGGCCAGCGCCGGTAGCGGAGAGGCCCGGCGCTGGTCCCTGGAGGCCTCCAGAGGCCAGCCCCGGCAGCTCCCTCCCTCCCTCGCCGCGAGGCCGCCGCCCGAGGACTCCCCGCCGCCGCCGCCGCTGGATCCGCCGCCCTGGAATAAGGTAAGGGGGCCGAAAGCGGGGGGGGGGGCGGGGGGCGGCCTTCCTTTCTTCCCTCCCTCCTTCCCTTCCTTCCTTCCTTTCTTCCTTCCTTCCTTCCTTCCTTCCCTCACTCCCTTCCCTTCCTTCCCTCCCTCCCTCCTCCCTTTCTTCCTTTCTTCCTTCCTTCCCTCACTCCCTTCCCTTCCTTCCTTCCCTCCCTCCTCCCTCCCTTCCTTTCTTCCTTCCTTCCCTCCCTCCCTTGCCTTCCTTCCTTCCCTCCCTCCTCCCTTCCTTCCTTCCTTCCTTCCTTCCTTCCTTCCCTCCCTCCCCCCTTCCTTCCTTCCTTCCTTCCCTCCCTCCCTCCCCCTTCCTTCCTTCCCTCCCTCCCTCCCCCTTCCTTCCTTCCTTCCTTCCTTCCTTCCTTCCTTCCTTCCTTCCTTCCTTCCTTCCTTCCTTCCTTCCTTCCTTCCTCCCTTCCCTCCCTTCCCTCCCTTCCCTCCCTTCCTTCCTTCCTTCCCTCCCTCCCTTCTTCCTTTCTTCCCTTCTTCCCTTCCTCCCTTTCTCCCTTCCTTCCTTCCTTCCTTCCCTCCCTCCCTCCTTATGTTGTTATGTGATGCAGAGTGTTGGACTGGATGGGCCACTGGCCTGATCCAACAGGGCTTCTCTTATGTTCTTATGTGACGCAGAGTGTTGGACTGGATGGGCCACTGGCCTGATCCAACAGGGCTTCTCTTATGTTCTTATGTGATGCAGAGTGTTGGACTGGATGGGCCACTGGCCTGATCCAACAGGGCTTCTCTTATGTTCTTATGTGACGCAGAGTGTTGGACTGGATGGGCCACTGGCCTGATCCAACAGGGCTTCTCTTATGTTCTTATGTGACGCAGAGTGTTGGACTGGATGGGCCACTGGCCTGATCCAACAGGGCTTCTCTTATGTTCTTATGTGACGCAGAGTGTTGGACTGGATGGGCCACTGGCCTGATCCAACAGGGCTTCTCTTATGTTGTTATGTGATGCAGAGTGTTGGACTGGATGGGCCACTGGCCTGATCCAACAGGGCTTCTCTTATGTTGTTATGTGATGCAGAGTGTTGGACTGGATGGGCCACTGGCCTGATCCAACAGGGCTTCTCTTATGTTGTTATGTGATGCAGAGTGTTGGACTGGATGGGCCACTGGCCTGATCCAACAGGGCTTCTCTTATGTTATTATGTGACGCAGAGTGTTGGACTGGAGGGGCCACTGGCCTGATCCAACAGGGCTTCTCTTATGTGACAATACTGACTTTGGTGGACCCAAGCACTGATTCAGTGTAAGGGAGCTTTGTGTTTGTGTCTTCTAGTGCAATTTTGTTCTCAGATCCTGTATTTACTTCATCAGTATATGGGATAAGGCACTTTCTCAACTGTGCTGCATAATGCAGCCTATTTATTTTGTCCTGTTGGCTCTGTTGGCTCTATCTGCGCCACCTTCATCACTTTCGGGGTGTGGATCCCCCAGTGGAGTGGTCTCCCGACTCCCTCCGCCGGCTGTTTCTGATAGCCCTGCGCCCCCTCTTTCATTTGATATGTGTCCCGTGCGGGTGCCACCCTCCCGCCGGGAGATGCCGCAAAATGAGCCCCCTTGAGGCTTATGGCGGCAGGGCTCGGGGGAAGCGAGCTAGACTGCTGTTCTTTTGAGGGGTTATAGAGTGTTTCGAGCCCGTCCCTGTGGCATCGGTCCCATCATTGTGGGGCCCAGGGGGCCGGCGCAGCGGCACGCTGAAGCAGCCTGTCGGTCACTTCCAGGTTCCTGTCCTGCATCTTGACCGGTGTTATTAGTGACAGGCTGCTTCGGCGTGCCGCTGCGCCGGCCCCCTTGGTCCCACAACGATGGGACCAATGCCACAGGGACGGGCTCGAAACACTCTATAACCCCTCAAAAGAACAGCAGTCTAGCTCGCTTCCCCCGAGCCCTGCCGCCATAAGCCTCAAGGGGGCTCATTTTGCGGCATCTCCCGGCGGGAGGGTGGCACCCACACGGGACACATATCAAATGAAAGAGGGGGCGCAGGGCTATCAGAAACAGTCAGCGGAGGGAGTCGGGAGACCACCCCACTGGGGGATCCACACCCCGAAAGTGATGAAGGTGGCGCAGATAGAGCCAACAGAGCCAACAGGACAAAATAAATAGGCTGCATTATGCAGCACAGTTGAGAAAGTGCCTTATCCCATATACTGATGAAGTATATACAGGATTTGAGAACAAAATTGTTTCCGGCGGTGATATTTGGGGGATTTTTGGGGACGTCACAGGAAGTGCTGTGAAGTCACTTCCTGTTTCCGGCAGGTGACGCGGGGGAAATGATGTCACAGGAAGTGATGCCACTTCCTGTTTCCGGTGGTGGCATGACATCACCGGAAGTGACGTCACCGGAAGTGACGTCACTTCCTGTTTCCGGCGGCGCACGCGCTTCGCGCGCGCACAACCCCCCCCCCCCAGTGTCCCTGGCTGGCCTTCAGACATTATGGTCACCCTAGGATAGACAAACAGGGTGATAATTACCGATTGTAGTCTTCAAGGAAGGCTCCAATGGCAACAAGCAAGGACTGGGGGAAGGGGACCTTCATCTGATCAGGAATCGGGGATGTATCTAGACAGCGGAACTGGGGTACTGCTAGATGCACACGTGTGGGGAGTTGGGTCAGAGGTTATAAGGACTACCTTGAACCCTCAGGGAATGGGAGGTACGGGGGCGGATGACAGGTGGTCAGCTGGTACATGACCTCAGGAAAAGGGAGGCTCTGCAGTGATCATAAGGGCTGGACTTGTGCAGTAGCCAATAGCCAGCTAATTGGCGACCCCTGATTGGATGCTCATAGCTAGCCAGTGAGCAGGCTTGGCCTTAGTTACCTGATTGGATGTCCAGGTAACAGTGGACCAAAGGGGAGGCTCCAGGATGACTGTTGGGGGGAAAGAATGGGGGAAATTATTGGGTGGAGGTGGTGATTAAGACTATCAAACTTATCTAAAAAGGTGACAATAGATGGCCAAATTGCTACCTAAGGTAACATCCGGTTTACACAAAGGAACTTGGCTCGCTGAAGATGGTCTTCCTCTTCTTCGGTCTTCTCTTGGCACCAGTCTTTGTCTTGAGTTCCGCTAGACAAAGGCTTAGGCGGTCCGGCAGGATCCACGCCTAGATAAGCTTGATGGCCTCATGGATGGGTGACATCTGTTGAGTATGTGAGCCTCTCACTTCGCTGAAATGGAGTCTGGCACTGCAGGAAGATAGCTGGTGTTAGCCTCCCAAGGTGGATTCTATGGTCAAGGCTGGAAACCGCATGGCCTGGATAGCTCCTAGCGGCCCAACTTCTTCCGCTCCAACAATAGAGATGGTGTTCGCATGACGTGACTGGAAACCATCTGTTCTTTTAGCTAGCACTCCTCCAGAAACACGGAGTGCTGCTGTAGCATTGTGGCTGGTAGTACTTCTGAGTCCTTTCCAGTCTGGTAGACAAACCCACGTTCTCCTAGCAGATGTTTGTGAGTTCAGTCTCCAGGCACCCTGACAACCAGGCGGGTGACTACGATGTTCTGAATATTAGGGGTATTTTCTTACAGACCTCTGGCTGAGAAACTGAGTAGACAATACTGCTTTTCATGAACCAATAGGCTGATTCAGTATAAAGTAGCTTCATGTATTCATAGGAAGACAATGATCTTCTCCAGTTGTGCTGTTGGTATGATGGACACTTTTTGAGTTATGGTTGTCAGAGTGCTCCCAGAACCATGTGTGTGCAGGAACTCATTTGCATATTAAGCAACACACCCCTGATGTAGCCAGTCCTCCTGGAGCTTACAGTAGGCCCTGGACTAAGAGCCCTGTAAGTTCCTGGAGGATTGGCTACATCGGGGTGTGTGTGGTCTAATATGCAAAGGAGTTCTTGCTACAAAAAAAGCCCTGCGCACAACAATGTGAGGCACCATGAGAATGAACTGCTTCAGTGTTTACAACCCTTTCCTCCTCCAGTACTTTTACCATTCCATTCTGGGAGGAGCATATGAAGTTGACCTATACCAAGAAGGGTTGCCAAATCATGTGTGAAGCAATGGTGTCACCCAGAAGTGACATCATTGCACTGGTGACTCCGCGTGCCGGCCACTCTAGGCATTTCTGGGAAAACTCTATGGTTTTCCTGCACACTCTAGCAATTTGGGAGGGGAAACTCTACGGTACCTATTGTACCATAGAGTTTTTCCTCCCAAATTGCTAGAGCGTCTGGGGAAACAATAGAGTTTTCCCAGCAATACCTAGAGTCTCTGGCGCGTGGAGTCAACGGCACGATGACATCACTTCCGGGTGACATCATTGCAGTGGCGACCTCATGGGAGGTTCCCCCCGCCGGCCCAAGGCAGGTCAGTGGGTTGGGAACCTCCAGTGCGGGAGAACCCCCACCTGGCCCGGGGGCTTGGCAGCCCTAATACCAAACCAGATTATTGCTCTGTCAGGCCCTGTACTAACTAATAACTCTGACTAGGGTTGCCAAGTCCAATTCAAGAAATATCTGGGGACTTTGGGGGTGGAGCCAGGAGACTTTGGGGGTGGACCAGGAGACATTGGGGCGGAGCCAGGAACAAGAGTGTGACAAGCATAACTGAACTCCAAGAGAGTTCTGGCCATCACATTTAAAGGGACAGCACACCTTTTTAAATGTCTTCCTTCCATAGGAAATAATGAAGGATAAGGGCACCTTCTTTTGGGGCTCATAGAATTGGACCCCCTGGTCCAATCGTTTTGAAATTTGGGGGATACTTTGGGGAGAGGCACTAGATACTATATTGAAAATTTGGTGCCTCTACCTCAAAAAACAGCTCCCCCAGAGCCCCCGAAACCTCCAGATCAATTCCCCATTATACCCTGTGAGAAGACGTTTCCCTCTCCACCCCCTCCCCACCCCCCGTTTCTGGGAAATCTGATGCAGGGGACAGAACTCACTCACCTCCGGAGGTGCAAAGGCACATGGTCCTTTGGGGGCGTGGCTGGGCTCCCCTCCCTTCACCGGCCAGCTGACTGGGGGCGGGAAGCAGCCTGAGAAAACGGAAGAGCTCTGGCTGCCGTTCTCCTCCCTCCCCCCCCCCCGCTTTCCCTTTTATGGCCAGCGGGGGGAGGAGGCTCCAAATCTGGAGTCTCCAGGTCTAGCGGGGGATTTGGGAACCCTAACTCTGACAGGCAGCAGCTCTCCAAGGGGAGAGGACTTCACTGCCTGATATTTTTTAACTGGCAATGCCAAAGACTGAACATCAGACCTCCTATGGGCAAACATGTGCTGTACCAAAGAGCACAAGTAAGGGGGTGAAGGAAGAATTGAGCAGGAACGAGGGAAAGGGTCATGGCTCAATGAGAGTGCTTTGTTTTGCAGAGAGAAGGTCCCAAGTTCATTCACTGGCATCTGCAGTTAGCAATATCAGGTAGCAGGTGATGTGAAAGACCTCTAACTGAGCCCTGGAGAACCAGCTGGAATAGAAAATAGTGGCCTTGATATGGTCTGGTTCAGTAGCAGGCACTTCCTTTTTCAAAGGGCCATGGATCAGTGGTAGAGCTTCTGCTTGTCACACAGAAGTTCCAGGTTCAATCCTAAACTCTAAGTTTTAAGAGGCCCTGAAGAAGAATATATTTTTGTATTCTGCCTTCCTCTACCTTAAGGAGTTTTGGAGTGACTTACAATTAGGGTTTCCAGGTCCCTCCAGGCCACTGGGAGAGGATGGGGACCACTCCAGGCCACTGGCAGAGCTAGTTTGGTGTAGTGGTTAACTGTGCAGACTCCTATCTGGGAGAACCGGGTTTGATTCCCCACTCCTCCACTTGCAGCTGCTGGAATGGCCTTGGGTCAGCCATAGCTCTCACAGGCGTTGTCCTTGGAATGGTAGCTGCTGTGGGAGCTCTCTCAGCCCCACCCACTTCACAGGGTGTCTCTTGTGGAGGAAGAAGATAAAGGAGATTGTAAGCTGCTGAGACTTTGATTCAGAGAGAAGAGTGGGGTATAATCTGTGGCTTTCTTCTTCAGCTGCTCAAGTCCTTTCCCAAGCCCCACCTTCCCCAAGCTCCAGTCCCCAACATCTCCGGGTATTTCCCATCCCAATCTGGCAACCCTGTCTCTCCTGTTTCTTTTGACTATTGGATCTCCAGATTGCCACCTAAGAGGCCAGTAGGGCATCTTCTTGTGCACACAAAAAAGGTCCTAATAAGTCATCCATTACATTGGATTTGTTCTCCTTGCAAAAGAAAACCAGAGAAGGACAACTTTCAGGGCAAGTTTTAAAAACAAGACTTTAAAATATTTGAGCATGTTGAGGCTGGTGCAGATCCTGGTTAATTTTCAACTGATCAGGAGTGAAAAATCAAAGTCACATTAAAGAGACATCATTTGAGGACCTCTGAAACACACACGACAATCTCAGTAAGTAAATGATCAAGTTTGTTTCTTGAACGCTTTTCCAGGTTGGATGTTTGTTTTCACATTTAAAGAGGGTTGACAGCTGGGACGGAAAACAAAAGCTGCCCAGCAATTGGATGCAAAGTGACCATCATGTGAGGCACATAGAGAAACACCACTGGTTAAAATGTGCTCACTGAGCAGCAGGTAGTGGCACAGCTACCTGGGGCCACTGTATAGTTGCCAGCCCCTGTAACCCACATTGCCATGCAAAACTGCAACCTCTTGAGTCTTTGACAACACTTAAACTGTCTGTTCTAGAAGAAGTAGTTTTGAAAGGGGGAATGTTGTTTTACTGCATTATCCTAAACAGAATCTTACCCTTCTACATCAACTGAAGTCAACAGGCTGAGAAGGATGTAAAAAGGTAAAGGTAGTGCCCTGTGCAAGCACCAGTCATTTCCGACTCTGAGGTGACATTGTATCACGACGTTTTTATGGCAGACTTTTTATGGGGTGATTTTGCCATTGCCTTCCCCAGTCATCGACCAATTTTGCACTAGACCTTTAATCCTGGTTTAGCCCCCTACACTAAAATCATAGGATCATAGAGTCATAGAGTTACTTTTTCTGATTCTAATGTAGAATGTCAATTTGGGGAAAGGGCTAAACCAGGATTAAAGGTTTAGTGCGAAATTGGTAAAATGCACTTTCCCCCCAGCAAGCTGGGTACTCATTTTACTGACCTCAGAAGGATGGAAGACTGAGTCAATCTGGAGCCAGCTACCTGAACCCAGCTTCTACTGGGATCGAACTCAGGTCAAGAGCAGAGAGTTTGGACTGCAGTACTGCAGCTTTACCACTCTGCGCCACGGGGCTGCTGTTGAGAAGGATGTAACCAAGACTTTTTTTGAGCAGGAAAGCACAGGAACGCAGTTCTGGCTGGCTTGGCACCAGGGGGTGTGGCCTAATATGCAAACAAGTCCAGCTGGGCTTTTTCTGCAACAAAGTCCTATGTGAAACAATGGTGACATCAGGGGGTATGGCCTAACATGCAAATGAGTTCCTGCTGGGCTTTTTCTAGCAAAAAGCCATTATTATTATTATTATCACCATCATCATCATCATCATCATCATCATTTTTATTAATGTAAAAAAAAACAGAAAAAGGACAAAGGAAAGAAACTTTGAACCCAGCAATTAAATAAGATTTTTTTAAAAAGAAAAATAAACTGGAGGGGAAATATATATACATATATACCTGAAGACAAAAATGGCCTGACCAGGATAGCCCAGGCTAGACCTGATCTCATGGGATCTTAGAAGCTAAGCAAGGTCAGCCCTGGTTAGTACTTGGATGGGAGACCACCAAGGAAGTCCAGGGTCATGACACAGGGCCAAGCAATGGCAAACCGCCTCTGAAAATCTCGTGCCTTGAAAACCCCATAGGATTGCTGTAAAGTCAGCTGTGACTTGACAACACTTTCCATAACCAAAGGCAAAAATATAACTATAGAGGTGGCAAATGAACACACAAATTTCTATAAATGGTTTCCAAATATCTAAAAACAAGGCCATACACAATTTCTGCATATATGCTATGCATTCAAATACTGATATTCTATCATTGTTGTTTGTTATTAGCAACTTAGAACAGGGGTGTCAAACATGTGACCCAGGGTGGGCGGATCGGGCCCCTGGGGGGCTCCTATCAGGTCCGTGAGCCACTCACTGTTGCCTGCTTTCTTCTCCCTCTCTTGCTTCTTTCTCCATCATAGCTTCCTTTGCTAGGTTGGTTCAATCAAGCAAAACCTGTTTTCTCCATTGGATGACCAGCACATGAAGCAACATGTACAAAAACTTGCAATGTGCAGCCATTTCATGTTTTCCTCTGCGTCTTAGGCTCAAATAATTGACCTTGAGATTTCTGTAATGAATATCAGTCAATCAAAAGTAGGTTTGCAACTTACAGATACGCACCTGAACAACACTTGAACAGCATCCTCATGATTGCTACAGCACAGACATTGTCTCCAGATTCTGATATAGTAATTCAGAGCAAGAGGGATCAGTTATCAGAGACTGTTAAATAAACAAGATATTGCAAAAGTGCTAATATTTTAAGCATGTTTTATTTGAAGGTTTTGTTTTTTTTAAAAAAAATCTTTAAGAACATAAGAGAAGCCATGTTGGATCAGACCAATGGCCCATCCAATCTAACACTTTGTGTCACACAGTGGCCAATTTTTTTTATACACACACACACACACACACTGTGGCTAATAGCCACTGATGGACCTCTGCTCCATATTTTTATCTAAACCCCTCTTGAAGGTGGCTATGCTTGTGGCCGCCACCACTTCCTGTGGCAGTGAATTCTACATGTTAATCACCCTTTGGGTGAAGAAGTACTTCCTTTTATCCATTTTAGCTCAGCAATTTCATCGAATGCCCACAAGTTCTGAAAAGTACTTCTTTCTCTACTTTCTCCATCCCATGCATTATCTTGTAAACCTCTATCATGTCACCCCGCAGTCGACGTTTCTCCAAGCTAAAGAGTCCCAAGTGTTTCAACCTTTCTTCATAGGGGAAGTGTTCCAGCCCTTTAATCATTCTAGTTGCCCTTTTCTGGACTTTCTCCAATGCTATAATATCGTTTTTGAGGTGTGGCGACCAGAACTGCACACAATACTCCAAATGAGACCGCACCATCGATTTATACAGGGGCATTATGATACTGGCTGTATTTATATTTGTCTGTATTTGTATTTGTCTGTGTCCTTCATGAAGTTTACATCACTGCTACCTGGCCCGACACACATGGCCTGGCCCCGAGAAGGTCTCATTCATGTGAGATCTGGCACTCATAACAAATGTATCCGACACCCTATCTCTAGGGCTTTGTTAAACAATGTACTGGGTTCTGAAGAAAAAGACTGCAGATGTATACCCCGCCCTTCTCTCTGAATCAGACTCAGAGTGGCTTACAATCTCCTATATCTTCTCCCCCCCACAACAGACACCCTATGAGATGGGTGGAGCTGAGAGGGCTCTCACAGCAGCTGCCCTTTGAAAGACAACTTCTGTGATAGCTATGGCTGACCCAAGGCAGCTGTAAGTGGAGGAGTGGGAAATCAAACCCTGTTTTCCCAGATAAGTGTCCGCACACTTAACCACTACACCAAACTGGCTCTTAACCACTTCACCAAACTGAAGGTTCCCTTAGCAGCTGTTAAACATCGTGTTCACTGCTGTTCCCTTCTGTTGCTCTTAATGGCCAAGAGGCTGGTGATGCTTGGGTCCTATTAGGAGTTAATTGCTTATGGACTGGCCCAAGATCAAGGTAATCAAAGACCTGCAAGGATTAACATTGTTTAGGGAATTAGGTACCTGGTCTTACAAAGGCTCAGCCAGAGAAGATCAGACAGCAGGGAACTCAGTTAGCGTAAGGTCTGATCTGGGTCCGAGATGGAGTTCGAAGCCCCCGTGAACGATGGCATCAAGGTGGGTGATCCATCCACATAGCATTGTGCTCAGGCAATTGTTTGGATGATCCTAAAGGAGAGCTAGAAATGCATCCCCTGCGGGAACTGAGCAGTTTGCTGGCTTCGGCTTTGTTTGGCTCCGTTTCTCTCCTTTTCTCTTGCTCAGCAAGTTTCTGATGAATAAAACAAAAGGTTTCATAGACTTCTTACAAAATAGTACATTCAAGGCCGTTACTTTCCCTCCCTGCTCCTGCTTTGCCCTGATTTTGCCTCTGCTGAAAGATCTTCCAGCACTCGAGTGGAGATTGCTGTTTTTATCCTAAAGAAAACTCCAGGATGTGTTAGACTTGAGGAAAAGGCCAATTCGTGTCCCTTTAACGGGATCACAAAGGTATGGCTAGAAAGGTGGGGGGGCTGTGGGGAGATTAGAGCAAAGAGGATAGAAATCCAAAGTTGTCCTATTGTAGAAGGGAAGAGAAAATCCGTCTTGCAAAGAATGTCAAATGTTTCAAAAGGGTATGCAGAACTGCTCCAGCTTCACATTCGTCTTGTTGCCCCAAGAACTAGAAACTTTAAAAAAGTAACTCGTGAATGATTCAGATTTCTGGACCAACCAGCTTCAGTGGCTACCTGAGACTGCAAGGTTGCATGTTATTTGATGTGGAGCTTGGAATGTGGTTTTTGAAAGTTGAATCAGATGATCAAATGATGAAATGGCAGCAAAGTACAAGGATTACAAATGTGGCTTTGTTTATCAGATTGCCCTGTGGGAAAAGGCAAAATTGCATAAGCGTTACTTAAGGGGGGGGGGGACCTGATGCTGTTTATACAGAGTTGGCTGGGACAGAATTCTCAGGATGTGTGTGAAATATATTTTACCAAGCAGGGAACCTGCAAGATATATCTCCCTGTATCCCCCTCACCACCTGATTTCCTTTTTCCTCTCCTCCTGGCAGCTCCCATGTCGTCTCCCCTTTCCCTGCTTCCTTCTGTTCTTTCTGCTCACCAACCAGCCTTTCTTTTATTTGGCACTCCCAAGTCTTCATCTTTTCTACTAATTTATTTTCTTCATTTATACCCCACCTTACTAGATGATGCAAAGCAGTTTACATCATTGCCTTCTCATAGAATCATAGTGTTGGAAGGGACCTCAAGGTCATCTAGTCCAACTCTCCTCCATTGTATCTTCACAACAACTCTGTGAAGTAGATAAGGCCAAGAGAAAGTGACTGGTCCAAGGGTACATAGCAGTGTCCATGACAGAGTGTGGATTTGAACCTGAAGTGACATTCTAGCCAGTCTGTCACACAGACTCTCAACTTTCTTTCCATTCCTCCCCTGGCAGCCTCTTCCTGGAACAAGCTTGGCAAGTTGCTAATATTGTGTGGTAGCAATTCACTCTGATGAGCAGGGGTAACTAAAACTTCCTTCCTTCCTTCCTTCCTTCCTTCCTTCCTTCCTTCCTTCCTTCCTTCCTTCCTTCCTTCCTTCCTTCCTTCCCTCCCTCCCTTCGTTCTGTTGTGGCCATTGCAATCTCAGGAACAGCATTTTGGGGGACATTTACGGTTGCAGCAAGAATGGGGAGTCATATTTCTGTTTGCAAAAGCTTTCCCACATGGGTATTTTAGGTGGAATCAAATCTGGAATTTGAGGATGCTTCCACTCACTAGCAAAATGTCTAACATTGGACAATGGTGTATGGACATATGAGGAAATGGGGCTTGTAAAATACAAGGATTCTTTGGGAGTGCATTCAGCTGGATTGTACATCACTATACCGCCATGAAGACAAGACCATTCAATGTCCGCGATGACAACCGGTGGAAGACCAGTGGATCAGTCTTCAGTATGTCTTTTTTTTTCTTGCTAAATAGCCACTCCAATTGGCCCTGATTCCCTACAGAAGTTTAACTGTTACCTTTGTAACAGAAGTTTAACTGTTGCAGCTTGCATGATTTTTCCAGGTCTCAGGGAGTCTCCTGGAGTTTTTTTGCCCAACTGCGAAAACCGGCAACACAAGATATATGTATATTTTCTTCAGTGAGGGTAATAGCAGCAGTCAGAGTAAGGTTGCCAGGTGACAAGAAGGGCTTTTTTTGAGCAGGAACACACAGGAATTCAGTTACAGCTGGCTTAGCATCAGGGTGGGTGTCCTAATATGGAAATAAGTTCCTGCTGGGCTTTTTCTACAGAAAAGCCCTGTGTGAAACAACGGTGATGTCAAGGGGTGTGGCCTAATATGCAAATGAATTCCTGCTGGGCTTTTCCTAAAAAAAAAAAGCCCTAGTGACAAGCATGATTGAACTCTGAAGAGAGTTCTGGTCATCACATTTAAAGAAACCATGCTCCTTTTAAATTCCAGCTCATCTCCAGACTACAGAGATCAGTTCCTCTAGAAGGAATGGATGCTTTGGAGGGCGCACTCTATGGCATTGTACCCCACTAAGGTTCCTGTCCTCCCCAGGCTCTATTTCCAGATTTCCAGGAGTTTCCCAAACTGAATTTGGCAACCCTACCCCACCACCACCAGTGTTCAGGAGGCAACCCTGGGCTGCACACACGTGATAAGCAGGGCCAGCCCTGCCACTGGGCAAACTAGGCAATTGCCTTCTGGGGGTGCCAACTTGGGTCCCGGCCTTCTGGGGACACCAAATTGGGTGTCCTCCATGTGACTCAGGGAAATTATCAGTGCAGGGGGTGGGTGCCAGAAATTAGCCTTGCCTAGGGTGCCAGACAGGGTGCCAGAAATATGATAGAAGTTTACAAGATTATGCATGGGATGGAGAAAGTAGAGAAAGAAGTACTTTTCTCCCTTTCTCACAATACAAGAACTCGTGGGCATTCAATGAAATTGTTGAGCAGTCAGGTTAAATGGATAGAAGGAAGTACTTCTTCACCCAAAGGGTGATTAACGTGTGGAATTCACTGCCACAGGATGGGCCATTGGCCTGATCCAACACGGCTTCTCTTATGTTATGCTCTTACAGTCTAGGACTAACCCTGAGAATGAGCCATAGTTTGGGGTTAAAATAGACACGACCGTCGTGTGAATTTATTAATAGTGACCACATCAGGTAGGACTGTATAAAAGCACACAGAGCAATTCTTCCTGCACTTATAGTGCCAAATAGGCAAATGCGTGTCCCTGGGATTCACTATGTTAAGATCAGAGTGTACATGCATTTACCTATTGGGCACTATAAGTGCGGGAAGAATTGCACTGTGTCCTTTTCTACAGTCCAATCTGATGTGGTCACTTTTAATAAATAAATAAATTAATAAAGTATTAAATTCACATGGCATTTACAACAGTATACTAATTGTGAGTCATCTAGGATCATCTATTATCTTCATTACAGTTGTCCTTTATTCTACATAGGATCATCTATGTGACCTTTTAAGATCTGCTTTTTAGAACATTTGTCTGAGTGAAGCTTTAAGTTAAGGAATCACCAGTTGTGAGTCACATGGTTGAGCGTGACTCCTAAGGATCTTAAATATGGCATTATCTATAAACTTCAGTCTAGCAATCAGTATAATATATAAAAGAAGTACACAAACAGCTTCTCCAGAAAGAATAATACTTTATTCTCACATTTTCTACTGTTGTTCCTCATGGTTTGAATGCAGCATTAGATCTGGCCTCTTTTTTGTAAGTTCTATGTTTCTATACAAATAGCATTAAATCAGTTTTATAAGCAATTCTGAGAAAAATCTGTGAAAGTCACTTTAAGACATATAGTTACACTCAGCTGTTTCTATTTAATGTCTGGGTGTGGCTTTAGCAGCATCAGAGAAACGCTATTGCCGCCTAGGAAACTGACTAGCAGACTACCGCGTTATAATTTAATTGAGCATTGGGTGAGTGTGGCCAGCAAATAATTGTACGCAAACAATGAGTATGTTATGTTGAACATTAGAGTATTGTATGTTGTGTGTTTTAGTTCCAGTGCGTCAGACGAAGGCTATTGAAACTCACCAAGAAACAGAAAGTGTGTCACACTTTATTTCAGTCGAAGAAAATTCATCAGCATCACACTTTATTTGGGCTGAAGATGTTGTATCAGCACCTTTTGGGACATTGCAAGATCATAGAATCATCTTTCTCAGTGTGGACTCTTTGCATTGTCCTTTATGAGTTAGTGAAACTCATGTATGATGTTTGTTTAATGTTGTGCTCAGTTGGGAATGAATATTTGCATTATGATTGAAATAGAACATGTGGAATTCACTGCCACAGGAGGTGGTGGCGGCCACAAGTATAGCCACCTTCAAGAGGGGTTTAGATAAAAATATGGAGCACAGGTCCATCAGTGGCTATTAGCCACAGTGTATGGAGCACAGGTCCACCAGTGGCTATTAGCCACAGTGTATGCGTGTATATAACATTTTTTGCCACTGTGTGACACAGAGTGTTGGACTTGATGGGCCGTTGGCCTGATCCAACATGGCTTCTCTTATGTTCTTATGTTCTTAGAGTGAAGTCTTGATAACATATAATTGGGTATAAATTGATATGTGTAATAACAACCAGGGCCGGCGTGTGGGAGTAGGCGGGGTAGGCGGCTGCCTAGGGTGCTACCCCTCCTGGCGGTGTCACCAGGTGCTCCCTTACTCCCCTTGCCCCTTCCCTTTCCTGGGAAGGTGCAGCTCGGATGCTGCACTCTTCAGAGGCTTCCTGAGAAGCCTCTGAAGAGCACAGTGTTTTAGTGCTGCCTGTTTGCTTTCAACCTGAAAGCAGCCACTGCACTCTTTGGAGGCTTCCCATGAAGCTTGTATTGTTCATCTTTTATGACAGCTCCCTTTATATTTGAATCTTTCTTTATTTGGTTGTTCAGCATCTCTAGAAATAAGATGAAAAATAAAGGTGACAATGGATAGCCTTGACTTGTACCTTTCTGGATTTTAATAATGTCTGTTAGTTCGTCATTCACTGTCACCCTTGCATTTTGTGAGGAATAGATTGCTTTCACTACTCTCAGGAAATTCTCACCGCACTCCATGCCTTTCAACTGTTGTAACATAAAATATCAACAAATGTTATCAAAAGCTTTCTCAGCATCCAAGCAAATTAGGGCCAATTGTTTCTCTGGATGTCTCTCATAATATTCCAAAACATTGCAAACTGACCTTACATTGTCTTTTAAATATCTTTTAGGAAGAACTCCTGCTTGATCATAGTGTATTATAGATTGTAAAACTTTCTTCAGACGTTGTGCCAATATTTCAGCAAAAATTTTATAATCCGCATTTAAAAGGGAAATTGGACGATAATTTTTAATGACTTTAAGGTCATTGTTTTCTTTTGGAATCAAAGATATTGTGGCTTCTTGCCATGAAGCTGGTATTTGACCTTCTTCTTGAATCTTTTCGATGAGGCGCTTGAATGGTAGAAGCAAAGAGTCTTCATAAGCTTTATAAAATTCTGCAGGTAGACCTTCTGGACCAGGAGCTTTACCATTCTTTTGAGATGTCATTGCCTCTCCAAGTTCCCTTATTGTTATTGGCTCATTTAAAATTTTGTGTTTTTCCTCTGTAAATTTATTAAGATTATTTTGTTTGATGTATTCTTCTAACTCTATTTTCTGAACTTGCTTCTTTTCATATAATTTTTTATAAAACTGCTCCACAATTTGACATATTTTTTGTTTTTGACTTTTCTCTTAATTGTTCTCATCTTTCAATGACATAATTATTCTTTTGGTCTTCTCTTTTCTCATCCTATAAGCCAGCCACCTTCCAGGTTTATTGGCATGTTCAAAAATTTTTTATCTAGCGTATCTCAGTTTAATCTCCATCTCTTCCATAAGAATTACATTCAATTTATGTTGTGTTTCTTTCACCTTTTTTTGGAATTCATCTTTTGTTAGTTGCTTTTTAAGGTTCCTTTCAGCTTCTCCAGCCTGTGACATTAAATTTTGAAAATTTTCAATTCTCTCTTTTCTTTCTTACTACTATATCTAATTGCAAGGCCCCTATAGTAAGCTTTAGCAGTGCCCCAAACTATTTGCATCTTTTCTTCTTGTGTTATATTCTGTTTAAAGAAATACTCCATTTCAGCCTTGGATTCTTTAAGAAATTCTTCGTCTTTCAAAATTGAAGTATTTAAATTCCATATTTTTCTCTTCCGTAAACTTTTTAACTTTAACATCACTGGACTATGATCTGAAATAACTCTTGTTTGAATTTCTGTGTCAACTAGATCTTTAACCAGACTTGCCGAAAGCCAATACATGTCAATTCTTGACCAGGTTTGGTGACTGGCAGAGTAATAGGTAAAATCTTTAGAATTAGGCTATCTTGTTCTCCATACATCTACCAAATCCATTTCTTCTGCTAGTTTCCAAAAACTTTCTGGCAGCTGAGAACCTTTACATTTCTTCTGTTTGGGCATTTTTTTTCCCCAATTGTCTGTCCAGGGCTGCGTTGAAGTCTCCTATTAAACAATATTCTGCATATTCCAAATTTGTTAATTTAAAATGCAGATCTTGGAAAAATTTCTCTTGGTGATTGTTTGGGGCATAAATATTTGCCAATAAATTTTTTTTATTGTCCACAGTGATTTCCACTAGTAAGATTCTTCCATCTTCAGAGGCAAATTCCAATTGTGGATTGAATTTATCTTTAATGTATGCTGCCACTCCCCTTTTCTTCTTATACTTATCTGTTGCTGTGAATAAGTTACCTAATTTTTTGTTTTTCAAAAAATGTTGATCTTTCGTTAGAATATGAGTTTCTTGTAAACAAATTATATCCATTTCCAATTTTGCCAAATATCTAAATGTCTTCCTCTTTTTAGCGGGAGAATTGAGTCCATTCACATTAATTGAGACTATTGAGGCCATTATGGATTTGAATTATCATTATCTTTTTTATCCTTTTTGGAATATTGCCTTGTATGATATCTCCATGGTTCATTTGGATTTTCTTCCCCAGATGCTTCTCCTCCTCCTTCTTTTCTTTGCCTTCTTTTTCCTTCATTCTTTCCAAAAAGTGCTGCGCTTTGAAGATGGAATTAATCCTATATCTGGTCCCCTGGTATGTAAAAAGAAGGCCCTCTGGCATTAACCATATGTAAGATATTTCTCATCTCAGAAAGTCTCTTAACTCTTGGTATTCTCTCCTCTTTTGTCTCACAGGCCAGGGAACCTCCCTCGGAATTTTCACCATATTTCCAGCAATCATCATTGGTCTGTCTCTTGTTTTAGAATATCATCTTTGATCCTCTTTCTTGTAAATTTCAAATGGTCTTCACTAGGCAGCTTGTTTTGTCTTACATAGCTCGAGGGTACCCATCGAACTTGATCGAATTCTTCTTCCATCCTCTCAGGAGTCACCTGCAAAATTTCAGCCAAGGCTTCACTTAAAATTTTCTATAAATCTTCATTTTTCTCTTCTGGTATGTTTTGAAACCTCAACATATATGCAGCTCTATCTACTTCCAGTTGTAGGAGTCTAGAGTCTTGTAGATTCTGTTCTTTTCCCACATGTTCCACCTTTTGGGTATTCTCTGTCACTTGACCCTCCAGTATTCCCTGAGGACTATTCTAAAGAGATGAGACACTTGTTGGCGCACTTTAACACAGCAGCTGGGATCCTTTTGGCGCAAAGGTGGAAGTCTCAGGAAATTCCCACGAAAATGGATTTAGTGGGAAAAGTTCTGGAAACAGCAGAGTTGGACTTCTTATCCTAGTTGTTGACTGAGAAATCTAAAGAAGAAGCAAGAAAATATTGAATTTAAATTCTATGCCTGGTTAGATAACCAAGACTCTTAAGATTCTCTGATGTGAACTTATTTTTCCTTCCCCCCGCCCCTGTATTTATATTACAAAACCTGTCCCTATTGGGACTGTTAAAATTATTGGATAATTTTAACAAAAGGAGAATACTACAAAATGTGAAATGGATTTGGTGTAGCTGAGACAAAAATGTATGCTAAGAAGTTATTGTAGAATTATGATTTTTGAAAGTATTCTTATGTAAAATAATACCGGAATGTATTGTGTTTTCTATTCCCAATCCCCTATCCCTGTCTTTTTTCTGAAACTAATAATTTTTTTTGATAATTAAGAGTCTGCACACTTAATCATTACACCAAAAGGACAGAGGACTAATGCATGTTTATGCCTTCATATGTTCACTCTGCAAGTGAATATTTGTTAAAGCCCTGCACAATGTAGACACATTCTCCTTTCTCTGTGCAGTAGAGCAGGGAGATAATCCTATTTGTGTGAGGGGTTATAGATTGGGTTATATTTCCCAATTAATCATAAGTAGGCAACTGCAAAACTGACCAAGCAATCTGATTTGGGGCTATCACGACATCAAAGAAGCTGAGCAAAATTGACTGAGTTGAACCTGAAAGCAATTTCTGTGTAAATTCCAGGTGGAATGCTTTGAGTTGTCTTCGCTGTTTTGCCAATGCATATATGAGCATTTGCAAGAAAGCCTAGTATCTGATTAGCAATTTCCAAAGTTGGTGATTGCTAAAGAGGCAATCTCAGGCTTAACCACGAAGCTACTGAAACAGGAAACTTGTACAAGGATAGGCCTCTGATAAGGGAAAAAAGAGAAACTGTCTGAGCTTTATCAGAGATAACAAAATTTTAAGGAGAAAAATGAGAAAAGGGAACTAATCAGCAGATTAAGAGACTGTCAAGCATTGTTTATTTCTTTCTGATGATAGCTATCAAAATATAGAAATGTTACTAACCATGAATAAAATTCAGGCACATCAAAGTAGAGAGCTCTTTCGCTTTTACTAACAAATGCAGGAATGTTCTCTTTGAAGATAAAACCTCCTGGGACCAATTCCCAGGCCAGCCAGGCTTGGACCCAGGAAGCACCAGCCATAATAGAGATAAGAAAATTACTGTGTGAAGTTTCACACGTGAATGTAGAATAGTTTAGAGAATGTAGAATTGTTTATAGAAGCCTTTGATGTGCCATCTTTAAGTATGCATCTCACTGTTATACTGTATCAGTTCCAATACCCAGCTCGGCTGAGCCACATGGATTATCAATAAACCAAACTTTGTTTCAAAAATCCAAGGACAGGTTATTTTGAAATCTCATGCTTGACAGAGACCCTCCTCTGGGAAGCATATTTTAGAAGTTAATGAACATGCATTGCATGCAAGGGTGGGGAGCATATGAAGAGGATGGGAATGAAAGGCATTCCGGAAAGAATGGAAATTCTCGTAGCTTCAGTCAATGACATCAGTCAGGAGTGGGGCTTTTGAGAATTGTCACTGAGTGCTTGCTAATAAAAGTGTATGGAATCAGCAGCTTAATGCATTAAACAGTTAAAAGCTCCAGTTCTGACTTTGTCTCTCATTATTTCGCGGTAAAGCAATTTTGCTTCTTACATGGCTTCTCTTAGTGACCCTGGACTTCCCATCCCAATAATAACCAGGGCTGACCATGCTTAACGTCTGAGATCATTGTCAGCCTGGGTGGTTTCATTAATATCATGAATATCAACATGTTGATTTTGTTTTGTTTTTAAAGGCTGGTGGGAGCAACACAGAAAACCACAAGGACGATCCCATGGCCCATTCAAAGAACAAGGCGGAAGGCGCGAAGAAGCTCGCTGATATTTTTCGAATGTCCAAACTGAAGGTATTGTAATTCTAATTCTAATTCTCTGGTCAATAATAAATAAAACCTTGCAGCTGATTGTGTGGATGTCCCATTAGGGTTGCCAGGTCCCCCCAGTCATCAGCAGGGGATGGAGGGGTAAAGGTTGTCGAATCCAGGCTGAGAAACTCCTGGAGATCTTAGGATGGAGTCTGGAGAGGAGAGGGACCTCAGTGTATAATGCCCAGGGCTATTTTTTGTAGCAGGAACTCCTTTGCATATTAGGCCACACACCCCTGATGTAGCCAATCCTACAAGAGCTTATAGGGCTCTTCTTACAGGGCCTTCTGTAAGCTCCAGGAGAATTGGCTACATCAGGGATGTGTGGCCTAATATGCAAAGGAGTTCCTGCTACAGAAAAAGCCCTGATAATACCTCCTAGGGATATTGAAACTAGGTAATGAGAATATGTTGGATATTGCAGCCCTGCATGCAAGAGGATCTGGGAGGGAAAACATTAAGAGAATTCTCTGTCTTGGGTACACTAGACAGTTGACCCCACCCTCTCATAGGCCGCATATTAAGCCTCTTTGGCCCTTCCTTGCCTTCTGTTTCATCTCCTATACAGGACCTCTCTTCTCTCTCTTACCTGGGCTTGGAGCTGTAGCAAGTTAACATTTTTGAAGTTAATCTATCCACAATAGGTTAAATGTCTCTACATGAATATCTGTAAAATGTGCTTCTATTTTTGTAAGTAAAATGGCCCCGTGGCGCAGAGTGGTAAAGCTGCAGTAGTGCAGTACTGTGGTCTGATTGTTGTATATGTGATCTGAAATGTGCATAATGTATGGTGTTCTTGCCTGGCTCATTGGAACCTGTAGAACTGAGCTTGGGGACTCGGGAACAATGGGCAGTAGGTAGGGTGACCATAATGTCTGAAGGCCAGCCAGGGACACCTCTGGGGGGGGGAGGTAGGGGCGCGCGCGCGCGAAGCGTGCGCGCGCCGCCGGAAACAGGAAGTGACGTCACTTCCGGCGACGGCACTTCCGGTGACGTCATGCCACCGCCGGAAACAGGAAGTGACACCACTACCTGTGACATCATTTCCCCGCGTCACCTGCCAGAAGCGGGAAGTGACATCACTTCCTGTGACATTACTTCCCCCAAATGACATCATTTCCCCCAAATGCCACTGCCGGAAACAGGAAGTGACTTCACAGCACTTCCTGTGACGTCCCCAAAAATCCCCCAAATATCACCGCCGGAAGCAATTTTGTTCTCAAATCCTGTATATACTTCATCAGTATATGGGATAAGGCACTTTCTCAACTGTGCTGCATAATGCAGCCTATTTATTTTGTCCTGTTGGCTCTGTTGGCTCTATCTGCGCCACCTTCATCACTTTCGGGGTGTGGATCCCCCAGTGGGGTGGTCTCGCGACTCCCTCCGCCGGCTGTTTCTGATAGCCGTGCGCCCCCTCTTTCATTTGATATGTGTCCCGTGCGGATGCCACCCTCCCGCCGGGAGATGCCGCAAAATGAGCCCCCTCGAGGCTTATGGCGGCAGGGCTCGGGGGAAGCGAGCTAGACTGCTGTTCTTTTGAGGGGTCATAGAGTGTTTCGAGCCCGTCCCTGTGGCATCGGTCCCATCGTCGTGGGGCCCAGGGGGCCGGCGCAGCGGCACGCTGAAGCAGCCTGTCGGTCACTTCCGGGTTCCTGTCCTGCATCTCGACCTGTGTTATTAGTGACAGGCTGCTTCGGCGTGCCGCTGCGCCGGCCCCCTGGGCCCCACAATGATGGGACCGATGCCACAGGGACGGGCTCGAAACACTCTATAACCCCTCAAAAGAACAGCAGTCTAGGTCGCTTCCCCCGAGCCCTGCCGCCATAAGCCTCAAGGGGGCTCATGTTGCGGCATCTCCTGGCGGGAGGGTGGCACCCGCACGGGACACATATCAAATGAAAGAGGGGGCGCAGGGCTATCAGAAACAGCCGGCGGAGGGAGTCGGGAGACCACTCCACTGGGGGATCCACACCCCGAAAGTGATGAAGGTGGCGCAGATAGAGCCAACAGAGCCAACAGGACAAAATAAATAGGCTGCATTATGCAGCACAGTTGAGAAAGTGCCTTATCCCATATACTGATGAAGTAAATACAGGATCTGAGAACAAAATTGCACTAGAAGACACAAACACAAAGCTCCCTTACACTGAATCAGTGCTTGGGTCCACCAAAGTCAGTATTGTCACATAAGAGAAGCCCTGTTGGATCAGGCCAGTGGCCCATCCAGTCCAACACTCTGTGTCACATAAAAACATAAGAGAAGCCCTGTTGGATCAGGCCAGTGGCCCATCCAGTCCAACACTCTGCGTCACATAAGAACATAAGAGAAGCCCTGTTGGATCAGGCCAGTGGCCCATCCAGTCCAACACTCTGCGTCACATAAGAACATAAGAGAAGCCCTGTTGGATCAGGCCAGTGGCCCATCCAGTCCAACACTCTGCGTCACATAAGAACATAAGAGAAGCCCTGTTGGATCAGGCCAGTGGCCCATCCAGTCCAACACTCTGCGTCACATAAGAACATAAGAGAAGCCCTGTTGGATCAGGCCAGTGGCCCATCCAGTCCAACACTCTGCGTCACATAAGAACATAAGAGAAGCCCTGTTGGATCAGGCCAGTGGCCCATCCAGTCCAACACTCTGGGTCACATAAGAACATAAGAGAAGCCCTGTTGGATCAGGCCAGTGGCCCATCCAGTCCAACACTCTGCGTCACATAACAACATAAGAGAAGCCCTGTTGGATCAGGCCAGTGGCCCATCCAGTCCAACACTCTGGGTCACATAAGAACATAAGAGAAGCCCTGTTGGATCAGGCCAGTGGCCCATCCAGTCCAACACTCTGTGTCACATAAGAACATAAGGAGGGAGGGAGGGAAGGAAGGAAGGGAGAAAGGGAGGGAGGGAGGGAAGGAAGGAAGGGAAGGAAGGAAGGGAAGGAAGGGAAGGGAGGGAAGGGGGGAAGGGAGGAAGGGAGGAAGGAAGGAGGGAAGGAAGGAAGGAAGAAAGGAAGAAAGGAGGGAGGGAAGGAAGGAGGGAAGGAAGGAAGAAAGGAGGGAGGGAAGGAAGGGAAGGAAGGAAGAAAGGAGGGAGGGAAGGAAGGGAAGGAAGGAAGGAAGGAAGGGAAGGAAGGGAAGGGAGGGAAGGGAGGAAGGAAGGAAGGGAGGAAGGGAGGAAGGAAGGAGGGAAGGAAGGAAGAAAGGAGGGAGGGAAGGAAGGAAGAAAGGAAGAAAGGAAGGAGGGAAGGAAGGAAGGAAGAAAGGAGGGAGGGAAGGAAGGAAGGCCACCCCCTCCCGCCAGCCCCCCCCATTTTCGGCCCCCTTACCTGCGGTGAGTCCGGCGGTGACGAGTCCGGCGGCGGAGAGGCCTTTCCGACGCCCTCCCGGGCGGAGGAGCACGGGGGGGGGGGGGTGGTAGAGGCCCGGGAAGCGTCGGAAAGGCCCAGGGTGGTCGCTGGAGGGCCTCCAGCGGCCACCGCGGGCCTTTCCGACGCCCTCCCGGGCGGAGGACAACGGGGGGTGGGGGTTTAGAGGCTCGGGAGGGCATCGGAAAGGCCCGCGGTGGCCGCTGGAGGGCCTCCAGCGGCCACCGCGGGCCTTTCCGACGCCCTCCCGGGCGGAGGACAACGGGGGGTGGGGGTTTAGAGGCTCGGGAGGGCGTCGGAAAGGCCCGCGGTGGCCGCTGGAGGGCCTCCAGCGGCCACCGCGGGCCTTTCCGACGCCCTCCCGGGTGGAGGACAACGGGGGGTGGGGGTTTAGAGGCCGGGGAAGCCTCGGAAAGGCCCGCGGTGGTCGCTGGAGGGCCTCCAGCGGCCACCGCGGGCCTTTCCGACGCCCTCCCGGGCCTCCGCCGCCACCGCCAGGCCCCGTGCGCGGGCGGGGAAGGCAGCGAGTGAGGGAGGGAGCGTCCCTGCGCGTGCGCAGGGCGATCTGCGCACGCGCAGGGTCGCTCCCTCCCTCACTCGCCGCCTTCTCTGCCCGCGTGCGCGGCCCCCGGCTCTCTGGCTGGCTAAACCGGGACCTCTAATGGTCCCGGTATACCCAGCCCGGGAGCCGGGAATTGGGGGCCAGATTCGGGAAAGTCCCGGGAGACCGGGACGGTCTGGCCACCCTAGCAGTAGGATCCAAATCCCTGCTGCCCTGCTCCAGTCACGGGCCCCCTGCTGGTTTGCATGGCCCAATAGCATGCTAGCACGGGAACCCTGAGTGTATATATAAGAACATAAGAGAAGCCATGTTGGATCATGCCAGTGGCCCATCCAGTCCAACACTCTCTCTTTCTCTCTCTCTCTCTCTACACACACACACACACACACATACACAAACTGGCTAATAGCCACTGATGGACCTCTGCTCCATATTTTTATCGAATCCCCTCTTGAAGCTGGCTATGCTTGCAGCCGCCACCACCTCCTGTGGCAGTGAATTCCACATGTTAATCACCCTTTGGGTGAAGAAGTACTTCCTTTTATCCGTTTTAACCTGACTGCAATTTATATTTATTTATTTATTTAATTTTCACGTTTATATCCCTCCCCCCCCCCCCCCCCCGCCGAAGCAGGCTCAGGGCGGCTAACAGCATCATAATGTCAACAATGTCAGATTTGGCCCTCATAACAAATGAGTTTGACATCCCTGTAATGTAAGTGATGAAGACAATAGGATTCCTCCAGGAAGTCTATTGACTTGGAAAGGTTTAACTTTGTTCAGGGCTTTTTTTGTAGCAGGAACTCTTTTGTATATTAGGCCACACACCTCTGGTGTAGCCAAACCTTCAAGAGCTTACATGGTTCTTAGTACAGGGCCTACTGTAAGCTCCAGGAGGACTGGCTACATCAGGCCGTGTGGCCTAATAGGCAAAGGAGTTCCTGCTACAAAAAAAAAGCCCTGACTTTGCTTAAGATTGCAAATAAATACATCAGGTATTTGACTACCATCCCTGCAGACACCAAGATCAAATACTGTATTTTTTGCACCATAAGACTCACTTTCCCCCCCAAAAAAAGTGGAGGGAAAAGTGTGTGGTACATTCTTTTTGGGAATGCTGTTTGGAAACATGACACCTGTAAACTCCACAAGGACTTCACTGCTGCTTTCATTTCAAACAACAGCTTGGATTACTAATGCTGGAAAGGTATTCCAAATGAACTCAGAGGGTTTCTTGTTCTTTAATACAAGCCAAACAAAAACCAGATTGTTACTGATGCTTCCACACAGGGGTGATTTCCTGCTGTGCTCTCATGACTGGTACAAATGTAGAGAGTTTTGAAGTGATGAGAACTCCACACGGGGGCTTTCGCCATTCTTTCCCTCCTTCTGACCCTACCACATGACTGACAATGTGATTTTTATTATCTTTAATTTGGAAAAGAAAATCACTGGTAGTCAGGGCTTTTTTGTAGAAAAAGCCAAGCAGGAAGAAGAAGAAAACTATAGATTTATACCCCGCCTTTCTCTCTGAATCAGAGATTCAGAGAGGCTTACAATCTCCTATATCTTGTGGACTTCCAGGGTTGGAAAATGGAGAGTTGAACTGCTTCTCACAAGGGGAGCAGACTGAGGTCTCTTTTCTGGGTAGAAAAGGCAAATTCAATGCCTGCTGCCTACTTTTCTCAGTCAGAGATTAGTCCAAGGCATGCTTGAAAAATTCTGAGGAGATTTACTTTGGCGGAAGAGGAGTCCCAGAGGGGCTTCTTTGAGGCTTTGAAGAGTCTCCAGCAACGAATTGCATTCCAACGTCTACAGAGGACCTCCAGGGTCATTAAATTAACTTAAACTCACCAGGATCCAAAGCTTCTTTGATCTACTTAACATCTAAATCAACATCAGAATGATGTCTACTTGGATAACTAACGATGAAGGTACAGATTCTTATCTATCATTCCGGGACTAAAATAAGAACTTTATGAAAAAAAGTTAAAAGCTGGCAAGTTAATTATATTATGTCTATATAAAGAAGAAGAGGAGGGGGTGAAATTGGCACTATTGGATATTAAAGAACAGTGTTAAAAGACAGAAAAAACAATTACTGTTTTGAATACCTGCGGTTTCTGCTGAAAACCCCCATTGTCACAGAGTTGTTGATCTGTTGGACGTCACAGGAAGTGGCATAACAAAAACATCACGAGATCTCTCGACCATTGAGAATGGGATTTGATGGCAAGCAAGGCAGGAAGTGGCCATTGAGAGAAGGTAAAATTGCAAGTCAGCCAGCCTACTCTAGGACCAAGAAATCATAGAAAAACATCGGCGGCCATTAAAAGAAGGACAAAGTTTAAAAATTATTTAAAAGTGCACCCTGTGAGGTGGGTGGGGCTGATAGGGCTCTCCCAGAAGTTGTTCTTTCAAGGACAACTCCTGAGATAGCTATGGCTAACCTAAGGCCATTCCAGCAGCTGCAAGTGGAGGAATGGAGAATTAAACCCGGTTCTCCCAGATAAGAGTCCACACACTTAAGCACTACACCAAACTGGCTCCCATTTGCATATTAGGCCACACTCCCTGAAGCCAAGTAAGCCGGAACTGCATTCCTGTGTGTTCCTGCTCAAAAAATGGCCTGCTAGTAGTACATAAGAGAAACCATGTTGGATCAGGTCAATGGTCCATCCAGTCCAGCACTCTGTGTCACACAGTGACCCAGGTGTCATCAGGAAGGCCATCAGCAGGGCCAGAATTCCAGAAGCCCTCCCACTGTTGTCCCCCAGGCATCAAGAATACTAATCCAGACATAATATTCCTTCTATACCTTGTGGCTAATAGCCACTGATGGACCTCTGCTCCATATGTTTATCCATACCCCATACCAAATCTTTAATGGCATAACAGTTGCAAATAAAAATACACAGAATATAAAAATTTAAACATTGGAGATAAAATCAAAATGAAACCGACCTTACAGATGCATTCATACATGGTCAGATTTAAATTGAAGGATGTCAGCCAAAAATTTTGCCACAGCCTCGCTAACCTCCCTCTCAGTATCATTCAATAAATAATAACAGGGGGTCAGAATAGACAAATCTGGGAAGAAAGAAAGCTTACAAAACAAATCTTTACGGAGATTATGATAAAAGGAACAATCAAGCAATATATGCTGAATTGAGTCGGGAATATTCACTCCACAGGAACAGAGTCTGTCTCCTAAAGGGACTCGATGATATCTCCCTTGTAAAACTTTGGAGGGAAATGCATTTAGTCTAGCCAACATAAATGCCCTGCGATGACTTGGAATGGTTAAGTCTGATAGATAATGGGGCATTTTGCCACAGAAAGCATAAAGACCTAAGGAAGCTGGGGAGCAAATATAAGGGTCTGTTGGCCGTAGTTTCATTTCCTCCAACTCCCACTGTCTCAATTTAATACATCTGAAGATATATGACACATCAGAAGTAAAAAAATCATCAGCCTCTATCCCCAACTGGTTAAGTTTGGACATAAGCACTGCTGTCCAGGATGAAATATATGGGTCTCTTTTCATACAATCAAGAAGGCTGTTAGGATCTGTTCTAAAGTGAATTTTGAGCTAGAATTTAAACACTGCAATCCAGTCTTTTGTCTCCACCAAAGACTGACTCACTTCAGAGCAGAGAGCAAAGTAGGACACACATTTTGGCATACCAAGAATTTGTCTAAAGAATGAGGCTTGAATGCCCTCCACTTTCCTGGTAAATGCTGAGATCCATAAAGGGATACCATAGAGAATTTGGGCTAGTGTTTTGGTTTTGAACACCTTCATTGCTGCTGGAACTAACTGGTTGCCCCTTGAAAAGAAAAACTGTTTAATTTGAGCAGCCAAACATTTAGCCAAGTTGACGGTGTTGTTACGATGTGAAACCCACCTTAACTTGTGATTAAAAGTGATCCCCAAGTATTTAAAAATTTTTGTTTGCTCAGTTGTTGAGTTGCCAATAAACCATCTCTGTGGGCGCCAACAATTTGAAAAGACAACTACTTTAGATTTGGCATAATTGATAAAGAGTGAATTACAATTACAGTAGTCATAGAAGGCATTCAAATACCTTTGCAGGCCCACACTTGTGCAAGAGAGGATGGTAGTATTATCGGCATAAAGTATTATCGGCCTGCTAGTTTAGGCGGATGACCATTAATAGGGTTCAAAAATTGTACCAAGTCAGTTAAAAATAAATTAAAAAGGTGCGGGGCCAGCACGCAACCTTGTTTAACCCCCTTTAACACTGGGATTTTGCTAGTCAAGTCACCCCTAGAAGAAAATTTCACTTGACAAAAAGTATTAGAATGAAGTTTCCTCAAGAGAAACAGCAGACGAGGGTCCATTCCCAGGTAACCTAGCTTAATCCATAGTTGGGCTCTATCTATTGACTCAAAAGCGCCCTTCAAATAGATGAAGGCACCATATAATTTTTTTTCCCGGTATGCATATATTTTTCAGCAAAGAAGGCCAGAGTGCAGCAATGGTCCATTGCAGATTTGCCTTTGGAGAAGCCAATCTGTTCAGGACCTATGATGTTGCCTTGGTGTATCCAGTCAGTTAATCGGAGTTCACCCAATCCTCTCTTGATGCCGTCTATGCTTGTAGCTGCCACCACTTTCTGCAGCAGTGAATTCCATGTGTTAATCACCCTTTGGGTGAAGAAGTACTTCCTTTTATCGCCTCTAAGCCTACCACACATTAATTTCATTAAGTGCCCATGAGTTCTTTTATTATGAGAAAGGGGGGGAAAGGACTTTTCTCTGTACCTTCTGTATCCCATGTGGAATTTTGTACACTTGTATCATATCACCCCTCAATCATCATTTCTCTGAGCAAAAGAGCCCCAACCTCTCTTTAACCTTTCTTCATAGAGAAGGTATTCCATCTCCTCATTATTTTAGTTGATTATTTTACTTGCCCTTTTCTGCAGCTGTACTACGAATTAAAAAGAGAACCTTAAATACTCCCCTGGTATGGAGGCAGAATGGTGGTGAGTACCATTGAATGTAGGAGAGGAGGTGTGAAAATCTGCAGCTTCTTGTTGACACTGCAACCAGACCAGCTTTGACTACAATCTTCTCCACCTTTTTTTCCTTCTCCTTACTCTTCCTTTCCCTTTCAGCTGGGGTGGAATTCTAGCAGGAGCTCCTTTGCATGTTAGACATCACACCCTTGATGTAGCCAGTCCTCCACGAGCTTACAAAAAAAGAGCCTTGTAAGCTCTTGAAGGATTGGGTACATCAGGGGAGTGTGGCCTAATATGCAAAGGAGCTCCTGCTAGAATTCCACCCCCCTGTCTCTGTTTTTACTGTAGTTGGCCCTTTCTGGCAACTAAACAGCCCTCCATCTTCTCTCTTCCTACATGTAATGGTTGAGAAAGTCTGTTTCACTGAATCTAAAGAAGTGTGCTTACACATGAAAGTTTATACCCTGATTAAAACGTCACTGGTCTCAAAGGTGCCACTGAACTCAAACTTTGTTCTACTGCTTCAGACTGACATGGCAACCCACTTGGATCTGTCTTCATATGGGGTGTGTGACGCATCACTTCTGAGTTTTCACCTGGAAGTCTCCTAGAAGGGACATCACAGCAGGGGTGGAATTCTAGCAGGAGCTCCTTTGCATATCCATGATGTAGTCAATCCTCCAAGAGCTTACAAAAAAGAACCTTGTAAGCTCTTGGAGGATTGGCTACATCAGGGTGTGTGGCCTAATATGCAAATGAGCTCCTGATAGAATTCCACCCCTGCATCACAGCATCAGAGCATCTGCTTCTGCCATTTTCCTCCTGCTGCCAGGAGGAAAACAGTACAAGGTGGTGGCAAAAACAGGGGATAACCTGCCACCACCTGTTAAGTGGTAACTTAATCTATCAAGCAACAGACTGCGGTCTCCTTAACGGGGGGAACTTCTAAAATTCAACAATGAAAGAAACTACAGCTATAACAACAACCTCATTCCAAACTAATTTCCACCACAAGCTAATTAGGGGGGTTGGGAGCAGTGTTCCCTTTAAGCTGAGTTAGCATGAGCTAGCTCACAGATTTTTACTCCAGCTCACACAGTTTTGTCTTAGCTCAGGAAAAATGACCTTAGAGCAAAATAATTTATGCAGTAGCTCGTAACTCTGATGCCAGTAGCTCACATTTATACCAATAGCTCACAAAGTAGAATTTTTGCTCACAAGACTCTGCAGCTTAGAGGGAACTTTGGATGGAGGATTCTGAATTTATAGCCTTGTCATGGTAGAAAAAGCCCAGCAGAAACTCATTTGCATATTAGTCCACACCCCCTGATGCCAAGCCAGCTGTTGGTTCCTGCTCAAAAAAAGCCCTGGTTGTGAATGTTCCAGCATGTATTATGTCACTCAGTTGAATGCTTAGCAGTTTTCTCTGTCTTTCCCTCTCCAACTGAACAAAATACCTGAGAAAAGGAGGGGTATGTGTGTGGATAAACAGTTGATCAGGTTTCTTTAAAGGGATCATCTTGCTTTTAAAGATGATCTATACTTCCTGTTTTCCCTGCAAGCAGGGGTTGGAAACATCAAAGGAGGTCAGGGAACAATAGCACAATTAATTTTGTGCAAGGTACCAGTTTAACGATCTGTCCATGGTCTGCGGGTAGAACTAATGGGATAAAAGTTAATTTGTACTAGATTTTCCTGACCTCTTTAAGTGGGATTTCATTTGAGACTGGTGTTTTGTAATGTTGTTTCTGCTATATCCAGGCTAGTTTTCCTATTTCTCAAGGGTAACAAGAAAGCCATTCTTGGAGGGCAGGGAGAGGGGCAACAAAGATACACACAGAGATACAGATTGTGAAACAAATAAGCAATTCTGCTCAACTTGGGGTGGAGTTGGGTGGTTTTGAGCTGGTTGCCACACTTTCTTTTTGCAATAAAGCTAGATTGTTTAAAAAGAAACGGCCAAAAACATTATTTCCCACAGTATGCACACTAGAATTGTCTAGTGTTCCCCAACATAGTGTTTCCAGTTCTCAGCTGGCAATTCCTGGGATGCTTGAGGGGTGGAAACTGTGAAAACTGGTGTCACAGGATGCCTTCATTTAACTTCTGCTTGCATATTTAGAACTGACTTCACAGAAACAGCAATGCGCTAGAAATTTCCCAGGTCTCTATGGTTTTTACCATAGAGATTTTGGAAATTCCTAGAGCATTGCAAAAATGCTGTGATATCACTTACAGGTATGTGTAGGGATTGCTAACCTCCAGGCGGTAGCTGCTGATCTCCGGGGTTTACAACCGAGTTCAGTTGCCAGGGAGAAAATGTCCACTTTGGAAGGTGAACTCTATGCCATCATACCCTGTTGAGGTTCCTCCTCTCCCCAAGTCCCCCCTTCTCCATGTTCCACCCCCCAAACCTCAGAATAGCTGAGAAGGCATCACCTTTGCGTCCATAGGAAGCACAGATTTGGATCAGAATCTCCTAACATTTTGTAGAGCTTTCCAGTAATTTGCAATAGGACCCATGTGCCAAGTCAGCCATTTTGTTGTGGTACTCGCTATATGTTCTCAACATTTCAAAAGTGCTCTCAGCTTCTGGTTTAACCTCTACACAAAGGAACCACCCCAAACTTTCCATTTTATCAAGTGTTGTAGGTCAGGCTGCATCATTCATACATCTCCTTCCACCAGGGGCTGGAATTCTATCAGGAGCTCCTTTGCCTATTAGGCCACACACCCCTGATGTAGCCAATCCTCCAAGAGCTTACAAAAAAGAGCCTTGTAAGCTCCTGGAGGGTTGTCTACATCAGGTGAGTGCGGCCTAATATGCAAAGGAGCTCCTGCTAGAATTCCACCCCTGCCTTCCTCTATACTCCTCTCAAGTCCTGTATAATGAGCACCAGTGCAGCAACTCAGACATGGCAACTGAGAGGAATTGTTCCAAAGTCCACTCCTGAACCACTTTTCTGTAGGAAGGGTACTGTTTTAGGTGATCCAGAGCCCTCTTTAGTCCAACATAGTGTTGTCAAGTCCCTCCACCGCTCCATAGAGTTTTACTACGAAACCTAGAGCATCTCTGGTGCAACATGCCCGATGCATTGATGTCACTGCTGGGTGCCATCATCACACAGGGCACGTTGCATGGCGGTGGGGCTTTTTGAGGGTGGGGATCCCCCCAGTAGCCTGCTCCATGCCAGCAGGTTGTGGCCCTCCAAACCTGGGGTTCCCCCACCCCTGGAAGCAGCTGGGCAGTCCTAGTCCAACAAAGTGCACTTGGCTTTTAAGCAGCAGTGCTGTCCCGAATCAACTATGTGCTTGCGAAACTACAAAGTTACACAGAGCCACATTTCAGGCTGAAACAAAATAAGGGCCGTTTTCCCACTTACCTTACCCCGGAGCGACGTCCCTCTTCACCACGCTGCGTCTGCGCGGATTTTGCACAAACTGCTGCGCAGCACCAGGAAGAGCCACGTAGTCCCGGGGCTTTTGCATCGCAAATGTAAACCACCAAAAAGCAGTTTACATTTGCGACGCAAAAGCCCCGGGACTACACGGCTCTTCCTGGTGCTGCGCAGCAGTTTGTGCGAAATCCGCACAGACGCAGCGCGGTGAAGAGGGATGTCGCTTTGGGGTAAGGTAAGTGGGAAAACGGCCAAGAACTATTTTATTCTAGAAATATATGCTTGATAGTGCAGGGTAGAGAGAGACACACACACAGTTCCTATGCTATTTAACTAGCAGATAGGTGTGGATGCAGAGAGGAATCCTGCATCTCCATCTTGTGTGCATGGAATAGAAAGAAACAGTAAGAAGGAGATGGAAAGAAGTTGCTTTCCCCTAAAGAGTGCTGATAGTTAAAGCGATGGCATTCCCAGTAGTAATGTATGGCTGTGAGAGTTGGACCATAAGGAAGAATAGATGCTTTCAAGCTGTGGTGCTGGAGAAGAATCTTGAGAGTCCCTTGGACTGCAAGACGATCCAATCAGTCAGTCCTAAGGGAAATCAACCCTGACTGTTCCCTGGAAGGTCATATGCTGAAGCTGAAACTCAAATACTTTGGCCACCAAATGAGAAGGGAGCACTCCCTGGTGAAGATCCTGATGCTGGGAAAGACAAGGCAAAAGAAGAAGGGGACGGTAAAAGATGAGATGACTGGACAGCATTACTGATGTAACTAACACAAATTTGAGTGGACTTCAAAGGATGATGGAAGACAGGAGGGCCTGGTGAGACTTGGTCAATGGGGTCGCAAAGAGTCGGACTTCACTGTGCGACTGAACAACAACAAAAAGAGTGCTGATCCACACTTCAAAGGAAATCAGTGACAGTAAAGTTAACAGAAAGATGCTTAGTGTCTGCCTATCTGCCTGCAACTCTGTGGTCACTTGCTTTTGGAGGCTGAGGCACTGGGACATTGCATCTGGTACTTCCAAAATTTTTACTAGATTGTAGCCACAGCATTAGCCCTCTCCATCAGCCAGTACCCATTCACATAAATCTTTTGCATCTACCAAGAGCCAATTTGCCCAGTCCCTGTCTGTGCCCAAGCATGCCAAAATCACAAATCACTTGAAAAGTGACTGTTTGAAAGGGAAAACAGCACAGCTATGGTCTAATTAACTGGGATTATTTTGCAATCATTAATGAACAAATTTAACAGTGGTTTTTTTGAAACTTGCCCTGCATTTGTTCTGAAATCTCTTTGCTGCCCAACTAAAATCTCTAAGGACTCAAATTTAACTCTTCAAATGAAGATACTTTGAATTTGGAAATTTATGCATGTGAATTAGTTGCTCTAAACCACGAACCATTGAAATTTATTTATCTATTTACTTTGATCTTATATCCCACCCTCTCCGCAAGTGGACTCAGGGTGGCTGACAATCAGTTCAAAACATTTACCATTGTAATTTAAAATGATAAAATAGCAATTTAAAAATACATTTTAAGGTGCTGTTCAACCTCTGTATAGGCTGGATCTTCTCTCTTCTGCCAGTTATCCTAGAATGTTTGTAATTCCTCAGAAGTGTAGGGTGGCAGCGCTCTCCTGGTTAAGATGTTAAAGGCCTGCCGAAATAATTCAGTTTTGCAGACCCTGTGGAAGATCCCGCAGGGCCCTTATGACCTCTGGGAGGGAATTCCACATTTCTGGTGCTGCCACTGAGAACACAGTCTGGCCTCTCTTGGTCCAGCGATAGATATTAAGTTTTGCATCCCTGAATGCAAGCTATCTCAGTAGCTAAGCAGGGTCAATGTGACTTGGGTGGGAGCCCATTGAGAAGTCCAGAGCTGCTTTGCTTAGGCAGGCAATGGCAAACCACCTCTGACCATCTCTTGCCTTGAAACCTCCTACAGCAGGTGTGTCAAACTACGGTAATTTGTTATGAGAGCCAGATCTGACATAGATGAGACCTTGTCAGGCCAGGCCATGTGTCCTGAAATGTGATGGTAGTGGACACAGACAAACACAATTAAAGTGTTTTTTTTTAAGTTTAAATAAAACATGCTTAAAATATTAGCACTCTTGCAATATTTTGTTTATTTAACAGTCTCTGATAACTGACACCTCTTGTTCTGAATTATTGCTTCAAAATCTGGCGACAATGTCTGTGCTGTAGCAAATTTGAGTATGCTGTTCAGGTGTGTATCTGTAAGTTGCAAACCTACTTTTGATTTGCTCGTGGGCCTGATAGGACCCCTCCAGGGGTCTGATCTGGCCCCCGTGCCACATATTTGACACCCCTGTCCTATAGGCTTTCCATGAATTGGCTGAGGCTTGACAGCACTTTCCACCAGCAATCATTCACTCTGCCACTGAGCCATGGCCCCTTCCAAAGATCTTACCAGCCCTGGTTGAAAGATATATGGTGCAAACTTGCAGATAATATGAGCATGACAGCAGTCACCGCAGGAATGCTGTTTGTTGATGGCTTCCCATGGAAACCACAATTATTACTCTAGCCATTATTTTTGGAGATCAGAAATCTGACATCCTGCTTTAATGCTACTTAACAGCCTCCTTTTATTTATTGACTGAGTTTTTCTTCATTCTCTTCTAGGTATTTCTGCTGGCACTTTCTTTTGCCTATCTGGCCAAGACCATGTCTGGAGCTTACATTAACAGCATGCTCACACAACTTGAACGGCGGTTCAACATCCCTGCCTCATTAGTTGGAGTTATCAATGGAAGCTTTGAAATGGGTATGCATATGGTTACAGTCTGGCTTTGGATTCAGTGGGAGCTCACAGGAGTGCAGCTCCTGAACCTTTCTGACAGATCCACCTCCTCCTTTCCACCTTGTCCACTGAATAGTAGGTGCAGCTGCATATCAATCCCTGGAGGAGCTCTGCTCCACCACCTTTTTTTTCTACAAAATGACCCCTCGTTACAGTTATTGAGTTGGATCTAAGCTACACCAGCAATTTCTGCCAGTTTCCCCTTCCAGCTGCGTATAGGGATGGGTAGGGCTTTTTTTGTAGCAAGACCTCCTTTGCATATTAGACTGCATCCCTCCTGATGTAGCCAATCCTCTGAGAGCTTACAGTAGGCTCTGTACTGAGAGCCCTGTAAGCTCTTGGAGGATTGGCTAAATCAGGGGGGTGTAGCCTAATATGCAAAGGAGTTTCTGCTACAAAAAAAGCCCTGGGAATGGGCATGAACCACATTTTTTGCAGTTCAGATAATGGTTCATGGTTGAACAATAAACTGAACCAAGAACCTAAACGAACCAGGAGGCTGGTTCATAAACCAAATTGGTTTTTTTGGCTTTGTGATCCCTGCTTTCTGCTCCCTGCAGTTTTTCACGGGGAACAGAAATCAGTGGTTTAAATGACTTCTAGTCAATAGCTGAGTGGTGAGGAACCACCCCCTGCCACTCAGCTGTTTTTTGTGAAGAGCAGAAAGCAGGGGTTTAAGTGGGCTGGAGTCATTAAATCCCTGCTTTCTGCTCTTCACAAATCACCACAAACTGCATCAAAATTTGTGAAAGTTCATGGTGGTTCTTCAGTTTGCAAACATCACCTCCCCCATCATTCCTCAGCATTTGGGGTGCATTGGTTCCATCTCCCTTGGGACCACTTTATGGTGGCACCCATTACATGTTCTCAAAATTCTGAAAGTTCCCAGAGGCTCAACAAGATTGAGGACACCTGGACTAGATAATACTTGGCTAGACAAATAGATTCAGTTCTGCTTGTTTTAGCTGCTTACAACGTTAATGAAAGGGAACATAAATTTTGGAGAGGGGAAGCGAAAGATTGAAGTGACAATTTAAAATCTCCATCTTTGTCTCTTCATGAGAGCCAGTTTGGTGTAGTGGTTAAGTGTGCGGACTCTAATCTGGAAGAACTGGGTTTGATTCCCCACTTCTCCACTTGCAGCTGCTGGAATGGCCTTGGGTTAGCCATAGCTATCACAGGAGTTGTCCTTGAAAGAACAGCTGCTGTGAGAGCCCTCTCAGCATCACCCACCTCACAGGGCGTCTGTTGTGGGGGGAGAAAATATAGGATATTGTAAGCCGCTCTGAGTCTCTGATTCAGAGAGAAGGGCAGGGTATAAATCTGCAATTCTTCTTCTTCTTGCCTGCTCATGCTCTATATTTTCTGTCCTCAGGTAACTTGCTGGTGATTGCCTTTGTGAGCTATCTCGGAGCAAAATGTCACAGACCGCGCCTAATTGCTGTGGGTTGCACAGTCATGGGCTTGGGGTGTTTCCTGATAGGGCTGCCTCATTTTCTGATGGGAAGGTGAGTCTTGGTTTGTCCTCCATCTTCAGTTTGCCTAATTTTGTAATTTCTCTGCCTGTGATAATATTTAACCTGTACAATATTCACCATCTGCACTACTACAATTGGGATTGCCAGGTCTCCAAGCCTCATGGGTAGGGGATGGTGGGAGCTTACTGGGACCTGGAACAACACAATGTGACTACATCCCCAGGAAGCTAGAAAAAAAGTGATGTAGGCTCATCAATTACATTGAGGGGAACGCTCTGGTTTTTCAGCAAAACTCTGTGGTTTGAAGCTAATTCTACCATAGAGTTTTGCCCAAAAACCGGAGTGTCACCTCCCATCACTGATGTGCCTTCATCACTTCCATAGGCATGCCACATTTTCACCCATTTTTGCCTGTTTGGGGGGGAATAATTCTCCCCTGGCAGCCAGCTGCTGGTGCAAATGGCCCCCTCTGAAAATCAGGGGATCCCCCACATACTGGGGGGACCTGGAAATCCTAAAGACTACAAAATTATTGGGGGTTTTGGTTAATATAGCAGAGTTTTGCCCAGTCAATAGAAGCATGATACTGAGGGCAGTAAATAAAGCTCCCAAGAAGTATATTACAGAAAATGGAAAACTCACATTTATTCAAGTAGATCCAGTTCACATTCAGGTTGCAGTCAAAAAAAGAGAAAGAAGCTTAATCTAAAGAGTACTTTCTCTTTCACAAATGGCCAGCTAATGTGGCAGCACATGTATGTGAGTATAAGGGCATTGTTTCTACAGGAGAGACCTGCAGAGACTTGTGTCTCAGTGGAAGGCCATGTGAAGTGAGAGAGAGAACAAAGAACACAGAGAGAGAGAGCGAGAGAGAGGAGGGGTCAGAGGGCAGCTCCCAGCTTCTGATAAAGAGAGGCATCCCATTCAAGGAGATAACATCTATACACTTAGAGTGATATAGCACCTCCCAGTGTCTGGGCATGCTGAGTTGCTCCTTCCAGCAAAAGTAGACTAGCAGAAGAAGAAAGGAAAAACATCTGCAAAAGATGTGTGGAAGGGCACTGCTCTGAGTGGGTGTTAGGGTTGCCAGCCTCCAGGAAAGACCTGGGGATCCCCCAGAATTACAGCTCATCTCCACACTACAAGCTCTGTATCTAAATCTCCAGCAAACCTGGATCCGGCAAACCTACCCCTAGGGCTGCTAATCCCCAACTGGAGGCAGGGGATGGGAGGAAAATGTTTGCTGGGCACTTCATTATTAATTGATTCCCATAGGGTATAGTGGAGAATGGATCTGTGGGTATCTAGGGCTCGGGGGGGGGGAGCTGTTTTTTGAGACAGAGACACCAAATTTTCAGCAAAGCATCTGGTGCCTCTCCTCAAAACACCTACCCCAAGTTTCAAAAAGATTGGACCAGGGGTTCAATTCAATGAGCCCTAAAACAAGGTGCCCTATTCCTTCATTATTTCCAAATATAGGGAAGGCATTTAAAAGGTGCGCAGTCCCTTTAAATGTGATGGCCAGAACTCCATTCAGAGTTCAATCATGCTTGTCACACCCTTGCTCCTGGCTCCACCCCCAATGTCTCCTGGCTCCACCCCCAATGTCTCCAGGTACTTCTTGTGTCATATTTGGCAATCTTCTCTCCCATCCTCTGCCAGTGTTGTGGAAGGACCTGGCAAACTTAATACTTATGGATATGTGAAATCTTTTTAAAAAAAAAAATGGTGTGTGAGTGGCAGGTGTCTTTGTATAAAATCAGGAAAACAACAATGATCACATGAGTGATAGTACAATTGCCAAGAATAAGATGCACAGCTTGATCCAGTGGACAAAAATGCATGAGCAGAAAGAAAAACAATGTGTGTGTGTGTGCACATTCCCTGAAGGCCTGATCTGAAAGCTGGGACTGTTTGTTATGTCCAGGTCACAAACTGCTGTGTTCAATACTGAAAATGTTACTTTCAAAGAAGACCTGGAGTGTTCCTGGAATGACTTGTAACCTCCAGATTGCAGAGATCCATTCCCTTACAGAATGGCAGTTCTGGAACTGGATTCTATGGTATCACATCCCCACTGAGCTCTAGGATTTCCAGGTCTGAGTTGGAAAATATCTGGACACTTTGGGGGTGAATCCAGGAGAGGATGGGGTTTGGGGAGGGAAGGGGCCTCAGCATGGTACCATAGGGTTGCCAGGTCTGTGTTGGAAAATACCTGGAGTTTTTGGGGGTGGATCCAGGAGAGGGCAGGGTTTGGTGAGGGGAGGGGCCTTAGAATGGTACAATGCCATAGAGTCCACCCTTCCAGGCAGCCATTTTCTCCAGGGGAACTGATCTCTGCCAGCTGGAGGCTAGACATAAAAGCGGAAGCTTGAGACCTGTATATTCTCAAAATATGAGATAGATGGATACTTGACAAATTCCTTCAGCCACAAATACACCCATTTGAGATAATGGCATAATCCCCCCATTAAATCCCCATGTGTCTGTGATGTCCTGGTGGGGACTTCAGGAAATTGCCACACCCAGACCCCCTCCCCTACTATAGTGGCCATTTTCATCAGGTAAACTGATCTCTGTCGTTTGGAGATCAGTTGTAATTCCAGGAGGTGTCCAGCCACCACCAGGAAGCTGGCAACCCGACTTCCTCATATTATTCCATAAGATAGAATGTACGAAAAGGAACAGATGTGGAACCATACCCGTACCACCTTTCGAGTGTCACAAGTGCCAGGAATCTACCAGCTGTTTCTGTTGGGCCATCCACAATCCTCTCAATATTTGTACAGGCTCAGTACATTTGCATGGAAGCCTGGAAAAAAAATCCAGTGATCATTTTGTGTGTAGCAGGGTTGAAAGCATTCGGTAAATATGCTCATTGCTGCTGTTCAAGCAACATGGAAACCATGCATGTCAGGAAGCTGGTTGCACTGTTAGCTATTCCCGTTAGGTGACTGCAATATCTGAAAAGGACTTGGGTGCCAGACTAAATTACACTTTTGTGCACAATTTTCTCCTCAGAGAGCATTTTTGCTTCCTTCCATTCATGTGACACAAATGTCCCCCAGAAGTTCCATCTGTTTGACTACCCCAAAGTCATGGTTACTTATTGCTTTTATGTTCGTTTAATGAATTTTCCCACTGCTGAGAACACTTGGTAATAAGAAACCAAGGCAAAGACGGACACCCTACTTTCATTCCATACACATTTTTATTTTTTCCTCTCCCCAGGTACCAGTATGAAAAAAGTGTTTCTTTATCAGAAAATTCTTCTTCATTCATGGCTGTTTGCCTTGCCAATCATACCATGCCTACTGAAGAAACCTCAGAAGGTGAGGGCCCCCCTCTTTGTAGTATTCACTCTTATTTCTCTTTTTCTCTTGGCTGCTAAAATTGTATAAAGAAAACTGGACATTTAGGCTTAAGGGTTCCACAAAAGCTTGGTTCTGTATTGTAAAAACAAAGACCCATGGGGTTGCCAACTCCAGGGTGGAGAAATTACTGGAGATTTGAAGGTGGGGCATAATGAGGCTGGGGTTTGGAGAGGGGAAGAGACCTCAGTGGGGCATAATGCCATATAGCCCCACCCTCCAAAGCAGCCATTTCCTCCAGGGGAATGGATATCTGTTGTCTTGAGACCAGTTGTAATTCTGGGAGATCTCCAGCACCCACCTGGAAACTGGCAACCCTTTCCCCCCAAATGAGGGCAAGAAGTATACAGACAATGTTAGCTCTTCACTGACCTTTATAGAGCTATGAAACGGCAGGAACTATTTGTAGATTACACCCAGGCCTTTTTTGAGCAGGAATACACAGAAACATAGTTCTGGCTGGCTTGGTGTCAGGGGGTGTGGCCTAATATGCAAATGAATTCCCGCTAGGCTTTTTCTACAAAAAGCCCTGTGTGAAACAATGGTGGCAGCAGGGGGTGTGGCCTAATATGCAAATGAGTTCCTGCCGGGCTTCTTCTACAAAAAAGCCCTGCTCACACCTAGATGGATTTCACAAATTGGATCAGCATTCCAATACTAAGGCCTTCCCAGGTCACCTTAAAAAGGAGTCACTTTAAAGGCTAATCAGATTTAATCCAGCATAAATTTCTATGAGTGAGCACTTACTTCCTCAGCTGCATGATGGGGTCATCTGTTAGCCAGATGCATTTATACTGCAAGTTGCAAATGACAGAAAGGGCAGAAAGTGGGAATTAAGATAATCTTAAACACCAGAGTGGCTGTGATCTTTCTGGTTGGGTGTATGTAAATTGCCATCAAGTCACAGCTGACCTATGGTGACCCCATGGGGCTTTCAAGGCAACTGATTAAGCAGAGGCATTTTGCCATTGCCTTCTTCTACAAAGTCTTCCTTGGTGGTCTTCCATCTAAGTTCCAGCTCCAGTTTAGCTTCCAAGATTTGATCAGATCGAGCTATATACTATATCAGGGGTGGCTAACCAGAGCCACTTCCAAATCGGTCTGTAGAGGTGTCGCCCCCGAAGGATGACTCAACTCTGGGACCCAGGAAGGGTCCCAGAAGGCAAGGGGCTCAGCAGTACAACAGGGGTGTCAGCGGAGGTGGCTGCTCCCCGAGACCACTTGCCTCTAACCTCTTCGTTCCGATCGCCATTTTTAAATGGCAAGAGGGTCTGCCACCGACTTCTTTTTTCTTTCCTCGGCTCTCTACATTCTGGACCTTGAAATCTTCTAATATCAAGATAAGTGACATTGATCTTTCTACAATTGTAAGTGTCATTTTCCAACACTGTTTTTTGAATGGCAATAGCTTTGACAAGCAGGGAAAAGGAGAATCAGGACTGAAGCAGACTTGGGCAAAAGACTGAGAAGGGGGGGAACGCTCTCTCATTCTTTTTCAAGGCTTATAAATGTTGCTGCCTAACCTGGTACCATAGAAAATACCTGCATGAGGAGATCACACCAATTTTTAGTTATATAAGAGACTTGATGGCTGAACTTATCTGATCTACTTCAAACCCCCTTTAGCTTTGGATTTTGGGAAAGAGGCTTGTTTGCAAGTGTATATGGATGTGAAAGACAGTGGGCTTACAAATACGCTGATCTTTAAATTGAAGTGCTCTGAATGAATTCACAAAAGTTCTAACTAACTTTTAAAGGCTGGTGGGTATCTGATATTGACTTATAAATCATAGCAGGATTTCTGGCTGTAAGAAGAACACTTCTACAAGTTTCCAAAGTGGATTTCTAGCTATTTTTGTTGGATGATATGGATAAAACCTTTTAAACTTGTTTTTATTTTTTCTGTGCCTTTTTAAAAAATTTCTGGTTAGAAGATTTTTTATAAGGTTTTAATATTTTTTGGTTTGGGATTCCTTCTTTTTTGTGTGTAGCCTTCATTTTTTATTCTTTTTTATATCACCAAATAGGGGATTTTCCCCTATTTTCTATTTTTTACCTTTTTTTGGGGGGGGGGGGAGTGCCTGATTTTCATTTTTTTTTTGTTTGGATCATTGGTTTAACTTTTAATTGTGGATCTCATTCTTGGATTACAAATAGGGCATTCAGCCCTGGATTACAAATTTACACCTTGGAGTTTTTGGAATTTGAAGTTATTTGAAAGACGTTGTGGTGATTGGATTTCAACTGAAGCAGCATTGCTAGAGGACATGTAAGAGTGAATTATTGTTGTTGCAGTGATCTGAATTATTTTGCTTATTGACTACTTAGTGTGGTTGGCTAAAAAGCTTTTGTTTATTATTACTTTTATCAGTGTTTTGGCTTTCACAAATTGTTGATAGAAGGTAGAAGGTTGTTTTCTTTTACAATAAGGACATTGCTTGGTGAAGATTAGCTTATCTCTTATAAACAGGAACATAGAGTTTCAAAACAAACGTTGAAGAGGCATTACTGAATTTTGTGGCTGTGAGTGTGCTTACGCTAATAAGAATGGGAAATAAAGCTGGGATTGGCTTCAAAGAAACAGTAAAAAAGGAAAAAGAAAAAAGGGAAGGAAAGTCATCATTTTCTTCCCCTGGAAAAAGAACAGAATATACATGACTCTAGACTCTTGCAACTAGAAGTAGACAGAGCTGCTTACATGCTGAGGTTTCAAAATATACCAGAAGAGAAATCTGAAAATTTACAGAAAATTTTAAGTGAAGCTTTGGCTGAAATTTTACAGGTGACTCCGCAGAGGATGGAAGAAGAGTTTGATCAAGTTAGATGGGTGCCATCGAGTTATACAAGACAAAGCAAATTACCTAGTGAAGTCCATTTGAGACTCACAAGAAAGAGGACTAAAGATGACATTTTGAAGCAAGTAAGAGACAGACCTATGATGATAGCTGGAAACATGGTGAAAGTTTTAAGAGAGGTATCTTGGCCTGTGAGACAAAAGAGAAGAGAATATGAAGCGTTAGCAGATTTTTTTAAGAGGAAGAGAAATATCCTACATGTGGCTAATGCCAGAAGGCCTTCTTTTTACTTACCAGGAGAACAGATGCAGGATTAACTCCATTTTCAAAGCTCAGAACTTTCTGGATAGAGTGAGGGAAAAAGAAGGCAAAGAAAAGAAGGACAAGGAGGAGGAGGAAGAAAGCTCTGGTGAAGAGAATCCAAATGAACCACAGAGATATCGCGCAATCGGGAGAGTGCGACCCTTCCAGCCCTTTCTTTATATCCCGCCCTCCCGCTCAGAAGAAACAAGATGGCGACAGCCAAGGAGCCCAGCGTTAGTGCTCCTTGAATTACCAACTTTCATCGTTGTATAACCTATGCTACACATTTATAGCTCTAGGCAGAATAGCCTGCAATTGAGGAGGAGAAGGTGAAGGGTGGTTGCGAATGTTTCACCCTACCTTTCCCCCGAAAACATCGTGTGTGGTGCCGGTGGTCCCGGGTTGGGCTAGACCGGAGCCGGAGTGGGGCCGGAGCAGAGAACGGCGGCAGACGGCGTGGCGGCGTGGTTTATTGAGCCCGAGCTGTGTACGAGCCGCTGGAGCCGCAGAAGTGCGAGCTGAGCCGGACCGAGTCGGGCCAAGTTGGAGTGCAACTAGGCGGAGAGCGGCAGCGGGCGGTGAGGCCGGCAACGCCGGAGTCGCTGGAAGTGCGGGCCGGCCGCGGGCCGTGCGCTGGGTGTGGTCTGCGCGGCTGAATTGGGGGGGCGAGACGAAGTACCACGGCGGCAGAGACCGCTTTGGGACGACTGCCTCAGACTTCCATCTATTCCCCCCCCCCTTCGTGCCCTCCGTGCGTTTCAAACGCTTCAAGTCTACTGCCTCGGACTTTCCATATATCTCCCCCCTCCGTGTGTGAGCGAGGAGTTGGGGCGAGCGGCGCAAAATACGGGAAGAACGCTTGAAGGGACTGCTCTGACAGGCTGGTAAGACGCCTGAGATCTTTAGGGTCCCTGAGGGCGGTGGAGACGACTGCTGGGCGGCGAAAGGGCGCGGAGAGGCTTACACCCCCCCCCCCCCGTCCCCGAGGCTGCGCAGCAGGCTGTCAAGACCGGCCAGACGGCCCGACAACCCTGTAAGAGGACTACACTGTGTAAGACCATCCCTAACCGCTCCCAATTACCAGCTATCACCTAAAGAAAGAACGGGCTCCACATGGACATCGGCATGCCCAGCGATAAAGACAAAACAAGAACAGGAGAAAGAATAAGAACATTGCACTTTATAGGCACTACCACTTTAAAACTATTGCACTTTATTCATCCTATTTATGTCCCTTGTCTTAACCCTCACCTCAACGAATCTAAATTGCCAATTCAATAATATGGACTGTGATTTAAAATGTTAGTTATTTAAATTGGATGTTGATTATTAATTAATTAGCTAAACTGAGAAATTTTATTTGTGGCAAATTAATTTGGGAAGTGTATCTATTTATTGGTGGGGTTTTATAATTAAGGAGCCTTTAGAATTAGACTTAATTAATTTTTAGCTAATTATTTATTGGGAAGATTGGGTGGGGCTTTTAACTAAATAACTATTAGGGTGATTGGCAGATTGGTTCATAAATAGATCGGTTGAGAGGAGGAGGGTTGCAGGAGGGGGCAGTTCAGCCTCAATTATTTCATCAGTGGAGCGGACACAACTAGGAGATGACTGGCCTGGGGATCCCAGTACTCCTGGGGAGGGGAAGGTATGACGGTGGGACTAGGCGGAATTATAAGGGAAGGGGGTTGAGACACAACAGGGCTCGACCCCCTTCCAGCCTACGTCCCATCCCGACGGTGGCAAGTAGTAGGGCCAGAGTAAATTACCCGCCTCCGTCACTGGTGTTATGTAATGCCAGGTCCATCAATAATAAGATCTCTACCCTTCGGGAGTTCCTGTTCGAACAGGATATGGACCTGGCATGCGTGACCGAGACCTGGGTGCACGAAGGGGAGACTGTAGCTCTCTCCCAGTTGGTTCCCCCAGGATTCTCGGTCGTTCACCAGTCCCGGACTAGCGGGCGGGGGGGAGGGGTGGCTATACTCATACGAGAGGCTTACTCCTTTCGGGCCCTCCCGCCTCCGGAGATCGGGGGCATTGAATGTGCCGGTTTGGCGTGGGACGTTGGGGAGGGGTTGGCGGTTTGGCTGGTGTACCGACCGCCTAACGCACCAGCCGGCGCCTTACCATCCCTGATGGAGGCCGTAGCAGGCTGGGCATTGGAGTACCCAAGGCTTTTGATCCTGGGTGACTTCAATGTCCATGCCGATGACATGTCCTCTAGTCAGGCGATGGACCTAGTGTCATCCATGGCGACGCTAGGACTCTCCCAGTTTGTTACAACGCCTACCCACCAGGCGGGGCACATGCTAGACCTGATCTTCGCGGCGGGAATTTTAGTGGACGATATTACTGCTCAGACAGTGCCATGGTCGGACCACTATGCCCTTAAGGCTCGTATGAATATCCCACCCCAAGCCCGTTTAGGCGGCGAGCCTATTTTAGCTCGCCCGCGGAGCCAGATGGACCCCGAACGGTTCCAGATGGCTCTACGGGATCCCTGGCCCTCTGGCAACTCTCTCGATGACCTGGTGGAGTCCTGGAATGATAGGCTCTCCAGGGCCATCGATGAGATTGCACCTAGACGTCCTCTGCGCCCTCGCCTAAAGCTAGCACCCTGGTATAACCAGGAGTTGCGGCAACTAAAGCGAGGACTCAGATGACTAGAGAGGCAATGGCGGTGTACTCGAGACGAAGCGACTAGAACATCTTATAGAGAGTGTATGAAGTCCTATGAGATGGCAGTCAAAGCCGCAAAGAAAACATACTTTGCGGCTAAGATTGCATCTGCAACTTCGCGCCCGGCACAATTGTTCAACATAATTCGGACTCTTATAACGCTGCCACAGGGCAGCCCAAACGTTAGTCAATTGGAAATAGGCTGTGAGGCTTTTGCGAAATTTTTTGCAGATAAAGTCGCGTCGCTCCGCCGCGACACCCCCGCCATATTGGAGACAGTATCCGAACCCGAGGCTCCTTGCCTGTCTTCAGATTGTATTCTGGATGGTTTCGGCGCTCTCAGCTTGGAGGAAGTTGACAGGATCCTCTTGTCTGCACGCCCTACAACTTGCAATTCGGACCCTTGCCCCTCCTGGCTTATTAAATCTTGCCAGAGGGAGCTTAGGTATCCTATACGGGATATCATAAATAGATCCCTGATGGAAGGGCAATTTCCAACGCCTCTTAAGGAGGCAGTGGTCCGTCCCCTCTTAAAAAAACCAACACTGGATCCGGCCGAATTGGCACACTATCGGCCGGTCTCGAATTTACCCTTTTTGGGTAAACTCATTGAGAGGGCAGTGGCGTTGCAACTACAGAGTTTCCTGGAGGATGCTTCCGTCCTTGACTCCCATCAGTCGGGCTTCCGCCCAGGTCATGGGACGGAGACAGTGCTGGTTGCCCTGGTGGATGATCTCCAGCGGCATCTGGACCGAGGCGGCTCGGCGGTACTGATGCTGTTAGACCTGTCGGCAGCGTTCGACACGGTCGACCATCGGTTGCTGACTTGCCGTCTTGCCGACGTGGGGATTCAGGGGTTGGCTTTACAATGGCTTACCTCTTTCCTCAAAGGTCGGGGACAAAGAGTGGCGATTGGGGGTGAATTGTCCCAAAGATACCCGCTGGATTGCGGGGTCCCTCAGGGAGCAGTTCTATCCCCGATGTTGTTTAACATCTATATGCGCCCTCTTACCCAGATTGCCCGGAGATATGGGCTGGGTTGCCACCAGTACGCTGATGACACCCAGCTCTATCTACTTATGGACGGCCGGCCTGCCTGTGTCCCAGAAAACCTGGACCTGGCATTGCAGGCCGTGTCTAGATGGCTCAGGCTGAGCGGGCTGAAGCTAAATCCGACGAAGACAGAGGTCCTTTGCCTGGGTCGCCGTGGTCCAGGGAGGGAGATTCCCTTACCGGCCCTCGATGGTGTGCCTCTGTCAGCGGCACACAGGGTTAGGAGCCTGGGGGTGCTACTGGAGCCTACCCTAACTATGGAGGCCCAGATAGCAGCCACTGCCAAGTCCGCATTTTTTCATCTTAGGGGGGCAAGGCAGTTGGCCCCTTTCCTGGAGGGCGACGACCTGGCAACAGTGATCCATGCAACGGTCACCTCGAGGCTGGATTACTGCAATGCCCTCTACATGGGGCTGCCCTTGTGCCGAACCCGGAAGTTGCAGCTAGTGCAGAATGCCGCTGCCCGGCTGTTGTTAGGGCTCCCTAGACGGGAGCACATCCAGCCGGGGCTTCGAGGACTGCACTGGCTGCCGATAACATACCGAGTTCGGTACAAGGTGCTGGTTATGACCTTTAAAGCCCTTTATGGTCTGGGACCTGCCTACCTTAGGGACCGTCTCTCCCCACATGTCCCCCAGAGAGTGCTGAGGTCGGGGTCTCAGAACCTCCTTATAATCCCTGGGCCAAAGGAGGCCCGTCTGAAAGCGACCAGGGACAGGGCCTTCTCGATTGCAGCTCCCTGTTGGTGGAATCAGCTCCCGGAGGAGGTGAGGGCCCTGCGGAACCTTGAACAGTTCCGCAGGGCCTGTAAAACAACCCTCTTCCGGTTGGCATATAATTAACTGTGAGCAGAATGCCTGATTATTAAATCTTAAACATCAGATTACCGAATATTGGAAATTTGAAGGACTGATTTAAGTAATAGTAGCATAGTGTATATCGATGTGAGTTTTATGTATTTTTAGGCTTTTATGTATTTTATTGTATAATTTTAATTGTATTTAAATCGACCTTTGTTAGCTTTTATTGTTGTAAGCCGCCCTGAGCCCACCTCGGTGGGGTAGGGCGGGATATAAATCGAATAAAGTAAAGTAAAGTAAAGTAAAGATATCACACAAGACAGCATTCCAAAAAAGATAAGAAAGATAATGATAAACAAAACCCATAATGGCTTCAATAGTTTCAATTAATGTTAATGGACTCAACTCTCCAGCCAAAAGGAGGAAGACTTGTAGATATTTGACAGAAATGGAAATGGATACAAGATGCTTACAAGAAACACATATTTTAACTAAAGATGGACATCTTTTGAAAAATAAAAAACCTGGTAACTTATTTACAGCAACAGACATGAACAAGAAGAAAAGGGGAGTTGCAACATACATTAAAGATAAATTTAACCCACAATTGCAATATGCTTCTGAAGATGAAAGAATTCTATTAGTGGAAATTACAGTGGAGAATAAAAAAATTCTACTGGTAAATATCTATGCCCCAAATGACTACCAAGAGAAATTTTTTCGAGATTTGCGTCTTAAATTATGAAATTTAGACTATGTAGAAAATTGCCTAATAGGAGATTTCAATGCAGTTTCTGATAGACAACTGGACAAAAAATGCACAAACAGATGAAAAGTAAAGGCCTTCAGTTTCCAACAAGTTTTTGGAAATTAGCAAAAGAAATGGATCTAGTTGACGTATGGAGAACAAGTTATCCTAACTCCAAAGACTTTATTTACTATTCCTCTAGCCAACAAACTTGGTCAAGAATTGATATGTGCTGGCTCTCTGCAAGTATGATTAAAGATTTAGTTGACACAGAAATTCAACCAAGAGTTATTTCTGACCATAGCCCTGTAATGGTTAAGCTCAAAGGTCCACGGATGAGAAGACCATGGAGGTTAAATACTTCAATTTTGAAAGATAAAGACTTTCTCAAAGAATCTAAGGTAGAAATGGAATCTTTTTTCAAACAGAACATAACACAAGAGGTAAAGATGCAAGTGGTTTGGGACACTGCTAAAGCTTACTATAGGGGCCTTGCAATTAGATATAGTATTAAGAAAAAGAAAGAAAAACTGTAAATTTCCAAAACCTAATGTCACAAGTTGAAGTACTGAAAAGAATCTTAAAAAACAGCCAACAAAACATGAGTTTAAAAAAAAAGTTAAAGAAATGCAACACAAATTGAATTTGATTCTTATGGAGGAGATGGAGATTTAGTTGAGGTACGCTAGACAAAATTTTTTTGAACATGCTAATAAGCCTGGAAGGTGGTTGGCTTATAGGATGATAAAAGAAAAGGCCAAAAGAATAATTTCGACATTGAAAGATGAGAACAACAAAGAGAAAAATCAAAAGCAAGAAATACGTCAAATTGTGGAACAGTTTTCTAAAAAATTATATGAAGACAAGCAAGTTCATAAAATAAACTTAGAAGAATATGTCAATCAAAATAATCTCAATAAATTTACAGAAGAACAACAAAAAACTTTAAATGAGTCAATAACAATAAGGGAACTTGGAGATGTAATGACATCTCAAAAGAATGGTAAAACTCCAGGTCCAGATGGACTACCTGCAGAATTTTACAAAGTTTACGAAGAGTCTTTACTCTTACAATTTAAGTTTCTTAGCACTTAAGTGTCTTATTGAAAAAATTCAAGAAGAAGCCCAAATACCAGTTTCATGGCAAGAAGCTACAATATCTTTGATACCAAAAGAAAATAATGATTTGAAAGATATTAAAAAATACCGCCCAATTTCTCTTTTAAATGTGGATTATAAAATTTTGCTGCAATATTGGCACAACGTTTGAAGAAAGTTCTACAGTCTATAATACATTATCATCAAGCAGGATTCCTTCCTAGATGATATTTGAAAGATAATGTCAGAACAGTGTGTAATATTTTGGAATATTATGAAACTCATCCAGAGAAACAACTGGCTGAGAAGGCCTTAGACAATGTTCGTTGGCACTTCATGCTACAGCAACTGAAAGGCATGGAATGTGGTGAAAACTTTTTGAGAGCAGTAGAAGCAATTTATTCTTCACAAACTGCAAGGATGACAGTGAACGGCGAACTAACAGATCTAATCAACATTCAAAAAGGTACAAGACAAGGCTGTCCATTGTTACCCTTACTTTTTATCTTATCATTAGAAGTACTGAATAATCAAATAAGGCAAGATTCAAATATAAAGGGAGCTGTGATAAAAGATGAACAATAGAAACACAGAGCCTTTGCAGATGATCTAGTTTTTATGTGCAAAGTAATGCACATTGGGGCCAAGAATCCCAGCTACAAATACAAGTTGATGGGTTGTGAACTGGCAGAGACTGACCAAGAGAGAGATCTTGGGGTCGTGGTAGATAACTCACTGAAAATGTCAAGACAGTGTGCATTTGCAATAAAAAAGGCCAACTCCATGCTGGGAATTATTAGGAAGGGAATTGAAAACAAATCAGCCAGTATCATAATGCCCCTGTATAAATCGATGGTGCAGTCTCATTTGGAGTACTGTGTGCAGTTCTGGTCGCCGCACCTCAAAAAGGATATTATAGCATTGGAGAAAGTCCAGAGAAGGGCAACTAGAATGATTAAAGGGCTGGAGCACTTTCCCTATGAAGAAAGGTTGAAACGCTTGGGACTCTTTAGCTTGGAGAAACGTCGACTGCGGGGTGACATGATAGAGGTTTACAAGATAATGTATGGGATGGAGAAAGTAGAGAAAGAAGTACTTTTCAGAACTTGTGGGCATTCGATGAAATTGCTGAGCAGACAGGTTAAAACGGATAAAAGGAAGTACTTCTTCACCCAAAGGGTGATTAACATGTAGAATTCACTGCCACAGGAGGTGGTGGCGGCCACAAGCATAGCCACCTTCAAGAGGGGTTTAGATAAAAATATGGAGCAAAGGTCCATCAGTGGCTATTAGCCACAGGGTATGTGTGTATATAAAATTTTTTTGCCACTGTGTGACACAGAGTGTTGGACTTGATGGGCCGTTGGCCTGATCCAACATGGCTTCTCTTATGTTCTTATGTTCTTATACTGGAACAACCAATGGACTCAGTAGACTGTCTTATAAATTAGATTAAACAATTTGGTTACTGGGCAGGATTTAAGATTAATTACCATAAAATAAAATTTTTGACAAAGAATATGACGATGGAACAAGCTCAATCCTTTCAGCAAAAATCAGGGGTTTTGCATGATAAACAAATCAAATATTTAGGTGTTGTTATTTCAAATAAATGTAGCAACTTAAAAACAGATAATTATGACAAACTACATAAAGAAATGTAAAAGGATTTGGAAAAATGGCACGATTTGAATCTATCTTTAATTGGAAGATTAGCCTTAATAAAGATTACTTTTCAAGGTTACTTTTTTTGTTTCAAACTATTCCAATATTTTTAAATAGTGGATTTTTTCAAGAACTGAACAACATGGTCGCCAAATATGTTTGGCAAGGTAAAAAACCTAGAATTAAATTAAAGACACTGCAAGATTCTAAATTAAGAGCAGGTATGGGCCTCCCAGACTGGCAATTGTATTATAAAGCCTCTGCACTTCTATGGGTAAGAGACTGGATACTACTGAATGACAAGAGACAATTGTTGTTAGAAGGACATGACCTTACTATGGGGTGGCATGCATATTTATGGTATCAAAGACTCGAAGGCCACTCCTATTTTAAGAACCATTGGTTTAGAAAATCCTTGTGTCATACATGGTCATGGCTAAAGACCAGAATTTATCAAAAAATTCCAAGATGGGTCTCCCCTGTTGAAGCATTTACACATCCGAATCTCCTAAAATCAAATCAGAATTATAGGTATGATGACTTGTTGGGAAAAGATAATCAATTGAAAACCAGAGGAGAGCTGGAAAATATGGATATCAAAATGAACTGGTGGCTGAGAATGCAACTTGAATCCAGATATGCCAAAGACAAGGTGATAGGTTTCAATACAGAACAATATCTCTTTGATAAAATTCTTTTAGGTCCACAGGAAACGTTAATCTCTAAATTATATGCATATCTACTTCAAATGAAGACACAAAACGACGTGGTAAAAGATTGCATGGTCCAATGGTCAAAACATTTTGGTTGTAATATTACATTAGAGGAATGGGAGAGGCTGTGGAAGCTTAATGCCAAATTAACTACGTCAGCAACTTTTAAAGAAAATTTGTATAAGATGTTTTACGGATGGTACTTGACCCCACAGAAATTGTGTAAGATTTATACTATGTCTAACAAATTTTGGAAACGTACTAAGCAGGTGGGTTCTTTTCACCATGGCCGATTTCGCACTAGAGCTTTAATCCTGATTTAACTTTGTCCCCAAACTGACTTTCTACACTAAAACCATAGAATCATAGAGTCATAAAGTTGGTTTCTCTGACTCTATGATTCTAGTGTAGAAAGTCAGTTTGGGGATAGAGTTAAACCAGGATTAAAGCTCTAGTGCGAAATCGGCCCATATGTGGTGGACATGTGAGACAGTGAAGGGTTATTGGAAAATGGTGCATGAAATATTACAGAAGATTACGAAGGCGCAGATTCATTTCAAACCAGAACTATTTTTATTGAATATATTTCCTGAGGATTATTTCAAAGAAATGAGACATTTGCTGGCACACTTTAACACTGCAGCTAGAATTCTTTTGGCGCAGAGATAGAAATCTCAGCATATTCCCACGAAAGTGGACTTGGTGGGAAAAATTCTGGAAACAGCAGAGCTGGACTTTCTATCCCAGCTGTTGGCTGGGAGATCTAAAGAAGAAGCAAGAAAATACTGGATGAAATTTTATGCATGGTTATGTATTCAAGACACTTAAGATTCTCTGGTTTGAACTTATTTCTCCCTTCTTTCTTTCCTGTATTTTATATTATAAAATTGCCTTTACTGGAATTGTCAAATCAATTGATAACTCTAACAAAGGATTTAAACTATAAAATTTTAAAATGTGGATGAGCTTTAGTTTAGACATAATAATATGGAACAATTTATGTAAAGAAAGCATTGTAGAAGTAAGCTTGTATTTTTTGAAAGTATGTTTGTGCAGAATAAGGTCCAAATGTATTGTGCTTTCTATCTCCCTTATCCCTTACCCTTACTCTTTTTGAAAATAATAAAACTTTTTGAAAATGTATCTGTGGCTCGGGGGCTGCATGTTGCTCTTTCACATGTATTGGGTGATTACAGACTGCCGGCTCGGGGTGACATGCAGCTGCCTCAAAGAGAGCTGGCGGGAAATGGGGCGAATTGAAAGGTGTCTGTTGTGGGAGGAGAAGATATAGGAGACTGTAAGCCACTCTGAGTCTCTGATTCAGGGCAGGGTATAAATTTGCAGTCTGCAATCTTCTCTGAGAAGGAATTTGTATCTTTAAATCACTTCTCCAAGCCAAACCAGCAGACAGACTGGATAATGCATTTAAAGTTAAAGCTGCTTTCTTTCCACCTCTCCCTCCCCATCTATTTGCCTCCTTCCTTCCTTCCTTCCTTCCTTCCTTCCTTCCTTCCTTCCTTCCTTCCTTCCTTCCTTCCTTCCTTCCTTCCTTCCTTCCTTCCTTCCTTCCTTCCTTCCTTCCTTCCTTCCTTCCTTCATCTGATGTTCATGTCTTGCGGCATTTATTCTATGTGACTCAAATGTTGAGCAAGTTTGGCCACCCTTGTACTATACCAGTCCACATCTTTCTGGTTACACTTCTGATAACATAAAGAAGACGAAAGTACTGACTACTGGGGAATTACACAACTTTAAGGCTGACATCGAGGAAACTGAAACTGGTTAAGGTTTTCTATGCCTTCGCTCCAACATCAACCAAAAGGAAGACTGCACCCAAGAAATTAGGAGATTGAGATTAGGAAGGGCAACCGTGAAGGAACTTGAAAAGATTAAATGTAGAGAATGGGATGTGTTGCTGGTGACTAAGATCAAGAAGATAATTCATGCCACAGTATTCTCCATTACTATGCATGTGTGTGAATGTTGGACAGTGAAGAAGAAGAAAAAGACTGCAGATTTATACCCCGTCCTTCTCTCTAAATCAGAATTTCAGAGCGGCTTACAATCTCCTATAGTTTCTTCCCCCAGAACAGACACCCTGTGGGGTGGGTGGGGCTGAGAGAGTTCTCACAGCAGCTGCCCTTTCAAGGACAACTCCTGCGAGTGCTATGGCTGACCTAAGACTATTCCAGCAGGTGTATGTGGAGGAGAGGGGAATCAAACCCGGTTCTCCCAGAGAAGAGTCCTCGCACTTAACCACTATACCAAACTGGCTCTCAGGAATGACAGGCAGTTGACTCATTTGAAAGGTGGTGTTGGAGGAGAGTATTATGGACATCATGAGCCTACAAAAAGACAAATCAGTGTGTTTTAGGTCAAATTAATCCTGAATTCTCCCTAGAAGCTAAAATTACTTAACTGAGGCTATCGTATTTGATGGCACTTAACACACTTACACAATTCTTAGTCCCACAGAAGCAAGGAATGCAAAATAAAATGCCACAAAATCACCATAGGATCATCTAGAGTTCCCAGGTCCCTCATCCAACTGGACAAGGGATGGGGGTGCACTTACCAGGAGGGAAGGGAGAAGAAGCAGAAACAAATGTGACATGACTACATCCAGGGCTTTTTTTGTAGCAGGAACTCCTTTGCATATTAGGCCACACAACTCTGATGTAGCCAATCCTCCAAGAGCTTACAGTACAGGGCCTACTGTAAGCTCCAGGAAGATTGGCTACATCAGGGAGGTGTGGCCTAATATGCAAAGGAGTTCCCTGCTATAAAAAAAGCCCTGTCTGCATCACTTTTGAGTGTTGTAGGCATGTCGAGGACATTGGGGGCGATGCTCTGGTTTGTGGGCAAAGCTCTATGATAGGATTATTGTCAAACCACAGAGAGCCAGTTTGGTGTAGTGCTTAAGTCTGAGGACTCTTATGTGGGAGAACCAGGTTTGATTCCCCACTCCTCCACTTGCAGCTGCTGGAATGGTCTTGAGTTAATAATAATAATAATAATAATAAATTTTTTATTTATATCCCGCCCTCCCTGCCTAGGCAGGCTCAGGGCGGCTAACAACAGTTCAATAAAATTATACAATATAGAAGTTAGCCATAGCTCTCGTAGAAGTTGTCCTTGAAAGGAAAGCTGCTGTGAGAGCCCTTTCAACCCCACCCACGTCTGTTGTGAGGGAAGAAGATATAGGAGATTGTAAGCCGCTCTGAGACTCTGATTCAGAGAGAAGAGCGGAGTATAAATCTGCGGTCTTCTTTTGCCCCAAAGCCAGAGCATTGCCCCTCCAAGGTTCACCAACTTGCCTATACCACTTCCGGTGACATAGATGTCAAGCATGCTATTTCACCTTACTGAGCCAGTCAATTATTAAAGTGAGTTTACTGTCATTACCCTGCAAACCATCCCCCTTTCCCCTTAGTTGCATTTCAAAGAGTATAGTATTCACACCTCCTCTTTCTCCCAGCATTTTGGCGCCTTGCTATGCTTTCACACCGTAGAGTAGACATAGAGGGCTTGCAAGTAACTTTGATGATAAAATGAAGGAGTACCTCCCCCATGTCCTTCCCATTCATTTCAGTTATCAAGGAATGTATGTGACCGGGGAAGAGCTAACCGCATATAACCATTTTTTGCATATTTGTAGCAATTCACACGCACCCGCTATGAGCTATTGTTATCTCGATTCCTGTCTTTGATGTATGCTTTAAAACACTATGATTTCTGTGTCCATGTATCACTCTCAAGGTTTGCCCCTTGAGTAAGCTTTGGATCTTCAAATGAACGGAGCATTTTGTATCTAACTTGAATAATTTAATTGAAATACCATTGCTTGACATTAGGCATGTCATATTGAGTTTTGGTTTCTTGTCTGTTGGGGGGTGTAGTTCTCCCTGGTTTCTGATAGCCCTGAACTGGGGGACAGACAGACTCCAGACTGGGGGATCTCCCACTCCCAACTGTACACTGACAATCCTAGGAGTATTGTTTTGATGGAATCCAGGAAGATACAATGTTGAATTCCAGAACATTTTATCACTTCTGAATGGACAGCATTGATTTTGTTACCTGTGCAAACTTTCATGAGGATGTCTTTCCTTGTTCCTTTTATTTGCAGAATGTAAAAAGCAGGCTGGATCGCTGATGTGGGTGTTTCTGTTGGTGGGAAACATCATCCGAGGTGTTGGCGAAACGCCCATCACCCCTTTAGGCATTTCGTATGTGGAAGATTTTGCAAAATCCGAAAATTCTCCTTTCTACATTGGTAAACCTGCAAATGCCCAGGCTTAGTATTATGTACTGACATGACAATTATGTTCTTATGAACCCTTGGTTACCTGGGATTCCTTTTGGAAAGAAAGGCAATACATAATTGTAACTAAAGAAACATATTTTGTTTATTCATACTCCAACTATGTTTAAGACAAGTAGGCCTGACCTTTTAAATCCTGGTCGATCTTTGAGCAAAAGGTCCGACCACCTTCTTGTTATTTGTTTTTCTAAATGGCAGCTAGGTGGGGGCATAATTTACCCTACAGACTATAAATTGCAGAAAGTCTCAGAACAACCAGCACATTCCACAGAACAATCAGCACAGTCAACAACCATCTTCCTTATCTTCACACCCCTTCCAACCCTCCCAGCAATTAACACAGAACAATGGTCACATTCAACAGCCAGTTTCCTTATCACTACCCTTCCAGGAAGCCCCACCAAACAATGGACATATCCACAAACCAATTGCCCTTTCATCACACCCTCTCCAGCCTAGAAATAGCAGCTCTCCAGCAGCCCTGGCCCCACTCAATGCACAGCAGCCAAGAAGGTCAGAGCGCCTGCTCCGGCTGCAACGCCACTGAGGATGTTCTCCGCAGCTGAGAACGAAACGTCTGGAAGGAAAACTTTCTCCAGTAGAACACGGCACTTGAGTCCGAAAGATTCTACAAACCCTAATGATGTTACCAGCCGTGAAAACCTGAAATCTTTGATAATTTAAATAAGTAGTATGGCAAGGGTTGCCAAACTCCAAGTAGCTCCTGGAGCTTTCCTGCTATTATAGTTGATCTCCAGGCAACCAAGATCACTCCCCCTGGAGAAAATGTAGGGTTTCCAAGTCCAATTCAAGAAATATCTGGGGACTTCGAGGGTGGAGCCAGGAGACATTGGGGGTGGAGCCAGGAGCAAGGTTCCTGTAGCAAGCATAACTGAACTCCAAAGGGAGTTCTGCCCATCTCATTTAAAGGGACCGCACACCTTTTAAATGCCTTCTCTTCATTGGAAATAATGGCAGATAGGGGCACCTTGTTTTGGGGCTCATAGAATTGGACCCCCCAAATCCAATCTTTTTGAATGTGGAGGGTGTTTTGAGGAGAGGCATTGGATAGTATCCTGAAAATTTGGTGCTTCTACCCCAAAAATGTGGTGCTTCTACCACATTCTACCGCTGGGACCTGGGGATTGCCAGGCCTATTCATTTACCACTTCCACTGGCCGCGTATTCTTGAATCAGGAACCCATGCTAAGGCTCACATCAACTTGCTTAGTATTTCTTAGTTTGCACGAATGGTGGTAATTTACAGTGTTTTGTTGTTTTCTTACCCAACTGGGGATTGGCAACCTGAAGAAAATAGCTGCTTTGCATGGTGAACTCTATGGCGTTATACCCTGCTGAGGTCCCTCCTCTCCTCTCCCCAAACCCTGCCCTCCCCAGGCTCCACTCCTCCAAATCTCCAGGTGTTTCCCAACCCAGAGCTGACAACCCTAAACATGCTCTTGAGTGGTGGGAAATACTCTTCACCCCCCACAGGCACACTTGCCATTTCTGGCTTAGGAAATTCCTGAAGAGTTGGCAGTGCTTCCTGGGGAAGGCAGAGTTTGGAAAGGAGGGGTTGCAAGGTTGGTGTTGGAAAATAGCTGGAGACTGGTTGTATCTGGGAGATGGCGGGGTTTGAGGAAGGGAGGGGCCTCAGCACGGTCCAATTCCACCGTGTCCACCCTTCAAAGCAGCCATTTTCTCCAAGGGAGTTGTAAAAGTAGATCTCCAGGGCCCACCTGGAGGCTGGCAACCTGGTAGGGTTTTGAGGTCCCTCCTGGCAACTGACAAGGAGCAAGGAGGGAATGTATCAGGAGCTGGAGGAAGACTTTTTAGGCCTTGTCGCCAGCAACATGGTGACATCACTTCCAGTGTGCTCGGGAAGTGATATCATCACATCGCTTGGGTCACTGCAATGCTCTGTTGTTTGGGCAAAACTTTTGCAGTAAAAAAATGGCTTCTACCATGACCACTAGGGCTGCCAAGCTCCCGGGTGGGGCGGCGGTTCGCCCGCCTTGGAGGTCCCCAACCTGCTGGCCGGCAGGGGGCTGGCACGGGGATCCCCACCTGACACTGCCGTTGTGATGACATCACTCTCAAGTGACATCATTGCAGGGGTAGCATCACACACTGGCCACTCTAGAAGCTTCCGGGAAAACTCTGTAGTTTTCCTAGATGCTCTAGCAATTTGGGAGGAAAACTCTATTGTACCAGAGGCCACGAGGAACTTGACAACCGTAATGAGCACTGATGGGAAACAGGGCTCAAGGGCAGGGGACCCAGTGTCCCAAGGGAAGGTTAGCAACCTGATTCCATCCCTAAAACTCCAGGAATTTCCCAACCTTGCCATATACTACCAGAAAATATTTACGTTCCACTTTAAAAACCACAGCACAACATTTTGAAAAGCTCCTTAAGGGGCACCGGTTCTGTGACCTCACTGTGGCCACTAGTCAAGCAAGTTTTGTGAAAGGATGTTTCATTGTAAAAAGAGGGCAGGGAGTTTCCGTGTAAACTCTCAGTGTGTTTGGACAGTGATAAATCTTGAAAACAGGGAAGGCATAAAACTACAGGGCCTGTTCCCATCAGAGCTCTAGTTTTGACCACTACCCATGCATTTTATTTGCTTCTTTAAAAATACATATCCTGCTTTTCCACTCAAGTTTGCCTAAAAGCTGCTTACAACATGGTATGACATTACCCAAAATTAAACTGCCTAAAACAAATCAAGCAATTTTAATACTACATGAAAGCTCTGAACTCACTTCTTAGTGTCCAGCTTTCATATTTGAGTTCCTGAACTCTCGGAAAGGTCTCTCTTTATTAACTGACTGAAGACAGCAACAGAGCTGTGGAGAGACACCGTAAGAACATAAAAGAAGGCAAGTTGGATCAGGCCAGTGGCCCATCCAGTCCAACACTCTGTGTCACACAGCAGCCAAAAAAACCCAGGTGCCTTCGGTGGGGCCAGGACTGTGGGTGTCCAAAGCACCATAACTAGGGTTGCTGGCTCTGGTTTGAGAAGTCCCTGGAGATTTGGGGGCAGAGGCTGGAGAAGGCAGAATTTGGAAAGGGGAGGGAACTCAGTAGGGGTAGAATTCCATAGAGTTCACCAGGGGCTTTTTTGTTGCAGGAACTCCTTTGCATATTAGGCCACACACCTCGATGTAGCCAATCCACCAAGAGTTTACAGGGCTCTTCTTGCAAGGCCTACTGTAAGTTCCAAGAGGATTGGCTGCATCAAGGGTGTGGCCTAATATGCAAAGGAGTTCTTACAACAAAAAAGCCCCTGGTGTTTTCCTAGGGTTTCCAGGTCCCAGCAGGAGGTCCCCCAGTTTTGGAGACTTTTCCCTAGGGTTGCCAAGTCCAATTAAAGAAATATGTGGGGACTTTGGGGGCGGAGCCAGGAGACTTTGGGGTGGAGCCAGGAGACATTGGGGGTTGTTGTGTCTTAGGCTCAAATGGGAGAACTGTTATTTTGGAGGGAAGCCGAACAAGCCAGAGCTTGAACTCCACACCAGGATTCCAGAGAAGGCCTAGCGTGCCCAATCAGGGGAAGGATTGAAACATAAGTAGCCAATCAACAGCATTTACACGGGTGGAGCCAGGAACAAGGGTGTGACAAGCATAATTGAACTCCAAGGGAGTTCTGGCCATCACATTTAAAAGGACAGCACACCTTTTTAAATGCCTTTCTTCCATAGGAAATAATTAAGGATAGGGGCACCATCTTTTGGGGCTCATAGAATTGGACCCCCTGGTCCAATCGTTTTGAAACTTGTAGGGTATTTTGGGGAGAGGCACTAGATGCTATACTAAAAATTTGGTGCCTCTACCACAAAAAATAGCCCCCCCAGAGCCCCCAATACCCATGGATCAATTCCCTATGGGAATCGTTCTCCAAAGGGAATAATAGAGTGCCCAGTAGACATTTCCCTCCCCGCCACGCTTTCTAACGGGGGGGAGGCCTCCAAACCAGGGAATCCCCTGCCCCCTCCCTCTCTCACACACACAAATACTTACTAGATCTTCTTCTTCTTCAGAACTTTCCTTGCTGTGAAAACGAAAGCAAAAGAAAGGGAGGGGCCATTCTCCATGGAAACTATTACTGACCCTTTCCAATGAAGCCCTTCCTGTTTCCTGTGCAGCCTTAAAGGCAACCAATTTAAAAACAGATCAGGAGCTCTACAACTATATGATGCCTACACGCATGTTCTCTCCCCACCCCCGCTTCTGGATTTTTGGAGAGCGGGGGCGGAGGCTGCAAAATTGGGGATCCCCGCCAGGGCAGGGGGGTTGGGAAGCCTACTTCTTCCTATCATGGACCAGCTGGCTGGTGGGAGAAACCTCTCCTGTAAACAGGGATATTGCTGCATAATGTCCCTGATGTGATGACATCAACCAGAAGTGACATCACATTGAGGATGTTGCATGGGGGTTGTCTGGTTATTGGGCAAACTCTATGGTTTAGCCCAGAGGTGGCCAATGGTAGCTCTCCAGATGTTTTTTGCCTACGACTCCCATCAGCCCCAGCCAGCATGGCCAATGGCTGGGGCTGATGGGAGTTGTAGGCAAAAAACATCTGGAGAGCTACCATTGCCCTCCAGAGGTGGGCCTAGCCACAGGGCATTTGGGGCCATTGTCCTGGGCCTTAGGCTGGGCAGGACTTTGCCTGCCCATGGCATAGGCCCCCTTAGAGTTACCAGGTCCTCTCTGGCCACCAGCTGAGGGTGAGAAGGTAGAGTTGCCAGATCCAGGTTGGGAAACACCTGGACATATGGGGATGGAGCCTGGGGAAGACAGAGACCTAGGTGGGGTACAAGACCATAAAGTCCACCCTCCAAAGCATCAGTTTTTTCCAAAGCGGTCTAATTTCTGTAGTCTGGAGATGAGCTATAATCTGGAGGATTTCCAGGTCTACCTGGAGGTTGGCATCCCTACACCCTGATGTCCGCTTTCTCAGTGGCCATATGGGTAAGTTTGCCAATTTCTAGGTGGCACCCGGAGACCTCCCACTATTACAATTGATCTCCAAATGGAGAAAATGGCTGCTTTAGAGGGAGGATTCAGTGGCATTATACCCTGCTGAAGTCCCTCCCTTTCCTAAACCCTGCCCTCTCCAAGCTCCACCCCCAAAAATCTCCAGATAGTTCCCAAAACAGAGTCCCCCCTCCCCAGAAAAAGAGCTGGCAACCCTGGTAGCTAAGTAGCCACACTGGGCTTGGGCAGCAGACAGCTGGATCGGCAGCTGCCACAACCCCCCACCCCCGGCAACTTCTGAATAGGCCTGTTTAGGATTACCCTCAAATTGTCCTCAAGGTCAACTACAGCCTTTAGTCTCTGATATGAGTTTCTGTTGCCATTACAAGGGAGGTTCCTGAGAATCTAAAGACAGCATTTGAATTGAAAGTTGAAAAACATACTTTTTTGTGCTTTTAAATGTTTTGTGGGGTTTTATATGCTTTTCCCCTCTCCTTCTTTTAGGCTGCCTACAGATAGCGACTGTCCTGGGCCCATTATTTGGCTTAATGTTGGCTTCATATTGTGCACAGCTGTATGTGGATGTTGGATTCGTAGACCTAGGTAATATTACAGTTGGCAAAGTCTATAAGCATTACTCAATACTAAGAAATTTCATGTCACTCAGAATGCTGCCAATTTGCAATGGTAATAGCCAATGTCACTGTTTTCCACTCTACTTTGTTATGGTGTTTGGGTATGTTCTAGAAGCAGGGGAGAGTGGTTTGTAGCAGGAACTCCTTTGCATATTAGGCCACACACCTCTGATTTAGCCAATCCTCCAAGAGCTTACAGGGCTCTTAGTAGAGGGCCTACTGTAAGCTCCAGGAGTATTGGCTACAACAGAGGTGTATGGCCTAATGTGCAAAGGATTTCCTGCTAAAAAAAAGCCCTGTCTAGAAGGTTTTGAGGTTCAAAGATACCGGGAAGAGGTCGTTGCTTAGTGGTTGAGCATTTGCTTAGCATGCAAAGGATCTCAGTTTCATTCCCAGGCATCTTCAGTTAAAAGGATCATCCATGCGGTCATGTGAAAGACCTTTGCTTGTGATCCTGTCACCAGTCAAAGTAGATAACAGTGACTACAATAGACTCATAGTCCTTATTGGTATTTTTCAAGTATTTATTCAGTTGGTACTTCAGTACTCAGCACTTGAAATAGCCCCACCCAAATAAAAGCTGGTTAATATTAATATCGACTTCTATACAAGTGCAGCTAGAAGACATTTAAAGAGACTGCAGTCTTTTAAAATACCTTCTAAGTTCACTCACAGAGTCGTGTTGCCCCATGTGAACACAGCAAACATTTAAAGTTTAAATCCCTATGGGGACATTGTAGCTAAATAAATTCAGCAATCCCAGTTATTTCTCAAATCCCAATATCATACCGATATTGGGATTCAGGAATACGAGGAAATATCAATATTTTTCACGTTCAGTACACCCAAACATGGAAAATACCAATTGTTTTTGCACACCCCTAGCACTCTCCAAGGCATTCGTTTTATCCAAGAGAACTGATCTCTGTATCCTGGAAATGCTGTCATTCTGAGGAGGCTGGCGTCCCTATTTTATGGTTCCAAGACCTGAGCCTCTGAAAGTTGTCCTTAATAGCAATGGCAACCATATATCCCCGGGGGTCATTTCATAGAAAACAAGGTGCCAGAGCTCATTAGCACAACTCATTTGCATGTGCCACACACCCCTGACATCACTGGAAGGTGTACTACAGTATATCAGCTCAGAATCTACCTTAAAATGCTTCTTGAATTATAATTGCCATAATAAAACCTTACTCCCAGCATACTTTTGAAATTACATTCTAATTTGTGGCCACAGTAGCATGAGGAAGATTTCCATCTGTCTGCTTTATATGTTTTGGCTATTTTCTCAGTTTTTGTAGGGAACAATATTAGAAAGTTTGCCAAATCTTAGAGTTCAGCAAAATTCTCACATGGGGTTTGAACGATGGAGCCCAGAAGCAATTTTTTTGGGGGGTGGAGATGGGAGTAAGAAGGAAAGAGGTTCCGGAGTTCCTCTTCTGTGAGCTCCTGCCCAAAATGAGGCCTGTATATACCTCAAAGAGATTGTGCAGACCCTGAGAATAACCAACAAATTGGGTCTACTAATACCTCCTCTTCCTTTCCTTTCTCTTCAGCGGATTTGACATTGAACCTCCTCGATGCTCGCTGGGTTGGGGCCTGGTGGCTGGGAGTCATGCTATGTGCTGGGGTGAACTTCTTGGTCGCCATCCCCTTCTTCTTCTTGCCCCGGACCCTTCCAAAAGAAGGAGAAGAAAAGGATGTCCATTTAGGAACCAAGGGAAACAGAACACTGCTGCAAAGGGAAAGTGTGAGTCAGGCCAACCAGAAAATAAGTGAAATTGCTAAAGGTGAGCATTTTTTTGTGTTGAAATAACTCTTTTCCTTATAGAAGGAAAAAGGCTTCTTTAAAATAATACACAACTCTGTGAAGGCTCTTAAGATTTCCTTTCCAAGTCTCAAAGTTTTCACTGAAGTTTTCTAGTTTTGACCTATTTTTCAGAAGTTCCTAGGAAAAGAATAAAATCTCAGGGAGAAGGGCCAAAATTGGGGTTCTTGTTAAGCCAAGCCTGGTCACTAGAGGGCTGACTGGGGAGAGGTGAGATGGGAAGAGCATATGATGTCAGCAATGTTGGGCTGTCAACCTCTGGGTGGCACATGGAGATCTGCTATTACAATTGATCTCCAGACAACCAAGGTCAGTTCCTTTGGACAAATGGCTGCTTTGGAAGGAGGACTCTATGGCATTACATCCTGGTGAGGTCCCCTCCTTCCCCAAACCCTGTACATCCCAGGTTTTGCCTCCAAAATCTGCAGATTTCCCAACCCAGAGCCGGTGACATTATTACATCACTTCCGGGTAAGATTTAGAAGTGGCCAGGGGTGGAATTCTAGCAGGAGCTCCTTTGCATATTAGGCCACACACCCCTGATATAGTCAATCCTCCAAGAGCTTGCAAAGAAGAGCCTTGTAAGGATTGGCTACATCAGGGGGTAGATCTAGGAATTGCCAGAAACTCTATGGTGAAACCATAAAGAAATGTAGTGACTTTGCCTTTTAATTCCTCTCCCTCAGCAGCTCAGAAAGGTGGTTGAGAACAATGGGGCTTGTGGACAGGAAGCCTGGCAAGCTGAGCCAGAATCAAGGGGTGGGGGTAGCTGGCTAGGAATGCTGGCCTCCAGGTGGGACCTGGAATTACAGCTCATCTACAGACTACAGAGATCAGTTCCCCTGGAGAAAATGGATGCTTTGGCGTGTGGAATCTATGATATTGTATTCCCCTGTTCTCTGCAGGCTCCATCCCCAGATCTCCAGGAATTCTGGCAACCCTACCCCCCCATCCCCTGCTGGTGGCCGTGAGGGGACCCAGGAAGCCAAGAAAAGCAGTTATTATTCTGTTTGGCTTGGCCAATTTTGCTTGTCATTCCTGCTTCCCCCATATGTCCCTCTTTTGTCTTGCTTGGTTAGGATGATTCACAGCAGCCAAACATAGGCAAGGAATAGGCTTGCCAATCCCCAGGTCCCAGCGGGGGTTCTCCTGCTTTCTCAGGCTCCTTCCCGCTCCCAGTCAGATGGCCGGTGAGGGGAAGCCCCCCCCCCCCCAGCCATCATGTGATTTTCCACCTCCGGAGGCTTCAGACTCCGTTTTTGGAAAGGCTTCCTCTTGGGATGGTGTGCCTGTGTCTTTAAGGCTGAATGGGGGCAGTGGGAATAGGCAGAAGAACATGGCTGCTCCCAGTGGCTGTGAAAGCAGCCCAGACCCTCCATTGGTTGCATAATCTTTTCAGAGGTCCTTTTGCATAGGAAAGGTAAACTTGAACCTTTGGTTGCTCTGTGTTACTTTGAAGAAGTTGGAAGTTCAGCAACTCATGAGTAGATGTGGGAGCAGGTGGGAGCTCAGGTGGGAGCAGGCCCTCCCGCGCTTCAGTGTAATCAGAAACGGGGGAGGAAAATGTCTGCTGGGCACTTCATTATTGCCTATGGAGATTGTTTCCCATAGGGTATAATAGAGAATTGATCTGGGTGCATCTGGGGCTCTGGAGGGGCTGTTTTTTGAGGTAGAGGCACCAATGTTTCAGCATAGTATCTGATGACTCTCCTCAAAATGCTCTCAAAGTTTCAAAAAGATTGGACCAGGGGGTCCAATTCTATCAGCCCCAAAAGAAGGTGCCCATATCCTTCATTATTTCTAATGTAGGGAAGTCATTTAAAAGGTGTGCGGTTCCTTTAAATGTGATGGCCAGAACTCCCTTTGGAGTTCAATTATGCTTGTCACAACTTTACTTATGGCCCCACCCCCAAATTCTCCTGGCTCCACCCCCAAAGTCCCCAGAAATTTCTTGAATTAGACTTTGCAACCCTAGCAAGGAAGCCATTCATTAATTCTTGGTTTGCAACTTACCATGCTTCAGAGAGCCTATCTGAAAGGTTATAAGATGACGGCAAATAACTATTCTTTTGGTTTCTCTTCCAGATTTCATCCCATACCTGAAAAGTCTTTTCCACAACCCAATTTACATGCTTTTTATATTGATCACTGTGCTGCAGTTTAGTGCTTACATCGGAATGATTACTTTTATGCCAAAATACCTGGAGCAACAATACGGAATATCTGCATCAGATGCCATCTTTTTAATAGGTAAAGAAAGGGGTGTCTTTGAAAGTGTACGGAGCAGGGCTTTTTCTGTAGCAGGAACTCCTTTGCATATTAGGCTACACTCCCCGTACCCCTCCCCGATGTAGCCAATCCTCCTGGAGCTTACAGTAGGCTCTGTAAGAAGAGCCCTGTAAGCTGTTGGAAGATTGGCTACATTGGGGTGTGTGGTCTAATACGCAAAGTAGTTTCTGCTACAAAAAAAGCCCTGGCATGGAGTGACCATAAACTTCTGGATTTATCCAGAGGATCATCTTTCTTAGAGCTGAACTACAGGATACATTTGATACATGACTGACAAGGAAGGAAACTTACAGTCAGACAAATATCCCATGGGAATTCAGTTCTCAAAAGGGTTGGGTTCCATCTGGGGGGAAGGAACTCTTTTACTGTGCTCTGGTTAGATCTCACCAGTGTATTGTGTTCACTTTTGGGCACCACTATTTAAGAAAGATATAGATAAGTTGGAATGTGTGCAGAGGAGGGCAACAAAGATGGTGAGGGGTCTGGAGACCAAGTCCTATGAGGAAAGGTTGAAGGAGGTGAGTATGTTTGGCCTAGAGAGAAGACAACTGTCAAGTGATATAGATCCAGGTGGGCAGCCATGTTGGTCTGAAGCAGTAGAACAAAGCAGGAGTCCAGTAGCACTTTTAAGACCAACAAAGTTTTATTCACAATGTAAGATTTTGCGTGCTAAAAGCACACATCATCAGTCTGATGAAGTGTGCTTTTAGCATACAAATGCTTACATTGTGAATAAAAGTTTGTTGGGCTTAAAGGTGCTACTGGACCCCAACTTTGTTCTGTGACAAGTGATATGACAACCATCTTCAAGGATGGTGTGGAGTTGTTTTCTGTTGCCTCAGAAAGTCAGACCAGAACCTATGGTTTGAAATTAAATCAAAAGAGTTTTCAGCTGACAGAATGGTTCCTCAGTGGAAAAGGCTTTTTTGGGAAGTGGTAGGCTCTCCTTCTTTGGAGGTTTTTAAACAGAAGTTGGATGGTCATCTGACAGCAATACTGATTCTGTGAATTAGGCAGATCATTAGAAAGAGGGCAGGAAGGGTTGCATCAGTGATTAGTTCTTGTGGCCCTTTCTTACATGCCCAGGGAAATGCCAATTGCCACTTTGGGGTCAGGGAGCAATTTTCTCCATGCCAATTTGGCCAGAAAGCCTGGAAGGGTTTATTTATTTATTTATTTATTTTTGCCATCTTCTGGGCATGGAGCAGGAGTAATAGGGTTTTGTGTGTGGGGGGAGGCATTATGTAGGTCCCTTCCAACTCTATGATTCCATGATTCTGTCCTCCCCTTTCCCCAAATCCAAAACCTCTGTGACTATTAAGGTTGTTAGCCAAGCCAGGCAGAAGGGTTGAGTGCGGGGACATGGAGGGGGGTGATGTCAGTGACATTGCTACATCACTTCTGAGGAAAACCTGGAGGATGGAATTGTTCAAAACTCTGTGGTAAAACTGCCATAGTGAGGAAATTTGGTAGCCATAGCAACCATGAGGACTAGAAATATGTTTTCTTTTTAAAGAATATAATCTGTAGTTTTTGGGAATCCATCAGGGCTGGCTTGGATCATGTATTCTGTGAAGAAAGGCATAACTGGAGAACTTATCATTTCATCCAGTACTCAGTTTTGTCACTGGTACAAAAGCATCACAATGGAAACATATGGTGTTGTCCCCCAAAATTTATAACAAAATTCTGTTTAGCTAAGATTTGGATATTTGTTGCAACTTTGGTACATTACATTATCTTGGATATGTCTAAAATCGGATTTTTAATTTCCTTCCCCACCAGCCGTTTACAATCTACCAGTTATATGCTCTGGCTATTTCTTGGGAGGCCTTTTGATGAAGAAATTCAAGATAAGCACCTACAAAGCTGCCCACATCGCCTTTTGGAGTTCTGTGACTGAGTATCTCATCTACTTCTCTGCATATTTCATGGTCTGCAAAAATTCGTCTGTGGCTGGTTTAACTATTTCCTATGAAGGGTACATATCCTCTCTGGAATAATCCTTATCCTGTGTGCAATTGACATAAGACAGGAGTAGATGCCCTGCCTTTGATAGTCCAGGTTCCCCAAACTCATCAGCTCTTGGAAGCTAAGCTGGGTCGGCCTTCGTTAGAACTTGTGTCAAAACCAATTTTATTATTGCAATGTATTGTAATAATATTTATAAAAAACCATTACAGAAAGCACTAATGCAAGAATAATACCAATACATCACTTTTCACCCCTTCCATCCCCCTTTTCCTGACTACCGCTGGTGTTTACTTAAATTGGTAAAAAATACAAGGTAATAGCTTTTAAAAAACCCTATACTCTAATCTTTTAACCTTTATAAAAAAAGATACTATTAATCCAGTAAAAAACAAAAACCAAAAGAAAAAAAAGACATTTCTTCCTTTCTTTATAATCATTCAACTGTTTTCAAACATCACTAAATGTCCCTTTACTTTCCAATGTTTTTCGACATATATTTGAAATTTCTCCCATTCCATTTTAAATTTCTCCAAACCATAGTCCTTTAAGATTCTTGTATGTTTGTCCATTTCACTCCAAGACATAACTTTTAAAATCCAGTCCCATTTTTCTGGTATTTTATCTTCCTTCCATAGCTGTGCATACAATATCCTTGCAGCTGAAAGTAGATACCACACAATAGTTCTATCTGATTTTGGAAAACTTTCCATTTGTAATCCCAACAAAAACACGTCTGCAGATCTCTTAACATCATAACCTAAATTTTTTGACATTTCTTTCTGAATCATTTGCCAATATTGTCTTGCCTTTTCACATGTCCACCACATGTGGTAAAAAGAACCTTCATGCTTTTACATTTCCAACATCTGTCTGACATCTGATTGCTCATTTTTGCCAATTTCTTAGGTGTCATATACCATCTGTATAGCATTTTAAAACAGTTCTCTTTAATGTTATAACATGTAGATATCTTCATAGAGTTCTTCCACAAGTGTTCCCATGACTCCATTTGTATTTCTTTGTTTATATTAATTGCCCATTTTATCATTTGAGATTTAACTACTTCATCTTCCGTAGACCATTTCAATAACAGTTTATAAATTCTTGATATCAATTTGTCATTATCACCAAACAGCATTCTTTTCAATTCTGTTTGTTCTTGTCTTATACCTTCATTTTTAATATCCTGTTCCACCAAGCTCTTAATTTGTTGCATTTGAAACCAATTATATTTGTACTCCAATTCTTCTACCGATTTTAGTTCGACTTTCCCACTATGCATCTTTAACAATTGTTTATATGACAACCACTTCACTTCGGAGGTATCTGAATATAATTTTATTACTTCCGTTGGCACAATCCAGAGCGGTTTTCTCTCATCCCCATATCTTTTGTATTTTAACCATGTATTCAACAAGTTTCTTCTTATATAGTGATTTGAATAAAACCCATCCATCTTATTTTCCCCATAATACATATAAGCATGCCAACCAAAAATATTTCCATGACCTTCTAGTGTCAGTAGTTTTCTATTTAATAATGACATCCATTCTTTAATCCACACCAAACATACTGCATCGTGGTATAGCTTTAAATCAGGCAATTGGAAACCTCCCCTTTCTTTTAAATCAGTCAAAATTTTCATTTTGATTCTTGGTTTTTTTCCAGCCCACACAAATTCTGAGATCTTCCTTTGCCGTTTACTAAATTGTTTGTAATCCTTCACAATTGGGATTGTCTGAAATAAAAACATAATTCTTGGTAGAACATTCATTTTGATTGCAGAAATTCTGCCCAGTAAAGACAAGTTCAATTTATTCCATTTTAACAAATCTCCATCAATCTTGTGCCAAAGCTTCTCGTAATTGTTTTTATACAAATCTATATTTTTCATAGTAATTTCCACACCCAGATACTTTACTTTTGGAACCACTTCACAATCAGCTACACTTTGTAGTTCTTCCTGTTGATTCTTTGTCATATTTTTACATAACATTTTCGATTTTTCTTTGTTTATATAAAAACCTGCCAGCTCTCCATATTCTTGTATCTTACGAAGCAACAATGGTATTACACAAATAGGATTTTCATTTATAAACATTACATCATCAGCAAACACTATTTATAAGAAAAACCTTTCAATTTCAATCCCTCTATCTCCTTATCTTCTCTTATTTGCATAAGCAAAATCTCTAAAGTCATTATAAATATCAATGGAGATAGAGGGCAACCTTATCTCATACCTTTGTTGATTATAATTTTTTCCATCAAATCTGCATTTATACAAAGTCTTGCTTGTTGTTCAGTATATATCGCCTTGACCATTATTATAAAATTTTCTTCTAGTCCCAATTTCTCCATCACTGCAAACATAAAGTCCCAATTCACATTATCAAAGGCCTTCTCTGCATCAGCAAAGAATAGTGCCACTTCTTTTTCAGGGTGCTTCTCATAATATTCAACGTCTATAACCGTTCTAATATTGTCTCTAATTTGTCTCCTGGGAAGAAATCCTGCTTGCTCGTCTTTAATGAAATTATTCAAATGCTGTTTGAGTCTTTCTGCTAGTATCCTAGCATATATTTTATAGTCATTATTGAGTAATGAAATTGGTCTATAATTTTTTACACTTGTGGTGTCTCTATCTTCTTTCAGTATCAATGAAATTAATGCTTTTTCCCATGTATTTGGCACTTTCCCATCAGTTCTTATTATATTCATCAGTTTTTGCAGTTTTGGTACTAATGTCTCTGCGAGGACTTTGTAAAATTTTGCTGTAAAGCCATCTGGACCCGGTGCTTTTCCCATTGAGTTTATTGCTGCTTCAACTTCTCTTTTTCCAGTTGGTTCATTTAAGACCTTCTGCATGTTTTCTGTTAAGGGATTTACTTGTGTTTTCTATAAATAAAAGTTTATTTTACTCTTCTCCACCTTTTGACATTGGAACAACTTGGCATAATATTTATAAAATTCCCTTTTAATTCCTGCTTGGTCCACAATATCTTTGCCATCTGATATAATTTTGTTAATAAATTTACTCTCTCTCTTTTTTTTCATTTGCCAAGCCAGGTATTTTCCAGGCTTATTTGCTCCTTCAAAGGATTTCTTTTGCAATCTTTTAAGATCCCATTCTACTTCTTTATTTAGCAGATGTCTTAGTTGGTTCTGTAATATTGTGATCTCCCTTATAATTTTCTTTTTCCCCGTTTGCTTTCTAAGTTCTTTTTCCTTGTTAGCAATCTCTTTTTGAATATCCAACATTTGTTTCTCTTTTGCTCTTTTGTCTTTATTGTTCAATGTAATTAAAATGCCTCTTATTACAGCTTTATATGCATCCCACACCATTTGAATTTGTATGTCCTCTTTTTCATTTATTTGAAAGAAAGCTTTAGTTTCTTTTTCTAGAGATGCCACTATATCTACTTTCTGTAGTAAATCTTCATTTATCCTCCACCTCCTAGTCTTTTTGGCATACTTTGCCAAGCACATTATTGGGTTGTGATCTGCCCCCACTTTAGGAAAAATCTCTATTTTTTTCGTCATAAGTCCAAGATCTTTTGTAGCCCATAACATATCAATCCTTGAGAAAGAACTATGTCTTGCTGAAAAAAAAAGTGTAATCATGCACTTTAGGATTAAATTTCCTCCAGACATCTTCCAAACTTTCTTGATACACTTAGTCAAAAAAAGACTTTGGTAATTTCCCTTCTTTATTTCTTTTTCCAGATCTGTCCAAAATATTTTTAACTGTTCCATTAAAGTCTCCCATCACCATTATTTGTTCATATACCACTTGGTCCAATTGCTATACAATTTCTTTAAAGAAAGAGTCCTTTGCCCCATTTGGGGCATACAATCCCACTAACAATGTATTTTTGTCGTTTAAGGAGACTTCCACTGCTACATATCTTCCATCATCATCTTTAAAAACCAGTTTTGGGTTAAGTTCCTGTTTTATATAAAAAATCACTCCCCCTTTTTTTTTCTTTAGCCAATGAAAAAAATTCTGTACCCAATTTCTTGTTCCATAAAAATTTGTAATCCATTTGTTTAATATGCACTTTTTGTAAACAAATTATACTACATTTTTGCTTCTTAATCCAATGAAATTTAGCCTTTCTTTTTTGTGGTGAATTTAGTCCATTTACATTCCAAGATAATAATTTGTAATCCATAATGATTCTTCAATTATTCTGTATCCCCAAAATCCCTATGTTCCTCAAAAAATCTCCTCTGGTCTTGGACATTGTTAATTGTAATCCTCTTTCCTGCAAATTCAAAGCTTAGACCTTCTGGTAATATCCATCTGTATCTCAAACCTTTATCATGTAATTTATCAGTTAATTTCTTGTACAAACTTCTGTCGTTTATGACCTTTCTTGGCAACTTTCATAATTCTTACTTTGCTTCCTTCTACCTCCATCACTTTTTCAAATTGTTTACTTAAAAGTTTTCCAACCATGTCTGTTGTGTCCTAGGCTTAAATGGGAAAACTGTTACTTTTGGAGGGAAGCTAAAGAAGCCAAAGCTTGTACTCCACACCAGGGTTCCAGAGAAGGCCTAAGCGTGCCCAATCAAAGGAAGGATTGAAACATAAGTAGCCAATCAACATCTAGGCTCATACTGTACCCTGATAGGCCCTTAGGGCCCTGTAAATAGCCAATCCATGTAGATAGTTAAGGACCAATCAGAAGGGGGCAAGAATTGTATAAAAGAGCGGGAAGTTTGAATAGAGCTCAGTCTGTGTGTGTGTTCCTGAAGTAAAGCTTGCTGAAATCACTCTCCGACTCTGGTCTCTTACTGCGCCAACCCCAGTACTTTACACTGGCGACGAGGATGGGATGCCAGTAAGAACCAGCAACAGAACCAGGAACACGGAAAGGTGGCTAAATCCAAGCCATCTGGGTCCGCACCTCCGCTCTGCGCATACCCCAGCTCGCAAGCCGCCCAGACACACTGCCAAGAATGGAGGCTCCAGCCAACCTCCTACCAACCTCCTTTAGCATCGATCGCCCCGAGCTGTGGGACTCGTGGGTCGAAGGCTTCCAGTCATACCTGACGTTCCGGAAGATTACAGAGACTACCATGCAGAGAGCTCTGCTTATCAGTACGTGTGGCACGGAGACCATGGACTTAGCCAGGGCTCTTCTCCAACCCAGGAAGCTCTCAGAGACGCCGGTGGACGACATCATCAGCGCTCTGGAGAAGTATTTCCAGCCCCAGCCAACCAAGCTCACCCGGCACTGGGACTTCTGACAAAGGACACAGAAGGCAGGCGAAACCACCCTGGCGTTCTTGACAAGCCTGCGCCGGGTGGCAAGCTGATGCAGTTTCGCAGACCTCAACGAAGCCCTTCTCGACCAGTTTGTATGGGGCTTGAGGGACGAAAAACTAGTACAGAAACTCCTGTCCCTCTCCGAGTGCGACCTAACAAAGGCAATCGATGTGGCCACCAGCTGGAAGAAGGGCAGATCAGCAGAGCCACGGCTGACAAGACAGGCTGCGGCACACCAGATCAACCCTGAACCATCTACAGAGGACTCAGACGAGGACAAAGCTCTACAAACCGGCTATCGTTCAGCAGGAAGGAAGACCACCCATGTCCCACAGGGCATGAGACACAAGACACTACCTGCATGTGCAAGTTGCGGGGGCCAGCACGAGCGGAAGACCTGCCGATTCCGGAATGCCACCTGTCGACTCTGCAACAAGGAAGGCCACATCGCCTGCGCCTGCAGATCCAAATCCTGAGCACGCGTCCCGCAAAGATCTGCGCACTCCGAAGGCCAGCCAGACTTCGAGACCGACGCTCTCCACGCCCACCCATACCCGGTACAGTACCTACCCTCACCAGTCAGGCCCTCCAAAATCCGGGTCAATGTAGGGATCGGGGGGGGGGGGTGCCCTGCCAAATGGAGGTGGACTCTGGGTCAGCATCATCTATTATAGCGGCAGAGACATTTTTTAAAATCCCCACCAGGCTGAGGTCTCGTCTCAGGGACCCGGGGTTTATCTTAGTGGACTTCCAGAAGAATAAGGTGCCTATCTTGGGAGTGGGCCCGGTCCCAGTCCAATACAAGGGGTTCAAGGGCCAGCTACAAGTGCTAGTGGTCAAGAACCACCTTACAAACCTTTTGGGTCTCGACTGGTTCAAGCCCCTGGGAATAGAGATCAGGGGGGTCAATAAGACTGTCGGAGTGGACTTTAACAAGGTTTGCAAAGAGTTCCCGGCCGTTTTCGATGGCACCTTGGGCTGCTACACGGGTCCCCCGGTTACACTACACCTCGACCCCACAGTGCGGCCTATTAGGCTTAAAGCACGGCGAGTTCCATTCGCGCTCAAGCCTAAAATTGAGGAGGAACTGGATAAACTGATTGCACAGGGAATACTAGAGCCTGTCACCCACGCAACCTGGGAAACTCCCATCGTGACTCCAGTCAAGCCCAGTGGGGAGGTGCGGATTTGTGCAGACTATAAGTGCACCCTCAACAAGGCTCTTCAGGCCCACGCATACCCTGTGCCCATCGTCAGTCACGTTTTAGCCACCCTAGCCGGCGCAAATTTTTTTGGCAAGTTGGACTTGGCCCAAGCTTACCAACAGCTGCCGGTGGATGAGCCCACGGCCAACGCCCAAACAATTATGACCCACCGGGGGGCCTTTAGAGTAAAGCGGTTGCAATTTGGCGTGAGTGTGGCTCCGGGGTTGTTCCAGGAACTCATGGACTCTCTTTTAAAAGGACTTCCCGGAGTCACTCCATTCTTCGATGATGTGCTGATCGCGGCAGCCTCGCCTGAAGAATTCGCCTCCCGCCTTAGAGGAGTCCTACAACGTTTTGAAACAGCCGGCCTCAAGGTCAAACGGGAGAAGTGCATCCTGGGCGTGGATCGGGTGGAATTCCTGGGGTTCTCCATCGATGCCCAGGGGGTCCACCCCTCCGACGCCAAGCTGCGTGCCATCAGAGATGCTCCAGCGCCCACCAACAAGCAAGAACTCCAGGCCTTCCTCGGCCTCCTAAACTTTTATCATGCTTTTCTCCCCCACAAGGCAGCGGTGGCCAAACCCCTGCACCGACTTCTAGACAAGAACCGACCCTGGGCATGGGGCCGCCAGCACGCTAAAGCCTTCCAGGATATCAAGGGCCTCCTGATGTCCAACTCCGTCCTTGCCCATTTCGACGAGACCCTGCCCTTGGTCCTTGCATGCGACGCATCCCCTTATGGCGTGGGGGCAGTTCTGGGCCACCGACTCCCTGATGGGACCGAAGTCCCTATCGCGTACTACTCACGGACCCTCTTGTCAGTGGAGCGGAACTGCGCCCAAATCGACAAAGAAGGGTTGGCAGTTGTGGCCGGCGTCAAAAAATTTCATGATTACATCTACGGCCGGCCCTTTACCCTCTATATGGACCACAAACCCCTCTTGGGCCTCTTTGCATCGGACCGGCAGACCCCTCAGGTGTTGTCCCCACGGGTCCTTCGTTGGTCCATTTTTCTAGCCGGCTACACCTACACCCTAGTGCATCGCCCAGGCAAGGCAATGGGCCATGCTGACGCCCTGAGCCGCTTGCCCTTGCCTGACGTGGATCCCGATCCAGCCCCGGCTCATCAGATCCTACTGATGGACATGCTTCCGGACAGGCCATTGCTCGCCTGCGACGTTGCTGCCCGCTCCGCTCGTGATCCAGTCCTCTCCCGTGTCTTGGACTGGGTGGGGAGGGGGTGGCCCAAGGGCTCGACTGGGCCGGAATTTACTCCGTTTGCAGCCCGGAAAGATGAACTATCCACCCACAAAGGCTGCCTATTATGGGGCAACAGAGTTGTCATCCCCAAACCCTTGCAAGACCAAGTGCTGAGAGCCCTGCATGAGGCACACCCGGGCATAGTCCGCATGAAGGCTCTCGCACGGAGCTAGGTCTGGTGGCCCGGCCTCGATGCAGAAATTGAGGCTTGGGTTAAAAGGTGCCCGACATGCCAGGTGTCAAGGCCTGACCCCCCACATGGCCCAGTGCAATCATGGGAATCCACCAAAAGCCCCTGGTCAAGACTGCATATGGACTTTGCTGGCCCCTTCCATCTGCGGACTCTACTCATACTAGTGGATTCATACTCCAAGTGGTTGGAGGTGGTCCAGGTGCCCTCGCCATCATCGCAGGCGACCATTACGGCTCTGAGGGCCATCTTTGCAACCCACGGGTTGCCGGAGACCATCGTCACCGACAACAGCACAGCAGTCACGTCCGCAGTGTTCCAGGACTTCTTGGCCAAGAACCTCATCAGGCACATTCGCTCTGCCCCGTTTCATCCAGCCACCAACGGCCAGGCAGAGCGGATGGTGCGCACGGCAAAGGAGGCCTTGAACCGTCTGGGCCCCTCAGACTGGCCAAAAGACATGGCGTGTTTCCTAATGGCCTACTGGACCACACCTACCGCCTCCACAGGTCGCAGTCCAGCAGAACTCCTCATGGGGCGCCGCATCTGCACCCTGCTGGACAAGCTGCACCCTGACTGAGCCCCAGACAGGTGACTGGCGCCGGAACACCTTAAAGCCCCCAGAGGGTTCTACCCAGGTGAGACAGTGTGGGCACGGAACTATGCCACCACTGGCCCCGCCTGGCTCCCTGGAAACGTGGACCACGTCACCGGACCGGTCTCCTATGCAGTGACCTTGGAGGGTGGACATCTCCTGAGGCGACACATCGACCAACTCCGAGGTCGCCTGCCTGCCGGGGAGCCAAGGTCAGAGGCTCCAGAACCGGACAACGTAAGTCCCCGAGAGCCTGACACAGAACAGGGTTCCGTGGAGCCCGCTTCTGCCCAGCAGGAGGAGACCCCCAACCGCGCAGCTGAACCCAGGTCTCCCGGGGCCGCCGTCCCAGATGTCTCCAACTCTGCAGCCGCGGAACCACCAACCGAGTCGGAACGCCCAGTCCCCTCGGAGCTCCGACGCTCGACACGAGACCGCCGCCCTCCGGCATATCTCCAGGACTATGTCACCTGATAGCTGGAACTATGGGGGGAGGGGTGTTGTGTCCTAGGCTTAAATGGGAGAACTGTTACTTTTGGAGGGAACTGTTACTTTTGGAGGGAAGCTAAAGAAGCCAAAGCTTGTACTCCACACCAGGGTTCCAGAGAAGGCCTAAGCGTGCCCAATCAGGGGAAGGATTGAAACATAAGTAGCCAATCAACATCTAGGCTCATACTGTACCCTGATAGGCCCTTAGGGCCCTGTAAATAGCCAATCCATGTAGATAGTTAAGGACCAATCAGAAGGGGGCAAGAATTGTATAAAAGAGCGGGAAGTTTGAATAGAGCTCAGTCTGTGTGTGTGTTCCTGAAGTAAAGCTTGCTGAAATCACTCTCCGACTCTGGTCTCTTACTGCGCCAACCCCAGTACTTTACAATGTCTCTTGTTACAAATCTTACTACCACATCTCTTGGTAGCTTAATTTTTTTGACATACATTGAATTGACCCTATATATATAGCCATAGGAATAACTAGATTGATCAGGGTCCATCTCCAGAAATTCAGCAATTATTCCTATTATATATGTCTTCAAATCAGATTCTTCATTTTCAGGAACTCCTCTCAGACGTACCTGGTTCTCCATTAACTTACAGTCTTGTAGAACTACTTTCTCCTGCAACTTAGTAATCATGGAACCTTGATCTTTTACTATATTTTCAACTACATGCACTTTATTTAATGTTGCTTGTGTGTCTTTTTGGAGATCCTCAATTTCTTTTTTAATTTCTGTCTTCACCGCTTCTGCACTTGATTTAATATCTTTTCTTAGTTCTTTAATATTTTCAGTTATTAATTCTTTCATCACTTTGACCAATCTGGCCTCCATGGCTTCAAGTTGTTCATTTACTTTGGCCATCTTTATCTCTTCCAAAGACCAGGCCCTCGGATGAAGCTTCGGTCCCCCCTTATGTTCAGACATTACTGTCCTCCCATTATAAATATAGGCTCCAAAGTTGGTCTCTTCAATTTGAAATTGAAACACAGATTCTAATAACTTGGAACATGCCCTTTACAATGAGCCCAAAATCGCCGTTCTTAGAGCTTCCTAACTCCAGATATTAATTTTTAAAGTTTTTCAATTTTTGACCTTCCTTTAATGGCTGCCGAGGTTTTATGATTAATTAGTCCTAGAGGGATCCAGGAAGTTGAAGACTTGACCTTCTTTCAATGGCTCCCTCCTGCTTTACTTCCTGCTTTTCTTGCCACGAAGTCCCATTCTCTATGATCAGGTATTCTCGTGATGTTTACGCCACTTCCTGTGACGTCTTCCAGTGCAGCAACTCTGTGACGATGGGGTTTTTTACAGAAACCGCAAGTATTCCAAACATAAGTTTTTTTTTTTAACTTTTAACTTGGCTTCTTAAATCCTAATAGTCCCGAAATTACCCCCTTCCCTTCTTCTTAACTTTGGAAATTTGTAGTTAATTCCAAATTTTAGTCCTTATTTCCCAAATAGCTTGTTTTAGTCCCGGAGTGATAGATAACAATCTTCTTACCTTTGGATCAAATATATCCTCTTTAACACTGTCCTTGCTGAAGATAAATGAATAGATACTAAAATAGTCCAAAGAGAGCTTGAATCATGATGGGTTTAAGTCAATTTAATGACCACGGAAACCTCTGTAGACGCTGGAATGCAATCCTTCACTGGGGATCCTTCAAAGCCTCAGAGAAGCCCTGCTGGAACTCCTTGTCAGCCAAAGTAAGTCCCCTCAGAATTTCCAAGGCATGTCTTGGCCTTTCCTCTTTCTGAGAAAAGTAGGCAGTTGGCGTTGAAATCACCTTCTTTGCCCAAAAACAAAGGCTCCGGTCTGCTCCTCTTTGGAGAAGCATCTTAACTCTCCATGATGCAACCTCAGAAGCAGCCTTCATTAGAACTTGGATTGATGACCTCCAGGGCTTTTTTTTGAGCAGGAACGCACAGGAACACTGTACTGGCTGGCTTGGTGTCAGGGAGTGTGCCCTAATATGCAAATGAATCCCTGCTGGGCTTTTTCTACAAAAAGGCCTATGTGAAATAATGATGACATCAGGGGTGTGTGGCCTAATATGCAAATGAGTTCCTGCTGGGCTTTTTCTACCAAAAAAGCCCTGGTGACCTCCGAGGAAGACCAGGGTCATGATGCGGAGTCAGGCAGTGGCAAACTACCTCTGAACATCTTCTGCCTTGAAAGCCCCATGGGGTCACCACAAGTCAGCTGTGACTTGACTTTACACTTCCAATATTCTGCCCACCCTGACCTGAATAGCCAAGACTAGTCTGATCACATCAGATCTCCAAAGCTAAGCAGTTTCAGCTCTGGTTGGTTCTTAGATGGGACCAGGGCTTTTTTTGTAGCAGTAGATAACTGTTCTACTCCTTTCCCCCCATATGCTGGGTTTTTGTAGCAGTAATTCATTTGCATACTAGGCTACACCCCACTGATGTATCCAATCCTCCAAGAGCTTACAGGAGAGCCAGTTTGGCGTAGTGGTTAAGTGTGTGAACTCTTATCTGGGAGCACCGGGTTTGATTCCCCACTCCTCCACTTGCTCCTGCTAGCATGGCCTTGGGTCAGCCATAGCTCTGGCAGAGGTTGTCCTTGAAAGGGCAGCTGCTGTGAGAGCCCTCTCCAGCCCCACCCACCTCACAGGGTGTCTGTTGTGCGGGAGAAAGGTAAAGGAGATTGTGAGCTGCTCTGAGACTCCTTGGAGTGGAGGGCAGGATATAAATCCAATATCTTCTTCTTCCAATATCTTCTTCTTTTGTTATCTACTGATGGGGCAGATGGGGACTAGATCTGGATTCACCCTTTGGATTTTAGGGGTTTGCTTTTTCTGGATCCTTTTAGGAATGCCAGGTCCCCTCATCACCCAAGTGGGGGTATTTGGAGGGTGTTCCAGGATGTCCCTGACATGATGACAGCACCTGGAAGTGATGTCATCATGTCTGGGGCATTGCACGATGACCCTCTGGATTGTGGGCAAAACTCTATGGTAAAACCAGCTTCAAACCATAGAGTTTTGTCCTCAAAGCAGAACTCGTGGGCATTCAATGAAATTGCTGAGCAGTCGGGTTAAAATGGACCAAAGGAAGTATTTCTTCACCCAAAGGGTGAGTAACAAGTGGAATTCACTGCAAGCATAGCCAGCTTCAAGAGGGGATTGGATAAAAATATGGAGCAGAGGTCCATCAGTGGCTATTAGCCACAGTGTGTACGTATATATGTATATATTGGCCACTGTGTGACACAGAGTGTTGGAATGGATGGGCCATTGGCCTGATCCAACATGGCTTCTCTTATGTTCTTTTGGAGCTGCCATTTTATCCAGGGGAACTGATCTCTTTAATCTGAAGACCAGTTGTAATTCTGTCAAAATTCCAGGTGCCACTTGAAGTTTGGCAACCCTAATAAAGGCCTCCCAACTACCACAAAAGGATACAATCAAAAACATTGTTCCAGGCTTCTGTATAGTCTGTGTCCTTTTATTGTTGCTCGAGTTATGGGTGTGCTTTCAGGTATATCGAGGTTGCCAGCTCTGAGTTCACAAATACTTGGAATTGCTGGGGGTGGAGCCCATGGAGGGGAGGGCTTGGGAAGGGGAGGGACTTCAATGGGGAATATGCCCCGGGGTCTGCCTTCCAAAGTGGCCATTTTCTCCAGGTGAACTGATCACTGTCTTTGTTCTCTGAAGATCAGTTGCAATCCCAGGAGATCTCCAGCCATCACCTTGAGGTTGGCGACCCTGGGTATACCTGAGCCAAAATTATACTTGAAATTAGCTGGCAGGTCTTCAGGAGTCCCACAACACAAAAGTGCTCCATGTTTGGGCTGTAAAGTCATCCATTGAATTCCTCATAGGGACAAACAGTTCTTTGATTTTATTTTGTTGTCTCATGTATTCCTGATCACCTTTCTGAATTCCTCCCTGCCCCTGTACCCCCCACCCCCACCCCAGCATCGAACGTATCTCCTACTCGGAAACAAGCTTATTTGCAGAATGCAACAGTCACTGCGGGTGCTCGACCAAAGTGTGGGATCCGGTTTGTGGAGAAAATGGAATCGCATACGTTTCGGCATGCCTGGCTGGATGTGACGTGGTGAACGGAACTGGGAGAAATACAGTAAGGCCTTCATCTTGGACTGCACACAGCTGCCCTTCCATGAAGCTATCATACTTAGAATGGCTGAGAGCTGTTTATTCATTTGTTCATTCATTCATTCATTCATTCATTCACTCATTCACTCATGCATACATACAAATATTTATATCCCAGTTTTCTCCAACAAAAATCCAAAGCAGCTTACAAGGATAATACATAAGCTAGCCAATGCATGTCAAACAAACAAATCTCTCAAAACTAATGCATCACAGGATGGGCCTGGATTTATTGGCTAGTTTGATAGATCACAAGCTAGTTTGTTAGAAGTCACAGGCTGTGATTCATGGGGCCAAGAGCTCTTTGGCTCTTGCCCTTCAGCTTGTGCCCACTGGCTCATACCTCTGGCTATGTCCAAATGCCTGAGACAGGGACAGGAAAGATGTCACACAGCTGGCAAAGATGTCCCTCCTCTTATTCCATCCCCTCCTTCCTGCTAAAGAGCTCCTTGCTGTGCTCAAGCTTTTATCAGGCACCTGAGACAGGAAGACAAAAAATGAAGGAGGAAAATGTGATTGAGCCATAGTGAAGCCATGTCTGTGAAGGCCAAGTAAAGACCTGAGGGGAATGTTGGACCCAGTCTTGAGCCGGCACTGTTATCTGTACTTTTAGTTGAATACCGTTTTCACACACAGCTTACCTTGCAGTCACAATCCTGTTCCCTCCGCAGCATCTGTCGGATTTCCCACCATCTGCGCCGGAGTTACAGGAAGTGCCGCGGCTTTCACGTAGCAAACGTAAACTGGGTTTTAGCTGTTCACGTTTGCTACGCAAAATTTGCGGCACTTCCTGTAACTTCATCGCAGATGGTGGGAAATCCGACCAGACACTGCGGAGGGAACAGGATTGTGACTGCGAGGTAAGCTGTGTGCGAAAACGGTCGAAGTCTCCAAAAGCCTACATTTATTTATTTCATTAGATTTGTATCCTGCCCTCCCCTTATGGGCTCAGGGCAGCTAACAACATTTTAAAAACAACAATTCAGCTTAAAAAGAAGACAACATGATAAAACAACAATATAACAATTTACATAGCTATAGGCTGGTCATCCAAGATTTATTTACCATCGCTGCTATTGTTGCATTGGCACTCACATGCTACAACTCATATTACTACATACTACTATTACTACAACATTCTTCCCCTCAAAGGGCAAACTAACCTAAAGTAAGTTTTAACACAGATCTTGTTTTCTTAAACCATACCATGAGCAGTTTGTGTTGCACTCGTAGTGTACCATAGATAAAGTAGTAGTATTCTTATGTTAAGAAGGAAGTATTGACTCCTCCACTTGCACCTGCTGAGATGGCCTTGGGTAAGCCATAGCTTTCATAGAAGCTGTCCTTGAAAGAGCAGCTGCTATAAAAAGCACTCTCAGCCCCACCTACCTCACAGGGTGTTTGTTGGTGGGCGGGGGAAGGTAGAGGAGATTGTGACTGCTCTGAGACTCTGAGATTCAGAGTGCACGGCGGGATATAAATCCAAATCTTTTCTCTTGGTTTAGAGTTAGCGCAGTGCTGAGGAGGCATATGTTGATTGGTTATATGCTACTGCCTTTTTTGTGACTTAAATCTTGCTATAGCTACCAAAGGTGAGCGACGGAACAGTGTCAGTGAACAGGAACCGATGCTTTCCTTGTTTTCTCTTATTTTCTTTATGTTTTAAATATTTTATTTGGTATAAAGAGGGGTGGGGAAAGGAAGGAATAAAAGAAGTTTGCTATTAACATTTCTGCATTGTTCAAAAATAGGAAATTCATAAAAAGCATACAAAAAAGAAAATAAAAGAATTTTTTTCTTGTAAACATATGGTGCACCCAACTCCCAAGAGGCACATGTGGTGGGGGAAGATCCTATAAGAACATAAGAGAAGCCATGTTGGATCAGGCCAATGGCCCATCCAGTCCAACACTGTGTCACACACAGATCAACTGTACTGTCGATCCTGTCCCTGCATTTGCAATGCGATGCAAAAGCAGGGATAAAGCCCCCCCCCCACCAGCACCTCTTGAGAGACTCGCAAGAGGTGTACGGGAGAGACAGCTACTGGGCACCAAGTCACGCATTTGGCACCCTCAGAAGCCCAGCACCCTAGGAGAACACCTAGTTTGCCTAGTGGCAGGGCCAGCTCTCCATCCAAGTGCGAATTATGGCCAATCCTGCTTGGTTTCCCAGACCCAATGAGTTTAGACTGGTTTGGGCCATCCAGGTCAGGGGGCACAGAGTGCACAGGGTGCACCATTCCAAAATTTAATTACTTTCTTTGCCCAGGAATTCACATGTCCCTGTCCATTAGATTGGGGTGGGGTTTTCCAGCATCTGCCAATAGCTAAATGCAAGCTTTACAACCACAGGCTGTACTGTTGAGTATGTTACTCCCCTGACATTTCCACCCACATCTAGTCCTTACATGATTCCAAATGATCCTTTTGCAGGTATTTGAAAACTGCACCTGCATTCCGGCTTCGGGTTTTCCATTGGCAAACAGCTCAGCAGTGTTGGGCCAGTGCGGCCGAGAAGAGGCGTGTGACACCATGTTGCACTACTATTTGATTATGTCTTTGGTTTGCTGCTTAATTTATTCCACTGGAGCCATGCCGGGTTATATGGTCCTAATAAGGTATGCAGGCTAAAAATACCTGATTTTTAAATAACCAGTGAAATTGTCATGAGAAGCTGCATTTGTATTCTCCACTACTAGCTGAGTTTTATATTTGGGGGCAGATTTTTTCAATTTAAGAATTATCCAGGTTTTTATTGTGCATAATAATGGCTTGTGCATGAGTGGAGGGTTCTGCACACAGCTGCCCTTCCATGAAGCTATCATGCTTAGAGCGGCTGAGAGCTATCTGCTCATTAATTCATTCATTCATTCATAAAAAGGTAAAGGTAGTTCCCTGTGCAAGCACCAGTTGTTTTTGACTCTGGGGTGACGTTGCTTTCACGTTTTCACGGCAGACTTTTTATGGGGTGGTTTGCCATTGCCTTCCCCAGTCATCTACGCTTCCCCCCCAGCAAGCTGGGTACTCATTTTACCGACCTCGGAAGGATGGAAGGCTGAGTCAACATAAGCTAACCAATGCACGTGGGAGAGCATCTGTTTGGCATGTAGAAGGTCCCAGGTTCAATCCCCGGCATTTAGTTGAAAGGATCTGGCAGTATGTGATGGGGAAGTCCCCTGCTTGAGATGCTGGAGAGCCACTGCTAGTCTGAGTAGAGAATTCTGACTCTGAAGCACCAGTGGCTTGATTCATTATAAGGCAGCTTCATGTATTCATATGTTCATGAGATGATGATTTTTTAGTGCTCCTCCTTTGACACTATGGAGTAAGCAGTGGAGCTTTGGTCGTGCAGGAAAAAAGCCTTGCAATCACTCCCAGCTGTAGAGGAGAAAGAAGTGAGTCCAGTATAGCAGGGGTGGCCAACGGTAGCTCTCCAGATGTTTTTTGCCTACAACTCCCATCAGCCTCAGCCATTGGCCATGCTGGCTGGGGCTGATGGGAGTTGTAGGCAAAAAGCATCTGGAGAGCTACCACTGGACACCCCTGCAGTATAGGGTTGCCAATCCCCAGGTGGGTGGCAAAAGAAAACCCCAAAGGGTTCTGTGGCAATCAGCCTCACAAAGAAAAGACTTTTCAGAGTAGCTTAGAAAAATGCAAACATTCTATTATCACTCTCATACAAAATATTTCACAAGTCATACCCTGACAGACAAACACCCATACTTAGTGCAAAAGAAGGATGTGGATAAGTATGTAAACAGTCAAATCCTGGAAATATACAAAAAAAATCCTTCCACTTAAAGAGAATCCCCGGTCCAGTTCCTGAGGAGACCACGTGATGGTTAGAGTTCCACAACGTCCAGTTGTCTTGTATAATAGTCTTGAAACACAGAAAACACAGTGACGAGGTAGTACTTTTATCTTCCCTTGTTTCGATTGAAGCTTTGACCAGCTTTCTAACAATATCAGAGCATGGCAAGATTCCACAATTTTGGCACACAATTAAGTTTCAGTTTACAAGTCTTGATCGTGATTCTCTGTTTGGTTTGCACAATCTCCAGGTGGGGGCAGGGGATCCCCCAGTTTGGAGGCCCTCCCCCTGCTTCAGGTTTATCAGAAAGCAAGGGGAGGGGAGGGAAATGTCTGCTGGGTTCTCCATTATTCCCTATGGAGACTGATTCCCATAGGGCATAATAGAGAATTGATCTGCAGGTATCTGGGGCTCTAGAGGGAGCTGTTTTTTGAGGTAGAGGTGCCAAATTTTCAGCATAGAGTCCAGTGCCTATCCTCAAAACACTTCCCAAATTTCAAAAATATTGGACCAGGGGGTCCAATTCTATGAGCCCCCAAAGAAGGTGCCCCTATCCTCCATTATTTCCAATGTAGGGAAGGCATTTAAAAGGTGTGAGATCCCTTTAATGGTGATGGCCAGAACTCCCTTCAGAATTCAATCATGCTCATCACACCCTTACTCCTGGCTCCACCCCCAAAGTCTCCTGGCTTCACTCCCAAAGTCCATAGGTATTTCTTGAATTGGACTTGGCAACCCTAGTCCAGTAGCCAACCAACCATGACACAAATCTTTGTTTTCCTCCATTAAAGAACAGCAAGACTTCCAGGAAGATTGTTTCAGAGAGTATCCCTGTCATCTGCAATAGAAGAGCTAGATATGAACCAAGTAGCACTTTAGAGACCAAGGAGGTTTTCAGGGTCTATGCTTTCGAGAGTCAAGGCCTCCTTCATCTGGAGTAGTGGGACAGCAGTAGATCCATCCCTGTTATCCACATTTCATGTAGTTCTGAGGGAAAGTAGAACAGAGTAGGGTATTATCAGCATACTGATAACCTTGCACCAGGGCTTTTTTTGTAGCAGGAACTCCTTTCCATATTAGGCCACACACCCCTGATGTAGCCAATCCTCCTGGAGCTTCCAGTAGGCCCTTTACTAAGAGCCCTGTAAGCTCTTGGGGGATTGGCTACATCAGGGAGAGATATGGCCTAATATTTGGAAGGGGTAGCAAATTTTTAAGCTGTATGCCAGTTGCCTCCTCACCATCTAGAAGCAGAAGGGTGCAAGCAAGATGCCTTGGCATGTGAAACCGCCAACCACCCCGCCCCCCCTCCAAGCCACTTCTGGCTTTTCCCCCCTTAAAAACTGTCCGGAGCTCTTGAGTGCATGAGTGCTTGAATGCTTAACTTGTTTGGGGGAGGGGGGGAGGTAAGAGTGGTCCGACTTCTGAGGTGTCCTGCCGTTGGATCACACCAAGCCACTTGCATACGGGATAGGGTTGCCAATCCCCAGGTGGGGGCAGGGGATCCCTCGGTTTGGAGACCCTCCCCCCACTTTAGGGTCGTCAGAAAGCGGGGGGAGGGGAGGGAAATGTCTGCTGGGTTCTCCATTATTCCCTATGGAGACTGATTCCCATAGGGCATAATAGAGAATTGATCTGCAGGTATCTGGGGCTCTAGAGGGAGCTGTTTTTTGAGGTAGAGGTGCCAAATTTTCAGCATAGAGTCCAGTGCCTATCCTCAAAACACTTCCCAAATTTCAAAAATATTGGACCAGGGGGTCCAATTCTATGAGCCCCCAAAGAAGGTGCCCCTATCCTCCATTATTTCCAATGTAGGGAAGGCATTTAAAAGGTGTGAGATCCCTTTAATGGTGATGGCCAGAACTCCCTTCAGAATTCAATCATGCTCATCACACCCTTACTCCTGGCTCCACCCCCAAAGTCTCCTGGCTTCACTCCCAAAGTCCATAGGTATTTCTTGAATTGGACTTGGCAACCCTAGTCCAGTAGCCAACCAACCATGACACAAATCTTTGTTTTCCTCCATTAAAGAACAGCAAGACTTCCAGGAAGATTGTTTCAGAGAGTATCCCTGTCATCTGCAATAGAAGAGCTAGATATGAACCAAGTAGCACTTTAGAGACCAAGGAGGTTTTCAGGGTCTATGCTTTCGAGAGTCAAGGCCTCCTTCATCTGGAGTAGTGGGACAGCAGTAGATCCATCCCTGTTATCCACATTTCATGTAGTTCTGAGGGAAAGTAGAACAGAGTAGGGTATTATCAGCATACTGATAACCTTGCACCAGGGCTTTTTTTGTAGCAGGAACTCCTTTCCATATTAGGCCACACACCCCTGATGTAGCCAATCCTCCTGGAGCTTCCAGTAGGCCCTTTACTAAGAGCCCTGTAAGCTCTTGGGGGATTGGCTACATCAGGGAGAGATATGGCCTAATATTTGGAAGGGGTAGCAAATTTTTAAGCTGTATGCCAGTTGCCTCCTCACCATCTAGAAGCAGAAGGGTGCAAGCAAGATGCCTTGGCATGTGAAACCGCCAACCACCCCGCCCCCCCTCCAAGCCACTTCTGGCTTTTCCCCCCTTAAAAACTGTCCGGAGCTCTTGAGTGCATGAGTGCTTGAATGCTTAACTTGTTTGGGGGAGGGGGGGAGGTAAGAGTGGTCCGACTTCTGAGGTGTCCTGCCGTTGGATCACACCAAGCCACTTGCATACGGGATAGGGTTGCCAATCCCCAGGTGGGGGCAGGGGATCCCTCGGTTTGGAGACCCTCCCCCCACTTTAGGGTCGTCAGAAAGCGGGGGGAGGGGAGGGAAATGTCTGCTGGGAACTCTATTTTTCCCTATAGAGATTTATTCCCATAGAAAATCATGGAGAATTGATCCGCGGATATCTGGGGCTCTGGGGGGGCTGTTTTTTGGGGTAGAGGCACCAAATTTTCAGTATAGCATCTAGTGCCTCTCCCCAAAATACCCCCCCCCCCCCAAGTTTCAAAAAGATTGAACCGGGGGTCCAATTCTATGAGCCCCAAAAGAAGGTGCCCCTGTCTTTCATTATTTCCTATGGAAGGAAGGAATTGAAACGGTGTGCCGTCCCTTTAAATGTGATGGCCAGAACTCCCTTTGGAGTTCAATTATGCTTGTCACAGCCTTGATCTTGGCTCCATCCCTAATGTCTCCTGGCTTCACCCCCAAAGTCTCCTGGTTCCACCCCCAAAGTCCCCGGATACGGGATAGGGCAACCCTAATACGGGATAGGGCAACCTCTCTGGGGAGTGTGTGGAGGCTTCAGGATGGCTTTTTTTGAGCCAGCCTGATTCAGGATGCCTCCCATCTGCCCCAGAATGCCATCTGTTATCAGCCATATTGTAGCACTTATTTTTTCAAAAATGTTCACCTTCCTGTCCAGATGAATTGCGTGGAATACATTCTTTCTAGAAAAACCATACTGCACAAAAAGATGCACTGAGGCTGGGGGAAGTCTAGAAAGTGGATAAATTACAGGACAATGGCATGTGGATGCTAAAAAAAAGAAAAATTGCCCTTTGGACACCATTGTGGAGAAAAACCTCCATGTGGATGCCACTCTAGTTAGAGAGCCAGGATTGAATGTGGGGACTTGTTGAGTGTTCATGCTAGGGTTGCCAAATCCCCTGCATTCTCCAGCAGGGGATTTTTTAATGCGCATGATGCAATGTTGTCACCTGGAAGTGACGTCATCGTGCCGGTGCCATCGCTCACAGCTGCTCTAGGCATTTCCGGGAAAACTTTATGGTTTTTCCAGATACTCTAGCCATTTGGGAGGGAAAAACGCAATGTGGGCTGGTGGGTTGGGAACCTCTCGGGTGGGGGGACCCCCACCTGGACCAGGGACTTGGCAGCCCTAGTGTTCATGCTGTGGCCAACCTGGGTTTGCCACTGGGTAAGGTATGAAACAGCATTCCAAAGATAATTACTTTATAAACAGATGCACATAAACATACGGTTGCACAACTGCCTTAATTGTAAGCAGCTCAAGAGCAATCGGATGCAAACAGCCAAGGGAAACAAATACTTCATCTATTGATTAATATGAAATGTTCTTATTACCTAGGTCTCTAAAGCCAGAGGAGAAATCATTTGGGGTAGGACTCCATGCCCTGGCAGAAAGAGTGTTTGGTAAGTCACATTTACATCCCAATCAGAAACAGAGCATTCCTTGATCTCTGAGAATTGACTCCGGAAGTAGTGGGACTGAGGCATTAGGAACCTTCCTTTGTTCTATTTTTTTTAAAATAGCTGCATTTTTTTAAAAATTGCTGCATTGAGATGGCCTTCGCCTAATATTGTATCAAGATAGATCCGCTGTAGACGTATTCACCAGTAAATTTATTAAAGACCTATAATTATAGTACCAAAAATGTTAATTTTAATAAATGTGGGTTTAAATGGTTTTATAATGTAATATTATTGAATTGTATGATTTTATTGTATATTGAATTCATGTTGTAAGCCACCCTGAGCCTGCTTCGGCGGGGAGGGTGGGATATAAATAAAATGTATTATTATTATTACTATTTTGTACAGAATGTTGGGATGCTGCTTACCAGCTTCCAGTAGACGGTGCCCACCAATCCTCCCCATTACCTGCCATTGCTCCAGTGAGCAGTAGAAGGAAACATGCAACATCATTTCTGTTCAAAAGAAACAAGAAGTGACATCACCATTTTGTGATGTTGCTCTAGGAATCCCTCATATCTTTGTGGTAAAAACTACAGAGAGGGACGGGATTCCTAGAGTGTTGCTACAATGCAGTGATATCACCTGCTGCATTTTCAGTCAGAAATGCTGCAGTAGTATAGTTCAGTGTCATTTTTATCTTATGTAATTTTTATAAAATGTTTAATTCTGTCATTTCATTGGCACCTTGCATGTAAGAATATAAGAGCCCCTTTGGATCAGCGCAGTGATCCATCTAATCCAGCATCCAGTCTTACATAGTAGCCAACCAGTTCCTCTGGAGGGCCAACAACAGGACATAGACAGCAAGGCCTTCCCCTAATGTTGCCTTTTGACAGTGAGGCTCAAAGACTGACTGCCTCTGAATGTGGAGGCTCCCCTCAGTCACCAGAGCTAGTTGCCACTGATAGACCTATCCTCTGTGAACCTATCTAACCGCCTTTTAAAGTTGTTTACGGCCATCGCTGCTAGCAGAGAATTCCACGGTTTAATCACTCTCTTTATGAAGTAGTATTTCCTTTCATCTGTCCTGAATCTACTGCACATTATTGGATGCCATCAAATTTTAATATTTTGGGGAGAAAAAGTTGAGATGGTGTATGTCATGTTGTAAAGTTGTAATGTAAATGATCAAGCACTGATTCAAAAACAACAACATCAGTGTGATTTGTATTTTATACCAGGCATTTGTCTGTGTGAAGGAGGCTTCCTTTTTCCTAGGGTCCAAATTCACTCTGGGGAAACCAAACATAAGACAGAAACCTCTCTTTCAGCACTCAGCATAAGAGAAGTGGGAAACGGAGAATGGTGCACAAGCTTCTAATAATGGGATGTTTAAAGCACAATGGTGAAGATTTGAGGCAGGCTTGGAATGAAAGCATGCTGAAATGTAGGAGAATAGTCAGGAACAGTTTGTTGGGTGAAACATCAGAATACATTTATGCAGGGCTTTTTTGGTAGAAAAAGCCCAGCAGGAAGATATTTGCATATTAGGCCACACCCGCTGACACCAAGCCCGTTGGAACTGCATTCCTGTGCATTTCTGCTCAAAAAAGCCCTGCATTTATGCATCAAGAAATGTATTCAGCATGCCTGTAGCATCAAATACCAGAGTTCCTATAATAGATGCAAGACAGTTCTATCGCTATACATGAGTCTTTGTAGAATGGGTGGGATATAAATCTAACATATAAACAAACAAACAAATATAACTCAAGGTATAGAGAGATGGCTTGTGTGTGAGAGAAAGCAGCAAGAAGAGTTGAAAAGGCTATTACCATATTGTGTATGGGAAAGTCATCTGAGGTACAATGCATCTAGAGGATGGAGATCCAGGGGCAGGGCTTTTTTTGGTAGCAGGAACTCCTTTGCATATTAGGCCACACATCCCTGATGTAGCCAATCCTCCTGGAGCTTACAGTAGGCCCTGTAATAAGAGCCCTGTAAGCTCTTGAAGGATTGGTTACATCAGAGATGTGTGGCCTAATATGCAAAGGACTTCTTCCTATTAAAAAGCCCTGTCCGAGGGGATCTTGGACCTAAACAGACTGGGAGGTTTAGAGCTCTGGGAGTATTGGTGGGGAGCCAAGTGAGAACTGGAGGAGAAGTTTAGGCAATAATCTGAAGAAGGCATGTGAAGAAGGATGGGATGACGTAAGTAACTCACAGTGTGTGTATCTAAAAGAAGAAAAGAGCATATCCGATCATGGCATAAACATGCAGTTACAGGGGCTTTGATATCAGTTATCTTAAGCAGAAGAACAAAAGCACTAAAAACAATCCTTCCTGTGCCATATAGCTGGAATTCCATCACCCATTTATTTTGGAACTATGATTGATACCACCTGCTTGAAATGGGGGACAAAGAGCTGTGGGGGAGAAGGAGCATGCCGAATGTACAATTCTGACACATACAGGTACCAGAGTTCTACTACTTCTTCTAATGCTTTACAAAAAAGTCTTGATACTACACAATAGGGATGGGCATGACCCACAGTTTTGTGGTTCGGTTTGTAGTTTGTGGCTGAACCATGTATGGAACCATGAAACCATATGAATGGAGAGGTTGGTTTGCAAACCAATTCGGTTCATATCAGTTGTGAGTCATTTAAAGTTCAAATCCTTGTTTTCTGCTCCCCACAGCTTTTCCCAAGGAGCAGAAAGTGGGATTTAAATAGCTCTGAGATTTTTAACCTCCTGCTTTCTCCTACCCATAAAAAGTCATGGAGAGTAGAAAGCAGGAGGGGGGGGGCTTTAAATCATACAGCTGAGCATCAGGGCTGTTTTTCATGAACTGCATAAAAATTCATGACAGGTCTTCAGATCATGAACATTGCTTTGAGTTCATTTTAGCCAATTTAGTTCATCAGCTGGTTTGTGCCCAGTCCCTTCAACAGAGCAAAGTCCGTAACCTTTTTGAGCCTGAAGGTACCTTTGGAATTCTGACACAATGTGGTGGGTTCCTTCACAAAATGTCTGCAGGAGTAGGCAGAACCAACCAGCCACAAAATGGCTGCCGCAGGAGGCAAAGCCAATCACAATATATAGTGAGTTTATAAATTCCCCTAATAGTAAGTCTCTAACATTTCAGGCAGAAGCTCTGATTAACAAGTTGCCTTTTAAAAGAAATACATTGCTTTAAAAATATTTTCCTGTATACACAGAACACACCTTCATGCAGGCAGTGAAGATATTTGTGATGTGGTGACAGCTGCTGCCTAAGCACTTTTTTAAAAAAAGAAAAGAAAACTGCACAGCCAATCAGATCCCCAGTGGCCAATCAGAACCCCTGCTGGTCAAAAGCCCCACCTACTTTCTAAACCCCCCCCCCCAAACCTTAACCTGGAAAAGGTGTTGGTGGGAGCCATGGCACCCATGCGCACCCTGCTGGGGAGCCCTGCTGTAGAGCTCAGGAGTAACTGCACATTACATGTGACAGTATACTTCATGCCTTTCAAAAGGACTGAACACAAAATGGAGAGGCGGAGGGGTGGGGCAGTGACAACATGATGGTTTCCCGTGTTCTTTCTGCTGCTGCTTCCACGACAGATCCATCTTTGTCTAACCACAACACCACACTGGGTCTGAAACAAACCTCTGGGTGTGAGGCACTTGAATGTTTTGTCAGATACCGCCTATACTGGACTGAAATAGCGCTATAGAATGGTTTTAAAGTTGATATGTAAATTATGGTTTTATATGTTTTATTGGATTGATTGTTTTTATAATGTTGTAAGCCGCCCTGAGTCCGCTTGCGGAAAGGGCGGGATATAAATGGAAAGTAATAATAAATAAATATATATATACATACATACATACATACATACATACATAAAGGGAAGTTATTGGAGAAAGCAGAATTTTGGCGATTCGTGGTTAATGCCGTTCCAACTGTATTCCAGACTGCTGTACCTGACTGTGCCTGCTATTCTCCGTGGGGTATCCTACATCCCTTGCGTGTGCATACTCTTGATTTTAAGGAGACAGCCTAAGAGCAGAAAAACTGGAAACCTAGAGATTGAAGCCAAAGAAGAGGAAAATGGAGCAGCCGAACAGAAGGAGGCACCAAACACCCCAAAATGTACAAATTTGCACCTAGAAGTAATTGATAGTGTAAGCAAGGACTTCAGTAAAGACTAGGTGCATTTCAAGTGAAGTTGATAATCGTCATTTTAAGATGGGATGAAAAGAACGGAAATTTCTTACAGGTACTCTCTCTGTCTCGATGGATTCAAAGTGCAAAACATGAGGTTCCACAGTTTGGTGTAGTGGTTAAGTGTGCGGACTCTTATCTGGGAAAACCGGGTTTGATTCCCCACTCCTCCACTTGCACCTGCTAGCATGGCCTTGGGTCAGCCATAGCTCTGGCAGCTGCTGTGAGAGCCCTCTCCAGCCCCACCCACCTCACAGGGTGTCTGTTGTGGGGGAGGAAGGTAAAGGAGATTGTGAGCTGCTCTCAGACTCTTCGGAGTGGAGGGCGGGATATAAATCCAATATCTTCTTCTATTTACTGGTGATCAATAGCAGCTTGAACCGGCTTAGTTTCACCTGTGTTATAACTTGAGTATCTCACCTGTTACAGTCTTCCCAGAATGCCTATGGCAAGTAGCAGTGGTTGACAGATGCTGTCAGGTCTCCATCACAAAGGTTGTTTGTGTATTTGTGTTTATTTCAATGCACCATCTTGTAGGTCAGTTTTCCTTTTGCATTTCTACTGTCTGTATAAGGCTTTTGCTATTAATGTAAACGAGTGTCATCTACTGCCAAAGAGAATTGCCTGGCAGTCTGAAAAGTCCCCTGCAATTTATAGATTGCAGAACCAAGGAATATACTGAATACAGCTGCCCCATCACCACAGTTTGTCCCCCAGCTGCAAACTCAGAGGTCTCAAACATGACACTTGCTCTCAACTTTCCACCGGTAATTATAATAATGCTAGCCTACCTTACAGGGCTGTTGTAAGGGTTTTGGACATAATACAAATAAAATGGCTTGAATACTAAGAAAGTTAGACGTAAATGCAAAATGTCATCCATATACAAGTGTGACATGAACTAAACATGCCCTATATTGGTATATAAAAAGGTAAAGGTAGTCCCCTGTGCAAGCACCAGTCGTTTCCAACGCTGGGGTCATGTTGCATCACGGCATTTTCACAAACTGTTAATGTGGTGTCATCTCTGCAACAAATCACACCAGTGAATATTCTCTACAAAAAGTCTGAAAGCAGCTTTCCTCACGAGTGAAGAGATCTGATAAATATCTTGGGCAAACAACTTTTTCACTTTAATACTATCTTACACAATGATCATCTTTCTTTGTCTCATCTTAACACCAACCCCTCTGACGTACCGTGTGGGAGGTTTTGGAATCTTCCATATAAAGATGGTCTTTGCCCTTGTGGCCAGGGTAAAATCGATACCTTATCTCATAAAATACTGGAATGCTCTTTTTAAAAGCTGTTCTCAAGAATCACTGGATTTTACCTGTTTTATCACAATGATTGTTTAATAACATTCAAAAGGATGTTGTTCCCTATCTGATGCCTGACAGTGATCCAAATATAACCTTATCAGTTGCTGAATCCCTGTCGATCATATTTTTCCTTTCGCAACAAATTCAATACTCATCTAGTCATTGCTCAAGAAGATCGATTGATCAGAGGAGCTCTGGAAAAGAAAGATTTAAAATGACAATTTTTCTCTTACTGGAAATGTTTGACTGAGTGATATTGACATATATATCAATGTACACCTGTATCAAACTGCTTATATCAAAATAGTTTCAGAGGGTAGCCATGCTGGTCTGTTGTAGAACAGCTTGAGTCAAGTCCAGGAGCAAATTAAAGAAGAAGATGAAGAGGAGGAGGAGGTTGGCTTTATATCGTGCCCTTCACTCAGAGTCTCAGAAGAGGAGGGATGGTGGCTCAGTGGTAGAGCATCTGCTTGGTCCCAGGTTCAATCCCTGGCATCTCCAAAAAAGGGTCCAGGCAAATAGGTGTGAAAAACCTCAGCTTGAGACCCTGGAGAGCCGCTGCGAGTCTGAGAAGACAATACTGACTTTGATGGACCAAAGGTCTGATTCAGTATAAGGCAGCTTCATATTCCATATGTCCAGGAGGAGGTTGGGTTTATACCCTGCCCTTCACTCAGAGTCTCAGAGGAGGAGGAGGTTGGCTTTATACTCCGCCCTTCACTCAGAGTCTCGGAGGAGGAGGTTGGGTTTATACCCTGCCATTCATTCAGAGTCTCAGAAGAGGAGGAGGTTGGCTTTATACCCCGCCCTTCACTCAGAGTCTCAGAGGAGGAGAAGGTTGGCTTTATACCCCGCCTTCACTCAGAGGAGGAGGAGGTTGGCTTTATACACTGCCGCTCACTCAGAGTCTTAGAGGAGGAGGATAAGGTTGGCTTTATACCCTGCCCTTCACTCAGAGTCTCAGAGGAGGAGGAGGTTGGGTTTATACTCTGCCATCCACTCAGTGTCTCAGAGGAGGAGAAGGAGGTTGGCTTTATACCCCACCCTTCCCTCAGAGTCTCAGAGGAGAAGGAGGTTGGCTTTATACCCCACCCTTCACTCAGAGTCTCAGAAGAGGAGGAGGTTGGCTTTATAACCCGCCCTTCACTCAGAGTGGTTTACCATCTCCTTGACTTCCTCCCCACCATAACAGACACCCTGGGATGTAGGTGGGGCTGAGAGAGCTCTGAGAGAACTGCTTTTAAGTAGAACAGCTCTGTGGCTAACTCAAGCAGTAGCTGCATGTGGAGGAGGAGTGCGGAATCAAACTTCGTTCTCCCAGATCTGAGTCTATGCAGTTAACCACTCCCCAAGCTGGCTTTTGGGGGGTCAAGATTTTGAGAATTAAAACTCCTTTCCTCTGACAAAGGGAGCTTTGACTCTCGAAAGCTTATACCCCCAGAATCTTGTTGGTCTCTAAGGTCGTTCTGGCCTGCAACCTTCCAACTTACACATGTTACAGTTACAAACATTCAGAATTTACACATCAATAACAGGAACACATCAGGCAAAGTGCCAACATAGAACTTACAGAGGTGCTGAACTAGGTCTTTTTTTTCTGGGGGAACATGGTAGGACAGAGTTCTGGAACCTCTTTGTGGGGACAAAATTATCAAAAAATGTTTAAAAGTTCATGAGGGGCACCTGTGTATTTCTCCTAGGGTTGCCAGATCTTACCTGGCTCGGGGGTGGGGGGTGGGGTTTCCCAGGGCCAGTGCTACTGAGTCTGCAAGGTAGGTGGCTGCCTGGAGTGCCATCTGGTAACAGGGCAGTTCCTGCAGGCCTACCTCGGGCTCCTGCATGCTGCCCACACACCCGCTCTCACTGCTGTACCGCTTGTTTTAGCAGAGGCTGTTTTGCCCCCAGTTTTGCATTGCGTGGGAGAGCATCTGACCTGGGTCTCTTCATCACCTTCTTCCTCCTCTTCCCCACTGCCCCCACTCCACCCTGGGCCACAATTGTTGTCCACCAGGAATCAATCCACAAATTGGCCAGCAACTCCTCCGCCGGGGAGCTGAGCAGGGCTGAAGCAGTGAAACAATCAAGAAGGAGATAGCATGTGTACGTTTGGGGCGTGTATTTTGGGTTCAGAGGCTCTATTTTTAGCTCCATTGATGGCTTGGTGCAGAAAACAAACGTGGGAGTCTTGCTGCACTTCAAAGGCAACTTGCCCTCTTCCAATTGCATCTCTTCAAATTTAAGTGGTTTGTGTTTGATGTAGAGGCTGAAGCATTTGCTTTGTTCAAACCACTCCTATGCATGATTCTCATTTGGGTTGCTTAATCCCTGGTTGGGGGCAGGGGATTCCCCGGTTTGGAGGCCCTCCCCCCTCCTGCTTCAGGGTCATCAGAAAACATCAGGGGGAATGTCTGCTGGGCACTCCATTATGCCTTATGGAGACAGACAGACATAACCTTTATTGGTTCCAAAGCACTTTGGGTCGACTCAGAGACGCCTCTGAAGTCGACCCAAAAAATCCCAGCCACACTGCAACATCTGCCGGCTGCCCCCTTCCCGCACTTACCCCGTCCTGAGAGACGCTCCAACTGGCTCAAAAAGGGACCACTTGGAAAGTGGTCCCTTTTTGCTGGGGTGGCTCTGAGGTGGTAGCCGACCATCCGGAAGCCCGGAGAATGCTTTATAAACGCCCGGGAAGCCGCAAGTGGGATGCTCTCTTTTCATATGCTCCCCAGCCGTCCAAGACCCGTCCCTTCTTCCAGTGCCCTCCGGAAGCACCAGTGCACTCTTCTTCTCAGCAGCTTGCAGAAGCAAATGCTTCAGCCTCTACATCAAACCAAACTGGCCGTCTGTTATCACCCATAAAAACCCTTCTGCTTCAGCAGACCGCTTGGAACTAAACCCTTTAGCAGCCATGGATCAACATTGCCAAAAGAAGCCTCCTTATAATTCTCCTCATGGGTGAGCCTCTCAAATCCACAAGTCTAAAACTGATTTGTTCAAGACCCCAACTGATTCTTCTGCAAATGATCAACCTGCTCAATCCCTTCAGATGTTACCCTATGTCCACAGTTAGTAGATCGCTGGTAGCATGTAAGCTACGTATTCCCATGGTCTCTTACTGGGATCCTATTAGAATGTAGGCAGGGTTGTTTTGTAGCAAAAGCTCAGCAGGGAACTCATTTGACTATTAGGCCACACCCCTGACACCACCATTGTTCCTGCAAGATATATCTCCCTGTATCCCCCTCACCACCTGATTTCCTTTTTCCTCTCCTCCTGGCAGCTCCCGTGTTCCCTCCCCTTTACCTGCTTCCTTCTGTTCTTTCTGCTCACCAACCAGCCTTTCTTTTATTTGGCACTTCCAAGTGTTCATCTTTACTACTTAATTATTTTCTTCATTTATACCCCACCTTACTAGATGATGCAAAGCAGTTTACATCATTGCCCTCTCATAGAATCATAGTGTTGGAAGGGACCTTAAGGTCATCTAGTCCAACTCTCCTCCATTTTATCTTCACAACAACTCTGTGAGATAGATAAGGCCGAGAGAAAGTGACTGGTCCAAGGGTACACAGCAAGTGTCCATGACAGAGTGTGGATTTGAACCTGGAATGACATTCTAGCCAGTCTGCCACACAGACTCTCAACTTCCTTTCCATTCCTCCCCTGGCAGCCTCTTCCTGGAACAAGCTTGGCAAGTTGCTAATATTGTGCAGTAGCAATTCACTCTGATGAGCAGGGGTAACTAAAATGGCCCTGAAAGGGCCTTCCTTCCTTCCTTTGCAATGAGAAGGGGGAGCCACATTTCTGTTTACAAAAGCTTTCCCACATGGGTATTTTAGGTGGAATCAAATCTGGAATTTGAGGACGCTTCCACTCACTAGCAGAATGTTTAACATTGGACAATGGTGTATGGACATATGAGGAAATGGGGCTTGTAAAATACAAGGATTCTTTGGGAGTGCATACAGCTGGATTGTACACCACTATACCGCCATGAAGACAAAACCATTCAATGTCCTCGTTGACAACTGGTGGAAGACCAGTGGATCAGTCTTCAGTATGTCTTTTTTTTGTTGCTAAATAGCCACTCCAATTGGCCCTGATTCCCTACAGAAGTTTAACTGTTACCTTTGTAACAGAAGTTTAACTGTTGCAGCTTGCATGATTTTTCCAGGTCTCAGGGAGTCTCCTGGAGTTTTTTTGCCCAACTGCGAAAACAGGCAACACAAGATATATGTATATTTTCTTCAGTGGGGGTAATAGCAGCAGTCAGAGTAAGATTGCCAGGTGACAAGAAGGGCTTTTTTTGAGCAGGAATGCACAGGAATTCAGTTACAGCTGGCTTAGCATCAGGGTGGGTGTCCTAATATGGAAATAAGTTCCTGCTGGGCTTTTTCTACAGAAAAGCTCTGTGTGAAACAATGGTGATGTCAAGGGGTGTGGCCTAATATGCAAGTGAATTCCTGCTGGGCTTTTCCTACCAAAAAAAAAAAGCCCTAGTGACAAGCAAGATTGAACTCTGAAGAGAGTTCTGGTCATCACATTTAAAGAAACCATGCTCCTTTTAAATGCCTTCCCTTCACTGGAAATAATAGAGGATGGGAACACCTTCTTTTGGGGCTCATAGAATTGAACCCCCTGGCGCAATATTTTTGAAGCCTGCTGTTTTTTCCCCCTCAGGAGAGGAAACCGATACTGTACTGAAAATGTGGTGCCTCTATCTCAAAAAAACAAACAAACCCCAAACAGCTCCCCCAGAGCCCCAGATACCCATGTATTGATTCTCCATTATACTCTATGGGGATTGGTCTCCATAGAGTATAATGGAGTGCTCAGTGGATATTTCCCTCCCCACCTCCCGCTTTCTGATAATCCTGAAGAGGGAGGAGGGCCTTCAAACCAGGGGATCCTCTGTCCCAATTGGGGATTAGCATCCCTAAGGCAGAGTGCCAGAAGAGAAATCACTTGGGTAAATAATGGAATTCCTTTCCTATGGCTGCACTAGTAATGCCAGACTCCAGGTAGGACCTAGGGACCTCCCCTGGAATTCCAGCTCATCTCCATTCTACAGAGATCAGTTCCCCTAGAAGGAATGGATGCTTTGGAGGGTGGACTGTATGGCATTGTACCCCACTAAGGTTCCTGTCCTCCCCAGGCTCTATTTCCAAATTTCCAGGAGTTTCCCAAACTGAATTTGGCAACCCTACCCCACCACCACCAGTGTTCAGGAGGCAACCCTGGGCTGCACACACGCGATAAGCAGGGCCAGCCCTGCCACTGGGCAAACTAGGCAATTGCCTTCTGGGGGTGCCAACTTGGGTCCCGGCCTTCTGGGGACGCCATATTGGGTGTCCTCCATGTGACTCGGTGAAATTATCAGTGCAGGGGGTGGGTGCCAGAAATTAGCCTTGCCTAGGGTGCCAGACAGTCTAGAGACAGCCCTGAGGATGAGCCATAGTTTGGGGTTAAAACAGACATGACGGCCGTGTGAATTTATTAATAGTGACCGCATTAGGTTGGACTGTATAAAAGCACACAGCCGAATTCTTCCTGCACTTAGAGTGCCCAATAGGCAAATGCGTGTCCCTGGGATTCACTATGTTAACATCAGAGCGTACACACATTTACCTATTGGGCACTATAAGTGCGGGAAGAATTGCACTGTGTCCTTTTCTACAGTCCAATCTGATGTGGTCACTACTAACAAATAAATTAATAAAGTATTAATAAATTCACACGGCATTTACAACAGTATACTAATTGTGAGTCATCTAGGATCATCTATTATCTTCATTACAGTTGTCCTTTATTCTACATAGGATCGTCTATGTGACCTTTTAAGGTCCGCTTTTTGGAACATTTGTCTGAGTGAAGCTTAAAGTTAAGGAATCACCGATTGTGAGTCACATGGCTGAGCGTAACTCCTAAGGATCTTAAATATGGCATTATCTATAAACTTCAGTCTAGCAATCAGTATGATATATAAAAGAAGTACACAAACAGCTTCTCCAGAAAGAATAATATTTTATTCATATGTTTTCTACTGTTGTTCCTCATGGTTTGAATGCAGCATTAGATCTAACCTCTTTTTTGTAAGTTCCATGTTTCTATACAAACTGCTGCATTTGCTTGAAATAACAATGCCTAACAATGGGCACATCCACAAACCAATTGCCCTTTCACCACACCCCCTCCAGCCTAGAAATAGCAGCTCTCCAGCAGCCCTGGCCCCACTCAATGCACAGCAGCCAAGAAGGTCAGAGCGCCTGCTCCGGCTGCAACGCCACTGAGGATGTTCTCCGCAGCTGAGAACAAAACGTCTGGAAGGAAAACTTTCTCCAGTAGAACACGGCACTTGAGCCCGAAAGATTCTACAAACCCTAATGATGTTACCAGCCGTGAAAACCTGAAATCTTTGATAACACGCCTCTACGAGGAGGAATCCTACCACCCGATTTGACGGCTGGAGACACTTCGCAAGAGAAAAGCCCAACTCCTCTGCTCACTCACCTTTCTGCTACGCTGCCGAGATACAGAGATCACTCCCCGCTTTCTACAGCAAAAACTCCACTTCAGTACTCCATCTGCTCACCGCATCTATAACCGTATGGAAAGAGCCCTCCTACGTGACAGAATACACCAAACCCGGCGGGTATCTAGACCTCAACGACCGACAACTTCTTCTCATTCACCTTGAACTAAGCAACAAACTACAGAAAAATGACTGGGACCTTGTTGACCGCATCACTCACACTTCTCATATATCCACCATGGGTCTGGCTACTGAGCGACAAAAATGAAAGTATAACAACATCTCCAGAACCAAGCAACCCTCTCCCACACTGGACACACAATGCACAGTCATCAACCTATCCAAATGACAACTGACAACAGCTGAAATCTCTGTGCTCTCCAAAGGAGGGAACTTCGCCATCACCCCTTCCAGAATTCCTACAGAAGACATTATCGCAAACATTGAAGCCAGTATTCGCAACCTCCCACGACACATTACAGAAGAAATAAGAGAATCATCAAAAATCATACAACACGCTAAACCTCCAAAAAGCAACCTCACCCATGCAGAAAGATCAGCTCTGAAAACCCTCAACACTGACAAGGACATACTGGTTCTTGCAGCGGATAAGGGGAATGCCACAGTTATTCTCAATACAGAAGACTACCATAAATCCTAATATAAAATAAATAATAAAATTCAGGACCTTCTCAAGCCAGATACATACAGGAGACTTCGCTGTGATCCCACCACAAGAATACTTCGGAAAACAAATCTGTTCATCAAAGGCTCTTCAATACCGTTTGAGGATCAACGCCTGCTCAGAAAGTCTGAAGCTCTGCCCCCCAGACTGTATGGCCTCCCTAAGATCCACAAACCCAATGTTCCTCTTCGACCGATAGTCAACGCCATCGGCTCACCTACCTACGCCATAGCCAAACACTTGACTGGCCTTCTTCAACCCCTTGTGGGCAACACTACCTCTTACATCAGGGACTTATCACATTTTTTGGAAAAAATCAAACACCTAAAACTCCAACCCAGCGATCTTTTAGTAAGCTTCGATGTCGTCTCGTTGTTCACCATGGTTCCGGTCAAAGAAACCCTTGTTCAACTACAACACATCTTTCCTGATGACATCACTGCCCTATTCCACCACGTGCTCACCACTACCTACTTCCAATGGAACAATAACTTTTATGAACAGATTGATGGAGTTGCCATGGGAAGCCCCCTTAGCTCTGTCATTGCTAACTTTTACATGGAAACCTTCGAAGATACAGCACTAAGATCTGCCCTCCTAAAACCACGTTGCTGGCTGCTGAAATCTTTGATAATTTTTTTTTCATACAAAAATCCTGATTTCTGCTGGAAGGATTGAATTTGTTCCATCGTCATGTTCTTTGTCAAGAATTTTGTTTTGTGGTAATTAATCTTTAATCCTGCATATTGGACAAATCGTTTAATCTTATTTATAAGGCAGTCAATTGAGTCCATCGGTTGTTCTAATATGAAGACTAGATCATCTGCAAAAGTTCTGAGCTTGTATGGTTCATCTTTTATGACATCTCCCTTTATATTTGAATCTTTCCTTATTTGCTTGTTCAACATCTCTAGAGATAAGAAAAAAGAAAAGGTGACAATGGACAGCCTTGTCTTGTACCTTTCTGTCTTTTAATAACATCTGTTAGTTTGCCATTCACTGTCACCCTTGCATTTTGTGAGGAATAGATTGCTTTTACTACTCTCAGGAAATTTTCACCGCACTCCATGCCTTTCAGCTGTTGTAACATAAAATACCAACAAATGTTATCAAAAGCTTTCTCAGCATCCAAGCAAATTAGGGCCAATTGTTTCTCTGGATGTCTCTCATAATATTCCAAAACGTTGCAAACTGTCCTTACATTGTCTTTTAAATATCTTTTAGGAAGAACTCCTGCTTGATCATAGTGTATTATAGATTGTAAAACTTTCCTCAGACGTTGTGCCAATATTGCAGCAAAAATGTTATAATCCACATTTAAAAGGGAAACTGGACAATAATTTTTAATGTCTTTCAGGTCATTGTTTTCTTTTGGAATCAAAGATATTGTGGCTTCTTGCCATGAAGTTGGTATTTGACCTTCTTCTTGAATCTTTTCAATGAGGCGCTTGAATGGTAGAAGCAAAGAGTCTTCATAAGCTTTATAAAATTCTGCAGGTAGACCTTCTGCACCAGGAGCTTTACCATTCTTTTGAGATGTCATTGCCTCTCCAAGTTCCCTTATTGTTATTGGCTCATTTAAAATTTTTTGTTGTTCCTCTGTAAATTTATTAAGATTATTTTGTTTGATGTATTCTTCTAACTCTATTTTCTGAACTTGCTTCTCTTCATATAATTTTTTATAAAACTGCTCCACAATTTGACATATTTTTTGTTTTTGACTTTTCTCTTAATTGTTCTCATCTTTCAATGACATAATTATTCTTTTGGTCTTCTCTTTTCTCATCCTATAAGCCAGCCACCTTCCAGGTTTATTGGCATGTTCAAAAAATTTTTGTCTAGCGTATCTCAGTTTAATCTCCATCTCTTCCATAAGAATTAAATTCAATTTATGTTGTGTTTCTTTCACCTTTTTTTGGAATTCATCTTTTGTTGGTTGTTTTTTAAGGTTCGTTTCAGCTTCTCCAGCTTGTGACATTAAATTTTGAAAATTTCAGTTCTCTCTTTTCTTTTCTTACTACTATATCTAATTGCAAGGCCCCTATAGTAAGCTTTAGCAGTGTCCCAAACTATTTGCATCTTTTCTTCTTGTGTTATATTCTGTTTAAAGAAATACTCCATTTCAGCCTTGGATTCTTTAAGAAATTTTTCATCTTTCAAACCTGAAGTATTTAAATTCCATATTTTTCTCTTCCGTAAACCTTTTAACTTTAACATCACTGGACTATGATCTGAAATAACTCTTGTTTGAATTTCTGTGTCAACTAGATCTTTAACCAGACTTGCCGAAAGCCAACACATGTCAATTCTTGACCAGGTTTGGTGACTGGCAGAGTAATAGGTAAAATCTTTAGAGTTAAGATATCTTGTTCTCCATACATCTACCAAATCCATTTCTTCTGCTAGTTTCCAAAAACTTTCTGGCAACTGAGAATCTTTACATTTCTTCTGTTTGGGCATTTTTTTTGTCCAATTGTCTATCCAGGACTGCGTTGAAGTCTCCTATTAAACAATATTATGCATATTCCAAATTTGTTAATTTAAAATGCAGATCTTGGAAAAATTTCTCTTGGTGATCGTTTGGGGCATAAATATTTGCCAATAAGATTTTTTTATTGTCCACAGTGATTTTCACTAGTAAGATTCTTCCATTCAATCCAATTGTGGATTGAATTTATCTTTAATGTATGCTGCCACTCCCCTTTTCTTCTTATACTTATCTGTTGCTTTGAATAAGTTACCTAATTTTTTGTTTTTCAAAAAATGTTGATCTTTCGTTAGAATATGAGTTTCTTGTAAACAAATTATATCCATTTCCAATTTTGCCAAATATCTAAATGTCTTCATCTTTTTAGCGGGAGAATTGAGTCCATTCACATTAATTGAGACTATTGAGGCCATTATGGATTTGAATTATCATTATCTTTTTTATCCTTTTTGGAATATTGCCTTGTATGATATCTCCGTGGTTCAGTTGGATTTTCTTCCCCAGATGCTTCTCCTCCTCTTCATCCTTCTTTTCTTTGCCTTCTTTTTCCTTCATTCTTTCCAAAAAATGCTGCGCTTTGAAGATGGAATTAATTCTATATCTGATCTCCTGGTATGTAAAAAGAAGGCTCTCTGGCATTAACCACATGTAAGATATTTCTCTTCTTCTCAGAAAGTCTCTTAACTCTTGGTATTCTCTCCTCTTTTGTCTCATAGGCCAGGGAACCTACCTCAGAATTTTCACCATATTTCCAGCAATCTTCATTGGTCTGTCTCTTACTTGTTTTAGAATATCATCTTTGACCCTCTTTCTTGTAAATTTCAAATGGACTTCACTAGGCAGCTTGTTTTGTCTTGTATAGTTCGAGGGTACCCGTTTGTATGTTTGTGGAAGAGCACCTCATTTTGTTGCTCTCATTTTCTTTTTTGAGAACAATGACAATAAATCTATCTATCTATCATCTATCTATCTATCTATCTATCTATCTATCTATCTATCTATCTATCTATCTATCTATCTATCTATCTATCTATCTATCTATCTATCTATCTATCTTCCTGTCCTATCTATCTATCTTCCTGTCCTGTCTATCTATCTGTCTTGACCATATTCTTCTTCCATTCTCTCAGGAGTCACCTGCAAAATTTCAGCCAAGGCTTCACTTAAAATTTTCTGTAAATCTTCATTTTTCTTTTCTGGTATGTTTTGAAACCTCAACATATATGCAGCTCTATCTACTTCCAGTTGTAGGAGTCTAGAGTCTTGTAGATTCTGTTCTTTTTCCACATGTTCCACCATTTGGGTATTCTCTGTCACTTGACCCTCCAGTATTCCCTGACCCTCCAGTTTTATAAGAGATGAGACACTTGTTGGCGCACTTGTTGGCACACCTAGGATCCTTTTGGCACAAAGGTGGAAGTCTCAGGAAATTCCCATGAAAATGGATTAGTGGGAAAAGTTTTGGAAACAGCAGAGTTGGACTTCTTATCCCAGTTGTTGACTGGGAAATCTAAAGAAGAAGCAAGAAAATATTGGGTTAAATTCTATGCCTGGTTAGATAACCAAGACTCTTAAGATTCTCTGATGTGAACTTATTTTTCCTTTTTCCTCCTGTATTCTATATTACAAAACCTGTCCCTATTGGAACTGTCAAAATTATTGGATAATTTTAACAAAAGGAGTATACTATAAAATGTGAAATGATGTAGCTGAGACAAAAATAGTAGGGGACAATTTATGCTAAGAAGTTATTGTAGAATTATGATTTTTGAAAGTATTCTTATGTAAAATAATACCGGAATGTATTGTGTTTTCTATTCCCAATCCCCTATCCCTGTCTTTTTTCTGAAACTAATAAAACTTTTTGAAGATTAAGAGTCTGCACGCATAATCATTACACCGAAGGACAGAGGACTAATGCAAGTTTATGCCTTCATATGTTCACTCTGCAAGTGAATATTTGTTAATGCCCTACACATTGTGGACACATTCTTTTTTCTCTTTGCAGTAGAGCAGGGAGATAATCCTACTTGTGGGAGGGGTAACAGATTGGTTTATATTTCCCAATTAATCAGAAGTAGGCAACTGCAAAACTGACCAAGCAATCTGATTTGGGGCTATCACGACATCAAAGAAGCTGAGCAAAATTAACTGAGCTGAACCTGAATGCAATTTCTGTGCAAATTCCAGATGGAATGCTTTGAGTTGTCTTCACTGTTTTGCCATTGCATATATGAGCATTTGCAAGAAAGCCTAGCATCTGATTAGCAATTTCCAAAGTTGGTGATTGCTAAAGAGGCAATCTCGGGCTTAACCACGAAGCTACCAAAACAGGAAACTTGTACAAGAGTAGGCCTCTGATAAGGGAAAAAAGGGAAACTGTCTGAGCTTTATCAGAGATAACGAAATTTTAAGGAGAAAAATGAGAAAAGGGAACTAATCAGCAGATTAAGAGACCCTTCTCTGGGAGGCATATTCTAGAAGTTAATGAACATGCATCGCATGCAAGGGTGGGGACCATATGCTGGGGAGCATATGCAGAGGATGGGAGTGAAAGGCATTCCGGAAAGAATGGAAATTCTAGTAGCTTCAGCCAATGACATCGGTCGGGGGTGGGGCTTTTGAGAATTGTCACTAAATGCTTGCTAATAAAAAGTGTATGGAATCAGCAGATTAATGCATTAAACAGTTAGAAGCTCCAGCTCTGACTTTGTCTCTCATTATTTCGCGGTACAGCAATTTTGCTTCTTACATGGCTTCTCTTAGCGACCCTGGACTTCCCATCCCAATAATAACCAGCGCTGACCATGCTTTACGTCCGACATAATTGTCAGCCTGGGTGGTTTCATTAATATCAACACGTTGATTTTGTTTTGTTTTTAAAGGCTGGTGGGAGCAACAAAGAAAACCACAAGGACGATCCCATGGCCCATTCAAAGAGCGAGGCGGAAGGTGCGAAGAAGCTTGCTGATATCTTTCGAATGTCCAAACTGAAGGTATTGCAATTCTAATTCTAATTCTCTGGTCAATAATAAAAAAACCTTGCAGCTGATTGTGTGGATGTCCCATTAGGGTTCCCAGGTTCCCCCAGCCATCAGCGGGGGATGGAGGGGTAACGGTTGTCAAATCCAGGCTGAGAAACTCCTGGAGATCTTGGGATGGAGCCTGGAGAGGAGAGGGACCTCAGTGTATAATGCCCAGGGCTTTTTTTTGTAACAGGAACTCCTTTGCATATTAGGCCACACACCCCTGATGTAGCCAATCCTACAAGAACTTACAGGGCTCTTCTTACAGGGTCTTCTGTAAGCTCCAGGAGGATTGGCTACATCAGGGTTGTGTGGCCTAATATGCAAAGGAGTTCCTGCTACAGAAAAAGCCCTGATAATACCTCCTAGGGATATTGAAACTAGGTTATGAGAGAGATCTTGGGGTCGTGGTAGATAACTCACTGAAAATGTCAAGACAGTGTGCAACTGCAATAAAAAAGGCCAACACCATGCTGGGAATTATTAGGAAGGGAATTGAAAACAAATCAGGCAGTATCATCATGCCCCTGTATAAATCGATGGTGTGGACTCATTTGAAATACTGTGTGCAATTCTGGTCACCGCACCTCAAAAAGGATATTATAGCACTGGGAAAAGGGCAACTAGAATGATTAAAGGGTTGGAACACTTTCCCTATGAAGAAAGGTTAAAACACTTGGGGCTCTTTAGTTTGGAGAAACATCGACTGCAGGGTGACATGATAGAGGTTTGCAAGATTATGCATGGGATGGAGAAAGTAGAGAAAGAAGTCCTTTTCTCCCTTTCTCACAATACAAGAACTCATGGACATTTGATGAAATTGCTGAGCAGTCGAGTTAAAATGGATAAAAGGAAGTACTTCTTCACCCAAAGAGTGATTAACATGTGGAATTCACTGCCACAGGAGGTGGTGGCAGCTACAAGCATAGACATCTTCAAGAGGGGGTTAGATAAAAATATGGAGCAGAGGTCCATCAGTGGCTATTAGCCACAGCGTGTATATATATGTGTGTATATCTATATCTATATCTATATCTATATATATTGGCCACTGTGTGACACAGAGTGTTGGACTGGATGGGCCATTGGCCTGATCCAACATGGCTTCTCTTATGTTCTTATTCTAGAAATATATGCTTGATAGTGCAGGGTAGAGAGAGAGACACAGTTCCTATGCTATCTAACTAGCAGATAGGTGTGGATGCAGAGAGGAATCCTGCATCTCCATCTTGTGTGCATGGAATAGAAAGAATCAGTAAGAAGGAGATGGAAGGAAGTTGCTTTCCCCTAAAGATTGCTGATAGTTAAAGCGATGGCATTCCCAGTAGTAATGTATGGCTGTGAGAGTTGGACCATAAGGAAGAATAGATGCTTTCAAGCTGTGGTGCTGGAGAAGAATCTTGAGAGTCCCTTGGACTGCAAGAAGATCAAATCAGTCAGTCCTAAGGGAAATCAACCCTGACTGTTCCCTGGATTCTGAAGCTGAAACTCAAATACTTTGGCCACCAAATGAGAAGGGAGCACTCCCTGAAGAAGATCCTGATGCTGGGAAAGACAAGGCAAAAGAAGAAGGGGACGGCAAAAGATGAGATGACTGGACAGCATTACTGATGTAACTAACACAAATTTGAGTGGACTTCAAAGGATGATGGAAGGCAGGAAGGCCTGGTGAGACTTGATCCATGGAGTCGCAAAGAGTCGGACTCGACTGTGCAACTGAACAACAACAACAAAAAGAGTGCTGATCCACACTTCAAAGGAAATCAGTGACAGTAAAGTTAACAGAAAGATGCTTAGTGTCTGCCTATCTGCCTTCAACTGTGTGGTCACTTGCTTTTGGAGGCTGAGGCACTGGGACATTGCATCTGATACTTCTAACATTTTACTAGATTGTAGCCACAGCATTAGCCCTCTCCATCAGCCAGTACTCATTCACATAAATCTTTTGCCTTTAACTCTCCTGACATTGGCATCCACCAGGAGCCAACTTTGCCCAGTCCCTGGCTGTGCCCAGGCATGCCAAAATCACAAATCACTTGAAAAGTGACTGTTTGAAAGGGAAAACAGCACAGCTATGGTCTAATTAACTGGGATTATTTTGCAATCATTAATGAACAAATTTAACAGTGGTTTTTTTGAAACTTGCCCAGCATTTGTTCTGAAATCTCTTTGCTGCCCCACTAAAATCTTTAAGAACTCAAATTTAACTCTTCAAATGAAGATACTCTGAATTTGGAAATTTATGCATGTGAATTAGTTGCTCTAAACCACAAACCATTGAGATTTATTTATTTATTTACTTTGATCTTATATCCCGCCCCCTCCACAAGTGGACTCAGGGCGGCTGACAATCAGTTCAAAACATTTACCATTGTGATTTAAAATGATAAAATAGCAATTTAAAAATACATTTTAAGGTGCTGTTCAACCTCTGTATAGGCGGGATCTTCTCTCTTCTGCCAGTTATCCTAGAATGATTGTAATTCCTCAGAAGTGTAGGGTGGCAGCCCTCTCCCGGTTAAGATGTTAAAGGCCTGCCGAAATAATTCAGTTTTGCAGGCCCTGTGGAAGATCCCGCAGGGCCCTTATGATCTCTGGGAGGGAATTCCACATTTCTGGTGCTGCCACTGAGAACACAGTCTGGCCTCTCTTGGTCCAGCGATAGATATTAAGTTTTGCATCCCTGAATGCAAGCTATCTCAGTAGCTAAGCAGGGTCAATGTGACTTGGGTGGGAGCCCACTGAGAAGTCCAGAGCTGCTGTGCTTAGGCAGGCAATGGCAAACCACCTCTGACCATCTCTTGCCTTGAAACCTCCTACAGCAGGAGCGTCAAACTACGGTTATTTGTTATGAGAGCCAGATCTGACATAGATGAGACCTTGTCAGGCCAGGCCATGTGTCCTGAAATGTGATGGTAGTGGACACAGACAAACACAATCAAAGTGGGTTTTTTTAAGTTTAAATAAAACATGCTTAAAATATTAGCACTCTTGCAATATTTTGTTTATATAAGTCTCTGATAACTGACACCTCTTGTTCTGAATTATTGCATCAAAATCTGGAGACAATGTCTGTGCTGTAGCAAATTTGAGTATGCTGTTCAGGTGTTGTTCAGGTGTGTATCTGTAAGTTGCAAACCTACTTTTGATTTGCTCATGAGCCTGATAGGACCCCTCCAGGGGCCTGATCTGGCCCCCGTGCCACATATTTGACACTCCTGTCCTATAGGCTTTCCATAAATTGGCTGAGGCTTGACAGCACTTTCCACCAGCAATCATTCGCTCTGCCACTGAGCTATGGCCCCTTCCAAAGATCTTACCAGCCCTGGTTGAAAGATATATGGTGCAAACTTGCAGATAATATGAGCATGACAGCAGTCACCGCAGGAATGCTGTTTGTTGATGGCTTCCCATGGAAACCACAAATATTACTCTAGCCATTATTTTTGGAGATCAGAAATCTGACATCCTGCTTTAATGCTATTTAACAGCCTCCTGTTATTTATTGAATGAGTTTTTCTTCATTCTCTTCTAGGTATTTCTGCTGGCACTTACTTTTGCCTATCTGGCCAAGACCATGTCTGGAGCTTACATTAACAGCCTGCTCACACAGCTTGAACGGCGGTTCAATATCCCTGCCTCACTAGTTGGAGTTATCAATGGAAGCTTTGAAATGGGTATGCATATGGTTACAGTCTGGCTTTGGATTCAGTGGGAGCTCACAGGAGTGCAGCTCCTGAACCTTTCTGACAGATCCACCTCCTCCTTTCCACCTTGTCCACTGAATAGTAGGTGCAGCTGCATATCAATCCCTGGAGGAGCTCTGCTCCACCACCTTTTTTTCTACAAAATGACCCCTGGTTACAGTTATTGAGTTGGATCTAAGCTACACCAGCAATTTCTGCCAGTTTCCCCTTCCAGCTGCGTATAGGGATGGGTAGGGCTTTTTTTTTGTAGCAGGACCTCCTTTTTATATTAGACTGCACACACACACACACACACACACACACACACACCGATGTCGCCAATCCTCTGAGAGCTTACAGTAGGCTCTGTACTGAGAGCCCTGTAAGCTCTTGGAGGATTGGCTAAATCAGGGGGGTGTAGCCTAATATGCAAAGGAGTTTCTGCTACAAAAAAAGCCCTGGGAATGGGCATGAACCACATTTTTTGCAGTTCAGATAATGGTTCATGGTTGAACAATAAACTGAAGCATGAACCTGTATGAACCAGGAGGCAGGTTCGTAAACCAAATTGGTTTGTATGGCTTTGTGATCCCTGCTTTCTGCTCCCTGCAGTTTTTCACGGGGAACAGAAATCAGTGGTTTAAATGACTTCTAGTCAATAGCTGAGTGGTGAGGAACCACCCCCTGCCACTCAGCTGTTTTTTGTGAAGAGCAGAAAGCAGGGGTTTAATTGGGCTGGAGTCATTAAATCCCTGCTTTCTGCTCTTCACAAATCACCACAAACTGCATCAAAATTTGTGAAAGTTCATGGTGGTTCTTCAGTTTGCAAACATCACCTCCCCCATCATTTCTCAGCATTTGGGTTGCATTGGTTCCATCTCCTTTGGGACCACTTTATGGTGGCACCCATTACATGTTCTCAAAATTCTGAAAGTTCCTAGAGGCTCAACAAGGTTGAGGACACCTGGACTAGACAATACTCGGCTAGACAAATAGATTCAGTTCTGCTTGTTTTAGCTGCTTACAATGTTAATGAAAGGGAACAAAAATTTTGGAGAGGGGAAGCGAAAGATTGAAGTGACAACTTAAAATCTCCATCTTTGTCTCTTCGTGAGAGCCAGTTTGGTGTAGTGGTTAAGTGTGCGGACTCTAATCTGGAAGAACCGGGTTTGATTCCCCACTTCTCCACTTGCAACTGCTGGAATGGCCTTGGGTTAGCCATAGCTATCACAGGAGTTGTCCTTGAAAGAGCAGCTGCTGTGAGAGCCCTCTCAGCCTCACCCACCTCACAGGGTGTCTGTTGGGGGGGGGGGGAAATATCGCATATTGTAAGCTGCTCTGAGTCTCTGATTCAGAGAGAAGGACAGGGTATAAATCTGCAATTCTTCTTCTTCTTGCCTGCTCCTGCTCTATATTTTCTGTCCTCAGGTAACTTGCTGGTGATTGCCTTTGTGAGCTATCTCGGAGCAAAATGTCACAGACCACGCCTAATTGCTGTGGGTTGCACAGTCATGGGCTTGGGGTGTTTCCTGATAGGACTGCCTCATTTTCTGATGGGAAGGTGAGTCTTGGTTTGTCCTCCATCTTCAGTGTGCCTAATTTTGTAATTTCTCTGCCTGTGATAATATTTAACCGGTACAATATTCACCATCTGCACTACTATAATTAGGATTGCCGGGTCTCCAAGCCTCATGGGTAGGGGATGGTGGGAGCTTACTGGGACCTGGAACAACACAATGTGACTACATCACCAGGAAGCTAGAAAAAAAGTGATGTAGGCTCATCAATTACATTGAGGGGAACGCTCTGGTTTTTCAGCAAAACTCTGTGGTTTGAAGCTAATTCTACCATAGAGTTTTGCCCAAAAACCGGAGTGTCACCTCCCATCACTGATGTGCCTTCATCACTTCCAGGTGACATAGGCATGCCACATTTTTACCTATTTTTGCCTGTTTTGGGGGGAATAATTCTCCCCTGGCAGCCAGCTGCTGGTGCAAATGGCCCCCTCTGAAAATCAGGGGATCCCCCACATACTAGGGGGACCTGGAAATCCTGAAGACTACAAAATTATTGGGGTGTTTGGTTAATATAGCAGAGTTTTGCCCAGTCAATAGAAGCATGATACTGAGGGCAGTAAATAAAGCTCCCAAGAAGTTTATTACAGAAAATGGAAAACTCACATTTATTCAAGTAGATCCAGTTCACATTCAGGTTGCAGTCAAAAAAAAAGAGAAAGAAGCTTAATCTAAAGAGTACTTTCCCTTTCACAAATGGCCAGCTAATGTGGCAGCACATGTATGTGAGTATAAGGGCATTGTTTCTACAGGAGAGACCTGCAGAGACTTGTGTCTCAGTGGAAGGCCATGTGAAATGAGTGAGAGAACAAAGAACAGAGAGAGAGAGAGAGAGAGAGAGAGAGAGGAGAGATCAGAGGGCAGCTCCCAGCTTCTGATAAAGAGAGGCATCCCATTCAAGGAGATAACATCTATACCCTTAGAGTGATATAGCACCTCCCAGTGTCTGGCTGAGTTGCTCCTTCCAGCAAAACATAAGAACATAAGAGAAGCCATGTTGGATCAGGCCAATGGCCCATCCAGTCCAACACTCTGTGTCACACAGTGGCAAAAAAATTTATATATACACACACACTGTGGCTAATAGCCACTGATGGACCTGTGCTCCATATTTTTATCTAAACCCCTCTTGAAAGTGGCTATACTTGTGGCCGCCACCACCTCCTGTGGCAGTGAATTCCACATGTTAATCACCCTTTGGGTGAAGAAGTACTTCCTTCTATCCGTTTTAACCTGTCTGCTCAGCAATTTCATCGAATGAAAGTAGACTAGCAGAAGAAGAAAGGAAAAACATCTGCAAAAGAAGTGTGGAAGGACACTGTTCTGAGTGGGTGTTAGGGTTGCCAGCCTCCAGGAAAGGCCTGGGGATCCCCCAAAATTACAGCTCATCTCCACACTACAAGCTCTGTATCTTAATCTCCAGGAGTTTTCCAACCTGGATCTGGCAAACCTACCCCTAGGGCTGCCAATCCCCAACTGGAGGCAGGGGATGGGAGGAAAATGTTTGCTGGGCACTTCATTATTAATTGTTTCCCATAGGGTATAGTGGAGAATGGATCTGTGGGTATCTAGGGCTCAGAGGGGGGGGGGAGCTGTTTTTTGAGACAGAGACACCAAATTTTCAGCAAAGCATCTGGTGCCTCTCCTCAAAACACCTACCCCAAGTTTCAAAAAGATTGGACCAGGAGTTCAATTCGATGAGCCCTAAAACAAGGTGCCCTATTCCTTCATTATTTCCAAATATAGGGAAGGCATTTAAAAGGTGCGCAGTCCCTTTAAATGTGATGGCCAGAACTCCATTCAGAGTTCAATCATGCTTGTCACACTCTTGCTCCTGGCTCCACCCCCAATGTCTCCTGGCTCCACCCCCAGTCTCCTGGCTCCACCCCCAATGTCTCCAGGCACTTCTTGTGTCATATTTGCCAATCCTAGCCCCCATCCTTTGCCAGTGTTCTGGAAAGAACCTGGCAAACTTAATACTTATGGATTTGTGAAATCTGATTTTTTTTTAAAATGGTGTCCGAGTTGCAGGTGTCTTTGTAAAAAATCAGGAAATCAACAATGATCACAGAAGTGATAGTACAATTGCCAAGAATAAGATGCACAGCTTGATCCAGTGGACAAAAATGCATGAGCAGAAAGAAAAACAATGTGTGTGCGTGTGCACATTCCCTGAAGGCCTGATCTGAAAGCTGGGACTGTTTGTTATGTCCAGGTCACAAACTGCTGTGTTCAATACTGAAAATGTTACTTTCAAAGGAGACCGGGACTGGAATGACACGTAATCTCCAGATTGCAGAGATCCATTCCCTTACAGAATGGCAGTTCTGGAACTGGATTCTATGGTATCACATCCCCACTGAACTCTAGGGTTGCCAGGTCTGGGTTGGAAAATATCTGGACACTTTGGGGGTGGATCTAGGAGTGGGTGGGGTTTGGGGAGGGAAGGGAAGGGGAGGGGCCTCAGCATGGTACCATAGGGTTGCCAGGTCTGTGTTGGAAAATACCTGGAGTTTTTGGGGGTGGATCCAGGAGAGGGGAGGGTTTGGGGAGGGGAGGGGAGGGGCCTCAGAATGGTACAATGCCATAGAGTCCACCCTTCCAGGCAGCCATTTTCTCCAGGGGAACTGATCTCTGCCAGCTGGAGGCTAGACATATCAGCGGGAGATCTTGAGACGTGTATATTCTCAAAATATGAGATAGATGGATACTTGACAAATTCCTTCAGCCACAAATACACCCATTTGAGATAATGGCATATTCCCCCCATTAATTCCCCATATGTCTGTGATGTCTTGGTGGGGACTTCAGGAAATTGCCACACCCAGACCCCCTCCCCTACTATAGTGGCCATTTTCATCAGGTAAACTGATCTCTATCGTCTGGAGATCAGTTGTAATTCCAGGAGGTCTCCAGGCACCACCAGGAAACTGGCAACCCGACTTCCCCACATTATTCCATAAGATAGAATGTACGAAAAGGAACAGATGTGGAACCATACCCGTACCACCTTTCAAGTGTCACAAGTGCCAGGAATCTACCAGCTGTTTCTATTGGGCCTTCCACAATCCTCTCAATATTTGTACAGGCTCAGTACATTTGCATGGAAGCCTGGGGAAAAAAAAAATCCAGTGATCATTTTGTGTGTAGCAGGGTTGAATGCACTCGGTAAATATGCTCATTGCTGCTGTTCAAGCAACATGGAAACCATGCATGTCAGGAAGCTGGTTGCACTATTAGCTATTCCCGTTAGGTGACTGCAACATCTGAAAAGGACTTGGGTGCCAGACTAAATTACACTTTTGTGCACAATTTTCTCCTCAGAGAGCATTTTTGCTTCCTTCCATCCATGTGACACAAATGTCCCTCAGAAGTTCCATCTGTTTGACTACCCCAAAGTCATGGTTACTTATTGCTTTTATGTTCGTTTAATGAATTTTCTCACTGCTGAGAATAATTGGTAATAAGAAACCAAGGCAAAGACGGACACCATACTTTCATTCCATACACATTTTTATTTTTTCGTCTCCCCAGGTACCAGTATGAAAAAAGTGTTTCTTTATCAGAAAATTCTTCTTCATTCATGGCTGTTTGCCTTGCCAATCATACCATGCCTACTGAAGAAACCTCAGAAGGTGAGGGCCCCCCTCTTTGTAGTATTCACTCTTATTTCTCTTTTTCTCTTGGCTGCTAAAATTGTATAAAGAAAACTGGACATTTAGGCTTAAGGGTTCCACAAAAGCTTGGTTCTGTAGTGTAAAAACAAAGACCCATGGGGTTGCCAACTCCAGGGTGGAGAAATTACTGGAGATTTGAAGGTGGGGCATAATGAGGTTGGGGTTTGGAGAGGGGAAGAGACCTCAGTGGGACATAATGCCATATAGCCCCACCCTCCAAAGCAGCCATTTCCTCCAGGGGAATGGATGTCTGTTGTCTTGAGACCAGTTGTAATTCTGGGAGATCTCCAGGACCCACCTGGAGACTGGCAACCCTGCCCCCTCAAATGAGGGCAAGAAATATACAGACACTGTTAGCTCTTCACTGACCTTTATAGAGCTCTGAAACTGCAGAACTTATTTGTAGATTACACCCAGGCCTTTTTTGAGCAGGAATACACAGAAACATAGTTCTGGCTGGCTTGGTGTCAGGGTGTGTGGCCTAATATGCAAATGAATTTCCGCTAGTTTTTTTCTACAAAAAGCCCTGTGTGAAACAATGGTGGCAGCAGTGGGTGTGGCCTAATATGCAAATGAGTTCCTGCTGGGCTTTTTCTACAAAAAAAGCCCTGCTCACACCTAGATGGATTTCACAGATTGGATCAGAATTCCAATGCTAAGGCCTTCTCAGCCTCAGGTCACCTTAAAAAGGAGTCACTTTAAAGGCTAATCAGATTTAATCCAGCATAAATTTCTATGAGTGAGCACTTACTTCCTCAGCTGCATGATGGGGGTCATCTGTTAGCCAGATGCATTTATACTGCAAGTTGCAAATGACAGAAAGGGCAGAAGTAGGAACTAAGATAATCTTAAACACCAGAGTGGCTGTGATCTTTCTGGTTGGGTGTATGTAAATTGCCATCAAGTCACAGCTGACCTATGGTGACCCCATGGGGCTTTAAAGGCAACTGATTAAGCAGAGGCATTTTGCCATTGCCTTCTTCTACAAAGTCTTCCTTGGTGGTCTTCCATCTAAGTTCCAGCTCCAGTTTAGCTTCCAAGATTTGATCACATCGAGCTATATACTATATCAGGGGTGGCTAACCAGAGCCACTTCCAAATCGGTCTGTAGAGGGGTCGCCCCCAAAGGACGACTCAACTCTGGGACCCAGGAAGGGTCCCAGAAGGCAAGGGGCTCAGCAGTACAACAGGGGTGTCAGCGGAGGTGGCTGCTCCCCGAGACCGCTTGCCTCTAACCTCTTCGTTCCGATCGCCATTTTTAAATGGCAAGAGGGTCTGCCACCGGCTTCTTTCTTCTTTCCTCGGTCTACACTCTGGATCTTGAAATCGTCTACTATCAAGATAAGTGACATTAATCTTTCTACAATTGTAAGTGTTATTTTCCAACACTGTTTTTTTGAATGGCAATAGCTCTGACAAGCAGGAAAGAGGAGAATCAGGACTGAAGCAGACTTGGGCAAAAGACTGAGAAGGGGGGGGGGGACTCTCCTTCATTCTTTTTCAAGGCTTATAAAAGTTGCTGCCTAACCTGGTACCACAGAAAATACCTGCATGAGGAGATCACACCAATTTTTAGTTATATAAGAGACTTGATGGCTGATCTTATCTGATCTATTTCAAACCCCCTTTAGAGGGAAAATGCTTTGGATTTTGGGAAAGAGGCTTGTTTGCAAGTGTATATGGATGTGAAAGACAGTGGGCTTGCAAATACGCTGATCTTTAAATTGAAGTGCTCTGAATGAATTCACAAAAGTTCTAACTAACTTTTAAAGGATGATATTGACTTATAAATCATAGCAGGATTTCTGGCTGTAAGAAGAACACTTCTACAAGTTTCCAAAGTGGATTTCTAGCTATTTTTGTTCAATGATATAGATAAAATCTTTTAAACTTGTTTTTATTTTTTTCTGTGCCTTTTTTTATCTCTGGTTCAAATATTTTTTATAAGGTTTTAATATTTTTTTGGTTTGGGATTCCTTCTTTTTTTGTGTGTAGCCTTCATTTTTTATTCTTTTTTGTATCACCAAATAGGGAAATTTTTTCCTATTTTCTATTATTTTTTGCCTTTTTGGGGGGGGAGTGCCTGATTTCCATTTTTTTTTTTTGGTTTAACTTTTAATTGTGGATCTCATTCTTGGATTACAAATAGGGCATTCAGCCCTGGATTACAAATTTACACCTTGGAGTTTTTGGAATTTGAAGTTATTTGAAAGACGTTGTGGTGATTGGATTTCAACTGAAGCAGCATTGTTAGAAGACTTGTAAGAGTGAATTATTGTTGTTGCAGTGATCTGAATTATTTTGCTTATTGACTACTTAGTGTGGTTGGCTAAAAAGCTTTGTTTATTATTACTTTTATCATTGTTTTGGCTCTCACAAATTGTTGATAGAAGGTAGAAGGTTGTTTTCTTTTACAATAAGGACATTGCTTGGTGAAGATTAGCTTATCTGTTATAAACAGGAACATAGAATTTCAAAACAAACGTTGAAGAAGCATTACTGAATTTTGTGGCTGTGAGTGTGCTTACTCTAATAAGAATGGAAAATAAAGCTGGGATTGGCTTCAAAGAAACAGTAAAAAAAAAAGAAAACAGGGAAGGAAAGCCACCATTTTCTTCCTCTAATGCTCCACCTGGGCCAGGGAAATTTACAGCCATGCAGGGAGATATGAAAGAAATGCAAAATACCCTAATGACTGCTATAACACAGTTGACTACCAAAGTAGATAATATTGGTGAACAGATGGCAGAGATCAAACAAGAGCTTTTGGAGAATAGCAGACAGACAGCTGAGACCAACAAAGCCTTAAAAGTACTAGATGGTCAGGTGACGGAGAATATTCAAAAGGTGGAACATCTGGAAAAAGAACAGAATATATATGACTCTAGACTCTTGCAACCGGAAGTAGACAGAGCCGCTTACATGCTGAGGTTTCAAAATAGGCCAGAAGAGAAATCTGAAGATTTACAGAAAATTTTAAGTGAAGCTTTGCCTGAAATTTTACAGGTGACTCTGCAGAGGATGGAAGAAGAGTTTGATCAAGTTAGATGGGTGCCATCGAGTTATACAAGATGAAAAACAAATTACCTAGTGAAGTCCATTTGAGACTCACAAGAAAGAGGACTAACGATGACATTTTGAAACAAGTAAGAGACAGACCTATCATGATAGCTGGAAACATGGTGAAAGTTTTAAGAGAGGTACCTTGGCCTGTGAGACAAAAGAGGAGAGAATATCAAGCGTTGAAAGATTTTTTAAGAGGAAGAGAAATATCCTACATGTGGCTAATGCCAGAAGACCTTCTTTTTACTTACCAGGAGAACAGATACAGGATTAACTCCATTTTCAAAGCTCAGAACTTTCTGGATAGAGTGAGGGAAAAAGAAGGCAAAGAAAAGAAGGATGAGGAGGAGCAGGAAGAAAGCTCTGGTGAAGAGAATCCAAATGAACTACGGAGATATCATACAAAACAGCATTCCAAAAAAGATAAGAAAGATAATGATAAACAAAACCCATAATGGCTTCAATAGTTTCAATTAATGTTAATGAACTCAACTCTCCTGCCAAAAGGAGGAAGACTTTTAGATATTTGACAGAAATGGAAATGGATATAATCTACTTACAAGAAACACATATTTTAATTAAAGATCAACATCTTTTGAAAAATAAAAAACCTGGTAACTTATTTACAGCAACAGACATGAAAAAGAAGAAAAGGGGAGTTGCAACATACATTAAAGATAAATTTAACCCACAATTGCAATATGCTTCTGAAGATGGAAGAATTCTATTAGTGGAAATTACAGTGGAGAATAAAAAAATTCTGCTGGCAAGTATCTATGATCCAAATGATCAGCAGGAGAAATTTTTTCGAGATTTGCATCTTAAACTGTCAAGTTTAGACTATGTAGAATATTGCCTAATAGGAGATTTCAATGCAGTTTCTGATAGACAACTGGACAAAAAAATGCACAAACAGATGAAAAGTAAAGGTCTTCAGTTGCCAACAAGTTTTTGGAAATTAGCAGAAGAAATGGATCTAGTTGACGCATGGAGAACAAGATATCCTAACTCCAAAGGCTTTACCTACTATTCCTTGGTCAAGAATCAATATATGCTGGCTCTCTGCAAGTATGATTAAAGATTTAGTTGACACAGGAATTCAACCAAGAGTTATTTCTGACCATAGCCCTGTAATGGTAAAGCTCAAAGGTCCAACTTCAATTTTGAAAGATGAAGACTTTCTCAAAGAATCTAAGGTGGAAATGGAATCTTTTTTCAAACAGAACATAACACAAGAGGTAAAGATGCAAGTGGTTTGGGACACTGCTAAAGCTTACTAAAGGGGCCTTGCAATTAGATATAGTATTAAGAGAAAGAAAGAACTGAAAATTTCCAAAACCTAATATCACAAGCTGAAGAAGCCGAAAAGAATTTTTAAAAAAGTCAACAAAACATCTGTTTCAAAAAAAGGTTAAAGCAATGCAACACAAATTGAATTTGATTCTTATGGAGGAAATGGAGATTAAGTTGAGGTACGCTAGACAAAAAAATTTTGAACATGCTAATAAGCCTGGAAGGTGGTTGGCTTATAGGATGAGAAAAGTTTATAAAATAAACTTAGAAGAATATGTCAATCAAAATAATCAAAAAACTTTAATTGAGCCAATAACAATAAGGGAACTTGGAGATGTAATGGCATCTCAAAAGAATGGTAAAACTCCAGGTCCAGGTGGACTACCTGCAGAATTTTACAAAGCTTACGAAGAGTCTTTACTCTTATCATTTAAGCGTCTTATTGAAAAAATTCAAGAGGAAGGCAAAATACTACTTTCATGGCAAGAAGCTACAATATCTTTGATAGCAAAAGAAAATAATGATTTGAAAGATATTAAAAACTACCATCCAATTTCTCTTTTAAATGTGGATTATAAAAATTTTGCTGCAATATTGGCACAACATATGAAGAAAGGTCTACAGTCTATAATACATTATGATCAAGCAGGATTCCTTCCTAGAAGAAATCTGAAAGATAATGTCAGAACAGTGTGTAATATTTTGGAATATTATGAAACTCATCCAGAGAAACAACTGGCTTTAATTTGTTTAGATGCTGAGAAGGCCTTTGACAATGTTTGTTGGCACTTCATGCTACAACAACTGAAAGGCATGGAATGTGGTGAAAATTTTTTGAGAGCAGTAGAAGCAATTTATTCTTCACAAACTGCAAGGGTGACAGTGAACAGTGAACTAACAGATCTAATCAACATTCAAAAAGGTATAAGTCAAGGCTGTCCATTGTCAACCATACTTTTTATCTTATCATTAGAAGTACTGAATGACAAGAGACAATTGTTGTTAGAAGGACATGACCTTACTATGGGGTGGCATGCATATTTATGGTATCAAAGACTCGAAGGCAACTCCTATTTTAAGAACCATTGGTTTAGAAAATCCTTGTATCATACGTGGTCATGGCTAAAGACCAGAATTTACAAAAATATTCCAAGATGAGTCTCCCCAGTAGAAGCATTTACGCATCCGAATCTCCTAAAATCAAATCAGGGCTTATTTGGTAGCAGGAACTCCTTTGCATATTAGGCCGCACACCTCTGATGTAGCCAATCCTCCAAGAGCTTACAGGGCTCTTAGTACAGGGTCTACTGTAAGCTCCAGGAGGATTGGCTACATTAGGGACATATGGCCTAATATGTAAAGGAGTTCCCTGCTATAAAAAAAAGCCCTGCCTACATCAATTTTGGGTGATGTTGGCATGTCGAGGATGTTAGGGGCAATGCTCTGGTTTGTGGGCAAAACTCTTATGATAGGATTACTGTCAAACCATAGAGAGCCAGTTTAGTGTAGTGTTTAAGTCTGCGGACTCTTATCTGGGAGAACCAGGTCTGATTTCCCACTCCTCCACTTGCAGCTGCTGGAATGGCCTTGGGTTAGCCATAGCTCTTGTAGGAGTTGTCCTTGAAAGGACAGCTGCTGCGAGAGCCCTTTCAACCCCACCCACGACTGTTGTGAGGGAAGAAGATATAGGAGATTGTAAGCCGCTCTGAGACTCTGATTCAAAGAGAAGAGCGGGGTATAAATCTGCAGTCTTCTTTTGTCCCAAAGCCAGAGCATTGTCCCTCCAAGGTTCACCAACTTGCCTATACCATTTCCAGTGACATAGGCATGTCATGTTGACTTTTGGTTTCTTGTCTGTTTGGGGGTATAGTTCCCCCTGGTTTCTGATAGCCCTGAACTGGGGGACAGACAGACTCCAGACTGGTGGATCTCCCACTCCCAACTGGACACTGACAATCCTAGGAGTATTGTTTTGAGGGAATCCAGGAAGATACAATGTTGCATTCCAGAGCATTTTATCACTTCTGAATGGACAGCATTGATTTTGTTACCTGAGCAAACTTTCATGAGGATGTCTTTCCTTGCTCCTTTTATTTGCAGAATGTAAAAAGCAGGCTGGATCGCTGATGTGGGTGTTTCTGTTGGTGGGAAACATCATCCGAGGTGTTGGCGAAACACCCATCATCCCTTTAGGCATTTCGTATGTGGAAGATTTTGCAAAATCCGAAAATTCTCCTTTCTACATTGGTAAGCCTGCAAATGCCCAAACTTAGTATTATGTACTGACATGACAATTACGTTCTTATGAACCCTTGGTTACCTGGGATTCCTTTTGGAAAGAAAGGCAATACATAATTGTAACTAAAGAAACATATTTTGTTTATTCATACTCCAACTATGTTTAAGACAAGTAGGCCTGACCTTTTAAATCCTGGTCAATCTTTGAGCAAAAGGTCCGACCACCTTCTTGTTATTTGTTTTTCTAAATGGCAGCTAGGTGGGGGCATAATTTAAATAAGTAACATGGCAAGGGTTGCCAAACTCCAGGTGGCTCCTGGAGCCTCCTGCTATTACAGTTGATCTTCAGGCAACCAAGATAACTTCCCCTGGAGAAAATGTAGGGTTTCCAAGTCCAATTCAAGAAATATCTGGGGACTTTGGGGGTGGAGGCAGGAGACTTTGGGGTAGAGCCAGGAGACATTGGGGCAGAGCCATAAGCAAAGTTGTGACAAGCACAACTGAACTCCAAAGGGAGTTCTGGCCATCACATTTAAAGGGACCACATACCTTTTAAATGCCTTCCCTACATTAGAAAAAGTGAAGGATAGGGGCACCTTCTTTCTGGGCTCATAGAATTGAACCCCCTGGCCCAATCTTTCTGAAACATGGAGAGCATTTTGAGGAGAGTCAGCAGACGCTATGCTGAAAATTTGGTGGTCTCTACCTCAAAACACAGCCACTTCAGAGCCCCAGATACCCCCAGATCAATTCTCCAATATACCCTATGAGAATCGATCTCCATAGGGAATAATGAAGTGCCCAACAGACATTTCCCTTCCCCACCACCATTTCTGATGACTCTGAAGTGGGGGAAGGC